>NC_045562.1:4825929-5433654 GCF_009819795.1 Aythya fuligula
TTTTACAGTCCTAGCCCAATTTGTTTATTTTTTTTAATGGAACCTTTTTTTTGATTTTTGTGAAATTGAGAGCAAGCCTGAAACTCATTTACCATTGTGATCAACTGGTGTGAAATCAATTAGAAAATGAACTCTACAAACATCTTATACTGCTTGAAGGTGGGGTTATCTTTGCAGGTACCTTTGTTGAGGGGATTTGACTCATTTCCATTAGTAATTAAAGCAATAAAAGTTTTACATTTAAAAAGAAAACTCAGTTCAAACACAAGGGACTGAGTACAGTAAAATAAGTAGACGAAATGTCTGCTGTAGAGAGAACATTTAAATGGAACCATTAAATAAAGATTGTTTAAAGATTAGGATATTTAAAGAAACAAAAGTAATTATCATTTTTGACAGGTTTATGGTATCAAGACATTATGAACTCATTGAAAGTGCCATAGCACCTCTCCATCAAGCAGTTTGGATGTTTTGATTCCTGTAACAGGGTTTGAAATGAAGGGTCCCATTTTATTTGGAGTGGTACAATTGCACCCTCAGTAATGTCAGCCAGGTTTTAGTGGATTTTTTGTCCCAAACTCTTATCAGACTGCAGAAAGTCAACTCAGCAAAGAATGTGCTGGGCCAAATGCACCCTTGACGCAACACCATAGAGCCTGACAGAATTTTGCCAGAGACCGTCCACCCCTGCAAAGCATCCATCCCCCAAGTCTTTTTCAGAGAAACGATGCCGATGTACTCTGCTCTTGCAAAGTTGCTTCTGACTAGTGACAGATCTTCTGAGGAAGCTGCCAAACCCAGCTTGGCGTGCATGTGCACTTCAGAGCTGTCACTTACAGCAAATAGGAGACCTCTAATTTTGGACTATGGATTGGAGGGATTTGCAGATCTCAAGAAATCAGTGATTTCAAGCCCTGTTGTAGGATTCAAAACATTCAGGATACTGATATAAGATACCAACACAAACTAATACCAACTGATTGCAGTTCTTGCTTGTGATCATATAATTTATTTTTCCACATAATGCACCATCCAAACCAGAACACAGTGGTAAGTGTCCTTTCAGCTCTCCATTGGCTTAAAAAAAAAAAAAAAATCAAAACTTTTAAACCAATCTTTCTTGATTTTTTTTTTCCAAAAGAATAAAACGTGTTTTATCCAAACCATTGTATCCACAGGGGGAAAAGGGAAAGAAAGGCAAAAAGGGGCCTAAAGGGGAGAAAGGAGAACAGGGTGCTCCTGGATTAGATGCACCTTGCCCATTGGTACGTTTCACTTGTGTATTGGACGGTCGATTGTCCTGCTGTAGACCGATGAAATAAGAAATGAGGGGAGAGGAACAAGCACCAGCTAGTGTGTCACTTGTTGCCCTTTGTTAATGCAGCCTTATCTCAAGATCTGGAAATTATGGAGCAGAGTTGGTATTTCTGCCTCCTAATTTAGTTTAAAGCACTTAAAGACTCAAGACTTTAGAAGAAGATTTGGTTGTTTCTTTCATTATTTTCTGCCAACCATTGAAAAAGAACCAAATTCAGTGTGTGCCAGAGTTAGTTCTCACACAGATTGAAACCACACCACTGCTGTAAGCTTGCTCCTCTTGCCTCACTATTGTTATTTGTTCACTCCAGCTAAGTCAATACTGAAGGCATTTCCTTGACAGTAACATTGCAAGTTAATCTTTACAAACAGGGATTCCGTGGAATTAAGGGGGAAAAAGGGGAGCCAGGCCAGCCTGGCCTGGATGGGCTGGATGCCCCTTGCCAATTGGTACAGTATTTCTCTTTCCTACCAACCCTGCATGTGGTTCCTTTGTTTGTAGTCAGCCATTCTCAATGTAAAGTAATGTTTTTTTCTGGGCTGACTTTACATTATTCACGTAACACATGCATGTGCATGAATAAACCAGCTGCTTCAGTGATCATAACTGTAATGAAAGAACACACATTTTTGTTGACACTTCAAGCCTAACTCTCAGCAGTTTGCTCCCACATTACATGGCAATTTATAAGTTCGTGTCCTTCCTACATTTTCCCTGAGAACCGTTTGTTTGTTATTTTCCTCCCAAAATGCCTATTGCCTTACTTACCCTGAACCCAAGTCTTTGTATAGAACCCCAGCACAATCACCACTTCTAATCAAGTCTGATGACTTCTGTCTGCACTGGCTCACTTTTTCACCCTAGCACATCCCAGAGCTATTCTGCACCCTGGACTTCCTTTCAAATCCATGTAGTCATGGGTGCATGTTTTCAGGATTTGGCCAAAATCATGTAAATGAGATTCATGTAAAGAATTAGATAAATATTGTTTCTGAAAATCAACTCATAGGTTTCCAGTAAGCAAAGCTGGAGCCTGCTCTCACAGACCCTACACAAACAAAAACTTTGGTGTCTGGTCTGTTCATCAAACAGTATTCAAAAAGATTTGGAAATGAAAAGCTTACCTGAAGTTTGTAAGAAGATAACAGTCTGCAGCCCAAACCCTCACTGTCTTTAACGTCTTCAATTTAATGGTCTCACCCTTGGAACTTACCTTCCTGGAATACACAGAACACTCCCCACTCTATGTTAGCATGAATTCAAGTTCCCACCTATACTAAAATTCTACTTGTTGACCCTCTCCCTTGTACCAATCTGGCAACACTGATTTAGTGGCAAAGTAAGTTTAATTTTTTTCCATTTAAAAATAAAACAAACAACCACCACCAACAAAAAACAGTACTACAAACACATTTTCTAAAGAAGTAAGGATGATTTTTTAATTGTTCACAGTAAAATCTGCATGTTCTGATATTGTTTGTTGGTTAAGCACGGTTCTCTAAGATGAATGTTAAATTAAGTAGAATTTATTTCAACTTATAGCACTCCTAATTTAAAGACAGTGGATTTTAATCTTAAATACGTAGTCCATTAAGATTAGTCCATAGCCCATTTTGTTTGCTTCCACTTAATGGTAACCATATCTCATATATTTTGTTGGGGATAATCAAGCATGCTTTTGTAATTTAAAAATGTTTCTGTCTCTTTGTTATCATTTATATCTGGAGGTTCGCTAGCATTGTTGATGAATGAAAGTTATTTCATTCATACGTAATCACCAGAATAAGCTGCTAAGCAAACAAGCATGGGTTCTTGCTTTAGGCAGTAGGCCATTCCCATCAGATTACATGCAAGCACATACAAAAATGCTCATTAATCACTATCTTCACATGTAAATCCATGTAAGAAGCATTACTATTCTTTAGTCTTAAAAAAAAAGAAAAGAAAAAAAAAGTCAAGACCTGAACTTTTTTGCTGACCGTGTGTAGTCTAGTGACATGGTATGTGCTGAGTATGTAACTCTTTGATGGGTAAGCCCATTATAGCTATGTGACTTGGAATTAGTTCCATGAAAACCTGCTTAACCAAGGTCAAAAGTTGGATCTGATCTCTCTGTGTGTATAGTAATGTGTGAACATAGGGTGGTGACAGAAAAGAAATGGCATGACACTAGCATAAGAAGGAATTAGATGGGCATACTGTCCAAGCAATGGCATAACGCTGATGGACTGCCCTGTTCCCAGGACTATTCTCTTCTGCTCTGTCACTCAGAACTGTGTTCAGGGTATTAAGACTTTGCTGCTTCATTCAAAAGCTAAGAATGAAAGAGAACAGAAAAGATCATCACTGAATTTGAGTCTTGCTATCTTATCACTGGATTAACTTTGTACTAGGGGCCCATAAAATGCAATACCCTCCAGATAAAAGTGATAATATTTTTTTTTGCTTATTGATCTTGTACATTCAGCTACAGATTGTTGTGAATGACAGGTTATATTAAAAAAAAATATATATATATAAAAAATAAAAAAGATTAGCCTAAGCTCTAACAGCAATGGGAAAGTGATTAAGATGCGATTAGATATACAGTTGTAATGACTTAGGAAAATACATCTTTATAGCAGAGAGGTGTGTATGTACTTACAGTTCACCTTGAGAACAAGAGAGATTAAGTTAGGAACTGGTAGCTACCTATGAGATAAAAAGGCAAAGCTGCTTCAGCTGTTCTAAACAGATACAGATGGAAGGCTACGCTATCAGATCTAACTATGCTCTTTTTATTTGTCTCCTCCCTTTGAAACAGGGTCCTGATGGATTACCCATGCCTGGTTGTTGGCAAAAGGTAGGATGGGCAGAGCTTTTCTTCCCAGGGGCAGTACATCCTTGGCACACAGAAAACCCTTTCACAGTCATCCTGAACAACACATTAGAGCCTTTTAGACATCTTGATGTATGCAGCAATGCAAAATAAGATCTTTCCATGACAGTAGTTGGTGTGATGAGATTGCAATGTATGTAGAAGTAATAACTAATTGAGGCAGTATTTTAGAAACAGCTGGTATTAGGTTTCTAGGAAGCCCAAAACTTGACTCTTCTATACGAAGAGACACACATCCTTCAGTTTCTGCACATGGTCACTGCTTCCCACTCTTAAAATCTTGTGGAAAGGATATTTTTACCAAGTACTGATACTGATCTATTATGGTGCTACTTTCCTGGGATATATCAAAAAATGGTGCGTCGTGCCCATTTCTGCCTTACCTTTCTATTCACCACGTTCTCCTGATTGTTGTGTTTTATACTAATATTAATTATATAATTAATAATATTACCTTTATACTAACGTTAATGTCAGTGGCATCATTATTTTAATGAAGATTTAACCTGGGCAGTGCTAGATTTAAAAGCATAGTGTTCAGAGTAAAGCTGTAGGTGGGGTGATACCGGGTATATAATACACAAGAAAAAAATAAAGCGTAAGTGAAATCCTGGATGCATTTGTCTCTGAAGAGTAGCTGGTGCTAAGGAAATAAATGATGTGTATTTGCAATTGCGCCATATCTATGTATTTGGAATAGAAGTCTGAAATACCGATTTACTAACCTGATCAATCTGTATCTCTTTTTGTCTCTGCAGTGATGAATCTAACCTTACAAGCATGAAGTTGTGTATATAGTGCTCCACTTTTTGTATTTATAGTTGAAAACTGAAAATTTGATTTTACAAGTCTGAGAGATGTTTACATGTAGCTGCTTCTACCTGTTTGCTATAGTCCATGTGTACATCTTTTTTCACTTACACCTGCAGTTAGATGGTATAAAACTGCAGGATAAACCTGCAAAGATTCTCTCTCTAGAGATACCTATACAGTGATCAATAATAGAAATCTGATTATTTCTGTAAATTCTTACATTTTGGCTTGTGGACCTGCATGGACAATGAGTGCCATGAACTAGTTTACAAGAAATTGTGACCAAATAAGAGCTAAATGCTATGAAATGTACTGTACCAGCTGCCATTGGAGTTTACTGACTTGGCTTTCATGTCCATCTTACACACTTCACTGAACCATGCCACTGCATCTGCTTGTACAGACTAAAAGCATGAGTTTGTGTGCCAAACCTGCTTGTTGTGTGATCACGTCACATGCTAAATGGCTGCTCACGGTGACCTTTGATTCCAGCTTCTGAATTGTTTCCTTTTGTCATCTCAAGGGAGTCACACCATGGCTTATTGCTAAAAAGAGATAAAGCAGAGGAGGATAGAAAGAGGCCTTGAATTTTTGGGGAACACAGTTCCAGCTGCAGGTGGATGGCTTCCAGTCTTGCGGGTCGCCTAGCCCGTTTGATCAAAGAGGGTCCCGCCTGTTAATCAGCATCGGTTTGCCTTGCACTGCTCGCGGTCATGAAGACATTGGCGATAGGCCCTGACGGGTGCTTAATCAAGAAGGAAAGAAGTTTGGAGAAGAAACCAGACTTCTCTGTGGGTTGTTTGAAAAGGTTACAGAGATGCTGTGGGGATCATTTGATGGCAGACACCGCCTGAGACCAGAAGCTTCTCAACCTTACTCAAAGATTGGCGCAGTATGTGCTCTGTGTATTGTATTTTGGGACTGCTGAAGGAAAAAGCATCCTTGAGACATGGATGAATCAGAACATCCTCCTTTGGAGGATAATGGAACTGACCAGATCCGTATGTACCATGGTGTGGTTTGCAGGTGATTCAATTTATATTACACAAAGCTAGCTGAACTTCCCTGCAGAATTTTGGAAGCTATGATTAGCTTTGGTTCACTTTCCTGTAACAGTTGACATAAAGGATACATTTTGATAATCTATTCAACATTTGTGGTCATGGCATTGAAGAAAATGCTTCAAGTCACATTTTCATCTTGTTTCAGTATTAACAGTTTTTCTTTTACAGTCTTTGAAGCCTTTAAATCTAAGAAAAAAGAGTTTATTTTTATGTTTCACAGGCTGACTTACCTTGTTCTTTTTCTGCTGTTGCGGTGACCTTAGTGGACATTATTACCCATCAAAGATTGGAGAGAAATAGGTCTGTGCGATTACCACTGCCCACTTGTCATCACACTACACTGTTACAGGTGTGGTTATTTCTCTATTTCTGTTGACTAAGTTTCTACAGAAACATTGGCAAAGCTTTTCTTCTCCATCTTTTTATTACTAGAGATACTAAATACATGCACATTTGTAGTTTTTGCCACAAGGTATTTTTTTCCAGTTTTGAGTCTTCATATGGTGCACTGTTGTTAGTTGGAGAGACTAGTTTCAGAGATGGTGCCATGTTTGGCAGATGGAAATTCTTTTTATATCGCTTCGGTTCCTAGTATGTAGCAGGATGATCATAAGCTTTTTTAGTTACTTTTCTGAGAGTTGTCTTTCATATGTAGACCAAAACTAAAGTTGACAAAGGCAGCCTGTCTCCATCCATGTGTGGGTATTGTGCCCTTCTTGGCATGCACATTTTTCCTTGTTCAGTCATTTCATGTGAAGATGGGGACCTGTTGTGGTTGCACTTTTCATATTGCTTTATGATATCAGATAAATATATACCACTAGAATACTGTCTTTCACTTTGCTAAATCTTTAGTGCCATTTTGGTGTATAAGAGACAGAAACAGCTTTACATGGGGGGGAATCTTCCACACATTTTCAAAACTAAAATTTGTTTTAGTGGACTCCATCTAATAGTACCATACTAACAAAAACAAAATTCCGACCATATGTATTTAAATATACACGATATACATATTTATCACTCAATTCCATCCTTCCAACAATAAGATGTAGAGAAATGTTCACAAGCATGAAGAAAAATACTTTTCTTTGCTTGAATTTTCAGAAATGCAACTATCAACCTACTTGAATAATTACACTTACAATAATAAAGGCCTTTGTGTGGCATAGACTTGTGTTAATAGTTAGAGTGCTACAGCACTAATGTGACTGAAGGACTTTCCAGAAAGGGGACAAGAGGAGCATCACATAAGCCCTCTGACTTGCCAGTTTGCTTCTGCTTGTTTAAGAAGCTCCATCTCAAAAAAAAACAACACGCTAAGGAGCCAGCTGCCCTCCTCATAGAAAGCAGTTCCTCATGCCTACGCCCTGACTTGGTGCAGTTTAGCTGGGTATGTTGGAGATGTGAAGACTAGTGGTCGCTTGTTTTTATAAAATATCACATACTGGCAATTATACAGTAAGGTTAGATTTTTTTGTTAATGTCCTTCAGAGTGTTCAAATGCAAAACACACTGGGATGTTTGTTATTTGACTAGACATCATTTGGAGATGCCATATTGAGTGTGTCCACAAACACTACTCGTTTTAGCGAACAGCGACAACATAAAGAGCTATTAAAGGCATGCTCTCATTAGCACTTTGACATTTCTTTAATTTTTTATCTATATTTTTAAACTGTCCTGACAGCATCCATTTCTATATGCCTCAATAAAGCTAGAAGAACCTTGGTTCATTGTTTCTTCATTCAGGAAATAAGTTTCATAGACACTACTGTTAAACATTACTCAAAAATCAATTTTCATTGAAATCTCTTACAGTGAGACCCCACTGAAGAAACACTTTAGCACCTTTTTTCACTTTCTTTTCTGTCCTGCAAAATAATTTCTTTCTTTAACTCCTGCCAGGTAGGAATACTGTTTTTTTGTTGTTTGTTTGTTTGTTTTGGAGTTTTTTTCTTTTTTTTTTTTTTTCATAATAATCTAATTTAGCTTTTACTAAACCTTTCATTGTTCACTTTCATGGAAGACTCATTCCATTTAAAAGGCCATGGTGAACAGCAGATAATTTAATTTGAAAGGTAAAACTACATAGATTTAACACTAATATTTGCATAAAATTTTTGCATTTAAAGATTTACTTGAAATGAAGCCTAATGGTATCTAGAAAAGTTGTATATTCAGTACAAGAAAAAAAAAAATATGTTGTGTTTAATATTTCCTCAAGAGAAAGCACCCTATGAAGACTTGCATCATGTTTATTTTGTTTAAAAAGCAACTGCTTTTGGTGCTAGTATATCCTTTTTTCTTTTGATGGCAAAGCTACAGTTTGAACCACCTGTGTGTTCTTATATCTTTTAGTAGCATTCCTCCAAACAGATAATGATTTTCTTTGCTTAGTTTGTGACAGGAACAGTAGTTCCCCTACCAGTCTTTTCAGTTATAGAAATGTGTACTGGTGTTCATCTACACCGTTTCTATATCCCTGACCTTTTCAGGTATGATTAATTCTTTTTTCTTTGAGAGTTTTCAGTATTTGTTTCATAAAAAGTTTTGTAAGCATCTGTTACTTGAGTGTGTTATAGCCACATTGTGCAGAAGTCCTGCTACAGAAGCAGTAAGTCTTTTAAGCACTGTATGGAATATGTCTGACATACGTGGTCCTTGTCTTCATATTCATAGGTTAGTGTGGGGAATCTTTCTTTTTCAGGATGTTTTGGACACCTTTTTTTTTTTCCCCTGAGGTAAAGCATGAAATGTTAATTCATGGAACAATTATACAATGTATTTTATGATTTATATTTTTATTTATTGCTGATTTTGATGTCATGTTCTGGTAGTGTACTAAGGCAGAATGATGCTCTTCATCCAGCTGTTTATATATTCTTTTTGTCTACCGTTTAAGTATTATGAACAAATTTCAAAATAACCCAATCAGTATACCTGCGCGTGCGTAAAGCATACAGTTTAAAAAGGGATTATTCATGTAGTTAGCATTGGATCCATTAAGCATTACAGTTGTGGATGGATGCATGTGGGTATTAGTTACTCAGTTACGCCATTGGAAGAGACGACACAACCCCAAATGAGGCGAGCAGTCCTTGGGTCCGTGTGAGAAGGACCTGGGTATTGTTTAGTAACAAGGGGAATATTATTGGCTTCAGCAGCGGTGTTTCTAAACATCACTGGCTGCCTAAATCAGGCAAAAACACTCACTACAGTGAGTTAAAGCTGCAGCGATGCTCCCAGTCTCTCTAATGTGATAAAAATGTTAGAAAACATGCAGAAGTTGGCCTTTCCTTTCAAATTTCCTGATCGCTGCTACTTGACCACCTTAAATTTAATTTTTAATTCTCTGTATTTTACCTAAAGAGAGACCTAAATTTTCACACTAAAGTCACACACAATACCAATATCAGCAACAACAGCGGTCAAAAAAGAGTCTGATTTTTAGCCATTGCAGAATAATATTAAATTTCAGTGACCAGAATGAAACTAACACCTGTGGTTTTTGGGTTTTGTTGTTGTTTTGTTAGTTGTTGTTGTTTGTTTTTGTTGTTTTTTTTTTTTTCTCCTTTCTGCAACTTGCTTTTGTGGATCTGAATGTTGCTGCAATGTACAAATGAAAATTTTCTTGCACCCTCTGTTATTGCAGTATTTTACATGGTGGTTGGATTCATTAAATGATGTTAGAAACAAGTGCCTGCCACCATCATTTCTGATAGATTTTTTAAAAGATACTCCACAAAACAAGTGGAGTTTGTATTTAAAAACAAAGAAGGAGAAAATAAAAGAAAAAGAAAAAAAACGGGGGGAGGGGAGAAGTTGGAGGGTTGTTTTTGTTTCATTATATTTTTAAAATGCATCCAATTATCAATGCTGCTTGGAAATTTAAGTTTCTTTGGAAAACAGGGGGCCTTAACTTAACCTGGGACCGTTAGTGTTTTACTTGTTTCTATTTAAAAAAGAAATTGTATGAATTTCCCAGATACCATTGGTACTTGCACACTTCTCTGAAGTATTATGAAGAGTTGGGTTGGTGGAAGAATGTTTTACATATTGTTAACATACATGTGGATATTCTTATATTATTGTACATGTTTGGGAAAATATCACACAACTTTAAAAATGTTACTAAGATGTATGTATCTGACTTTTTCCTTTGGAAAATATTATATATTTTTATTTGTATTTTTTACTTTTTTAAGTTCATCTATATGTGCAGTTATTTTTGTATTGCAAGTGGTCTCATAATTGCAGTAGAGGAGATAAAAGTACAAAGAAAATTAATTTGGCAAGGATTACACTGCTTTGGGGGAAAAAAACACATGGGTCAGTATCATATTATCAATCCTAGAAATATTCTGAGTGTTTTAGCACTGTAAATATGTCACGAGACCTCTTTTCATGAATAGTGTAAAGAATTGTGAGGTTTTAATCACCCATTTTAATTTGTTATTAATTACCACTTTTTTGTGGCCTCTGGTCCTGACTTAATTGAACCTGATCAAACAGCATGCTTTTTTTTTGTTTTTATTAAAATTTCTCCTTGTTTTTCAGTTGAATACTGTTTTGTTTTCTTTCGGTTTTGTACTTCATGGTTTTTTTTTGTTTGTTTGTTTGTTTCTTGCTTGTGAGAAGTTGATCTTCAGAATTATTTTTACACTATTTATGATTTATTTTCATAATGTAAAAAGTGTGTAATTATTAAAATATCAATCCAACTGTTGGTGCTGATTTGCATAGTTATAAAGTTCTTAGTGTTGGTGCAAAGAAATTGCTCTGGTCTGTCTGGATTGGAAAAAGCTTGTGCTGTGTGGTGCTCATTTGCAGTTTAAAATCTAGTGTGGGTCATGTCAGTCAGCATTCACAGTGCCACAAAAATCGGGTCCTTTGCATTTTCCTACAGTGCACAATTAAAAACAAAACAAACAAACTTGCTCTTCCTATTCTTAATACACCTTTTCTCTTCAAAGTCAAGTCCGTTTGGTCACCTTTTTTGAAGAGGCAGAAAAGATTACAGACATCCACAAGTTAAATAAGGAAAAGTAGAAGCTTTGTTGCAAACCTTAGAGCATCTCCTCACTCTGGAAAAGCTGCAGGGGTCTACATATCTGAAATTGAAACTATTGCTTACGCAAGTCTGCAGGCACCCTAGGATCCAAAGAAATAAAGCTGAAAATCACCCTTTCTATAAGAGTGATGTTAAAAAATAAACCTGGACTGTTTCTTGTCCCACAAAAGGACAGTGTCATGAGCAATGGTACAAACTAGAGGTCTGCTTTTTACTGTAAATCTGCTTTGTTCAAAAAAAGACGAAGCATAAGAATTATTAAAAAATAGTATATTTTCAAAAGTGCCCTGTTCTCAGAAGACACATTTTTGCAGGAGTCTCCTTGAACAAAGGACTTTTTTGGAAGAACAAAACTTTGGGCAGTGGCTGTAATCTCTTCAAAGCATTGTTTAAATGTTTGTGTTTTCTAAGTCCCAAAATATTTCAGACAAACAAAACACTCCCCATTTTTCCCCCATCCTTCACCTCAAAAATGTATTCACTCTAGGCTAAAAGAAGAGACCATGAGCACCATGGGGTTTTGACCTCTACTCTTAACTCTCGGTAATCTCCATGAGTGTATGTTAATCGTGTCTAGCTCTGTTTTAGACTCCTAGAAGTACTAAAAATAGTTTTGCTCCATTTCCCAGAGAAGGAATTTATAGCACACAGCTTAACTTGCCCAGCGTCACCGAAGAAGTGCCCTGCAAAGCCAATAGCAGGCGCTGCTCCCTAGGGCTGCAGGCGCTGGCTGTGACCATCGCGCAGCCCTGGCTTCTCCTGCGGTGACTCTTGGCCTCTTCTTTCTGCTACCTTTCTTGTTTCTTCTCCTTTTGTAGAGGACAAAGAGTGGTTCTCAATACTGCTGCAGCTGCACTGTCAAGAAACAAGCAAAAAGCGTGTTTTACGTGGTTTTGTTTTGTTTTGTCTGTCACTGTTTTTCCCCTTTAGCTGCAGCTGGCTAAAGCATGCTAAACTGGAGCTATGCTCGCTGCCTTTCCTGAGACTACACGTCGTCTTAGGGACCATTAAACTCATGAATCCTCCAATGAGGGAAGGAACTGGCAGTGTCTGTAAGACATAGGCCATTCTCCTTTGATGAAGGGGATGCAGCTTTTTGGGGTTCCTGGGCACCTCCTCCTGGATCTGGAGGCTGCCCCTCAGCCCTGGGCCTGCCCCTGCTGGGCAGATGTGTTGGGTGGGTGTCCTCTGTCAGGGGCTTGATCTTTCAGAACTGAACCCAAAATTGTCCTGCCTTCAGCAATGCCACTTTTGCCTAGCATCACTTTGTTAGCATGGGGTCAACCATTTGGGACATTTTCAGCTTTTTTTAAATTATTATTTCCTCCTAAGCACACAGCTTCATTACTAATGTAGTAACAAACAGTGGGCTCTGGCTGCTGCTAGCACTCAGTGCTTTTCCCATTCTGTGATTTTACTGCCTCATAGTTATCTTTCAATATCAGGGTCCCTCTGAAGTGACATTTTAGTTAAGCAGTCTACTATAGACCTCTCACCCTACTGCACTAATGGGACGTTGACTTTCCTCTGGAGGTCAGTCCTATCCAGGTACCTTCTTCATAATTTTGTGACATCCTGAGGCATTTATAGGGCTGCAAATGAAATACCAGCTCATTTATTAATTTAAACAAATATTATATTTAATATAATAATATTTAAATAAATTAATAAATATTCAAATAAACTAATATTTAAATAATAAACATTGATTTATTATTATTTAAATGAAACACCTCTCATTTATTTAATGGATCTCTTAGTTAAATACTTAAAGGCCATCGCTTACATCCATCCCTGCTTTGTGGACCTACTAAACCTGCTAATCTTTACCCATTTAACAAGGAGTCTGTGGAGATCAGGAGAATGCAACAAAAGCAGGCTTTTATATCCTCACCCCATGCAACTTCACCTAGTGGTTCGATTCTAATAACCACCCAAAAATAATTGTTAGCAGAATAAAAGAACACAACAAAACAAGGAGATGACAAAACATTCGTGTTCCAGCAAGTAGTAACAGCCACACCCAAACACATGTGAAAAATAAAACAAGGGAATGTCAGAACATTCATTTTCCCACAAACAGTCAGTCTGTCTTCCCAGGGTTGCTAAATCATCTCCTTTTTTGTTGAGTTCTGCTGGTTCCCAGTCTGAGCACTCACAGGATGTTCTCTCTCTCCCTTTTCCTGGCTGCAGGAGAAAAATGCAGTGCTTCTAAACGTTTGCTCGAAACTCAGAACTTGGATTCTCTGTTTATGTGTGTACACATAGATGCATTTATCTAAGCATACAAATAAATACATGGACTGTATTTTTAGGAAAATACTGTAAAAAACCTGCTCCGAGAGATCATGTTCTGCCAGTGCAGTTGTACTCAACGTGCTTTAATTTGTGTCTGAGGTCAGAGGTGGTCACAGCTCCTGTCACATCAACTAAGACTCAGGTTTTGACATATATATACGTCAAGATATAATGTTCAATAACCAATAAATATTCCTATTATTTTTGTATGTACAGATTACACCTTGACTGAGTTTTCCATGTACCCACACCTAAACAAAGCAGTCATAAGTTCTTTCTAGCATTACCTTTTGTCTGGCTGGAATGACAAGTACCCAGCATCTTTTTGTGCACTTGTAGGAACTCCCCTCTTTGTGGCATAGTAATTGTTGTGAAGTAATCTTATCTGGTAAAGATAAAATACATAGATATGGGGAAAACAAAACACAACAAACAAACAACAACAACAAAAAACCTCTCACTATTATCATATCATATCATAGAATGGTTTGGGTTGGAAGGGACCTCAAAGACCATCTCATTCCACCCCCCCCTGCCATGGGCAGATGCCACCCACTAGATCACATTGCCCAAAGCCCCATCCAGCCTGCCCTTGAACACTTCCAGGGATGAGGCATCCACAGCTTCTCTGGGCTACCTGTTCCAGTGCCTCACCACCCTCATAGTCAAGAATTTCCTCATAACCTGTAATCTAAATGCCCCCTCTTTTAGTTTAAAGCCTCTCCCTGGAGCCTTCTCCATGCTGAACATCCCCAGCTCTCCCCAGCCCTGGACGCAGCATTCCAGGTGGGGCCTCACAAGGGCAGAGCAGAGGAGGACAATCACCTCCCTCCACCTGCTGCCCACCCCTCTGTTGGTGCAGCCCAGGACACAGTTGGCCTTCTGGCCTGCAAGCACGCACTGCTGGTTCACGTCGAGCTTTTTGTTCACTAGATCCCCCAAGTCCTCTGCAGGGCTGCTCTCAATGGGTTCTTCTCCCAGACTGTGCTCATGTCTGGGATCGCCCACTTCTCAAGCCTGCCCAGGTTCCTTTGGATGGCATCCCTTCCTTCTGGTGTTTCGACTGCACCAAATGGTCCACCCTTCAAATCAATATGTCTCTGATTTAGAAATAAGGCTGTTGTGTGGGCTCATGTCAGAGGCCTTACGGAAGTCCAGGTAGGTGACATTGGTCAGTCTATTAGCTTGTGTGAATAAATTTGCCTTAAAAATTCTGGAACTGCAAGCACTACTGGCACAATCAGCACTGAAACAATTCACTACAAAAATTATTCAGAAGTCAGCAAGTGTGGACATGGCTCTGAAACGCTATGCTGCTGTGAAGCTTGGTGAGGTGAACAGCTGTAATGGGTTTGTTTCTCAGGACGCAACAGCAGCATGTTGATTGTCAGAGGTACGCTAACTCCTCCAACAGCAGGTGGGTGGAAGGCACTTACTTCCTTGGAACTGACTGTAGTAACATTTGCTTGTTTTCATCCACCATGTAGGGAGACAGGGAAAAAAAAAAAAAAAAAAAAAAAAAAAAAAAAAAAAAAAACTAAGATTTTCAGAGAGCAGTAATTCTATGGAAGAGGAAAAAAATAAAATAAAAAAATGACAGGGTGCCAGAAAGTCCTGTCTCAGGGGGAAAAGACCTCCTCCTCTGCTCTACACATGGGATTTGGCAGGCACGTTCCTGCTGATAATATTAAAAGAATGTTCAAAACCCATGAGTCAAGAGGGAAGGATATTTTTCCTGATTTAAGTCCCATCCCATGACTCAAGGAACAGAGGCGCAGCCTGCCTCCTAACAAGCTATTTCACGTACCACTCTGAACTTTCCCAGTGAAGTTCAGTATTATGAACAAGCTTTGTTTGCTAAATCTGGAACAAAAAGTCCTGGTATAAGCAGGACTGGTTGCTGATGCATCTTTATAAAGGAGCGGAAGCACAGTAGCTTATATCTCACTGTGATCCAGGGTTTCTGAGAGAGCAGGACTGGACAGGATGGTGTAAACAGCAGAAGTTTTTCAGCGTTAGCATTTCCTGCAGCCCTGGAAGAGGGACAAGGCTGTTCGCAGCACCAACAGAGGGCAGGGACACACCGGGTGCAGGAGGCTTGTCTGTCCTTAAATGCCTTCTGACTCACAGCCTGCATGCTGTCAACAGTCAACAGGGAAACAGGGAAAACAGTGAAATGATGCCTGGGCTCTAGCTCTTCTGTGCATTATCTGTACAAAGGGATTGCAGTTAGGTACAGCATATAATGTATGCAACTTGAACTGCAACTACCCTGTGCTAATCATCATTTCCCAGCTTCCAGAGGTGTAGGCAAAAGAGAAAAGCGTTACAGCACTCCTGACAGGCTCTAGTCCAGGCTCGATTTGGGCACCATCAGCTCTAAGCGCCTGTTCTTTTCATGAGAAGCTCCCTCAGTTGGTCTCTGCTGCACCTTTGTGCTGCCGGCTGGTGATGCCAGGATTCTGACAAAGCAGGGATGTGAAAGGTGTGGAGCTTCAAAACTGACATGGTCTGAAAAGACGGGGCTCAGAAAAAATGCCTGTAGGAAAAGTAATGCCAGCGCTCAACTAGAGAAGCTGAAAGAAAGGTGACTTATTTGGCACAAAAGTAAGGAGGAGTGCTTCTTCACCTGAAAAACATGGGAATGACTAACTGGGTACTAGAAAAGACAAGTATCCTCAGCTCGTGAACTTGTGTGGATTTGCACATGTGCCCTGAGAAATCACGCAGGCTCAGTGCTGCAGGTGGCACAGATGAGCTGCAGCCGGGCTACAGCAGGACGTGGGTACAGGTTTTGCCCATGTGGCTCAGGGAGGAGGGGGTGAACCCACAACAGACAGGAGGAGAAGCCAAGGTGCGGGGCTGGCAGCTTGCCTTGCTGTTTGCAAAGGCGATGCCTCTTAACATCAGTGCCTGCTTTTCCTGGGGTGTTTGACATCCCATTAAAGGGTCACCAAGGGTATCCATGAAGAAATGCCTCCCTGAACCTATTACATCTGTGATTTAAGCACAGCACTACAGTTCACAGGAGGTCGTGGGACTAATTGCAGGTAGCTCCTGCCCGCGCTGAAATAGGCCGTGCCAGTGCGTCACAGCATCGGGGCTACAGCCCTGTTATACCCACAGACAGCAAAACATAGCAAAAAATGTAGCTCTCACTAATTCACCCTGCTTTCTGGGAATAGATATGTGGATGCTGTATAGAGGTACACACGAACAGAGCCTGGGAGACAGGGAGCCGTGCTGTGAAGACGCTGCTACGGCCCTAACCTTACTTGAACCAAGCCCCTGGGGTCCCTCACCACGGCGTCTGTGATTTGGGAGCTGGAACGAGGGACAGAGAGCGAGGGGAGGGATGGAGGGAGGAGAGAGGGAGGAAGGAGGAGGAGTTTGCACCAGCGCTGGATAAGAGGCAGGATCCCAGCTGAGCTGCGCTGTTCCGTGCCATGCCGGGCAGGATGGAGGAGCGCTACAGCAAGGCAGAGACCCTCGCCCTGCGGAGGAAACACATCGGGTAGGGGTGGCAGGGGCGGGTGGGGAGCACGGTGAGGGTGGTGGGACCTCGTCCTGCAGGAGCTGAGCCACACGCTACAGGTTCAGCCAGAGCCCAGACGCGTTCATGAAGCTCGTGTCACACCGGCTTCTCTATAGGGGACAGCTTGATGCTACGGGAATCTTGCCCGCATTGCACTGGGCTGTGTAGGGCAAAGAGAAAAAGACCTGCAGAAAGGGCTGACCTAGCAGAAGAGCAAAGTGTAGTCAGGAAACAGCCCCAAGTGATGATGATGAGGTGTACTTCTTTAAAGTGGAGCAGAGGACTAGCCAGAGGCATCAGAAAAAGATGTGTGCAGCAGGACTATAAGCTTTGAGAAGGAAAGAGAGTAGATGATTTCCCTTTCCAGGAGTTGCCTCTGGGCTTTACAAGTCGGTGATCACAGTGCACCCAACTGAGGGGATGCATTTCGTAGCACTGAGTTACCTGGAAACAGCCGTGTTTATCTGAGACCACATAACCCTTTCTGAAAGTTTAGAATGCTTTCCCTCTGCTCAGCAATATCACTCAACATAATAACATAGCTGGCATATTCTCCAAGAGAGAAAAAAAAAAGGGGGGGGAGAGAGAGTTTAAAGAGGGCTTTGGATAATGTCACGTGGAACCTGAGTTTTGCTGGAAGCCAGCATGAATTGGGTGCTTATAAAAAGCTGCTTTTAAAGATGTGATTCAAAGCAGTCAGGAAGAAACACTGAGATTTTAGGTGCCTGCTCAGCAGCTCTGAAAATAAAGCCTCCGAGGCATTAGCATTTTGTTCTTGAACATGACCTCTGTGCAGTACAGTCAGCCCTTGCGTAACGACTTTTTGGCTATAGCATAAAACAGCTCTTAACCACCCAGCTTTATTCCCAGAGAGCTAACTGGCTATACATGGCCGTGAGAGATGTAAACAACCAGAGCTACAGCCCACAGATGCAGTGGGACATGTAAGGACCTCGAAGGACTTGCAGTCCCCATGCATGGAGTCCCTTCCAGACAGGGTCAAGGATCGCGGGTGCCCTTACCCGGGACTGCTGCTGTCCTGCTGTGCCAGGGGGCATTCATCAGCCTCATTTCACCACCCCTTTTGAGCCAAAAGAGCTCAAAGGAGGGGGAATGACTCAGAAAACTAAAACGGTGTTATTTTATACATTTTTTTAGGCCTTCCTGCAAAGTTTTCTTTGCCAAGGACCCTCTGAAGATAGTGCGTGCTCAGGGCCAATATATGTTTGATGAGACTGGAGAAAAATACTTAGACTGTATCAACAACGTTGCACATGGTAAGCAGTTTATCTTGTAAGACTGCTTCTGCTGCCTCATTTCTAATAGGAATTGTAATGCACGTCTTTCAAGTGATGATGACAGGGTCACAGGGCTTCCTTGTGTGGTTCAATAGCGGGCTGTTTGCGAGTAATACTAATTATTTTCTTCTTCAGTTGGCCACAGCCATCCATATGTGACAAAGGCTGCAACCAAACAGATGGAACTGCTCAATACAAACTCCCGGTTCCTGCATGACAACCTCGTTCAGTACGCTCAGCGTCTTACGGCTACCCTGCCAGAGAAACTCTCTGTGTGCTATTTTGTTAACTCTGGGTATGTCTGCTTAGTTATTTGTTCATTAAGGCTATTTTCTCCCTGTTCAAGATGGACACTCAGAAGTAAGAATTTGTTAAAGTAGGACTTAGTAATAAGAAACAGAAATACTTCCAGTACTGATTGATTGCAGGATACTTTGTCTCTGCAGCTATCATATTTGATATGATGGCTCGGTGCAAGAGAGCCAAGGCATGAGACTGCTCTGCAGAACATCAGACAATGGAAGCAGAGGGGCTGCTGAGGGCCAGGCTGGAAGTTTAGGTCTCCGTAGCAGGAGCAGACTTGTGTCCTCTGCTGCCTGATGGCTGGGGAGGATGGAGCTATCGTGGAGGGGGGAGACAGGGCCAGCATGCTCTGACACTTTCGGGGGGTTTTGTGGCCGTGTTGTGCTTTCAGCTGCTCACTGCTCTGCGATGTGGTCTTGTTTGTGCCTACAGGAGGTAAATGTTCACAAACAAACTGGGGGAGGGAAATAAAGCATCTCTTTGTTTGCTGTTTGTACAAAGGGCTGTTTTTTTCCTCGCCCTCTTATGTGGCATTTACAGTCACAACCTTAGCATTGTAATCTGTATAGAAAAAGAACCTGCTGTGTCCCCTGCCTCCTCTTCTGTTAGCATAGATTTTAATTGGAAGCCCTTCCTCACTGTTTTGTGGATGTATCTGATGTGGTGCAGGTCTGAAGCAAATGATCTGGCTTTACGACTGGCCCGGCAATACCACGGACACCAAGATGTGATCACCCTTGAAAAGTAAGTACATAGAGCAGCTTGTGTAAATGCAGCCAGCAACTCCTGCAATTACTTCAGAAGCGGCTGTGCAGCAACCCCCTGCTGTTTGTACTGTACTGCCTGCTGAAAGAAAGGCTTTGTTGCTTTCATAGTAGAAGAGGTCAGGAAATAAGTTTCCCTTTTTCACATTTGGATAAACACAAGTTCTGAAGATTTGTGAAAAACAGATTGTCAGTCAACCCAGAAGGTCAGTCACCTGTTACAGTTTTTGAAACATAAATTTCAGTTTATGTTTCCCACACAGAATGACAAAGCAATTCATGCCAGAGACGTGAACGATAGTTTGAAACACCACTGCGTGGTCTAGCCACTGGGCTGTTCTGGAAAAGGGCTTTCTGTTTGTGATACTCTGCTGGAAATGCTTCATTTTGGACTTGAGGATCTCAAAGGTCTTTTCCAACCTAAATGAGTCTTTGGTGCTATGATTCCCTGGTTCTAAATAAATAAGCATTCAGTGTTCAAGAAGGATGACCTTGGAGCTCTGCAGTGGTGTTGATTCCCTGCTGTACCAATGCTCAGCTCTTCTCTGTTGAGCGCAGGAGCATACACACAAACCTGAGCAGCTCAAAAATCAGGAGGAACTGAAAGGGCTGTCAGTCCTGAGGAATGTTCTTGACCAAGTCTCTGGGTCTCCCTAGCCTGGACACAACTGTAGCATTGGTTACCCTGCTGTTGGGCCGGATCTTTTCCTCAGGTCACAATCAGAAAATCCAACCAGAGCACATCTGTGACTGAAAGGCACAGAGCTTGTTTGACTCAGCTGTAGCCAGATCCCTGTTAGCCCTCCTTGACTAACAGGGACACAATTTGGAGCCCCTGACAGTAGTTTCAGTCAGGAGAAGCTGATGACGGAGGCTCGGTCACTCTGCTTGACTGCAAAGTCTTGCTGGCCCGAACACCACAGGCCCCCAGTTTCCAAGGCTCTGTGGGGTTTTGTTATCCTCTTTACCCAACATGTCCGCTGCTGTCTTGTTGTGACTTACCTTTGTTTTGGGCTGCAGTTCCCTCTGCTTCAAGTTTATGGCTGAATGAAAGTGTTTTGGCCTCAATAGTAACCATCTTCAGCATACTTACAAAGCTTTTATATTCACTCTTCACCTTTATCCCGTGACTGGCTTTGGCCAAACAGTCAAGCCTTCAGGGGTGTGCTGCTGCTGTATAAGGGCCACAACCTCTGTTGCAATGCAGACCCTTGGGAGTCTTTGCAGTGGTGTTAGGGCCGAGCTTACAAAGTTTGGGCTGGCCAGAGCGGGGCCTGCAAGGTGGCCATGAGGCAACTGGACCCACCCTGCACTGCTGTTCATAACTGGCCAGGGCAGCCCCTTCAGAGCTGGTGCCATCCAAGGGACATCACCTGCCTGTCCTCACACTGCCATCTAGGTTTATGCAAGAACTAAAGCTCACCCCTGGTTCCAGTCTTGCTAGTGAATTAAAGCCAACAGCAATTTCGTATTGCCTTTGAGAGAAAGATTGAGAGAATTAAACTAAGATCCCATCACAAACAGTGCTACTGTGTTACAAATACAGCCTCTTATTCTGGTTTATTTATAAGCAAAATGGTAAATTTAGCTCTTCTATAAATTTGGTGACTTCAATATTTAACTCTCATGCAGTGCTTACCATGGCCATCTTACGTCTCTGATTGACATCAGTCCCTATAAATTTAATCAGCTGGGAAAGGACAGCAAGAAGGAGTTTGTGCATGTGGTAAGTGAGCTTTTTTTTTTGTTTTGTTTTCTTTTCTTTTTGTCATTGTTATGCCTGTTATGTGTTATATTCAATTAGCTACTTCTGCTGTAAATATACTTTCATTCTGCTTTGCTGATTCCAGTGTTGTCGTGGTTTAACCCAGCCGGCAGCTAAACACCACACAGCCGTTCACTCACCCTCCCCCCTCCCTCTCTGGGACGGGGGAGAGAAATGGAAAGTGAAGCCCGTGAGTTGAGATAAAGACAGTTTAATAAGACAGGAAAATAATAATGACAATAATAATAATAATAATACAATGATGATAATAGTACTACTAATAATAATGTGTACAAACAAGTGATGCACAATGCAATTGCTCACCACCCGCTGACCGATGCCCAGCTTAACCCCGAGCAGTCCGGCCCCCCTCCCCCGGCTAGCCACCCCTATATATTGTTTAGCATGATGCCAGATGGTATGGAATACCCCTTTGGCTAGTTTGGGTCACCTGTCCTGGGTCTGTCCCCTCCCAGCTCTTCCTGCACCCCCAGCCTCCCCGTTGGCAGGACAGAGCAAGAAGCTGAGATGTCCTTGGCTTGGTATAAGCACTGCTCTGCAACAATTAAAACATCGGGGTGTTATCAGCACTCTTCTCATCCTAAGCCAAAACAGCATTCTACCAGCTACGAGGAAGAAAATTAGCTCTGTTCTAACTGAAACCAGGACAAGTGTACATACACTGTACACTGAGTGTTTGTCAGTGGACTTAATACAGCAAAATTGTTTGCTTTTGGATTTCAAAGAGTCCTCATTTGCAATGCTGAGTTCATTTCTCATTCTCATGTATACTACAAGTTTTCATATTCATTGCACTGTACAGATACACAGTTTGAGGAAGGTAGCCAATGTCTGTTGTGTTACTTTGGCTAAAGATAAGCAGGACTTTTAAGTTTACTTCAAAAAACTGGAAAGGCAGAGCCCATCTGCACACAGTTCTGGGTATAGAGCTCATATTCACCTTAACAGGCTACCATTTGATTTCCAGCCTGATCTTGTATATCTTACCGTGACAAAAATCATTCTCAGCTCAGAGGAGCACACCAAATTGCTCACAGGTCTTTCCGAATTTTTTATAATGCTCCCTTTATTTACTGAACTTCTTCCAACATTGTTGAAGGTCATACAGATTCTTACTGTGATGAGGATGCTGGAAGTCAAGTGCCAGACTGGAAAACCCAGTTTTCCAGTTGCAGGAAGGGAAATTCCTGCAAGAAACTGAAATAACTTGACAGATGAGGACTCAGTATTATGTCTTAGGGGAGAGGAGGAATGGACTTGAAGAGGTGGATGAGGTAGATGGCTCTTCCAACATTTGCGTCCAGTAATGCTGAACACATCACAGGGCTGGCTTTGAGTTTAGGCTCCTGTACATATTTTGGTACAAGTCCATGCAGAAATTGAGATTGTGCTAACTCCTGTTATGTATCTATGTAGAAAGACAGAACTGTACCTGTTACAAGAACTCAGAGCAATGAAAAGAAACACAGGGTAAATGTTTCACGGAAAGATTGCCTTTAAAAATATATGTATTTTTTAAATTGGTCTTTTCAGGCTCCTTCTCCAGATATCTACAGAGGGAAATATAGGGAAGACCACCCAGATCCAGCAAGTGCGTATGCTGAAGAGGTGAAAAAAATTATTGAAGAAACACAGAAGAATGGACGCAAGGTGTGTGTCTTGTGCTCTAGAAATACTGAAGATTCATTTATTAGGAGTAAAATGGAGGCATGAAACAGGAAACTAAGGATATGTTTCTCTACTTAGTTTCCCTTGCTTGCCTTTCATTTTCCTGTGATGTATTCTGTCTTCAAAATGTGCCATTTTTCAACCTTATCATAATTTTTCTAGGTATCAGTGAAAGGATCAATTATACATTTGTAAATGAGTAGATACAACCAAAACAGTTTAATTCTCTATTTCATGCATTGCACCAGTAGACTGTAAATATCTTAGGGCACAGACTAGCTTTCAGGTCAGCTGAGAACACTACACAATTTCTAGCAAGGATATATCTAAAAGTCTCTATGAATGGAGAAAATATAGAGAAAAAGATAGATAAAATCTTGATAATATATTTCTGATTGCAGTAGCAAAGATGACTTTGAAGTCATCTGAAAAAGATGAACCTTTCAATCATATACAACATGACCTTGATAAAATCAGATCCTTTCTAAACAGGTTTATTTACAACGTGTGTTAATATTTTGTGTGATGGCACAAGCATTTAGAGATACGTAGGGCTTGATTCAAAGCCCCACATTCAGTGGAGATTGGAACAATATGTTCCCTTCTAGTCCAATGGACTTGTATCACTCTTCTTTTAATTTCTTCATCAACTTTTTTAATCCTTTACTAACGGATAGTTTTGTGTTTTTTTTCTTCCCTTGTTTCCTTTCTTTTGCATATTTCTTAGGTTTTGGTGACATAGACCTGTGGCAGGACAAGTTGTGCTAAAGGCTAAGCCTCACATGCTATGGGAAGCTTCGTACTCTTTGGCCGTAGCATGCCTCTTCAAATATAGTGTACGGTTCTTTACACGTTACTGCTCGGCCTTGTTTCCAGGAAGACTGCACCAGCCCAGAGAGACTTCTTGATGCTCAGGGAGGGGTTCACAAGTGGTGTGGGGATGCAATCCCTTAAATAGCAGACTTATGCTGAGACTTTGGGGTAATATTGTATCTCTGCTGCATAGACATGTTGACAAGAAATGAATTTTGATGTTCCAGTGTGTCTGATCCGCTGCTCTTGCCCTTCCTGACTTGAAATAACTTTCTTTTTCATTCCTAGCAACTGGAATTATTTCACCTATAGAATTTTTCTCCTCTTATGTCAAGTGCCTCGTGCTGATATTTCACTTCTTTAGTTATTTTCATTAGGCAGGGGTGCCCAAAGCATAGCCTCAGGTCATCTCCCAGTTCAGCTTCTACCCAACTCTACCTGGTCTAAAGATTGAACAATTAAGCTGATCACCACATGTACCTCTTACTGGAGAGTCCTGGCATTAAGCAAGTTTTATTCACCTCTTGGAGAAAATGGCAAACACTGGTATGTCTCCTGTAAATGGAAATCTGTAAATAAATTTACAGAGTTCCCAGGAGTCTGTCCGCTGACAGGAGTAAGTGTCTTCAACTTTAATGGCTGTAGGACTGGGGGTTAATGGAGGTCCTTGTATTCCCATCAGGTTACAAAGGTGGCCCTGGCTACTGCAAATTTGGGCACCCCTGATTTAAAAAAATGAAAAAATTCTCTAGCCATAGCTCCTCAAGAACCCTAAGATGTCGAACCCATTGTGTGATTAAATTAGGGCACACATTTAAACATTTATTTCTAGACTGTTAGATGTTTGTGCAAAGGCCAGGCAGATGAACATAGCTCTTACCTCAGTTTGTTTTTTGTAGATTGCTGCTTTCATAGCCGAATCCATGCAGAGCTGTGGAGGCCAAGTAATTCCACCTGTGGGCTATTTCCAGAAAGTGGCAGAGTACGTACATCACTTTGAAAGGGCATAGCTGAAAATTAACCAAAAAAAAAAAAAAAAAAAAAAAAAAAAACACAATGTTTTTCACTATAGGCTGATCCAATCAAATCAACTATCTTCCTCTCTTGCTCTTGGTTATCTGTGGTTTCTTCCTACTTTTTGAAAAGTATGATTTCACTTCTATTTTTTATGGAACATCAGCTGACTAATTATTTTTAGCTGGATAATTGTCTTTCCTTTTCTATCTTTAATCTTCAGGCCATAAGTATGATGGAAGATGAAGTTGAACCATCAGAGAGGTAGCCCTGCAGTAAAATTACAGTACTCCTATTTTACATCAAAATACTAGACATTTTTTGTTAACATTTAGTCAACTAATATTTTTTTCAATTGAAATAGCTACAGCTCTGTTTGAATAAGTTTCCAATCTCTGTTGTGCACTCCAGCTCTGTTTTGTCACACTATAAGCGAAACAATTGGCTTGAATGGAGTAGCTGTGAATATCTGTCAGAAATTTGATAGATGAACTATAGGTTCATTAGGGCCTGAGTAAGAGCCAGGTCAGTGAAGGACTCAAGTTCTACTTGCAGTACTTGTAGTACTTGTAGTGCTCAAGTACTATGACAAAGGATAAACTCAAGTTGCGTCACTCAGGATTCACAGGTCTGACTATTCCTGAAAGCAGAGTCCTGGCAGCAGTCTTTGGCATACGAGAGGAAGAACCAACCTCTTCTTAGGCAGACTGCTGGGATGTATGCCAGGGGGGTTAGCCACTTACGCAGTCTCTGAGCATGGTTGTTAGAGCAGCAGCACTGAAGTTCCATACCAAGTTGTGTTTCAGCAGCCACATTCCTTCTTTTTTTATTGTCTAAACTGGTTTCACAGTGGAGATTTTCTGTTCTACCGACATCCTTGTCCTAGATTCAAGACCAGTCAGCGAAGTTAGTCACTCAAGCTATTCTATTTGTTTCCAGGTATGTGCGTGCAGCAGGTGGTGTATTCATAGCTGATGAGGTCCAGGTTGGCTTTGGCAGAGTTGGGAAGCATTTCTGGGCTTTCCAACTGCAAGGTGAAGACTTTGTGCCTGACATTGTCACCATGGGAAAACCCATTGGCAATGGCCATCCTATGTCTTGTGTGGTTACAACAAGGGAAATTGCTGAAAGTTTTGGTGCCTCTGGCCTGGAGTATTTCAATACTGTAAGTTTGTACATGCAGGTTTGTCCTTTTGTTTGTTTGTTTACATTTAGCAGTTACCAGTTGTTCAGGTGATTCACATAACATCTGCATCCATCACTGCAACATATTGCTAGGAGCTCAAGTCAGTCAAAAGCTAATACCTAAGAACAAATGGAGAGGCTTTGAAATATGCTCTCTATTAGGTAGTATATCTTAAAATGGACCAGCATGACTCTGGCAAGTCATGCAGTTCATCTCATAGCCATATGGATAAATATCTCCTTAGTCCTACCTCTCCCTCACTCCCCTCTGAAATGCTGACCATATAACACTTCATTTTCTAGGATAGGCTCAGCAATGGGTGCTGTGCAGATGAGGCTCATGCCCTGGCAAACCCTGCTGTGCAGTCATCACCTAACAAAACAGTGACCCTTCACCAGGAAACATTTGAGTGGCATGCATGCCACAGAGGAGCAGCTTTCTTCTTAAATCCTCTTTTCTGCTCCTGTGACTGAGACTTCTTCCCAGCTACCATGCATTCTCTTTTCTTTCAATGGGGGTTACACCCTACAGTTGAAGAAATACCAGATCTGTCACCCATTGCTCTTCACAGGAGCATTTTGCCTGCATATATAGTCTACAAACCATGAGAGCAGCTTGAACACTTGAGCTGTGAAATCTTCAAATTACTGAAACCCGAAGCTGAGGAACAGGGAGCTCCCTCCCTTGGGCTTTGCTACACTGCCCAAACCATGGGGAGCTGTGCTCCACAGCCTTCATAGCACAAAATCTTCACCTCTTTAAGTTTTCCTCACTGCATGCCAAGTAGGAGAAGATAAGCAAAAACTACCTGGATAGACATGGATGAATGTTTCTGATGGGTGCTGTTTTCCTATTGTCTTTACTATCAGTTTGGAGGCAACCCAGTGTCTTGTGCAATTGGTTTGGCAGTACTGGATGTAATAGAAAAAGAAGATCTCCAAGGAAATGCTGCACGTGTAGGAAATTATCTCCTAGAATTGCTGGCTGAACAAAAGGAGAAGCATCCCTTAGTGGGAGATATCAGGTAGGTGCCCCATGGCATTTCAGTGTTTCAGAGACAAGATATGATGAGGGGAAAAAAATAAAAATAAAATAAAAAGAAAGTCTGGGGTGAGGAGAACCCAGAAATAGGATGCCATGATTATGTTCCACCTCTCTGAAACTGGTCTACCCAAAACTAATACCGTAAATAACATGTTTGTCAAGAAATGTTTCCATACAGCTGTTTAGCTGGGGAATAAATGTAGCTTAGAAGGGCTCTGGGAGCAAGTAGGAGAAAGATCCACCACTATGCAATAGCCCAGTTGCCAG
Source organism: Aythya fuligula (assembly GCF_009819795.1). Lineage (NCBI taxonomy): Eukaryota > Metazoa > Chordata > Aves > Anseriformes > Anatidae > Aythya > Aythya fuligula. The sequence goes on from NC_045562.1 coordinate 4,853,053, forward strand.
CACACTCTTGGGATGATGGAGACAATCAAATCTCTGGACCATTTCATTTGGAGATGTTAGTGTAGGTATCCCCCATCTCATGTTAGAACCATGATAACCACTCTTAGTTTTTTGTTTTTATTGTTGTTGTTGTTTTTAATTCTTATTTTTGATTATCTGTCTTCCACATTACCTTGTTTTGAGGTTTGCAGGATAAGAAAGCAAGAATATTGTTACCTGGCCATGTAGCCTTAATGAACCAGTTAAATTTATTCAGAATTAGCTGTTATCTCACTTGATCATCTGAAGTAGCAAGTGCAAAAAGATAGCTAAACGGAAAGTCCCATCCCTTTCTTGTTGTTTTCTCTCTTGCTAAAGTCTACGTTTGAGCAGAAAGCTTGGATTCCTGACACTGGATTTCATTTTTCTATGTTTTATCTCTGCTCCAGGGGCGTTGGATTGTTTGTTGGAGTGGATCTGGTGAAGGACCAACAAAAGAGAACACCAGCCACAGCTGAAGCTCTTCACCTTATTTACAAGTAAATGTTTTCTAATGACTACATGCAGTGATCAAACCCTCCTAATATTCCCTAGCAGTTACTCATTAATTTCAATTAAAACTTCTGTAGCTTCTGACGACATAGTATTAGAAAAAAGAAAAATTTTAAAGTTTAACTTGGCATGAAGGGTCTGACAGGGCACAATATAGTTGTATATCTGTGTTTAACACAACTGTTTCCTCTTTCCACAGGCTGAAAGAGCAGAAAATCCTCCTTAGTGCAGATGGACCACACAGAAATGTACTAAAATTTAAACCACCAATGTGTTTCACTATGGAAAATGCAAAACACGTAGTGGAGAAAATTGATGTACTTCTCACAGGTATGTATGGTTTAATGCTCACAATACTCTTTGTTGTAATGACACTTTGGAAACACCAGACACGATACCATAATGCAGCCTATTATATGCAAGGAAAAGAAAGCAATTATGTTTCCTTCTCTTTGTTCAAGCTGCTGTTCTCAATGCCATTTACTCAAAATAAATTTAAAAAGCCTCAAATATACTTCAGCCAAACTTCGTAGGCAAAGTCCTGCTCACGATTCTTTCTCTCATAGGCTCAGTGTTCTTATTTATCTCTGGTCACATATGCTAAGTGTTAAGGAGCAAATAAATTAATTCACCAGTGGCCTGAAAGACACTGGTGAAACTTTCCATAGTGCTCTGTTTGTTGTTTTTCTTTTTCTAACTGGCTTCATTGAATATGATTGTCTCACTCAAATTCAGCCTGAAGGTTTTCAGACTCTATTAATCTTCTACCTGGGGATCAATTCAGGGGAAAATAACATCAGGATATTTATCATTAATAACATCCCTGGAAGTCTTCACCATCCCTGGAAGTCTTCAAAAGACGTTTAGATGTAGAGCTTAGGGAAATGGTTTAGTGGGGACTGTTAGCGTTAGGTCAGAGGTTGGACTCGATGATCTTGAGGTCTCTTCCAACCTAGAAAATTCTGTGATTCTGTGATAATTAACATAAGGACTCTCCAAGGTCATTCTACACTGAATGCTCCCATCTCCTGAGGTTAGAACAACTGGAGCTAGCCTAGCACAAATCTGCAGGATTCAGCTTTGAAAGGTCTATCTATAGGGTATATAGGATCTACATACCTGTGCTCTGGCTAAGCTGCTAAGCTCATGCTATTTAAACACCCACAGTCCTGATACATTAATCATGTTTCCTTGGAAAAATGCTTTAGGACGTATTCTTTACTTTTTCAGTTACTCTCCCATGGGATAAATGCTCAGAGGAATAGTTGATTGGGTATTGTTTCCTTCAGCTAGCAGTTAAACTGACTGTACACTTACTCACACCTGGTTCTTTTTATTATTTTTTTTTTCTTAGAAATTGAAGAGGCAACTGGAATGAAGACAGGAAACAACATATCTGCAAATGCACAATGTAAAAGAAAAGTATGATTTTGTTTTTTTCTTGTGTTTTTTCTTTTTCAATCTTATTCATGTAGGTGTTTGGTGAAGCAAATGGCACCCTCATTTTTGGTGGCATGAGAGGCTCTGTGCATTGATACTGAGCTCAGAACTAGTCTGTGGAAAGGAGCCTGAGAGGATAGTGTTACTGGGGCAAATCTAAAAAGAGCTGACCTACACAGACCTACAACAAGGAACATTTCATAGACAAGCCCATTGCCTTGTCTGCCCTATATATATGCAAATACAAGCAACCAGACCTTGGGCTGCACACAACTGTGAGCTCTTAAGCAGTCAAGAATTTCACCAGTTCTAGGTATTGAGTGCTACCAATGGATATTTGGCTTTCTAAGCAAGCCTTCAGCCTGGAAGATTTCCAATTTTTAGGGCATTCCAAGGATTTAGTTTCCACTGTAGTGGAATCTTTGAGTATGAATGGCTGACATTCAAATTTGGGATTCCTCAGGTTGCAGCACTGGCTTTGGACAAATCATATATAATTTCTCACACCCTTAAAAATACATGTCATCCACTGTGCTATAGGGAAGCTCACTGAGGCATCCCTTCACAAATTTTCCAGTGATGCTGCAAATGGCAGAGAGGCAAGAGCTCAGCTGTCTAGGGAGACAATAAAGGCAGAGATCGTATGGATTACTGGCTATATGGATAACAGATAAATCTAGATTTGGGGTACAAACTCTTTCATACATTTGTACACATTCGGTTCAATTTATTTCAAAGGTGAAAAGTTATGCTTCTGAAAGAGGAGAATTGGGCAGAGCTTCTTAGTAGGAACCAAGTTCAATGCCCGCCTGTTGAAAGACAAGCATGAGTCTTCATTGATATTTCATTTGTGTTTCAGACTAATGAAGGGGGTTCTCAAGCAGAGTCCGCAAATGAAAGCACCAGCCATATGAATGGAGCTGCCTGCAGACAAGAAAATGGTTTTTACCCTGAAAAATGCTCGGTGCCAAGTAAAAGAATAATAACTTGAAGACGGAAAGTTTTCTTTTTCAGTTTGAATTTGTTTTCTATTTGCTTTTGAGATGAAGAGTGCAATAGTTGGAGTCCTAGGATTTGTCTGAAGCCTAGTGCTACCTTCTCTAAATTGACTAAATATCTATTAGCTTTATTAGGAGTTTAAAATACATTTTCAGATATATGAGAACTATACCATGTGGCCTGAAAGCTACATGTGACAGAATGGACAAGTGATTCATGAATATCTTGGTGCTGATTGCAGGCTTGGCATAGGTAAACAAACTCTGTGAAATCTGTGGATCTACTCATATTACAGAGTATGAATTGCTTCACCACCATACAAGCAAATCACCAATCCTATAAAGTTTAACATGATGAACTTAACATGCTATTTTTACAATATTTTAAATTTCAATATATGATATTGAGATGTTAATTACTTTCCATGTTTTAATGGCTGAATTCACAAAACAATACTTGAGAGAAATCATTGTTATCTTCCTGTGTATCTTAGGTCCTATGGACCATATTCCCAGCTGATATAAATTGGTGTAACTTTGTTAATGTCAGTGATGCTCTACCAAGAGTCTACCTCTGAGTGTGTAGAGGCACAACGTTCATGCAAGCCATTCTTACTTTGTGTTCAAAGAAATGAATATGGATCATAATTTTCTATTGATAAAGCAACTTTTATAGAGAACTATTTATATAGAGTAAGATTTTAGTTTTTCTTTTTTTTTTTTTTCAAAAGTTTATATATTGAACCCTCTAAGTCCACAAAATATGCAAGTACAGTATAGATAATTTCAGATGCACTGAAATGAGGCTCCCAGGGATAGCCCAGCTTACATTCCCATGGATTTTAGATGTTTTGAAAGCCGTGGGAAGTACTGCCTGATCCTTCTGTAGTGGTTCTGTTACTTTTTGTCAAAGGTGATGAAGAGTTGCACGCCAGTTGCACTGGATCCTGACACATAAATGCCTATGCTAACATTTGATAGATTACTAAAATGAGAGGACCTCTGCATAAAACATACATGGAGCCGCTTTGCAGCCACTGCCTGTCTTTGCTGGAGATATTCTAGCCTGACTTGTGCTTCCTTGTCGGTGTTAGATTTCAGGGAAAGCGCACAAGCCCTGCTTTTCTCTTTTAATATATGCACAACTCTATGCTATGGAAAACACTGAGGGCTTTACAAGTGGTATGTACTTCAGGGAAAAAAAAATCTATTCAATTTTCATACCCTGAGTTCTGCTGTTTCATAATTGCTGCTGACACTGCCACTGATATTGAGCACCTTATTTAATTTCATGTTTTCCACGATTTGCTATATTAATATTGATATTTCCAATATAACTTCATCCAACATCCAATGCTGGCTTATTTTCTATTTCATGATTCTTGAATAATTCCATAAAAATAAATCTCTTATTTGTAATTATGAAATCCTCCACAAAGGGTTTTTTTGTTGTTGTTGTTGTTTATTTCAATTTCATTCTTCAGTAACACCCATTTGCTGAGGAAAACCACTTCAGTTTTGGCCTGGGCTTCTCTCCATGCCAAAGCAGAGCTGGCTTGGCTGTATTTCCCTGAGGCTCTTTGTGGTCCTCTGCTGTACACAGCTCTCACCCTCTGTGCTGGAGGTTATCTCAGCTGCCACAGCTCCACTGCTTGCAGGGCTGCGCTGCAAATGGGGCTGGGCCCTGCCAGGATCCATGGCACAGGCCTCTCCACCTGCACAAAGACCCAAATCAACCTCCTTTGGAGGGGTGGTAGAGGAATTTCTTCCAACTAGATAAACCACTGACAGACTAATGTAGTACAAGTACTAACATACCAAAGGCGCATTTCCATGGCACTTTGCTCAAAATCAAGGCTGCCACTGTGCTTTCTACAGATGCTTTGATGTCCTCCTTTAGCCACACATTGGCACTAGCAGCTCCATGGTGGCCTCACAATTAACCTACCCTTTGAAGCTGGGGAAAGCACCTTCCTTACCTGACACTAAGAGGCCAATGCCTTTCGTTCATTGTCAGCGAATTAAACTACCTGAACATGTTGCACCTGTCTCCCTTCAATTAAAAAAAAAAAAAAAAATTCTTTCCCTTTCCATCCACTTTTCCTACCAAGGCGTGTATCTAAAGGCACAGCTTAGGTCATTCCCAGTATCAAGTGAGGGCTCCTTACATTGTACCTCACCCACAGCATGCAGAACAAGCAGCATGCTGTTCCCAGCAACTGGGAGGGTGACGCTGAAAAGAACACAGCCCAACAGCCTTATGGCAGGTCATTAATATTTAATTTCCAAAAACATGATGAAGAACTAGAAAAATATCCAATTAATCTAAATTTGGAGGGAAATAAAGGTCGCAGCTTCATAAGAAGCACAAGGAGCCTGGGCCGCTACCTGTGTCTTGTTTCTGCACATGCTAAAATTACACGGAGAAACAATTGCTCCGGTTGGATAGTGTTTTACATCCAGTTTCAGCTTCATAAAGCAGGAAGTTCTCTACCTATCTGTTCTGCTAATGGTAGTTAATCATGCAAGGTATAAGTTACTGAGAGCAGATGAATCTTCTATTTTCTTTAAACAAGAGAGGCAAGCACTTCTCTGTTACACGATTTTATATGAATTTATGAACCAATCCACCAGTTAACAGCAGTTGAGCTGCTCTTACAAAAATCACTATTACTGTATTTTTGTTAATGTTTTTGCAGTATCTTAGAGTCCCCCAACAAGATTATGCACAACCCCTGCTGTGAAGGGTTTACTAATTAGAAGAGACTGGCTAAAGGATGAAAGAGAGTAAGCAGAAATAATTAAGGCCAGACACGAACAGTTGTTCCGGTCAGTTGAACTGATCAAATATGTTCTGTTCACTGAATAGGTAAAGTACTTCCCAACTTCTTTGTTCCCCTTTTTCCTCTCCTGTCCTGGCTGTGCAGTTCCTGGTTCTGGCCAAGTGGTTCAACCTCCACCCCAGCCCTGGAGTTCATCAGACACCCCTGTAAGCCAGTTCAATTCACTGACCTTGCAGAAAAAAAAATATCCACCTCCCCTCTTTTTTTCTTTTGACATCAGTTTTCTGCGAGGCCAATGAACACTCCTGGAGGGGGGCTGAGCCTGTGCAAGACAAGCAGCAGGAAGAAGAGGCAGTGGGGTGAGGGAAAGGCAGGACTCCTTCCCAAGTGGGGAACACACTGGAACTACTTTTATCTTTATTGCAGCTCATAATCATAGTTTACCACTATTTCAATCACTTTTACATTGCCCTTTTAGGGCTTTTAAAGAAAAAAGGCTGTTCAGAACAAGGGAAAAGAAAGGACAGTGCTTTCTGTAGATTCTGATGAAAGAGCACTGTGAGAGTCTGAACCAGGCACCTGTTAATTCCCCTACATAAAAGCAAGCAGGATTGAACCTTTGCAGAGTTGGAAAGCTGTGCCTTAGAAGGCACTGTTCTGGGGAGAAGAAACAGGATCAAAAGTTGCTATGTCAACATAACATCCCTGACCTTCCAGGGAATCGGAGCATGTCCACATCTGGGGAGTATGCCTCAGCCCTAGCTCCATTAAACACTGCAGTAGAAATGAAGGGACTAGAAGAATTATTGAGAAAAATCGGGTTTGTCTTGTTTACAGAGAAGGGGAAAAAAAATGTCAAGTGTACCAACAAGAAATCTGGATCACAGCAATCTGATCAGTTTTGTGGTTACAGTCTGAAGGAGAGGATGATGTGGGAGACCCAAAGGCCCAGATAGATGTAAATGGCTGGTTTCATTCAGAATCCCTTCATGCCTATTTCTCCACATCACACGTGCACATGCAGGAGTGTTACATTTTTTCCAATGGTTTCTAGATGTATGTGTTTTTTTTCAGACATGCATAAAATACATTTACAGTCTTCAGAGATGTAAACTTGGTGGATGCTAACTAGCAGGCAGCCCCCAACGCACCATATTCCAGAGGGGAAAAGCCCCCCACATCCCCACATCCCCAGAAAAAGCAAGCTCTGATGTTATCTGGTTAAAAAAAAAAAAAAAAGAGAGAGAGAGAGAGAGATGAACAAAGGGGACCAATGGACAAACCTCAAACATTTATTTTACATGAATATTGTTACAATATGCAGTGTATTTCTTTTTAAAAAGGTAAAAGGAAAAAAAAAAAAAAAGAGAGAGAGAGAGAAAAAAAAAAAAAAAAAAAAAAAAAAAAAGAGAGAGAGAAAAGAAAAAAGAAGAAAAAATAAAACGGAAAAAAAAAAAAAGAAGAATATTATGAATGGAGACAACATTTCGATTTTAAGGCAGCAAAATAGGACACCCTCATCTCAAATCACATTTTTTCAGCAACAATGTGTAAAAACTAGAGCCTAGAAGCAGAAGTCAAAAACACCTTTCATAAAAATATTTCTATCCATGGAGAAAGCTGATTAAATGTCTCTTGCAAAATGGGGCACAAGAATTTGTGTAGGCATCCCCTGAAGAGTAAGTGCTGCAGATACCCTAAGCTACAAGCCAAAAAAGAGAGCTGTTAAAGAAATGGCACTAGGTAATGTGCTAGAGGAGACAAGGTCAGGGACTGGGATTTCCATGAAACACTATTCATTATATTGTGTGGTTAAGTACTGTATATATGCATATAAGCATATTGTATATAAGCATGTTTGATCTGCCTTGTTTTTGTTGTTTGTTTTTTTCTCTTCATTTAATATAATAATTTAGAAAAACAACTGACTAACACTTGCATGCAGAGCACTTTTCTTACAGCAGCAGAAAGGTTCATTTACTCTTTCTCAGTGATGACCTTTCCAGTCTGAATCTGGCTTGTGCTGCTGCCAACCAAGCTCTGGCAGAAGGCTTATGCAAGGGAAAACAAGGCCAAATGACAGTGACAGGCTTTCCCTCTCTCTGCCACCCTGAAGCACTTGATGTTAGTGCCTAGTTCCTATGGTTCAGCTGAAAAGGCCTCAGATCCAGAATGAGAAAAGACAAACTGCATTTTTGCATTTGCCACTGACTTGCGATGTGACTGGATTTTATCACGTTGCCTCTGTAGGCTTCAGTCTCCGGAGACGCAGCATATGTTACAAAGGTCGTGAGAGAAAAGTTTACACAGAGGGATTCCTCATGCTGATATTTCATATGGAAATATTTTTGGGCTTCTGTCCTAGATAGAAAGCTTCAAAATTTTAAAGCCTTCACTGAGCTTCACAGCTCAAGGCCAATCTGTACTAAGCAAAACAGCATCCATTCACGTACATCAGGGTAAACACTGCTCCACTATCACAGGAACATATGTCAACAACAATAAGGAATAAGAAAAAATGAAAGAAAGAAAAGGAAGGGGAACGGGAAGAGGAAGAACATGAAGAAAAGTTTTTCCATGTGGCTCACTAAAGGTTGCTAAGAGTCTTTTATAATCGACAAGGCAGAAAGCCTGGAGAAAGACTCCTGGCTTCAGATTAGCTGTTGACTCATTACACAGCTCAGCAAGTGACTTAGCGTCTTTATGTCTCTGTTTGCTCTCACCTATGAAAGCAGCTCTAATAATCTTTGTTATGGTTTGTAAAGGCTAATCACCTTATCGGGCACAATCCCTAGTTACATAGGACGGCAAGTCACAAAGTACAGTTAGTTCAATTTACTTATTTGCAGTTACTTCCATTTATTCCCCACTTGAACATGGTTTTGTCAAGGAAATAAAGCCCTACCATGTGTAGTACAAAGTCACGGACTGGTTACACTAAATATCATGAAGCAGTGAAGAGACACAACTACTGAACAACAGGGAAGCAAGCAGTCTGGTTTGCAACTCCCAGGAAACTTAAAAATCTGTAAATATATTTTTCAGCTTGCTCAGAGTACTTCTCTTAAGTGAAAAGAAGGCTTCTGGTCCCAAGTCCTTTGTTTTTTCATTCTAGTCACAAAATAAGACAGGAAAGGCGTTCATCTGGAAAATCTGCTTCTAACACGCTCCAGTGGCTTGCTCTTGAGAGCAAAGTTTCTGTCCACAGTACTTCTGATCAGCTCTCAGTCACATTAACTTTACACTGCTCTCTGTTAGGCAAGACACAGATCATACAAATCATAAACAGGCTATAAAAAACAGATTTTGCACAATCACCTTTGAAGAAAAACATTATAGTACATATGAGACCTCTGAGTGTCTATGAGACAAGACCAGATTTTCAACTTGGGTCTCTGTGCAAAAATAATCACGGCATTTAATACTTCTCTCTTAACTCACAGCCAAACGAGGACACTGTTACAGGTGGTGAAACTCCAGTGGGGAAAAAAAAAAAAAAAAAAAAAAGTTCCAACATCAGCTAAGTTTGACAAAAGAAAGTTTCTTCTGACATAGATACGTAAATATATGTGTGAGTATATATGTTATACATGTAGGGGTGTGGTGTGTATAGATATACATATCTTTTTATCTAGGCATAAGCATACAGAAACATGTATGCATACATGTTGCAAAACAATTTATCTGTGAGGCAATCCCTTTATGTTCAATAAGTGTAATGTGAAACAAAGAATTACCATTTTACATATTTCTGAGATAAAGAATGAAAGACATCTTACAAAGTAGGCATTGGGCCGAGGCAGAGACTAATAATTGCAGGTGAAGCCTTTAAGAATACCTTAGCATACCACTGTCATGGAAAAGGTATTTCCACGGGTGCCAAGGAAAAGGGAAAGGAAGATGAAGAGGAAGAGGAAAATGCAGTAAAATGTGTGCAGGCCGCTGCTGAAAAAAGAAAGAAAACACCATCCAAATGCAAATGCCTAATAATGTAGAGCTTTCAAAATATAGTTGACAAATTAGACTACAACAGCAAAAAAGTCCCTCACTTATGAGTCCACATCTTCATTGCATACTATTCTTTACATTGAGTATATCTTTGCAGCAAAACATGTTATATGGATTAACCTGGATTAACTATAGATTTAATGCTGTCAGAAATGAGCTCCCATGAAAATCTTGCAACCAAAAATGCCTTAGAGACCCTTGACGCATTAAATGATTACAAAATGTTTGTAACCAGAAATAGCCAGGCCTCTTTAAAATAACACACAGGAAAACTGTCAAAAGCCACAACAACGCAGTGACCTTATGTGCCAATCTGACTACAGGGCTAGCTACCCTGCAGAAATCTTGCAGTACCTTCGGTGCCCACCTTCATGGCCCTCAGCCCCCCTGAGGTGGAGCTCCTCTGCTCTTGGGCTGAGCATGAGGCTGTAGGTCTCTCTCCAGGCTCTGATGCTACGGGTGGCACAGTATTCAGCGATTCTGCTCTTCAGAAGCCTGAGACCAGTGGCATGCATGCTTTGCTAAGCTTTCTTAAAGCAAAACCTCTCTTCCGGCACTCAGAAGCAAAACTACCCTGCCTATGGGAATACTGACCAACAGGCCAAGTATCTTCAAAATTCCCACTCTGCTTGCTTTCCCCCAAAAAGCACCTGGAGAGAAATGGGTGCGACTAGTCCTCCCACCCCATTTCTCTTGGTCCATTCACAGACTGCCCTCTTGCCTTGTTTCAACCAGATCCCTCAGTCACTTGCTAGGTGACTGGAAATCAAAGGTGGCACTGCTGGCATGTGGGGTTAACAATCCCCTTGTGACTGTGAATGGTGCATTACCTCAAGAAAGGCTATTTTTCCTTTCCTGTGTTCCCAGACCAGTTTCTATTGAATTAGAGGTGCTTTATACTTACGCAATAAACAACCCCACACCTTGCCCAAATAGAGCATTCATTTTTATAGAGTAGCCCACCACTCGCACCTGCATTTTCTATGGCTGCATTTCTTGCCTTTTGTAAATGAATGCTGCTTCATGAGCAATGTCTCCTTACCAAACAAATGCTGGTTTTGGCTCCTGCTGAATGGGGTTTGCAGCAGGCCGCTCAAGCAGGAAGGTTTGTGGCAACTGAACCATTGGTATGAAGAGCAGATTGCTTGGGGAGAAGTGGTGAAACATTCTGGCCTACGGGTGCCAGATTGTCTTAGGCAAGAGGCAAACAGGAAACTAAAACAAGGAACAGGAAGAATCACACAAGCTTTAAGCACTTTCTAAGCGCACAACACAAGGACAGACAGTAGCGATCTCTGCCAGCATGGAGGTTATTTATAAGCTAGCCACTGCTATGTTCTTGCTGAGAGCCTTAGAGCAGCAGCATTGCCTCATCTCAGAACCAAGAGTCTCTCCCAGTGGGTATGCAATGACAGATTTCTAGAATTATTTGAAGATTTTGGTAATACACAAGCACTTTCCCTTGGTTAGGCTTCATAAAAGCCTGTGCAGTTTCTAGCGGTGCTTCACCCTTTCTGTTACTGAACCAAACAACTTACACCATTCTTTCAGTACCTTGATTTCCCAAAACATGATCTTTTTACAAGGTAAGACATGCAGTGGTGACTTAAGGAGATCCAACTCCACCAGTTTCAAAAAAGTTCTTGTTTCTTGCAGCAGCAGAAAAAATTCATTTTATACTGGCTAGCTTTCAAAAATTTTTCAAGTCTCATCATTTGTACAATACCAGTGGGGGAAAAAATGTCCCATGACTCTGCTATCAGTTCGTTTATGTAACATTTATTGTGAATGATTAAACAAAAAAGATCATTGCTTAGTAAGTTTTGAGTAGTTGCCCAGAAATCATGCATGCAGATCCAAATACTACCAGTGATGTTTAAGCACTTTTAAAAGGATTAACTAAAGGAGAAGCTGCCAAAAATCATTCTTTGAACAGAGAGGTGCAATTCCCACTGAAATGTCAATGACAAACTCAACATTGATTTGAAAGCCAATGCAAAGTGCACAAGCAACTTCATTTTCCTGTTGCTTTAGACAACAGATCTAATGCACACTGAAGGAAGAATCTGTGGCAATGAAGTCAGGGGTGACCACAGCCCAAGCAAATGGGGATGTATGGGATTTTGTCTTCAACTATTCTCTTTGTGCTCCCCTTACAGAAATTGTAAACATTTGCTTGACCAGTGGGCTGCCCACGAATAATTTACACCTGTAATGCTATGAGTACAGTTCACAGAGAAGACATTATTTAAGTTTCAAGTGCTCCTTGAACTGTTGATTCCTTAATCTATTTTAGATCAGGCACATCAACAGTTCTGGTATAAATATGTGACCAAACACTGTCATAGGAGATTGACAAGGTCCCCTATTGCTTGGAACATAGTTTTTTACTCCCAGATCACAAATGTCTGTGCAAAAGCAAAATGAACTGAGAATGCCATTGCATATTTTTTAGCTAATTACCTTTATTAAATGTTTTTGCAATTGACTCAAGTCTAATGAAAGGGCTTGCCTGTACTTGAAAGTTAATTCTGACCAAGACAGAGTACATGAACATTGCAATAGCTACTGCTGAATAACTTGTGTGTGAAAACCTGCTCTGGAATCAGTCTGCCTTGTTCCACTTTGGATTAATCCACTCTGAAAGACAGAATTTGAGATCTGACACAGAGCAGAGCTGAGTTCTTTTTTTAGAAGTACTTTGATTCAATTTGTATTTCACTGTTCTCTCCTTTCCTTTTCAGTAGACTTTTTGGCATTCATTTAATTCAGGTCTTTGCTAAGAACAAAGGGAGAAGAAAAAGAAGGGAGTTTTCTGGAGAACCCTTTTATTAATTAATTCCTGCCAACATCCTTTGGTTACGTAGCAGATGTTGTAACTAATGACCTCTGGACACTGAAGGCTTCTGGTTGTACCTCTGGGCACTCCAGATCCACTCATAGCTTGTGCAACTGCCTCTCAGTAACCCTGCAAGGGGTACAGGGAGGGTCAGTTTGGGCATTATAACTGCATAATGAATCACCACAGCAGTCGCTAATGCAGTGATGCTGCTAACAGTCAGTGGCTCTTCAGACAGCTCATGAAGACTTTTGCTTGCAAGAGGGACAACCTGCATCCTTGTTCCTACATGCTTGACCTACATGCTAGGCCAGTCTGAGCTGCTTACATCATGACTTCTAACCCTCAGAGAAAGGCATCATCGACCTCTTCCAAGGGCTTGTAAAGACAAAAAGAAAATACCAGTTCATCTGTACATGTAGCAAATCTCTCTATTTAGAATGCCTGGCACAACAACTACACAGAAATATATTTTAAAATATTTTAAAATAATGAAATACAAGCACTGGCAACAGGTGACTCCAAAATCATTCAATGCACCCTGTATTTCATTTCGTTGGCTGTGGTTCTGCCTGTCCTAAAAGCTGGTGCTCTACACAACACTGGTATTTGTATCCTAGCCTTTAGCTAGTTAGGCAGGAAGCCCAGTTTTCAGCACCATGCTCTTGACCACAAAGCATATACCTGAGGCCAGGATTTGATGTGACATTTTTAGGCTGGCTACTACCAGATCAAACCACTGTGGCCACAAGCTACAGAGAGCTGATTCAGTACAGATTCACCCTCCAGGTTCAAGCCTGGAGTGGAGAGGCGAGAAAGGGGAAGTTTATTTTGACAGATGCTATGCCAGATTGAGCATAAACTGTCCTGCTGCAGATAGCATAGAGTCTATAAACTCTATATGCTCTGGAAAATTTGATAGAAATTCAGTCAAATGTATTCAGCTCATCTGTGTCAAACTGTGGCTCCAGGGTGCTCCACAAGTGGACAGACCCAGCATCTGGTATTGGATGGTCCACCCTGAAGCTGGGGAGTTAGACACCAGCTTCATGAAGATGCCCATCAGAGGTACTCATTGCTCTGGCAAAACTGTGTAACTACAGATCACCATACCAGGACTTGGACACAACCCTGGGATTCAGCTGATGAAGAGGGCTATTGTGAAGAGACAATACCCAAAAATGCCACCGAACACTTCAATGACTGTGATTTTCAGATTAAGAAAATAAAATGTTCAAAAGAAAACAAAATATTCAAAAGAAAACAAAATGGGGGTAGAGAGCAACTGGAATAAAGTTCAAGAAGCCTATATGTCCTATCTGTTATTTCACATGAAGGTACTGGCATCTAGCCAGACCACAGTACAGCCTGAGCTCAGGACACCAAATAAGAGCAAGAGGCAAGAATGGCCTTCCACAAATTTGTAACACATATGAGAATCAGTAGGAAGGAAAGGAGGTGTTTCAGGTGACTGACTATCCACCTTGTTTAGGACTGCTGCAGGGAAAATGCCGTGATACATATCCTGCATGGCTTCCTTGCTTCCAAGCGTGTACTTTTTAAAAATGCCTTAGAAGCACATTTCCATACACATATTAACATTTCAATGGCTTGGAACAATCCAGCAGAGTGAAGGAGACAGAGAGAAGAGTGTGTGTGTCCATCATTAAGCATGTGTGAAAATATTTGGGCTGCACACAACTTTCTGCATGAAAGAATAAATCAGGCTTCTGTTTGCTCATCAGCTCTAACAAGCAAGACAGCTCTTAAATTTGCTAGGACAGACCATATCCCCAGCTGGCGTAAATTAGTGTGGCACTACTGGCTTCAGTGAAGTTATGTCAACTCACAACAGCCCTCAGTCTCATGCCTTTAAACTACTCCATGAAACACGAAGTTTCAGAGTGTTTTTACCCACAAAGCGCATCGATAGCCTGAAGTACAAACCTATACTCCATTAGTTTCCACCAGCAGGCATACTCTCAAGTTATGCTATCTTGCACTAATATACTACAAAAAGGAAGAATCAACACAAATTAAACAAGCTGGCCCAAAGAATTGTCAGGTTGGCTTGTAAACAAGCATCATGCTGTCCCGCTTCATTCCTGGCACTAATTTCTATCTAATATAAGCAATTGCATGTGTCTCTGAGAAAAAGGAATCCCCCTTTCATCCCACATCCTACCAGAGACCTCTGCTGCAGTCACAATGCCCTACTCATCCATCACTGCTGCCAGTCCATCACAGCTCCCCCTCTCTTGGCAGCAGTGATTGAGGGAGATGTGTGGTAGCTTGTTCACCAGATAAATCAAGTGTGGCTTTCTTTAAACAGAGAGGGAAAGAGAGAAAGTCTCACTGCTGCTGCCTCTTCTCCCTCCCTGCTGTCCCTCCATGCCTTCTCAGCCCCTACCACTTATTTTCTACCTCCGCCTTCTGCATGGGCTCTCTCCTCCTCCTCATCCTCTGTTCCTCACCACTAGTTCCAGCATTCACAAGGCCAGAGAAATACAGTTTTCTACACTGTGTGCTTCAACATTGTCTTGATGCACTCAAGAGAGGAAGAGGTGGAACCAACAGGTAAGCAGCAACACAGGTACATTTCTGACCTGCAGGGAAGCCATACAGAAAGTTTTTGAGCAACGAAGCTCCAGCAAGTGATCCCTAAAGTCTTTGGCCTGCCCACAACAGAGTCTCATTGCCTCCATTGTAGCTGGTCACATTTCCAACTGTGAGAAGTCAGAGCAGAATTCACAATGGCACTGAAGGAAATATTTGTTTTGTTTGTCAACTTAATAATTTTAAAAATATATATTTCAACAAATAAGAACAAGAAAAACAAATACCAGCTGTTCTTTTGCTGGGGAAGGCTTTACTATAAAGTCAGCTGGTTTGTAAGTATTACTTGTATTATGTATGACCATTCTTTAGAATCCATTTGGTTCACTCTTTGCCTATCTTAAGTGATCAAAAATTACGAGTTAAGACCTTCAATACTCAGCAGCTGTTCTAAAAAATGAGTAGCACTGGAATATTTACTTGGTCTTCTTTCAGGATGTATTCAGTGTTTTTCAGTGAAAAAGTGAAGCCACTTCAGAAAATATCATTCAGAAGATACTGTTTTGCCCCATGGATGTGGTCAAAGTAACAATTTCTGTTAAAATACACTTGCAAGGAATACATCTAAAACTGTAATGTTTAAAACAAACTTCTAGGTTAAAAAAAAATAATAATAATCTAAAATGCATTGCTTCATCTGTTAAACTTAGAACTGATATTGCACAGATCTGTTATAAACTTGGTAGAGGAAAGAAACTCCTGAAAAACATTTGATGGGGCTAAACCCCATGCACATCTTGCCTAATCAATGCAGAGGCTATTGTAGAGTTAGGTGTCTTTTGCATGACAAGGCCTTACCACCACCTATGGGAATCTCTACAAAAGACAGAAATTGCCTGACACAATCAACAGTTCTCTCCATGGCCAGCAGCTGTGATTGCTATTAAAGTGTTCTCTCTTTGTAGTGTGATGTTGGTGTGTAGCTGTTTTCCAAACATGTCTGCACACAGCTAGGGAGCTGAGGGAAAGGCCATTCCCAATGGGCAGCTTGGATGCAAGCACCCCTCTCTGGAGGGTAACACAGATGGGAACAATGATGGGCCACACGTGTGGGTTACAAATGCTTAGGATTTTGATAATTTAGCACAAAAGAACTAGGGTCTTCACACCTTTACGTCTATTACTGCTTTTATTTCTACTTTTAAGGCTGAAAATACAAGCCTTAAGTCCTTCTGCAATCATCACTCTAACTTTAGATGGCAATTTGCAAATTAGTCTGGCACCAATATTTTGAAATGACTGAAGTGTATCTGAGAGTCAGAAAAATGTGGATCTTAACACAAACTTTGTTGGTTTAGCCCATGTCTAATTTTACCAGCAAGGAAATTATGCAATGGGATAACCTGCTTACTGAGTTACCTGAGCCACCTTCATCAAAGGCTCTCATCGGAGGTGATATAACATCTTAGTAGGCTTATGGAATTAATGACTGTATTGACAGAGCAAGTAGGCTGGAAGGCAAATGGGATATTTTCTAAGCTCTGGGTAAGTATGTGATTTCTATATTTTTATACCGCAAAGGCATGAGGCATATGGAAATCAAACATACGAGGATGCAGAAGAAATGCTATACATCATTTGGATTCCCTACGTTCCCTACAGGACACACACACACCTCTCTTTATTTATTTATTTATTTTTTTTCCCAAGCATATATTATACAGCTAGCAACATCTGAAACAAATGGTCTTTAACAAGCGACTTTGCTCTGTTTCTCACCTCCCTGATTCAGATTTTCTTGACCCTCCTTGGGACTGCAAGGTATCTGGGACATGCCTGTGCCCTTCAGGAGAAACAAGCTTTTGACCCTACACATCCATTTGCATGAATTTCATGGAATCTGTAATCACAAAAGCTGGCTCTTTTCCCAGATTATGTATAATTTGGGCTAATCATAGGGCAGAGGGAACAGTGGTTAACAGAAACAACCTTTAAAGGTGAGAGCGTGGCTTAGTCTTTAAGAACAACAGAATCCCCATAAATTATCATTTAGTTGGTTTGTTGCATTTAGCTCTTGTAGTCTTTTTTTGGTTTGTTTGATGTTTAATTTCTTACTGAACCTTGAGAGACCTGGTAGGACATATGACATCAACCATAAGCAATCATTTCTTTGTTGTTAGTTACTGTTAACACTGCCAGGTAGCTATTAATAATGATTTTAAAAAAAAAAAAAAAAAAAAGTATTAAAGTATTCAATAAATACTCTAACTGCATTTAAAGGGTCTCCTTTATGTGTCTGTGTTTACTGAGAAAATTAATAAGATATGTGGAAAAGCTTGGCATTACTGTGGAGCAGAGATATAAATACATAAATAGAGAATCATAGCTGAGTTTCTATCAGGGCATGTTTTCTGTTGACTGCTCGGCTCGCTGCTAGATCTTCCCTATTTTTGTCAGACTCTGGGACTGCCCTGCCACAATTTTTAATTCTGATCTCTTCCCCTTCCCCTCCTCTTTCTAAATAAATGTCTCAATGCAGACTTTGTTATAGTGGGTCCTCAGGTAGAGAATTTTCCTCTGCTCATATCAAACTCATATTTCCAGTTCCAGCTTCCAAACACCAACATCTATCTAGCTGCTCAATGCTGTATTTACTGCAACCAATGTTAACTGTAATTCCTTTCTCAGTTGTGTCTCCAGCCTAACTCCCTTTCCTGTACAGCTTTTAAAAATAAATATTATTGTTTAGCTAGAGGTTGTAAGCATATTTTTGGCCTGAATTTATTCCTAAAACCAGGTAATACTAACTGATGAGCATGATCAGTGTTTTGGTCACAGGTAACTAAATACAAGTAAGGGAAAATTACAGTTTTAGAAGTTGACATGGCATACTCACAGAAATATCATGGCTTATTACATTATATCACTTGCATAGCATGTCTACTGGAAGCCCAGTTCAGTACTGTTTGCATGGGATTAGTTTGGAAGTTCAGTACATGGAGATAATCAAACTTTAAAGAACTTTAAAGGAGAATTACTATACTTTGGTTTGTGTTATCTAAAATAGTCTGGTTTTAAGGCAGGGAAGGTTCATTCACTCTTCATTCAGAATCCTAACAGGTCTCCTGCGATAATAGTCAGGAATTTTCCTCGATCCATATAAACACATTGATAGCAGCAGGACACTGCACTATTTCCACGTACTAGGAATGTACTTATCAGGGAGCAAAAGTCCATGACTTGTCTGAAAAAAAAAAATCAAATGAATAGCTCCGCAAGGCACAAGTACTTCATGGCCCTTATAAAGGGAAGAAAAAAATAACAATAATAAATCAATAAAAGGAAAAAACAATAAAGTTTCTGATCACAAGAGTTCCAAAAACATGCAAGTGGTTTTAGCTTGAAG
The DNA here is from genome assembly GCF_009819795.1 of Aythya fuligula. NCBI lineage: Eukaryota > Metazoa > Chordata > Aves > Anseriformes > Anatidae > Aythya > Aythya fuligula. Next base: position 4,871,614 of record NC_045562.1, read on the forward strand.
GAGGCACATAAAGGTTGAGACACGGTCAGACAGAGCAGGTACAAAACTCATGTTCTTTGTGGGAGTCTTTGACTGCAATCCCCACCCCTCTGCCTGCTCTATTCTGAATTACTAGGCTGCAACTACACTGGTGATGTTTGGCAATTACATTTTGTTTCAGAAATGGTTCTGTCAAACCAAACACATTTGTTTGAACTGTCAGTTTCAACGTTTTTGACTGGGTTTTGCAAGTCCTGTGTACGTAAGAGAGGAAGAGAGTGACCTTTTCACTCTGCAAGCAGAGGTTTCAAAAAGTTGTGTCTGATCAGAGATTTCAGAAGGTTTCAAAAGTTTTGAAAGCCTTGCAGGTATTTGTAAAACAACCTGTTTTTTACGGTTTGTTCCAATGTTGACGTGCACTGAGAGGCAGAACAGGACCTGGCACCCCAACTCATCCAGCACGCCGCGCTGGCTCAGAAGCGTGGCTGAGGCTAATTGGACTCTGGCTCACACAGACTACCAGTTGATGGTGTCTTTTGGCCAACCTCCTTACTTTAGCTTCTTCTCTTTTTGTCAAAAGTAAACTGAGACTTTCTATCTATTCTTAAGTGTTGTTACTCTTTATGCCTGCATTATTTATTTTCAATACAATTTCCTAAAGAGACATAGATCTCGCACCCACAATCTTTCTTTCTTTCTTTTCTGATTGTACCAGACAACAGCATCCAGCACTCTGCCATTGGTGCAGTACTAGAGGAGATACACATGAATCACAGTTGGTACCAAAGGGATTTCACTTGGAATGAACTACGTTCTACTTGGAGCTTTTCTTAAAAGCAAAGAAGAGGGACTGAAAACAGGTTTCTGGCATACTGCAAATGAAAAGAAAACATGCAGTAGTTTACCAAAAAAGGATGCTCAAATGGGATCAGACTGTGTCAGGCAGAAAGCTTTCCATACTCAGTTTTACCTGAATGTAAACTGCCAGAGCAACACCGATAGAACCTCAGAGACCGCAAAATGCAGTTATCCAAAGTGAAGCTCTCCCAAAATGCTCCTGCAGGTTCCTGAGTCTGTCCTGCTGCCAATTTAAATTCAATATATTATCTTAATTTAAAAATATCTCCCAGCCTCAGAGAAGAGTTTGGAACCAGTTGACCTCCCTCTCAGCATATGTAAGTGATAATGGCAGGTGAACATATACTATACAGTAGCTTCATATTTCTGCCATTAGGATCCATGTCACTTTCTATTTTTGAGAGCTGACTGAGTGTTTACCAGGCTACGCTTCATCCCCCTCTTTTCCCTGTACAGTAACCTTGTAACCCAAGCTGATGGTGACAGTATTGGGTTTGCGGTTCTCTGACCTTTTGTCCCTCCACTTGAAATTGGCTGGTTTTATCCTGCGATGGCTCCCGGTTCGGTTACACTGATAAGCTTTCATGACATGCCTTGTGAACTTCCCAGCTGAAACAGGAAAGGATCATGGCTTACCTCAGTTTGAACAGGGGCAATTCGAAGTCAAGTCCCCATTGGGCTGGGCTGGTGATAGATCTTTCTGAAATCATCCAGGATGCACATCAGGCCATAAAGGGACTTGCCATTTAAGCCTTCAGGTGACTGATCTACAAGGGACCCAGAGACTGAATTTGCACCTGAAGAGTATAATTCTCATTACAGGCCCTTTCTCCAGTCTTTATTCAGGCAAAATACTTAGTGAACTTGTAAGATACTAAGTAAAGATGAAAGAATCAAGCCACTTGTTGAACCCATTACATATATTTAACAAGAAAAAGCAATTCCTTACCCAAATACTTATCCCTTACCCATACATAGTCCACCCACCCCAAAAAGATTTCCAGAGAAGGAACCATGTGGCAAATGGGAAGAATCTGAATGGTTTTGTTGTTTCCATATGGATGGTCTCCAGCTAACCCCGTAGGAGCTTTACCTGAGTGCCAACCCCAAGATCAAACGGGAATCAAAGCACTGACTGCCAGTGCTTAGTGGCCTGGTTCGTGGAATAAAAGGACTTGGTGAAAGCTGGACTTTTTTGCCATTTGTTACTAAGGTGCTGTTTTTTTAAAATTTATTTTAAATCTCCTCACTTTGCTTTCCCTCCACCTCCAAAACACATTCAATTATTCAGTGCAACAGAAACCTCAGAAGATGTGATCTGCTAAGAAGCAAAACTGACTTATTTTCTATCTGGTATTTTAATAAGTTGCTAATACTTTTCCCAAGTAACACTGTATACTTTTAACCATCAGACTTCTTTTTTTTTTTTTTTTTTTTTTTTTTTTTTTAATTCAGCCCTTTGAAGAACTATCATAAATCTCCATCCTTTCCACGGACACTTAAAGTACAACCACTTCCTATTCTCTCTACATGCCATAGTCATATTTCACAGCACATGGCTTAGTTATTTTCATGTGGATGCACAGACAGGGAGTTTGTACTCATTCACTGAGAAGATTTGTTTGCTTTGAGAGATTCATAAGAATAACTGCTGACCATTCTTGTACCTCCAGGGACCAAAATATGCTGTCTTTCCCAAATTGCAGCAGAGGAAGTACATTGACAAGACCTTGCTGATTTATGCTAGCCTTCCAGCTGAGCAGCCAGGATTGCTGTCAGAAGTAACAGACCTTTACATTGAATCTTGGTTTGTCTGCCTGACCTGCCAGTTAACCACTGGTTAACAGTTAATGCATTTCCCAACAGTGTCCTGTGATAAAGGATCGTGCTCGTGGTTTCATAATGCATATTTCACGGCAGGTACTGTCTCTGTCAGTTAAAAGGCTATCTTTCCCTATTCACAACAGGGTTATAAAGCTCCACTGATTTTCATGCTTTAGAAAACAGTAGCTAATATATTGTACAAATCTCAAGCCTCTTACCCATGCATAGAGCTCAAAGTATCACCCTTGATAAGGACTAGAAATGCTGGCCTGGCTCTTACATGTCCGATAAGTGTGCACAAAACAGCTGAGTGAATTAACAAACCAAGGGCAAAAGGCAAAGATCACACAGGGGATTAACGTAGACAACGATCCTCCCTAAAACATGCTATTTGATAATTTCATTTTGAAAAGGGAAGATGACTTTGAAGCCCTAGCAGTATTTTCCATAGAGCTGAAAAGTAGGGATGACAGATGTCCCACCAGCTCACTATCTACTGCCATAGCAAATATAGTTTTCTTGTCACCACCTACAAATCCCAGGATATGACTGTCTTTCTTTCCTCCCTCCCTCCCATTTATCCCTCCACGTCTAACTCCACATTTCCTCACCCCACCTGCTCCGCCAGAGCTCCCAGCTCATCTGCCTGCTTGTCAGCTTCCCTCGCAAGCACAGCCTCAGAGCCCCTTATGAGCACTAAATGTTTCCTGAGCTCGGCTGCAAAGTCCCTGTCCTCATTTTAAAGGCTTATTGCTGTCATGCCACTAACTATAAGGAACTGAACATGCCTCATCTTGTTGTAATATAAAAGAAGGAAAGAAGGAATTTCTCAGGTAAATCCCAAGATGAATGATGTTGCTGGGAAAACTCACATTTGGTTAGGATTTCACTCGCGCACATTGCTGATTGTTATTGGCATCAGAGGGAATCTGCGTAAGGATCTAAAATCTTTTGCATCTTTTTGCGCAAAGCAGGGTAGGGAGGTAACAACAAGAACAAAGGGAAGCTCATAAGTAAATAAAAAATAAAAAAGAAGAAGAGGAAATTTTTATATAACACTGACAACGGTCATTCTGTGAATGGTCACCATTTTTTTTGTATTGGACTGAAATTTTGGATTTTCTGTCTGGGTAAACTTTTTGTACGGGGACATTTTATCTGGCCTGCAAAGATTCTTCAGACTGCAGCAATAGTGTCCTGTCCCCGTCAGGGCCCTCAAGGCCTAAAGTCACAATTTCCCAAGCTTCCTGCACAATTCATACATGCACTGGCCAGAGCTCCACCTTCCTCCTTCCTTCCACCCAGATTTCCAAAAGGACATTCTCAATCTCACCTGCTTTATTTCATGAGTGAAATACGAAGGCCAGGTCTGCACAGTGCAATAAAGACTGAGGTGTTACCAAGTGCCTTATATTCAGACCTTGAAGCAGCACACCATGACAAACGTCAGCACCTGAGCTAACACCAAGAAAACGTTTTCTCCTGTACAGCATGAAGCGAATGCAGCCGAGAGCACAACCCCAGCAGTACCCCTGCATGGCCCTGCCCTGTGCCACGTGCAGAACCAAATTCAGGTCAGCCCGCAGCTGGCAGCTCTGCACCATGTGAGACATACCTATCATTGCTGCGCCACGGGTCTGAAACACAAGTGCAGGGCTCCATCTCAGCTGCCTAGCTGCACCATGCGAGACATACCTATCGTTGCTGCTCCAGGGGTCTGAAACATGAGTGAGGGGCTCCATCTCAGCTGCCTAACCCCCTCCCAAGAGCCTTTTGTATCTTCCACAGCAGTACAGGATGCACTTCTCTTCAAGCATCACCTCTAGTTATTGACTCTCCTTGCTGAGAAGAACTTTCTTTTTAAGGAGCAGAAGGTAAATATCTCTGCCGCCTCCTGCCCTTCCCCTGGGGTTTTATCATTCTCTGGTCTTCTGTGTTAGTTACAGCAGATAAGACTGATTCAGCCAGTCAGCAAAATGTTTCGCTCATGAAGCTATAGTTCTGCTTTTGTCCTATACTGGAAGTGGTGTTACCTCTATTGGAGGTAGGGGAAAAATGTGGTCTAGGGTCTGAAATGGCTGACTACATATTTCACTAATTGGGCTAAGTGCATCTGTCTTCCTGCAGATTTGTAACCCTTTTAGGACCAAATTAACCCTTTTTACCTACAGTATCAACAGGCACACGGACCAATGGTATATACGGACGCTACTCAAAATAACCCCCAATCTCTGCTATCCCAGTGGTCACTCCTGAGTTTTACTTTGGGTGAATCAAAATCACATGAAAGATCTTGGGACACGATATTACACTTCCCACATCTTTCTTTTCATCAGCAAAGAAGTAGTGTATTATTAATAAGAAGAGTCAAAACCATATATCATTATAGTCATCAAATAAATGTAGGACAATTATACTTCTTAGACTGTCTGACTTTAAAAGAAGTCTGTGTTCTCAGGCTCCAAAACAACGCACAGGCTTAAATACCAAGTCCACCCAGCAGCAGTTCCCACCAGGGAACCTTTCCATGGGTCCCTAGAGGGCAAAGTATCTAAGAAAATGCAGGGCAATGAGGCTCCAACAGGAGATCAGCAAAGGAGAGACCCTCCCCTCTGACTGCAAGAAGAGTTAAGAATTAAATTGGGCAGATATTTCTCAAAGTGACTACAATGCCAGCAGCTCCCTAAAACATATCAGAAACAGATCTTTGTGGCGCTGACCAAAAAGCTTCGGTTCCACCAGGTAGGCAAGTGCACCTGAAATTTGAGGCTGGAGGAATGGAGGGGAAGCACCCTCTAGCAGAAGAGCTCTCTCACCAGCCTCCCCTTCCCTTCTTTCCCAACACACTGTGAGCTCTTCCAGCCTGGCAGTGCCACACGTGTTTTTGCACAACCAACTGAATTATTCAAAGTGCAGTTCCACTTCTGAATCCAATCAAGAGGCAACTTTCTGGGAGGATATCATTTGTTCTGAACTTATTAGGGCAACTCAGCACCTTACAGATCATCACCTGAACTTCAGATCACAAATACTCTACTATACACCGCTGTGTGCACCAGAGAGGTCTATGAACACCCACCATTCAAGAGGAGAAGCTGTAACCCAAATCTCCAAACCTTGGGCAAATCTGCCCTATTTCTGTGTGCCAGGCACAGCTGGGCCACATACAGTGGGCAAAAACAAAGCCCTCAAGTACATTCACATCATAAATGCACTTGTACCTCAGATAGGAACAAAGCTTTGCAGCTTGAACACATGTATCCGAAATTAATCCTTAATAAGTGCCTGCTCTTCATCACTCTGTGGTATATTTCTTCTTTAGGGATCTTTTTTCCTCAGCCAGTGAATCATGGACAATAACCGAACACCCTGCTCCCCTTGCAGTTAAGTGCGAAATCATTAAATCCTCGTAGTTTTCCCCTTGTCCTCGGTGCTTCTGTTGGGACAGGATCTTGGCCTGCTGCCTCGCTGGGCTGCTGTCTGCCATTCCTCTGGGCAGAATTTGGCTCTGCGCGTGGTGTCGGCAGAAAGCACCATGGGGAACAAAGGGAAAGCACAATGAGAAAGAAGTCCTGCAGACTCTTGCCCCGTGCCTGGGTGTCACCACAGCGGCCTGCCCAACCCTCGCTCACTGACGTGAGGGCACCCAGACACAGGGAGAGGTTATCCTGGGACGCGTGACAGACCGAAAAACACGTTGAGTCAGCACGGGGAGGGATTGGGCAGGAGCGGAGGGTGTGTGGTGGCATGTTCCCAGGCAGAGAAAAGCTCAGAATAAACATGGAGAAAGTCAGAGGCTGGGGGTTTGGATGGAGGCCTTGGAAAGGCAGGGAACTGGGCTGCTGTAATGAGGGCACCGGCACGTCCCAGCAGGCAGGAGGATGGGGAGGAGGGTGAAAGGAAAGCCAGGCACAGAAAACTCTGGAAGATTTTTCAAAGGCGGCTTTAGAAAGTAATCTGAAACCTGAGGCTGACTGAGATAAACAGCACAGTTGATCGGGAATCTGGCGGTAGGGTTTCCCGGGATAAAATTTAATTAATGTGGAATCTATTATGCATGTTGCTGAAGTGCTGAGGAGTCCTTTACACGGACACCGTGCGGCAGAAACAAAGGCTTCTTGACCCCAAGGAGCACACACATTATACCTGGGCAAGACACAACACCGAGCTACAGATAGGTAACACAAGGAGATGGAGGCACCGCTGGCCCGATCTGAGAGTTAGAGCTGGACTTTGGTCCTCTAGGTTTGGAGACACTATGGAGATGACCTTCAGGAGGGTGTGCTTTGAAAAGAATAATATTTCAGCAGATGGTTAGAGAGCACAAGCAAAGGGCTAACGAGTAGAAATAAAAAAAAAAAAAAAAGGAATTTAGGGGGCTTGTTTGAAATTTGATCAAGAGAGGAAGTTTTTAGCACTATGAACTATTTGGAGAGAGCTAGGAGTAAGTAGCCATTTCAATAACAAATGAGATGTAAAGGAGGGTGAAGGAGACACCAGGAGTGATCTCACAGTGAAACACATCATCTGAAGAACAGAAGAGACAGAACTTGCCAACAAACCAGTAAGCAGGAGGGAAAGTAATACGCTTAAAGTTTCAATAATACGCTTCAAGTTTCAATAAAATGTTGCTGCAAAAACTTTTTTATCCTGTTTTTGTCCTGCCTTTTGACAAAGCAGTTTAGAAGTCTTTTGTTGTTGTTGTTGTTGTTTTTGTCCTGGAAATATGAAAATGTCTAGAATAAAAAATATATACATTGTAAAAACTCTAGTGAATGCTTGATGCTGAATTGAGTGTCTGACATGGTCAGTAGGATGCAAAACTGGCAATTAGATCTAAATTGTATTTCTATTTCTGCTATTGAGCTACTACATAGCTTTAAGCCACCCACTTTACTGTTTCAACATCCCACCCACCTAAAAACAGCAATCTGTGTGGCTGACATTAATGCTTTGATATGCTCAGATGCAGGCATCTGTAAAGGGTTTTGAAAGGGGTCTTTTCTACAAGTGCTGCAGCACGTGTTCTTCCTCCTATTTCCATTTTATCTCCCTTTCCCTACAGAGGAGACATCTACAGGATTTATTTGTAATAAAGCTGTAATTTAAATTTCTATTCAAATGAAACGAGAATCTGATTGCCTTAAAATACAGTCAGGTGAAATCCCTGTTAGCTTAAGCAAAGGCACCTACAGATTGCAGTATTTTTATGGGGACTGCATCAACATTTTTTCATGTTACGCTCCAGGTTTTATCACAAACTTTTCCAAAACCTTGTGGTAGTAAACTCCCCATACTTACAACCATGCACACAGAAATCTTGGTCAAGCCCACGCAGCTTTCTCTACCTCTGCTATCTACCTGTGTTCTGACTTCTGATTTTAATGTATGGACATCAATCACAATTTCTTTATTTATTTGTGTTTATCTTTACTGTTACTGTATTTTAGCCATTTAAATATTCAGTTCCTTATAGCCATTTAATTCATTCCCCACCATCAGACATACAGTGGATTTGGGATCAGAAGACTGAGGCTTTATTCTTTATCTACCTAAAGGCTGTAATTTTGAGTAATTCATTCTACGTTATAATACTGCACATTTTTCCCTTTATGAGCTATGTATAAAGTCAGCATATATGTATATATATATGCATGTATGTGTATATATATACAAATATGCTGACTTCTTTATTGACCTAGTCAGTATAAAGTGGTTTGAAATCTTTGGTTGTATAGTGCAACAGAAGTGCAAATTTTTATCGTCTTCAATCCCAAAGTTTGGATTGTAAAAATGAATTTAAGTGAAAGAAATCTACAGAAAAGGCTTCCACATACTTTAGCAATAAGAAAAAAAATGGTTCTAAATGTACTCACCACTGTAATATTTCATATTCCCGTACAAAGCAGCATGTACTTTCAGTACCATACTTTTAAAACCAGACTTTCCTTCCCAGAGTGAATAGCATTGCAGGGACTGCCATCCAGTGGTGAACCAAAGCCCGAACAGGTAATTGAAACTGCAGATACATAAAAGGTGTCAAGACTGAAAAAGCTTAACAGTAGTAGCTAATAAGGATGCTGGAGCTACTACCTGTAGAAAAAACTTTGTAGTCAGCTTCAGAAATTATTTACAATGTTTAAGTAAAAGACATTTGTTTTTCAAAGGTAGCGGCACAAAAGAAATAACTTGTATTAACATCCAAATTAGTAAAACGGGGCTTGTTCAGTCATTGCCTGATACAAAAGCTGCAGTTAAATGCTACTTGTGAATACAGCTGAAATATTGTAAGTTTTGTAATACTGTAAGTAAAATTTCCCTTTTTGCACTTGTCTGCCTCCATTGACTTCAGTGATGTACACCTTCATTTTAACCAGCTGTTAGATGAGACAAGAAAATAATTAAGGTCACCGTGTGTTTTTGCTGCCTGTTAGAACATCAGAAGAAAAGAACCTCTTGATATAGCTAAAACTATTCCTGCTTAGGTTAGGAAGCCAAGCGGTGATTTATTTTTAATTTTGTTTAATTTTAAATTGTTTAATTTTAATTAAGTTTGTTAATCATTTTGTTAATTGGCAGCAGTTTTAAGCATTGTGCATCTTCTGTACCCACAAAAAAAGGTCTGATGGAACATTCCCGTTCGCTGTTTTTATGAGCTCTCATATTTATGGCCTTGTCTACCATGTGTATGAATCTTGGTCCTTGTGACAGACTTTCCTTGGTCCATTCCACTGTGTACAGACCGTGTGTTGTCTACACTCATAAAACACTCAGTAACGGTAAACGTATTTAAAAAAAAAAAAAAAAAAAAAAAAAAAAAAAAAGCTATTTGCTGAGAAACCCAAGAACTTTCAGGTTATCCCTGCAGAGGTGTTTTTAAATCCAGCCACAGGAAACAATTGCCTCCTTTTCGCAGAGTTGTGACGAAACTTTGGCAGGGTTCTCAGATGTATTTGGCACTTGAATTCTACTGATTTAAACAAAAATTATGTACCTGAATTCCAGGAGGATCTTGGCTTGTCTGCTGTTGACGTAGATTTTGGATACAGGAGTGCCTTCGTCGGCTCCCTAGTGTAGTGCCTGGGGATGTAGTAGGATTTTTATTGTTTTCAGGGTGAGTCATGCTCACAGCAGCACAACAGATGGTGTGGAGTGTAGGACTATAAAGAAAAAGACATGAGACAGCTAAAAGAAAACTGGAACAGCCAAAGAAACAACCAGAGGATGAGAGAGGCTGAAAGGATGAGAGAAGCCAGGGGGCTGAGCCTTGCCACGGATAGCAGGGGCTAATGAAGTGTGGAGTCACTGCAGGGTGAAGGAGCTCAGACAGTGGCCGGCAGGGAAAATTAGAGGACCTGCAGTCAGAGTAGAAGGAACAGAAGAAGGAAAGCCCGGAGTAGCACAGCCGATGGACAGCCAAGCAGTTGGTGGAAGTAAGTGATGGATTTCAGTGTGATAAAAGAGAAAGTACTAGATGAGGAGGAATGAGGAAATGGAAGAGCAGAGGAGACTGATAAATAATATCCCTCAAAGGCAGAAATACCACAGCAGTTAGAAAGAGAGCAATCAAAACCAGCAGTGGTGTCCTGAAACTTGGAAGAATAGAATGACAGGGGGAAAAAATATATATATAAAAAAAAAAAACAAAACATCAGCTACTGAAAGACAATAGCATAAATCCCCAGAAATAAGAGCTCAGGCCAGGAGTAGACTGGCAAAAGGGGATGAAACACAGTGGTTCTGGGCTGGTGTCATGGCTAACGGTAGCAGGGACGGACAGATACACTGGGGTAAAACGTGAAATAAGATAAATTCCACCCATCGATGAAGCAAGGCTCCTGAAAGGAGGGATCTGGAGAAAACAGTGCCATTGACAAGTTTCTGGGCTCCAGCTCAGAGCAGACAAATGCACTGAGAAGCAGCAAAACACCTCCTAGAAATATCACAGATGCCCCCCTATCCTGCTCTAGTAGAGTAGCTACTCCGACAGCCATTTAGTGTAAGAGCAGCATAATTTTGGTGGCAGACTAACACGGGCATCAACCGGGAAAGGAAAAGGCGTTAAACATTTCCCTGTACATTTTTATTTTTCTTACACCAACAACTGATGCATTGAATTCTGGCCTGGCAGTAGGCAGTTAATGAAACTGCTTTCTGCTGCCATGTCTAGGTCACAAAGCCACTCGCTTTTTTTTTCGGACTGAGAGACCAGCAGGATTCTGTCTTATGAATGCCCTGCGGGAATGTACTCAAAGGACAGATTTAGTCATCTACAAAGACCTTTCCGTAATTGTTTTTAAAGACAGTGTCAGCGTTTGGAAGGTCAGAGGTTTTGCTCTCACCTAGGGAATAATAAAAATAGGCAGCTGCTGGAAGACACCTCAGAAAAATCATTCACCCCAAGGCATGGTCAGCCTTATCTGCAAATTTTAGCAGGCATTTTTCTAGCCTGTTCTCAAAGCCTCACACGGCAGAAATACAAACACCACCCTAGCCAATCTAGTCAAGGAGTCAACTATTTTACCCTCAAAATATTTTCCTAATAGTAACCCAACTCCTCCTTGCTGTTATTTAAGCCTCAAGTACTACTGACAAGCAGAACCAATGACTCCTTTCCTTTCTACACTAACTTTCATGCCTTGTGTAGTTTGTAGTTAAAACTTCTGAGTGTTTCTCAGCAGGATGTGCTATGGCTCCCCAAAAGCTCCTGTTCAGCTCATGGTCCAGGAGAACCCCAGGACCCACACTGAGGAATCTGCATTTTGTCACTTATTCTGCTGGTGCTACCTTGCACTTGTTCCGAGAAAGAATAAACCAGCCTACATTTATTTTATTTTTTTTTTTAGGGAGCTCTTTCTGATTTGTCAGGATCACTGCACATCCTTACTCCGCCCTTCAGCAGTCTCTAAGTTTTATGATTTGGGCAGATTTGGTAAGTACTCCCTATTCCGTTCAGGTCACTGGGTGTTGAACGCAACTAGCCAAAGGACAGACCTCAAAAAAATAAAAATAATATCTCTTTCCACTCTTACAACAGGATATCAACTGATCAGTGAACACTCTCTGAAAATGTTTTTTGCATCCAGCTTACAGTTGTTTCAGCTAGGCCAAGTTTCCATAACATGCAAGACAGCATCAAAAGCTACAGCCCCAAAAACATCTGCTTTTCTTCTCTCCACAGTGCCCATAACTCTCATGTATGGCTTATTCTTCATATGACTTATTCTCTAAAAATCCAAGTTGGCTACTGATCTTCTTGCCATTTTCTTCCAGGTGCTTGAGATACACCCCTCACCCTCCAAAGCTTTTTCTTCAGACCGAAGTGAGGTTTACTGGTTTATTATGCTGCATCCCTCACACCCTCCATCCACATGTAAAGACAGATGATGACTACAGAGAAGATATTAGCTATCATCCAAGAGCTGTCAGGAACAGTTAAAAGTTATGAAATTGTTTCAATCTGTTTACTAAATAACATAGAAATAAGTTTAACCTTCAAGTTTTACCCTAGAATATGCCAGCCAGCCTGAATCCTTGCAAAATTTTTCTTTCCCGATTTGCAGCTAAGCACATACAATCGCCACCGCCAACAAAGGGATCCCAGTCCCCACCTCAACACTGAGCTTTGTAATGAAAACTGTTACAAAAAGAGGAGGAAATTACAAATGTTGGTCTTTTTGCATGCATAAGCCAGCAGAAAATACCAAATTAACCCGATTTCCTTACAGCTAAATACTATCTCTTGCAGCCTGCAGGTGTAACAGCCTAAGAGCTTTGACATTCACAGAACCCACATGGGATAGCTACGTGATGAAGTGAAACTTCATCTTACACCCAAAGAACATCAGGAATTAAGCTGATATTGTTACACTGGAGCTCGGCAAGCTGCTTTATAGGTTCAAGAGAGCAGCTATCAGGATGCAGCGCCTTGCATCCATGCCACCAGTTAAAACACGGTGCAAGTCAGGCGTGCTTGCCTCCCATTACAGTGCCACAGCTGTTGCTCTAAAACGAGCTTATGCTCTCAGCACAGCCCTCAGCAGAGGGGTATCCATGTCAAACCACAACACAAAAACACAGCACAATCAGTTGCCACTGGAGAAAGCCAATCATGCAGAAACTCTCATGATTCTAGTAGCTGCTTCTCACGAAACACCACCCTTGAAGAAGAGTTCGATGCGTGAGTCGTGCATTTTCCTGTCACTGAAATCCAGATTTTGACTCTTCAGTCTGTATGGCTGACATGCCTCAGTGTGACTGTAAAGGGTTATCAAATGGCCTTCTTCTGAGATTCCTACAATTCTTCCATTTCAGTTCTTGCAGTGGTTTCAACCCTCTTTAAGCATGTTCTGGAAGAAAAACATACTGGAGCAACTGTAAAATTGAGAAGCAGCAACTAGGAATTGTAATAGGAGGCCAGAGGTATTGCAGCAACTCTTTTGATGAAGGAACTGTCACACCAAAGGCAGAATACAACCATATTCACAAATGGGTGATAGCAAGTCACGTTTTCACAGCCATTGCAATGCTGCAGGAAAAAAAGTCTCTATTGTATACAGCATTTCCAAGCATGTCAGAAAATTGAGATTTGCTGTCTTTCTTACACCCACATTTACTGCCTTTACTGGGAGCAGCAGCAGCAATTCACAATCATCTCAGTTGCAAGGACTGTAACTTCTAAGTAACCTAATACCTAGTGCTTCCTAATTAGTATGTTAAGAAAATATGTATATAAAATATGCAACTGGAACTAGGCTTGGGTGTATTATAGTAACCTTACTGAGCACTATTTTCTAAACGAGCATCCAGCTTTGTAAGGAATTAACTGAGGCACCTTCAGCTGCCTAAGGCAGCTCCCTTTAAACACAACAGGTTCAGAATTAGAATGCTGCAAATTAAAATATTCCACATCAGTCTAATAAAGATGTCAGTTTTCTTTCAGACATCACTGTGTACTACTTCACACTGGTAACTAAACTTGACCTAAAAAAGTATTTTAGGTTTTAATTAGCAATTATACATTTTTTTTTAAATCATATCTGGATGTATCCAAACGCCACACAGCTTTGCCAGCAGAGGTAGTTATCAGCATCTCCTCAAAACAGATGAAATGTCACCCTGCTGACAAAAATCATTTCAGTGGCCCAGGTCTTCCAAACATGCTACTGTTACACAATCTGCAGGAGTCTGGAAAATGTACTGGGGGGAAAAATGGAAGCCAAATCATCTGGCTTTTTTTATTTAGATGAATTTTTTGGCTTAACTCAATTAAGTATAAGATCACTTAAATTATTTAGGGTTCACATGTTAACTTTCAAAAGCTACACAGGTTATATATATTCTTCTTAACTGTATTGACCAGGCGTCAGCACTCCTAGATTACTCTGAACCTTCTGGAAGAGCCGTGGATTCAGTATTTTCTCCAGCAGGAGAGACAGAAAATCAAGACCTCAGTCTGACTTTTCTGTTACATTTGGACTTAAGCCAAACTTCTGTTTTTAATCATGGAGAGATACGTTCCTACAAGCTCTGTTTTACCTTTATCACAGTCCTTCAGCTTTATTTTTAATTTCCCACCCCCCAGACGAGTTCAGTTCACTCTGGCTGAGAGCACCAAACGCAGATGGGTATCACTGAACTTTTCTTTCTGTCTTTGGCGCAGGAGATGCCACCTGCTGTTGGCTGTAGAGAACAGCAGGCACTCAGAAAATACCAGCCTTGCTTTACCCGGTACTGGGACCCCTGTCACACACGGTATGGCACAGCCACTCCTCTCTGAGCAGGTGATATGACAGTGCCAGCTAGAAATTTTTCCACGGGTGACCATTAAGGTTGTGCGTGCAGGGCACCCTCACATAGACCACAGACATTCATCTGTGTCATTAAAACTACTGCTTAAGAGAATGCTCATTTAGAATCGGCTGCAAACCTGGAGACTTGACATTGAACAGTAGTGGGACACATACTGAGTCAGAAGGCGCTCAGTACAGTTACACTGTGAGGTGCCTTTCTGTTTTGAATTTCCTCAGATACACTGAAATTGACCCAGGTACCCCATTATTTACTCACATAATATCAGTACTCACCCTTGAAAGTAAGCATCTCTCACCAAAACCAGAACGACCACAAGATAATCACTTTGAAAAGACAGGAAATAGCGCAGTTCTGAGCCTAACAGAACAGCTTAATATACCTTAAATTTTAAAGAAAAAGATGTAAAATGAATAAACGCAGAAGTCACATTGAATGTAAGAATGAGGGACTGGAAGTGACATATCCTGGAGACAGATGATTAACAACTAGCTCTTTGATTAGTATATGAAAAATAATACTTAAAATTAATGGAATAAAAGATGCAGAAGCATCTCACTGACAATTATTATACAGACAAAAATAGTGCTTCAAACACATGTGGCTTGCAGACAAGACATTTATGGAGATTTAGAAGGATCTTTTCCACCTTCAGAACACAATACATTTTAATGAAGTACAATGGTAATATTCCATCTTTTAAATGACAACCAAAAAAAAGTTGGAGCCATGTCTCTCAAACAACGAAGCAACAGCTCACTTGATTACTGATAATAGCATATCATTTAGATACAGTACAAGTTCACAGAAAATATGAGGTCTCTTGTCCCTGGTATTAAAAGAAATCATTACCCAACAGTGAAAAACTAAGCAGAAATGTGTCATTGTATAGTAAGGCATCTCAAACCATGGATGCAGAGTAGGCCATGCATACTCAAGAAAAAGCTTCAGAAAATGCATGAAATTCAGATTTGTAGAAAATAAGTTTTATTTGGCTCTGTTCGTACATTTTTTCAAAAACAAATGCACATTCATACAGTTTGCCTCTCCCGGTGCACATATGGATTTGCTCATATAGAGCCATTAGTAAGAAGGCAAAAGGTGTCTCTGAAAGCATTTCAGACACATTAATTCGGACTGTAAAGTATCCAAACTTATTTACTTTCTAATGATAACTTGGAAAGAAATGTTTCAGGTGTTTCTTCTCCAATTGACACATGTAACCCTCCTGCACAGGGAAGAGGGGACAGACCTTGCAATAAGGAACTGTCAAACCAATGGCTAATTCTCATTTCAGGGTACAGCTACAGACAGGTTCTCTATTTCACGCCAAGTCAGATTAAAAAAAAATATAGGTAACTTTCTCTTTGCAGAAGCTCTAGAACAGCAATGATAAAACACCGTTTTAAAACTATAAATCAGCCATTGGTATTAAAAGTTTGTTTGCAGAGAGAGCACGCCTTCCTCACTTGCTTCTCACATTTAGGTCTCTTTCCTGTTGATAGTGACAATGGAATTTGTTTCTTGCTGCTTCTTAAACACTTCATGAAGAGGAGTAAATTCAGCTTGGGCTTTCACACGTTGCAAGAGGTACTAACCCATCAAGTAGCCCCTGCAGAATAAAATTAAATCAGGAAAAAAGTTAGCAATCAGGCAGCACCTCCTCAAAAAAGAAGAGACTTACAGAAACTTCCCTGAAGCCTTTTGTCTTTAAAGAATTTAAGAAAGAGAACCGTTAAGACATACATGAATGAAACAAGAAAACATAGAATAAGTCCCTACCCAGCTGCCTACTGCCAGGGAATCCCTGGTGCATTATGAAACAACATTTCTACTGCACTGCAAAGGTTAAACAAACATTTGAGAAAGGAGCAATGACTGACATAGCTAAGTCAACACCCCAAAGAGCTACTCCAAAAATTAACTGTCGGTACCTCCAAACTGCTGGCTTCAGCTGTTCTAGATGAAACAGATGGAGCAAGAAAGAAGAAACGCAAATTGAAAATCCCATGTTTAGTTATAACAGAGCCTCAAAGCTGTGTTATTTTTTCTACTTTGTGAGTTAGGTGTATTGAAACATCACACACGTTGTATGCTTCAGTGTTATGTTGAGTCTTCCAGCAACGACAAAATAAAAGACACATCATCCTTACTTTAGGACACCTTTGGATGTTTCTAAACGCCCATAACTCCTGCCATCGGCTCTTCTAGTTATGACCTTTGCCATATATTGCCGGTATAAATGACTCATTTGTCTTCCTGGAAGTTCCTTGATACATCCTTTTTCTCCAAAGCCCTGCCTTGAAATTACTTTCACCTATCCAGCACATAATCAGCCTACCTTAAAACGTATTACGACTCAGAATCACAAATCGTATCGTCTGACTTAACAGATCTGTCATTGTTCTGAACCACAGCACAATCTTAGAGCAGTCAGCTCCAAAAGCTTCATTCAAGATAGCTTGTTCCACAAAAGCACTGAAGAAAAGTAACTCATAGCCAAGCTGCAGATGTTCAGCATACCTGGTTTTATTTTCTGTTACTCTTAAATTTAATACAGGCACACGCAAAGCATAAAAACGAAGAAAAGCAGAGAGAGTTTTAGGTCACTTACGGTAATTTCATCCTCATGAAAACTCTGGCCATGAAGAAGCTCAAAAGCACGCTGACAAATCCGATGAAGAGCAGGAGAAACCTGTTCAGCTTGGGGATATTTGGCGCATTGGATCGATCCAGAATTATGAATCCTAAACCACCCATCGTGAAGAGGAAGCTAGATGCAAGCCCTTCCATAATATATTGTCCATTTACTCTACAGGACCAACAAACAAAGGGGTGGGGGAAGAAAGGGAAGAAGAAAGAGTTAGAGGTTATTCAAAGAAAACTATTTACATTTCAAAATTCAGCTACTCAACCTTCTTTAGCTGCACAAATACACAAAATGATTAACTTTGATGGCTGACCTTCCAAATTTACTTTATGTTAGAAACTTATGTTATGCTGGTACATTAAAGCTTTAAATTGTTATTTATCTCCTGGACTGACAGCCTGCAAGGTGACCAGATGAGCATAGTTGTGGTTTTATATGCAACAGGGTATATTCATGGATACGATACGAACTCATCAGTTTTCAGAAAGATCTACCCCAAACGTAGCACCAGTTGTCACAGATGACTCAAGGCGTGGAACCGTGACCCTGGGGCCACTGGGTTTTCCGAATCTTATTTCCACCCTGACGCTGATGCAGCGGTGCCCAAATTCTCATCCTGGTACAAATCCCCCTCCAAGCACTGTGTCACCTCATGAAGCACCTCTGCAGCTTCCAGCACACAGCAGGAGTGTTTCTTGCCTGCAGCATGGTTGACTCCTCACCCACCGGTCCTGTACGCAGACTGTGAGCTCTCACAGAGCTCAGAAAACAGCCAATTCCATCTTCTTTCATGCTACCTTCACTGAATTGTACCTAATTGCTACCCAGCTCCCCGCAGCAGTGCTCCACGCACCCTGCGGCAGCCCCACCCTGCCTGAGTCACGAACCACATCCAGTCCAAGTCCAAGTTTATCGGTGAGGTGTGTATAAATTTATACATACATTGGTACGTACCTTCTGAGGGCTTACAGAAGATTTTTGGTATTTTATAAGAAAAAAATCCATGTTCTCGTGTTTAAACATACAGACACAAAACCAAATCAAGAAGTTACAACTATAAATTTAGTACTTAGAGCAATTCTTGACTGAGCAGTCTGCAGCTCATCTTCAGCAGCAGACACAAACAGACCCAGAGAAGGCACCATTGTGTATTTGTAACCCTCAGCTACAGGAGTTCCCATTATACTAGAAGCTGAAAGGCCAGACCTTAAGTTTTCCCCAATACTACTTACGTTGCCATGAAATATCCTACAAAACATGGCCAAATACGCCCGCACCCATCACCAACCTCAACTTTAACAGCACAGGGGCTGCAATAGAGCAAAGCACCTCCAGCTCAAAGCTCGCTTCTCCCCAAAGCGTCCAGCCCCAAGAGCTTGGGAAGGGCTTGGATATCTGCTCCCCTTGATTCCAGGTGCTTTTGATTTTTAATTTGTAGACCCAGGGCAGGCTCGGGGTGGGTCCTGCAGTCCCCAGGAGGGGCACCGACCCCTGTCCCTGCCCCTGCCCTACCTGTAGGCCAGGAAGGCCACCGGCCGCTGGTGCCCGTGCTCGTCCGTCATCGACCCCACGCTGGGCGGCTCCACGATCACGTCGTAGATGATCCCTGTGGGGGAAACGAGGCACGGAAATGGGGTCAGATGGCCAAAAATCGGGGAAGAAATGGTGAAACGCCACAGGAACGGCGGCGAGGTGCCCGGAGAGGCCAGGAGAGGGGGATTGGGGAAATTTTAGGGGGGGTTGGGGGGATTTTAAGGGGGTTTGAGGCGGATTTTAGGGGGTTTTGGGAGGACTTTAGGGTGTTTTGGGGGGGTTTAGGAGGGGTTTGGGGGGCTTTAGGAGGTTTTAGGGGGGGGGTTAGGGTGTTTTGGGGAGGTTTAGGGGGGATTTTAGGGTGTTTTGGGGAGGTTTAGGAGGGGTTTGGGGGGCTTTAGGAGGTTTTAGGGGGGATTTTAGGGTGTTTTGGGGAGGTTTAGGAGGGTTTGGGTGGATTTTAGGGGGTTTAGGCGCCGCACCTCCGGTGATGAGGAAGTAGGAGACCACCACGAGCGCGTACACCGTCATGGCCGAGGGCATGTGCACCCATCCCGGCCGCTTGAGCTTGATGTTGGGGCACTCGAGCACGGCGAAGGGCAGCCGGAACAGCGCCTCCATGCCGCCGGCAACCAAAATGGCGGCGCCCTGCGCGGCGCCGCGGAAAAGGCGGCCGGCGGCTGCGTCCTGGCAGCGGAAAAATAAAAAGAAAATAATTTAAAAAAAAATTACTATGAAGATTAAAGTGAAATCACCCCAAACTTTGAGAAATAATTGAAAATAATTAGAATTTTTTTTCTGCAGCCGGAAGCACAGCGCTCCCCTGGGGGGTAGCCGCGCGTTTTACGCCCCTGCCAGGACCCGCCAGCGGCGACGTGTCGGTGCTGGGTAACGAAGGGGGTAGCGCGGGGGCGGGGCTACAGGAGGCCACGCCCCCAGGGTGGGTGAGGGTGAATGGGAGGCCACGCCCCCTGTCGGTGGGCGGGGCCGGCGAAGAGTATGAATGAATGAATGAATTAATGAATGAGCGCGCCTGGGGGGGGGGTGTGCTCATTAATTAGCGCCCTGCCCTCCGCGCCGCTCCCCTGCGCCCACCAGGGGCGTTGCGGGAATAAAGAGGCATGAAGGAACCTAAACGCGGCTCTTCGAGGGTAAAACGCCCGGGATGGAGCCAAGGAGGCAGCGCCTACAGGCTCGGGTTGTCCCCAGGTAGCTACAGCTGCCTCTAGCACGAAGCAGGGAACCCCAATTCCCACCTTCCACAAGACTCCTGGCACATCGGTGATCAGCAACAGACCCAAAATGGCTCTGTGCAACTCACAACACCGCAGCCTGGATCGTCCAGCTCTTGGAGGCAGAGGTTTGCCACCCCTGCAGCCCTGCTCGCACCGTGGCAGCAGCTGCTGACCCAGGAGGCGCCTCACAGGGCAAGGGAACGGCTCCTGGAGCTCCCTCCCCAATCCAGACCTGTGTTCAGTGTGGCTGGTGCAGCACCTGCTCTGAGAATCCCATTCTGCACTTCACAAGCTGTGAGAAGCTCCCGCTAGCCTCCACGAGCGCATGGACTGACTGACAGGACAGCAGGAAAGTGGAACTCTCATTTATTGGGCAGAAAATACAAATCGATTCACTTGGACTTTTGGCTCTGTGCTTGTGCCTTCAACACTTTCACCACGATCTTCTGCTCCTCGATAAGGAAAGCTCGCTTGATCCTGGAAAGGAAAAACACCACCGTGAGGACAGCTGTCCAATTAAGCAAGTTGCAGTTAGTTTTGCTGCCTGCAGTACTTCGTGGTACTCCACATAAAGGAGCTGTCTGTGTTCCTGCCAGCATCACAACATGGGGGCAGTGGCACCAATAAATGTAGAGGTTTGTGCTTCATGTGCTTGCAAATTTAGGGTTAGGGGCTTGTAGGCAGATAAAAGTATCAACCCAGTGGCTAAACAGTAGGAAAGTGACTACCTTAAGGTAAAAAGCAAAGCTCCTCTCTGGCAAATTAATTTTACAGTTCTTAAAATAAGGGAACTGACCAGCTGCTCACACCAATTCTTTCTTGCAACTACAGAAAAATGTATATGGGTTCAGTTATCAGAACAAGAGCCGCCCTCTCAGGATTACTGCTTCTTTGTGCATCAACAAAAAAAAAAACTCTGGCAGGTCTAATCGTATCTAAATACAATTACTTCTTGAACAGATAAGGGGCCACTACACAGAGATACACGACAGTACTCATACATCAGCAGCCTGTTTGATGAGTGAGCCAATCCACACACATATACCATAAAAGCTCTCCTGTTTCAAAACAGGACAATGCTGCCCCATATGCATGATATTTATGGCTGTTTCTACTGCACGCAAAGCCCACCAGCAATGCTTAGACACAGGAGAGAGACCTGCCAATTACAGGGAAGGAGCTGACTGTATTTTTGTTTCGTTTTAGGCAGTAAGATACACTCACGTACAAAAAAATGACCTACCAAGCTCAGAATATTTGGGAAAGCACCGAGGAAAAAATGTCTTTTACATAGAGTATTGCTCAAGATTTGCATCTGTAACAATCGGTCTTCAGTGCAACTTGATGTGATGTAGCTTGGACCACAGAAGCCAAAAAAAACAAGATGCTGGAAAGACGTGCACTACAGATGAAAATCTGGCACTAGACTGCTGACTCGAGATCTGCTTTGATGACCATTCACAAAGATGCCACATTCTTTGTAATACATGTCAGTGCTCACACTTCTCAAGGAATTATACAGATGTGCAGCTGTTACAGAATAAAATTCAATTCAAGGAGACCTACCAAAGGTCATCTTTAAGCTTAATTACATATTAGATGCTTAATATGCTAACAATTAGTACCACTAAATCCCAAAACACACAGAAGTCCAAAGCTGATTTTTCACTACTATCTTTGCACAAGCCAAAACAGGAAGCAAAAGAGAAAAGCCTTTATTCTTGAGGGAAGAGCACAAAACTGCAGAAGGAACAGGATGTTTAGCACCTACACACCAGTACAGTTTGAAACCACACAGAACAAACTATCCACAGAGGAGTTCCAAACACATTAATTAACCAGCTCAAACCCTGGGGGAGAATTACACACCTCACTGCTAGTATGTCCCATGTTTACCCTCTCCATTTTTCTACACTGAGATCAGAAAAGAGTCTCTAGCACTTTGGCTTACACTAGGAAGACACGGTAAGATGCAGGACTCAGATGAAGTCACCTCAAGAACAAAGTTATCCCGCTGGGAGCTCACCTGTCGCGGACACACTTAGCACACATGGAACCGCCATAGGCTCTGCTGACGTGCTTCTTCGTTTTTGACAGCCGCATGAGAACTTTAGGGCGCACAGCACGGACCTGCAGAAAGCACAAATCAGAAGCGTATCATAAGATAGCAGGCCCCAGTTTTGGGTAACAGCCGCACTGAGAAAATTCACTTGTACGGTTTGTTTTTAAAGAGCAGCAACACCTCCAGTTAACTATTCTACATGCAAAAAGTGACCGAAGCCACAGGGTGTTATATGAGCCATCCTCAGCACTCCAGAACTGAGCTCTTTCATTCCACCAGACAGGTTTCCCAATATACTCGTAATTAAAATCTGCTTATTAGCAAGGATCATCTTTGCAAGTGTAGAAACTGACTGACACTAAGACTTGAGCACTCTGACCACTGGTGAAAACAACATTAAACCAGGAATACATTTTGGAAGATAACAGCCTGTTAGGAAAAAGTCACTCATTTTTTCCAAAAATTATAGTCAACTTGACTTATGTTTTTGGAATTTTATCTAATAGGTCCAATTCTGATTTTTAAACCCACTACAGATTCATGTAGGGCTGGCTTGAAAAATTTCAGTCAATTACAAGTTAACTTATAGAACAAGTTTAAATAATACCAGTGAGAATTACAAGCATTAAAAAAGAAAGCACTTGTTCCTTAAGCTCTCAAAGCTTGTTTTACCAGCTGTGCTTTACAACATTCAAATGACCATATTTTAAAGAAGGATGTTCTTGAATCCAACAAGAAACAGGCATCTTCCTTGATAAAGTCGTTTGCATTTAAAACAGTAAAAGCTGTCAAGATCTTATGCTGGAAACCCCAAGACTTACACCGCGAAGTCTTCCTGGGCATACACCACATGCTGACTTTGGTGCCTTCCCTACTTTCTTGGTGTACAGGTAAACAATCCTGTTCCCGGGCGTTCGGGACCTAAACACAGCAGAAAAAGCAGTCTGTTAAGGAAAGGATCAAGATTTAAGAATTTTTTTTTCTTAAACGAGAATTTCCTTAGCAGCTAAGTCTTACTTACAGCCTGGTCTTGTTGGAAGCTGTGTTGTAGGACAACCTACGGCGGTAGGTCAGGCGCTGCACCATTTTTCACACCCTAATTAAGGAAAAACAGATGGGGTTTGAGAGTTCTGCCTCAAACTGACGTGACAAGGGCTGAGGCTGAGGCGAGGCCTCACCCTGCAAGGCCCCAGGCCTGAGGCCTCCCCTCCCTGAGGGCCCGGCGAGCGCTGCGCCACCCACCCCCGGGCACCGGCACCGACCCCCGGGCACCGACTGCGACCCCCAGACCCCGACCCCGACACCCAGGACCCCCCCCGGGCGCCGCCGCGCCTCAGATGGCGGCGGATGGCGGCGGCGGAGGGAGGGAGGCCGCGGAGGCCCCGCCGCCATACCTGGCGCCGCCCGAGCCGGAAGAGGAGGCGGAAGCGGAAGCGGCGGGGTTGAAATAGCGGCGCTGTTTCGCACCGGAAGTGCTCGCCACCAGGCCGCCATGTTGTACGGAGGTGGAGGGGGGGTGGCAGGCTGGGCGCCGCCATGTTGTACGGAGAGGGCGCCGCCATGTTGTAGGGCGAGCAGGATCATCCTTCCGTCCATCCATCCATCCATCCGTCTATCTATCCATTTATCAATTTATTTATTAAATGTTTGTTTGTTTGTTTTTCAAAGCATCAGCATCTTTCCTCTGTAACACGGCTTTGGGAGCGGTGCTCACACACAAACCTCGCACGTATAGGGCCCTGCTCCCAGTACAACCCATACCCCCCTCCCCCTCCACCATCCCCGGGCACCACAGGGCAGGACTCACATTTTTCCCTCTTTTTGCCCCAAAGTGGTGTCTGACGCGCAGCAGTGCCCACACCCAGCCACTTTCCCGTTCAGAGACCACAGGCACCACCACTGTGCCAGCCAAGCAAACCAGGCAGCTATTGGGGTCTCCTCCAGGTGCACCCCACAGGCTCGTACCCCATCAGGGACCCACACCTAAAATATGTGGGCTATGGACACCCCGATAGCTGCCTCGGCTCTGCTTCCAGGCAGCAACGTGCACTTGGAAACCTTTGATGTGCACTCCTGGCCTTATTTACGGATTTGTGACTGCCAGTTCATTGTGCGGTGTCCTCCTTGTTTTCCATCTGTAATTATTATTTTGGTTAATTATTGACTCTTTTCAAGTGCAAATTATGGACATCGGGCTTTTTCTAATTCATGAGAGAGGAGAAAATGTCTGTGAACTAGATTTTAGGGTATACTTAAAATAAGAGTGTATTTCAGGCAACAAGAAAATTTCAGAGCAATTAGAGTATTTAATATGAACTTTCTAGGCCCCAGACCCTGAGGGGAATAAGAAAGCCAATTAAATGAGATTAAATAATCGTGCCTAAATATAAAAGTGTAACAGAATCCAATTGTTAAAAGAACAACACTATTAAATTATGATGGAACAGTTTAGTTTAGCTGTTGCAAGCACAACAGGTTACTATTTTATTTCCAAACAACAATATCGGTATTTTTTGAGCTTGCCCAGTTTGGGCCCTAAACTGGATTGTGTGGATTTTAGGAGCTGCCAGTTAAATCCAGTGGCTCACTGCTGCTGATGCTCTGGCCTAGTTTTTCAAACATTCTCACTTTATTTTGTAAGAACAGAGCTGTCAGGCAAGTGGCTTGCGAGAACATCTAGAAATGTTAGCTTTATGACAACTGGTTTAGTGTGGTCTGATGTAGGGATAATATTTGAAGCAAGAGCTCACTAAGCCTGTTTTGAATGGATTAGTGGTAGACAAGTGAGTCTCATGTTCTCTGCTATTCCTACCTCTCCATAGGACTGAACCATTTCTTTGGGGAGTAGAGGTTTTTTCCATGTCCAACACATCTCACTGACCCTTCCTGCACTTCCTTCTTTCCATGAATACAACAAAGGGGATGGAGTAGCAAATGCACAACCTGCCAACTTGGAAAAGCATCAGTGGCAGCCGATAAAGAGCATTTTTTCCCTGCTAGGATATCAGTGGAAGCATAGGGCCTGAGGACGTGGTCTTTTGCCTTAAGATTTGAGGTTGGTTTCCAGGGTGTATTTGCTTATAGTCAGCACAAAACTGTAAAGCTCTTTTTTTCTAGCCATAGATGACTAGAAAGATAACCACCTTTGGTGGCAGATGAGCCATGTGTGGCATTTTGCATAGGCCAGCCAGTTGTTGCCTTGTTCTTCTTCTCAAAGAAGATTGCTTTGTTCATGGTTTAAGACCATTTATTGATCTGTCAACCATTCTTACTTTCTTTTTCACACAGTCCTCTCCATACCTTTCTTTCTTCTAAAAATCCCTACCGATGTACACAGCCATTCTCTCACACTCCTGGAAAAGTCCATTCCAGTAAAAGCACTAGTGCCAAAATGGGTAAGGCTTGATGAGCCTGGCTGGATCCCTGGAAAGCCTCGTCCTGCACTTTCCCAGCCCTCCTGCCTCACTTCCAGGGATCTCCCAAGCCCCCCTAGGACTCGGCTGCTCCACCAGCCTCTCCCTGTGGGTCCTTACACTGCAGTAGCCTCTGCAGTCCTAGGGGGTGTGCAGGCACATAAGCTTCAACTAAAACATAAGTGTTTTCATTTTTATTCACTTCTGTTCTGTCTGTGTCTAGTCTATGTCGTACTGACCTAGACTGGCAACTTCTAAAAGATATGGGAAGGAAAGCAAGCCGGTGTGCAAGCACATACTGGGTACCAAAGAGAGAAAAATAGTGGTGGCTGAGAGAGGTACTGCTCCTGTGAAGCCTCAGCCACAGTACATGTCTATGAACAGCAGTAGGTATGTCTTTCAGAAATGCCTCACTTAAATCAAAATCCAACCTCGTGTGCTGCTCAGATACAAACAGCAGGATTAGGTCCTTAAATGGGAAAAGAGAGCAAGAAACCTTGCAAACATACAAGGAACCAACTGGAAGGGCACAAAGAGGAAGTGGTCCCGCATCCATTGTCTCTGTGGAGCCTTTTTCTTTCCCTAAAAATCACGTTCCTTTTCCTTGTTAACTACGTGGCACGTGTCACAATTTGATTATATTCATTTACATCAATGTAACCTTTCACAACACGGACCTGTGCAAATTACATTACAAGAGACTGTAGTTCATTTCCATTTCAGTGGAGCTTGTTAAACAAGCAAAATTATTTTGTAGCAAAGGGAAAAACAATTTAGTGGAATGCACTCCTAGCATAGGAAGTACATAACATCGTATTTGGGTTGAAACTTTTTCTGTCAGAAATGTCATAACCCCGTAAGAAAGAGAATTAAAATCCCGTTATTTTAATTTACATCTAGCCACGAGATAAGTAAAGTTATCATTGAAATTCTAATTAAATAGGATGATTGACTAAGGTAGGACATCAAAGAAGAGAAGTGAATATGATAAGTCAAAGTCTTATTAATTAGTCCGCGTGGAAGAAATTCCAGGGACGTCAAGCTGAGGCTGCTGCAAGGAGAAAAAAAGCAGACAAGAAAATGTGTGTTTCTTTGAAGTTAGGAACTGAGATAGTGATGGAGGTAATTGTGTCTGACTGGATCCAGTAATGAAGAGCCGTAAATCAGACCTAGGAATCGGAGGAAAGATTCCAGTAACGAATGTGGCTGCCCCCCTGCTGCGAAGAAACAGAATGCAGAGCTGACTAATTGACCCAGTCTATCTCCCAGTAGCTCTCTGTTATTATTTATTAATTTTTAATTTCTGAATTATTTACGTTCTGGGAAATTATTTTTGACAGCCTGTTAGGCGTGCCAAAGTTAATGGAGGATGAAAGGACCGGTACTAGAATTAGCAGGGATGTAGTCACAGGCTACTGAATTTAATGATTTTGGAAGGGAAAATTGATTTCACACAGCGTGTCACTTTACACTACTTTAGGGATACACCAGCTATTTGATTAATTGAGGAATAACCAACTCAAAGCATATTTGAAGTGTAAATGAATCACAGTGCTCAGCTGTTTATTTTTCCCCTTTTCTGATGAGAACACCGAGTTTGCTTAAAGTTGCTGATTAAAACCAATACAGGTAGGCCCCGTGCTCACACCTGCTTACTTTCTCTTCGCCATCTGGAGGAGACGTGTAATCCTCCATTTCACTGGGGATGGAGCTCGTCCTTCCCACACAAAGCCTAATTAAATAGGCTTTGGGCTCGTTCCCCCTCCCCCTGCAGAAGCTGTTTAAGAGGGAGCACGGCACCGAGCCTGTGGGCAGAGAGCGTGGCTGAGACGTGGGTTCTCTGTGGTGGCTTTTCATAGGTGTACTTCATCTAGTCCCTGAGACAAGATAGCAATCCCTGGCCTATGACATTTCCCCTGTAGATCCTTCTGGTGCAGCAGTTTTATGCTGGTCCACCCATCAATCGTACGGAGCAGTGGTAAAATAAAGGAGCTCTGTGGAGCTCTTCCAGGCTGCACTTCATCCCCGGTGTCAAACGCAAGCTCAATCCTGTCTGCTGCTCACGTCTAAGCCTTCTGGCCATCCAGGCATCCAGGGCACACAGGCAGTCTTTTCCCAGCGATGCGTACAGTGCTACAGGCAGCTCACATCTCCAGAAAGATTCCTGCTGGAAGTGGCTCCCAGGTTGCTCAAGACGAGCACATCTCTGCTTTGGTGGTCACAAATAAACCACTTAATTGGCGGCGTAATCAGCCATGTGGACACTGACTCTGGTTACCTTCATCTTGGATGTCCGGACTCTAGTGTCATCTTGCACCTCTTCAAAACCTCCCAAACACATAAACTGGTTACCTAAGTGTTAGCCCTAAAGGGCCTAAGACCAATTTTCCCCACTTTAAAAGGACAGTACTCCCTCAGGACATGTTACTCCCTCAGAAAATCTCAAGGCTTT
The DNA here is from genome assembly GCF_009819795.1 of Aythya fuligula. NCBI lineage: Eukaryota > Metazoa > Chordata > Aves > Anseriformes > Anatidae > Aythya > Aythya fuligula. The sequence goes on from NC_045562.1 coordinate 4,899,431, forward strand.
TGTTGAGAGAATTAGCACATCATTTTTTCCTTGCAAAAGTATCAGGAAAGTTGTAAACACCAAATACAAGGAGTAGCTGCTACGTTTCACTGCACTATTGAGTCAAGAAATGACTCAAAACTGTCTGCCATAAATTGAAATGGACCCCATGAGCGTGTGAGGAAGATGTAGGCTAGACCCCACTTCTAGTCCAATGAACGACAAAGCTCCTCTGAATTCACTGGGACCAAACCACTGAGTGAGAATTATTGGGTTAAGCGCCAAAAGGATTTGGCATTTTGGACATTTTGCTTTGTTTCTTAAAATCGGAAGGACTCGCTATCATTGCAAATGTTGACAGTACTGGGGTGAGGGGAGAAGTAAAGAATAACAAGTCAGTCATGCATCATCATATCTTTAAAATACATATCTGTGTTTGTCATTGAAAGATAGATGAAGATGTACAGGAAGGTTTTGCTGCTTAGGTTCTCTAAAGGGCTTATAATTCATTTGAACATCTCCCTAGGTTGTTTTTCTGAGCACTTCAGACACTGGGAACCTTTCTTTGAGATGTTTCACTGACAGGACCGTGCAAGGCTAGCCTGGGTTTTTCTGTAACCCTTTGGATTATACCAGTGGCAATTAACCATGCAAGGAGGATCAGCTAAACCAGGGTGTTAAGGGAGATGTGTGACCTGTGGCCTCTGCTCCAGGGATTGCTACTTGATCTTTTTTTTTTTTTTTTTTTTTTTTTTTCAGTGTCTGCAGTCTGGACTAGCTCCTAGAACAAAAGCCTGAATCAAAAACTGCTTTTCTTCGGTTATTGATAAAACAGCCCAAAATATACCTTTCGAATCAGCCTTTTCTGTTTGTAATAATATTGTATCACTGAAACTACTCTCACTGCCATGCAATCCTGAAGAGTTCAATTCACTGATGGTAGAACTGTGCCTCCCAAATTTAATAATAATAATAATAATAATAATAATAATAATAATAATAATAATAAAGTTTTATTTATTTAAGCGTTGAATTAAGAACCAGTGAGTCATATCTTCAAATGGTACAGGACCATTGGACACTTCATGCTACTTGAAGAACTGCCGCAGTTTTAAAACAGTCCATCAAAACTCTAATAGTTTCTACAGAACATGTAGGAATTAGCTCTAAAATATTTACATTCAACAAACGTAACTAAGTATTTGGATGAAGATGGTTTAGCTTGCTCTGCTGTTGTATATTGGAATGAATCCATCACAGAGCTGGCTTCTCCCTGTTTCAATATTAAAACAAAAGGGGTATGCTTTCAGTGCAGCACCCTGGGAATTCAGCTCATAAGTCCAATTAACAACAACTAATTCCCCATACTGCATATTTACCCCTAAGAGTTGGCTAGATGTAATAAGTCATGCATTTTGCATTTAAGCTTCTAAAGCCCAGAGGATAACAAAAATCTATCCTGATCACTTTTTATTTTCATCACATGAAGAAAGAAGAAAGCATCCTCCCTTCCCCCCTCAGTCAGGCATATGAATGTTACGGCACTAAGCCTGCGAAAGAAGTCATCTACTGCCTTCTCCCCATTGCTCCATACCCTACTTCTCCATAAATACCTCCTTCCAGAAGAAGGAAGGCAACAGAATCCCTCTGGACTGTAAATGGCAATGACCACGCTAAAAATTAGGCGGATTCTTTCCATGATTAGAATGATCTCCTGCAACTCAATTTTGCGTACAATTTAAATCAGATTTGAACCAAACCCTCTCAAGGTGAAAGCCGAGCATGTTGCTGCACACTGCAACTGCAAAAGGGAGTGATGGGGAGAAAGAGAGAGACCATATGTGTGCCTGAGGCTGTGGATGTTCTTAGCTGGGTACAGCCGAAATTGTACCGTAGAAATCAGGGGCACGTTAAAATATCTGCCTATGGCTGGATGCCCTTTTACAGGCAGTTACCAGAAACAACTACGGTCTATGGGCACCTTATAGATCTGTATTTATGAAGTTTTGCAACGAGGGAATAATGCCATACAGCACAAGATCTTCATGGTTGAAAGGAATTTGGAAGGAAGTGGGTTGAGGAGAAACAGCAGGGCATATTAAAACATAAAGCATGTTTCACTGCTTGGTAGCAACACAAAATGTGAGGCTGGGCTAAAAGAAGTGCCTGGATCGATGCTTGGTAGCTGTGCCTGCAGAGCAGCAGGTTATCTAGCGTACAGAAAGCAGCCTACAAAATATTTCTGCAACATTGTACTTTGCTGTGCATGGCAAAAGCCCAGAAGGTGTTATTTTTTTCATGAAGCTGTGGTGAACTTGGCTTATGCCTGGGATCAGACGGGCTGCTTCTTACGTGGGATGCTGAGCGGCATGTTCGCAGATTTGAGGCCAAATTTCCAGAGCAGCTCCCAGGCAGATTTCCAAGTGCTCAGCTTCCAAGCTCCAAGCCAGGCTTTCCACAGGTCCAGAAAGCAGAATGACTGAATGGGAGCTGAGCTCTTCTGAACATCCCAGACTAGCTGGCTGATTTCCCTCTTAGCTGCTATGCCTGTGACAGAAGTTCAGACAGCCGAGTGCAGCGTTTCTGACACACTCAGATGTGAATTTTAGTACCTGTCTGTACAGCACTGCCACTTGAGAAGAAATGTGTTGGCTGTGTCTTACTCTCAGGGAGATTTTAGATCATTCTGCATCCTTTTCCCCGTAAGCAACAAAATGAGCAAAGGTCTCAGGGGTTGATCCTGAAGCAGGGCATTGAGCAGAGCAGCACAATACCTACGTTTGTGTAACACCTCGTGGTCAACTTGCCACTCGCTGGAAAGCAGCAGCAGACTGCAGCACTAATGATCCCTTCCCTTTTAAAGCCTCTAGACTTTATGTGCTTTGAGGAGATTGAAGACAAGCATTAAATTTTGATTAAAGGGACACTGCCAACTGATATTAAGCTTAGAACTTAGGGGTTTGTAACAGGCAGGTGTAGGTGGATGGGAGCTTGTGGTTGGGGTGTAAATACTGCTTTGTGACAGGGAAAAGCTTTGAGCTGGGAAGAGAGGGCATCAAAAATTAACTTGATTACAAACAAAAGCTACATGGTCCGGTCTAGTTTTCCTGTTTACGGAGAAAGAAATGCAGATAGGAGATACCATATCATTTCCCACATTTATTACAGCTCATCAGCTAAGTCTGGTGCATGAGAAGTTCTTTTGTGTGTTTGTTTGCTTGTGAATGTGTCTAGAAATGATATAAAGCCATAGCAAAGTCCTATGTCAGAAAACTGGCTAGGGACTAGAGTGAAAGGTTACCAAAGGTAACCAAAGCTGTACCTAGGAAATGCCTTTGCATCTGCTTTTCCTTTACAGGAACACACCTAGAAGACCAAGCTATCTTGCATTCGACATATGGTCCACAGCAGCTGACCGGGGAGTCGCTAATTCCTTTCAATGATCATGGAGATTTTCCTGCAACTCATTTTGCCCATGATGGGAGCCAGATCAAAACCAAATTTTCCGAGGGGAGGGCCTGAGCTACAGCACCTCACTGTAACTTGAATGTACACTAGCCCTATACAGAAGGTATTGCACAGGGAAGTTCATTCTCAGAGAAATGATGGGAATGTGAACCCAGATCTTACTGATAAAGCCCAGCTCCCTGAACAGAGCTACGCTGATTTATAACAGCCAAAGGTCTGACCCCACATCCAAGCAAACACAAGCTGCAGCCCCAGAAATCTTCTGCTACGAAACTGTAGCTAAGGTTACTCTTGGCTATACCAAAAATTGTGTTTCTGCAGCAGGTTTCTCTACTACTTCTGCAGTATTCATTCAAGCAAGCTTTTCAAGGGAACAGGGCAAGGAAATCAAAGTGAAAAGCAACAATGGCCTTGATTTTCTTTTTGTTGTTCCCAGAGCACAGGGGAGCAAAGCAGACCACAGATAGCCAGCCCTGCAGCTTCAGATAAACTTGGGTGCGATGCCAAAACCCCCTCCCAGGGTCTGTGCAGCAGGTGAGAGGTGCTTGCCAGAGCTGCAGGGTTATGTATGTATTATATGTAAGAAGAAGAATGAAATAAGGCCGTGCTGCTGCACCGGAGATGCTGGAGTGCAGAAGAGCGCTGGAACACAAATTGAAAACTACTTGTTAAACATGGTTAATTTGTTCTTCTTCCAGAGTGTAAAATGGCTTCAAACACTTCTAAACTAGGTCATTTGACTGCTCAAGAAAGACATGGTGCTAGGCAGCTGTCTTCAGCAACAAGTTTATTGGAGAGTTTGATTGCATCCCAAAAGCATGCTAGATATTTCTGACCATATCAAAGAAAACTCAACTATATTATCAAGGCACACTAATGAGGTGGTTTGTTTAATTGAAATACTTTACGTTTCCATGTAGTACAGCATGAAAAAATCATTATTTTCATTAGATGAGCTACTCGTTAGCTGAAAATCTAAGTTACAAAATATCACAGTGTGAGATAATAAATACATTGTAAAATGCATTAAATCCAGGTTATTAAAAGGAGCTTCTATTTAAAATATATAGCCCTGTACTTTGAGCATACTTCCTAGTACTAGGAGTCAGGTTTGGTTCTTTGCAAAATACAGCCCAACCCAGAGGACCTCGTTGTGCTCTCACTGAAATCCCTGTCAATCCCCTGACCCTTTACAGCTTGGATAAATGATATGATTATTCTGTGGCATGCTTCTGTCAAAATAATTTTTGCTTGTAGCAGCTAGAAGTTCTGGGACTTACCCAAAGGGTCTGATCTTGGCTTTGAATTCATCACGGCTCCGTTTGATGCAATCATTAACAGCAAATCAGGAAGCACTTTATAGCCTGATTTATTTTATTCATTTATTTTTTTTTAGGGGCAAATTTTTACCTAAAAGTCCAAAGTCCTGGAGAATTTGTGAGTTTCCTCTAAAAGCATGCATCTTCAGCACTTGTCAGTCTTTTGAGAGAATTGTTTTGAGAAACGTGCTGATCTCCTCAAGAGGTGGCAGCTGGAGTCCGTGAGGAGTTTGGGTGAGAAGGGGAAAATGGCTGGAAGGGATTTCTGGAGGTCATCCAGCCCAACTCCCCTTCTCCACGCAGGGTCAGCTGGAGATGGCTGCCGAGAACCAGGTCCAGTTGGGTTTTGAGGATCTCCAAGGATGGAGACTGCACAACATCTCCGAACAACCCGTTCCAGTGTTTAACCACCCTCACAATAAATTTCATACAGTGTTTTAATTGAATTTCCTGTATTTCCATATTTCCTGTACTTCTGGCTCTGTGTTCTTTACTCCCCCTCACCCAGATTTATACAGATTGATAAGGTTCCCCCTGCGCCTTCTCCTCTTGTGGCTAAAGAAGCTCAGAGCCCCAATCTTCGTATTTCTTCCCAGCTCTTCCTGTTCACGAGCATTTAAATGTTGATTTGAGATGAGGAGGAAATTGTATCTTGGTTGCGATTCACAGCTGGGCTTGGTCCATGTGAGAAAGGAGCAATATAAAATTATGGTACAACTATTGCTTTGGGTAGCCTGGGGCACGTTTTGTTTTTCCACCACTATAGCTTAGACTGGAGAGGGTATTTTGTCCTGACTTCTCGTATCAGTGACTCCTTCCTAACTTAGTGCTACACACACCAAGAGATCTTTTGCCTCATCTCCCTTGTGCTGTCTCTCTCTCTCTTCTCCTTTGCTGTGGGATTAGTCCACGAGGCACTGTGACGGTGTCCTCACGGCACTACTCAGCCCCTAATCCAGCCAGCACAGCTCACCGTGGCTGTGCAGAAACAGCCACAAGGTTTAGCAACCACTGCTTAATTCCTAAGGAGCCCCGGGCATGCATTCAGGTTGCCTCCTGATGCTGGCACCCGGAGGTGTTGACACATCTTCACGGCTGTCGCTCTCCCTGCCAGCTACAGCCGAGTCCGCGAGGGTGCGCGGGAGGAGGAGACGGAGCAGGACTGCAGAAATATCCCCTCGGCCAGCCAGCCAGCCGGAGATTCAGAGCACACAGATTGCAGATGGTGCAGTAATCTCAGCACTGGCCAAACCCGGAGCCTGAGCAATATTTATATGGAGATGAGCATATATTGCAGGCTGCCAATGTGGCGGTAAAGTGGGCCAATATTGAGGCTTGCCCAGGGACGGGCACGCTGCCCCACACTGCCACCTGCTAAGATCGTTCACGCCAGAAATGCAAGTAATCCCAGGAAGGCAGGGTGATGGGGGGATCAAGTCGTTAGTCAAAACCAGAAAAAAAACACCCAAATCCACCTGGCAAGAGCCCCTCAGCTGTTAACCTGCAGACTCCACACTGCGGGGGTTGGAGCACGAGGGATGTGAGCTACTCCCCGTGCTCCTGCCTCCCCTTGTGTATGAAAACAGACCCTTCGTACTGCTCAAAGTTGCATGGCCTTCAGTTCTCTCTCATTTTGTGTGGGTTTTGTTAAACACTTTTAGAATCCTTTCTTTTTTTTTCCTTTTTTTTTTTTTTTTTCTTCTGGGGCCAACAGGGATGTGGCTTGCAGATTAGTACCACTGTTAGCTCCCTTTAATAGGGCTTTTCTTATCCCATTTAAGTAGAATAAAGAAGCTTCATTTGTTAGCTTAAAAAAAAATCAAGACTTTAATTCTTGATCATTGCTCCCAAGAGGACCCAGTTGGAGTTCTCTCATCATCACTGATCAAGTCGGAACTTTTTTTGTTTGCTATTCAATTTCATTTGCTTTCATCATTTCAGAGCACTAACAGGCTTTCAGCCCTGTTGAAACAGAGGATGGGGCTTTAGCTGTACTGCAGCGAAGTCCCTGTAGCAATGGAAAACTGCTACATAGCACTTGGCTCTGCTCTCCCTTCCGTAAAATTTGCATTTTCAAGGAATTAAAATTAACCTGCCAACTATTGGACTCACGGTGACAACACTTTCTCCTTGTCTATTACTTATTTGTTGTGGAGAGAAAACCAGTCGATTGCTCTCATTTCTCTGCCGAAGACCCAAAGCATGAGTGCACCCACCAGGAGCTCTTTGCCACCCAGAACGACCCATGCACACTGCTCCTTGGTCTGAGGCTCCACCTCAGTACAGGTGATACCACCCAAATGCCCCAGATTTTCATAGATTTTCATTGCTCAGGGGCTGCAGCCAGCTTGTGGTTTCTCCCTGCAGGGCTGGACTGTGGGAAGAGAGCTCCCTGCACCTTTCCAGGGTACTGGAGCAGCTGTAATTTGAAACATAGAATACCTTTTTTATTTTTACCCCAAGCAGTTCCCAGTTAATGCGCAGATGGAAACCACGCTGGCGGTCTGTGGGAGAGGATCCTTTCTTGGCAAAGGGCAGGTTACTGCTTTCATGAAATGCCATAAGAGCTCTAATCACAGGGTGTCTTTTTTAAAACCCCAGGTCCCCATTCTGGGAGCTCCAATTTGAACTGACGGGTGAGTGCTGCTGGAATGTAAACCTGGCATTTCGTGGAGATCATGATGCAGAAGATACTGACGAAGATCCTACTTTTGTAAAAATGACCTAAAAGATACTGACGAAGATCCTACTTTTGTAAAAATGACCTAATTTTACATCCAAGGGATTGAAAATTAACTTTTGCAGAGGAAGCCTCTCACAGTTCAGCTGTCACAGGGAGGAGAGAACTTAGAAACAGCAGTGGGCACCCAGCAAAGTCACAGGGATACGAGGAAGGACCAGAAAATCGCTCCTTCTCTCTCATTTGGAATCAGCACCCAGAATAGGCGGCGTTTTCTTGCAAATTCACTTCCAAATCCTCATGGCTTTCACCAGAACACATCATTTTTTCATCCTTAAGCTCCATGATGAAGATGATGTTACAGCAGGAAACTGTCATTTAAAAAACTGTGTGGTCATGCAGTTTACCAGTGTGAATCCCCTGCTGTTCCTGTTGAGATTAAAGTGCTACACACCTTTGAATGTCAAAAATTTTATTCTGAAAGGACAAGGGGAGCCTGGACAATCCTAGTTTCATACACCTTAGGTTTAAACATTTTAGACGTCTTTTTTTTTTTTTTTTTTTTTTTTTCCCTCAAATTTTCCTGTCTATAAAATAAAAACAAACTTTGATTGTCCGTTGTGATTTTTGAGATAATTGCCTGCAAATAATTACTTTGCAAAAAATTACTTTGCAAAAAATTACTTTGCAAATAATTACTTAGAAAGCCTTCAGAGATCTTCAGATGATAAATGGTAGAAAAAATACAGGGTATGGTCATCTCTTCTATATATTTTTTTTTTCTCTTAGCATCACTATGACTTGTGACATTTCTCTATGTTTTTCCACAGATATCGCCAAAGGAGGAATGACGTTGCCAAGGAATCACATTGCCAGAGAATGTTTTTAAAGTCAAGAGGCAGATTTTCCTCCGAGTTCTTTTTTATGAGATAAGTGCATTGTCATTCCAGTTCCCAGGCATGACTAGTACGACTAATTGCTCTTTCATCCACTGAAATGTGAGATGATTAGGTGAGGGCTGAATGCAAAGGGCCTTTGCCATGTTATATGCGCTGGGCAGGTTCCACATGACATCACCCTGTCCCAGACGTATTCTGGGCTGTTGTAAAAGGTTGGTTATTAATTGGGTTATTAATATAACAGGTTTTCCCTAAGTGTTTTCAGGGGATTGGATGTTTAATCTAGGGCAATTTTGCCTTCATCTGCACAACCTGCAAATAATGGATAAAGTAAATATGTCAAAAAGCACACTGTCAAGCTTGGCAAATGAAAACGTTTTCTGAACTGCACATATGGGCTAAAAAGGTTATGATTTCCATGGGGTAAATCAGATGAATTGTGTTGGGAATCAGATGAATATTCTGTTGGGAATAACTGCAGTTCAGATTTTCTTCTGCAGATGGATCCATCCTCAATAGAGGGCAGTAGAGGATGATAATGTAACTGTTGATCTACTCACTTTGTTGTGCTCAGACCAATTCTTTAATATTATTTTAGCAGGCTTCAAAATGTACCCTTTTATCTTGTAAAAGGAGGAAGAAAGAGCGTTGGCCATCTGGGAGACACACTGCCAACACCCGCATGTCAGCATCCTTCTGTACCACTCACTCAGTCAACGCAACGCCAAATTGTGCTGGGTGGGAGAGTGAAAGCTTGGGAAGAGGGGACATGAAGGTTTTCTTGGAAGGGGAAAGCCACTAGTCCCCTGCCTTCACAAGGGAAAGGTCTTGGCATTACTTCTTCACTGCTGCTACTTGCAGTGGAGTCTACCTCAATATCACTGGAGGGCTTTCATTGTTTATTAGCAGCCCTGGGAAAAAGCACTAAATTTTCTCAGTGAAAACAGATGAACAGGTAGAAACTTTGCCATGTGTGTGCCAGTGTAAGCATTCTGCCAAAAACCACAGCTGACTTCAGCTATCTAGAGGTTTCACGTGAAGCTCGTGCGCTCTGCTGGCATTAACACGGAGGAAAAGCCAAGTACTCCAGCTGGGCACTGGGAAGAGGCCGTGCTGCCCCTCGCAAGCACATGGGAGTTTTGGCAGGGCTAGCCTTTGGCGAGGCAGGATGACTGCTGTGCTACAGGCAGGGAGAGGGAGCAAGGAGTTGAGACAAGGCTGGGAAAGGAAGCCAGAGCCGGCTGAGGGAAGAGCTGGGACGTCAAGGGGTTGGGGCACAGCCAGGATGGGAAAGGACAAGGCAGAGCAAAACTGTGAGCAGCCAGCTGAATGTATTGAAGCCTAGATCTGGAGCTAAATACCATGCTGGAGACCCTACCTGTTGCTTGAAACTGCAGGAGGGCCATTGACACAAGTTATGCTCTTGGGGATGAGGCCAGGCCTGTGTACACGCTTGGCTGCTTTACGATGCATATCACAAAAGCACAACTCAAGTATTACAGAGATAGCATCCCACAGGGGAAGCAATGACAGGCTGTAAACACGCTTGTAACATATGACACAAGTCTCCATTCTTCTACCTGCCAAGCATGGATATGTTTGGCATCTCAGTGTCCTCTCCTTCGCCTCCCAGCTTGCTCCCACAGCTTCATTTCCCCATTGCAGGTGCCCCTGTCCCTGATCTGCTGCTCCTCTCAGTTCTGCCATGAAGCCGCCCACACCATCTTCACTTAGATCCCCACCTCACAGTCAGCCACCATGACAGAACTAGGTCTTTAGGTTTTTTAATCATCTGCAGCAATTAAACCCTGCTAGAAACCACCAATACTTCATTCATCCATACAAAGTAAAACTTCTTTCTGCTCTTTATCTTGCTTAAACCCGATTTCTGTTCAATTTTGATTCATCCCTGAATGTTGGTCATGGTGAAGTCTTATTTCTCAGAATTGTTATGTGCTGTGCACAGTACAACACTCCGATGAACAAAATGTATGAGAATTTGAATACAACTACTAAAATGCTCCTGCTGCCTTAGGAGATGGCAGCTATAGGAACGAGGTACATATTGTAGTTTTCTGCTTCTTATTCTCATACAGAATAGCAAACAGCTCCTTTACTAGCCCACATTGCTACCTCAGTATAGGCGGTGTATTCAAGCTTATCTCGCTAATATTGGCTGTGAAACGCAGCAAGTCTACTCAAGTTGACAACAAAAGCAAAATCTGCTCAAAGAAAAGGACCAGGAGGAAAAGTCTGTTGTGAATTTGGATGGGGGAGTTCAAAGAATTTGAGGCTTCAAGGGGAACGTCTTCTTTGGTCCAGAACACGTTTTGCAGAAGTCACAAATGCTGGGTCTCACCTCAGTTTAGAGGCAGATAACGAAAGGCCCTTGGAAGATAGATAAGAAGGTGAAGGAAAAAGTTGGTTCACAGGGATAAGGAACAGGATGTCCATACAGAAGAGTTTCCAGTGGGATCAGCCAGCAACAGAAGATGGGGTAGGACGAGAATGAGTCCTAATCCCCAAACTCACAACAGTCACCACAGATGGGCATTTTTCCTTAAAATCAAACAAGCAAACAAACCACCACTTAGTAAAGATTTCTGGACAGGTATCTGCCTGTATCAGTCAGAATTCTTCTGGTCCTTCTCTTGCATAAAATCCTATGTGTCAAGCTTACATGGGCTGCACTTAAAAACATAATAATCCCAACCCTCCCCTAAATAGCTCGCTCTTCTGTAAATGGCAGTGTCATGATGGCCGGAAGGTTCACTAGGGAGAGAAGACATCGCTGTCTTCCCGCTCCCCGGTGGCTGAGCTCCTGTGCCTTATGGCTAACCTACTGCAGCAGCTCTGTTCAAAGCTGAAGAACTCCCGCTGGTGATGCTAGCACACTTGGGTCCCAGCGATGAGAGCCGCCTTCTGCAGATGTATCAGCGCAGCCAGCTCAATAGCACATTTTCCCGGGAGGTGATAAGACTGGTTGGGACAGTAAATAATTAGCTTTTCTGCCTTTGGCTATAGAAACGATTATGAATTTTTAAGCAATGAGAATGATTGAAGCCATTTCTGTTTGCTTTCTTTTAGTTGTGTTGCGAAGTTTAGCTTCAAGAAGGAAAATACCCTCAGAGGAGGTTGACAGACAGGTGGGAAAATACAAAGATGCCAAGAGATCAGAAGTAAGTCAGTGAGCATTAAAAGCTGGGGAAGAAAGTCTTGATAAAAGGGGGTGGCTTTCATAACAAAGTAATATCTTTCTTGTTCAGTCCTTCCTTTATCTGATAACAGGCTATTCCCCAAGAAAGTTGGCTCCTGGGAAGTTAGTTTCAAGCAGAAACTGAACATGAAAGTTCATTTTTTGGCAGAAGTTGCTTTCTCTTTAATTTATTTATTTTTGTAAATTTATCCCAATCTTCTTTTTAATTAACAGGATGCTGAAAGATACTGTAGAGAGGAGTTGTCTCTATTAAGACACAGATAGGATTTAATCTCAGAAGTCTACTACCTCCCCCATGGCCTGCTCGGGGCTGCCTGGGTATTCTTCCTCTTCTGAAGGCACTTCTGCCTCCAGGACTCTTGTCCTCCCGGGCAGCCTGGCACTAAAGTGTCCCCTGATGCCACATGTGACATTGGCTCTTACCAGCTTGGCACGGCAACGAACCGGGGAGTACTTCAGGTTTTGCACACAATGTCTCATACTTGCTAGCTTTGTGTCTGTCCTTCTCGACTGAAATCAATATTGGTAATAATAAACACACCAGCAATTAAATATAAATAAATCTGAATTCCCTGGAAAGTGCTTGTAAGGCAAAAACATAATGGAAGGACATTTTCTGAGGGCTTGCTGTCTACCTCCCTTATTGCCCAAACGTATTAGCCTTGCAATCTTCACGTGCTTTTAAAAACCTTACTCAAAGATTCATTTTTTTTCCCACTTTGTCTTTGACCCACCACCTCCCTGTGCCAGAAGGCACCTTTTCCCGGCTCGAGCACAACTGCTGTTATACAGGCACAGCCAAAACCTTCCTCTTTCTGCTGCTGCCAAGGGAACTGCAAATCAGACCATGCAACGGCTCTTGGCACGCACTGAGGAGCCCGATACCATGGCGTGAGATGAACGTGCATTGAAAACTTCCTCAAGGTGGCAGTGAGGGCCCAGAACAATTGGCCTACCGTGATGGCTTTTGAAATGTGCGACTGTCATTCCATCATGACACCACGAGCCGTTTTCAGTGCTGGAAAGACCGGAATTGGGTTTGATTGAGGGTTGGGGATTTCTACAAAACTGCTCAGAAAAGCTGAGTGGGGCTCCTCCAAGTACTGCAAGAGGAAGACCGGGAAACAATTCCAACAGCAGCAAAACATCCATAGAAAAGAAAAAAAAAAAAAAAAAAAAAAAAAAAAAAAAAAAAAAATAATAAAAAAAAAAAAAAAAAAAAAAAAAAAAAAAAAATGAAGAAGAAAAAAAAAAGAAAAGAAAAGAAAAAAAAAGGGGAGGGGGGAATCATAGCTCAAAGTATAACTTAAAATGTCTTTGCCACAGATTGCATTGATTTATTTTTGTCCTTCTCGCAGTGGCCATGGAGTACAAATGATGACAGTCCTCTTTAAAGCAGCTGTTTACATATTGAAAAACTCATACTTTTTCCCCATAGTCCTTTTTCTCTAGACTAAACAAACTTGGTTCCTTCAACATTTCCTCATCACTCATGTTTTATAAACCTTTTATCATTCCTGTTGCTTTCTTCTGGACAGTCTCCAATTTGTATACATACTCAATTCTGCTGGGCCATTCTTGGTCATGGCTGACAATCTGTCCCCAAGAAAAATGTCACACTTCTGGCTGAGATGCTAAAGATCTGTTTCCAGATTCAACATTTTTCCGTGGTAAGCATTTTACTTATAAATAAGCATTTTAGCTTTTGTTAATAGCAATAAATATACGAAAGAAATCAAGCAAAACACAACAAAATCTATCATTCCTGAAGGTGACATGTCAATATTGCACTTCAGTGGCTGTTGTCCTTGTAAAATGTTGACGTACATTCCTTCACGCTGTCTCTGTGTAGCAGCATGACTGTTGAGGCAATCGGGGTGCTGCAGCTAGCAACTCTTGTAGAAGAGCCTATTACAAGTTAGTGTAATTAAAGTCAGCATTCAAAGCATTTCAAATAATCAAAAGACCAGCCAGCCCCCAAATATAGGCAGAATCAAAGAGTCTGGTGCAGAAAGAAACCCAGTGACCCTGAAGGCATGAGCAACCAACCCAAAGAGATTCAATGCCAACTGAGGGAAATGGGGGAGGAACTAATGGCATCAACAGTGGAATAACAAACAAATTCAGGAGACTTCAAAAAGTGAATAATTGGGCTACCAAATTATATATGTTCTATAAGCATTTGGACTAAGAAGAAGTCTAAGTGGTTCGGGTGCCCAGGCTTGGTTTAATTCCCCATCAAGGAAGGCAGTGGGAGTTTCCTTCTTGATATCAGTCATGGCAGCCAGCAAGCACCAGTGTAGTTTTGAGTGGCCCCACATGCACAGTCAAACCAGGAACACTCTCTCCTCTTCTCATTAATCTTGAAAATGGGTTTGTACACTGAAATGTTCATCTGTTTTATACACCAGCGTCAGCTGGTCCCTACAAACCTCAACACATCAGTGCCCTTAAGCCATGATAATGCTATCACGAGGTTGCACAAAATACTCAGCAAAATATAGTCTGCTGCTCATCCTCACAGCTGGTTAGAGCTCTTATTGAATACTCAGACTCCTTGGCTTCAACTTCCATGCGAATTCATGGATTCCCCAACTGTTCAGTAAGCTAAGCAACACTTCCATCAGCCATACATTGGCTCTGTCTGTGTTTCTAATAACTTTAGGAGAGAAGCAGAAACTCCTCATTGTCTGCGTGATGGAATTCTCTTAAATGGTAGACCTGGGACCAACTCATCCTAAGGGTAAGGCCAGCAAAAAAAAAAAAAAAAAAAAAAAAGAATTTGGTCCAATTAATTTAGCAGGCTGTCAGCCTAATGTTTGTTTAACCAATGTGGATGAGAGTAAAATTCCCCCACAGCCCCTTTTAAACACCTCAACTAAGAAAATAATCTTGAGTATGGTAAAGAGCACGTTGATATCCCAAGGGAATAGAGAAAGTGCAACAACAGAGCGCCTTATACAGAAGGGGGAGTGTTAAGCATATTTAAACCAAACATTTCTTTCCCTTTCCTTTGGGATAAAACTATTTCCCATAGAAACTAAGGCTGTGCCCCTACATGTGTAGCCCGGGGAGAGATGCTTTGATGTGAAAGAGAATCCTGGTAAAGTACCGGATGCAGAAGCCAATGTGGAAATAGGAGGGACTTCCAGAAGCAGGAAAAAGCATTGTCCCAGAGGGGCTTCTATCACACCCCCAGGTCGTCACTCAGACTGTCTGGCTAGTTTCCTCCTGCCGGTCACTGTGCTGCAAGGAAAGTCCTGTATTAGACGCGGGGCAAAAGTTTATAACTTTTCCCTTACTTTAGGCAGCTGATAAAGTGAAAATGTGAGATTTTATGGCATAATGTGGATGTAAAAACTAAAGTGAGCATCTCATGAATTATGAACCAAACTCTGCTTTCAAGTGTACCACAGATGGAGACTCCATAGGTATTTCAGCAAAGCAGGAATGCCATAAATTGGATTTAATCTGGGGAAAATGGGAGAGCAATTTCTCCCTGCAAGCTTTTGGAAGGAATACAAATAAAGGAATGAGAATATTAGCATGAAATTCTTATGAGTGTACGCTCTTATGAGCTATGTGGTAGGATGCAGGGAACGTGCACACGAAGTGCTGATGATTTGCTTGAAATTTCCTCCTCCCATCAGTCTCAAAGACACATGATGCTGGGGGACCTGTCTGTGTGTAAACACTTGCCTGGTAATCCAGGACTGACAGCCCATGGTGAGCCTGTTCTGGAAAATAACATCGTGCTTTTTCTGTCTTGTTCTTTTGAAGAGCCTGCGATTACTGCCTCCTTCCTGCACCCCTCACTGAGATCAGTGCTGGTGGTCGCCCGAAACTCAAACAGAGAGCTTAGAGAGAGCACTGCTAGTGCCATCATGTCACACACAGGTAGCAGAAGTTCTGCTCATGGGCAGCTTCTGGTCACATGCAGAGTCTGCTCAGCAGCAGCAAAAGAAAGTATCAATCATGATCACTTGTCATTGTACAGTAAGTCTGTCCCCCAACCTCCCATCCCCCACATTTTCATCAACATCAGTGTTCCTGTGGATGCTGCTTCTGAAACAGTGGATAAGCAAATGAAATATCATTGGATCAGAAGAACTTACCCAGGCAAATGGCACTATGATGGCAACTGGCGAGTTTTGCCTCTGTCAGGATTTCAGTGCAAGTGCATGGATAATAAACTGCATCATTTCTTTGCATGCTCTGGGTCACAATGACCCATCAAGCGGGGCACTCCACAAAAATGCATTTTTCAGCACTTTCACTGTGAAGCCTGAGATGTGAAGGCTTGACACTGCACCCCAGAGTAAAATCTGGCACCTTGTTCTGCACTCAGAACATTGTATTTGTTGAATTACTTACACGTATTTCTGTGTTGACTAGAGGGGACTTCTTATTTGTGATCTCTGAGGTTAATGATTCAGGGATATTTGTTAGGAAGTTAGCACTTAATGCTACCTCACGTAGATTAACCTGCCTTCAACATCTCCTTGCACTGACTAGCTACCAAATACTCTACATGCTCTACCTGGTGTTCTTAAAGCTAAACAGAATATAGGCACTTGGACCTCCAAGCAGCAACATCTCTGTCTGAGGGCACAGGGAGGTTAGGACCCCTGCAAAGCAATCCACAGCATCAGCATCTTCAATGTCACTGCTAAATCTCATCAACATTTCCCTGGGTGGCCAGCTGGCAACTCAAGGTCTTTTGAAATAGTACCGAGAGCGGGGGAAAGCTCCAAATCCTGTTTGAGGAACTGCTCCCGTACAACGACTGGTTTCCTCTATCTCTTTAATGGGAGTAAGAGTATTTTGCTCTTGCATAGGGAGCCCTGAGGTATATTTAATTAATGCTCATTATGAACTCTAAGAGGAGCTTGAGACATAAACATTATTATAGCTTCAAAGCCTAGGGGATCACTCAAGTTTTACTCAGCCCTCTTACGCTGGCAGAGTTCTTACTGACCTCTGGAAAATCCAAGTAGATGGAAGAAAGTCTTCAGAATTTGACCCATAATGTAGCTGTCTCTCACTCCTGGGCTGGATTTCACTCTAAACTATCCTACATTCTTCGTGCCTCATTTATTCATTGAACTGAGCAGTCATTCAGAGGTGTTGCTCCACCAATAATGGTTCTCACACAAATGCCTGCTCACTATCAAACAGCCTGGCCCTATTAATAATAACTTTAAAGGGAACAGAGAAAGAGGAGACAAGAAGTAGATTCAGTTTAATAAGACTTTTCTTTCACCCAAGTTTTATGTTCTCCTCTTTTATCTTTTTATCAAGGCAACTGTATTCTGAAAAGCCTCAGGGTACAATAAACAACAGAAGGTGATGCAATGGCTGCTCGTTATTGCTTGATGGGTGAATCATCCTGCTAGCTGTTATCTGTATTATTGGAACAGATCACTCGAGGCTTGCATTGAACGTGGCCCACAAAATGCAACACCACAGTCATGTCATGATGTGACACGTCGGTCTCTCTTTCTTGACGAGTTTCCTTTCAATTACGCATAAATAAAGATACGAGAAAGGGTGCACATGGGATATATTAACAATTATACCTGGGCCTTTCTTTTATCGATGCTTGGTTGGTACCAACTGGCCAAAATCTGCAAGCTTTGCACATGTCAGGGAGCAGCTGTTGATGCAAAAAAAACCTCCACTGATTCAGCAGGGCATCTCAAATGAGCGAGTGCTCTCCTTTCAGGAGTAGCATTGAGACTTCTACCCCACTCAGCTGCTTTACCCCAAACACCACATCCTATGTAATGTTTACAGTATCTCGAGGTACTCTTTTTTCCTGTGTTTTATGACTACTGTATTACTGAGACCAAACCAAGAATGCAGTGCTCCCACCAGGGATATCTCGTCAATAATAAATGCCAATGCAAACATCTCTACCAAGAGCAAAATAACCCCTTTTATCTTTCTCACACATGATGTCTAGTTTACATGAGGACCTCTATAATTAAGACACCTAAATGATACACTTTTGACATTGGAAACCTAACTTTTGGTGTTTACACAACTCAGCAGCTGTGATATGCTTTTGCTTTGGGTTTTTAATTAGAGTGACCTATTGTCTTTTTACATCTGGACTCCATGAAAACACTTTGGTCCTCCAGGAAGCAGGCAGGGAGGCAGCGAAGTAAATTTGTGACTTTAGGAAGTGCCTGTGCCGAGCTGTCTCTAGTCAGCCTCTGCAAACCAGACCTTGTTTATTCCACAGTATTTTGTGGCATTTTCTCCCTTTGTTTCTTGCAAGTCTGTGTGTGCCATGTCCAACGCTGAAGCCTTCAGAGTATGAAGTAACAGCTCCAGTACCATCAGCTGTCCCCTGGGAGTGGGATGCGGCATTGCATGGCTACAACCAGACCACATAGTGCCTAGAGGAGAAAGAGGGGCTTACACTTTATGCTGAGCTATCTGTTCAGAACGAAAACAGGACAGACATCTCCCCAGCCAGCCCTCCAGACTAGGCTGGGAACTGCAGAAAAGCCCGGGATGGGATTAGGAGTAGCTGCTTGCAGCGGTGTCGGACACCCATTCCCTCCCTGCCAAGAGCACGTTCCTAGAGGCTCAGCACAAAGTCCCAGCAGTAGTCTCATCATCCTTTATGAACCTCACAGACAAACGGAGCCAGTTTGACTCCCCTGTCCCAGGCAGAAACGCTATGGAATAATAGAGAGGGATCCAGGTGGGCACCTTGATCAGCGAGGTACAGCACAGGCTGCATTTGGAAGCCAGAATGTGGCTGTGAGTGTGTGCCTGCAGCTCCTTTTAGCTGCAACCGTGTTTTGAAGGCAGATTTGTCACTTAGATTTTGATTTGATGCGTAGTGAAGAAGCAAAGTTTTCAGTGATAAGCCCTTTCTTCCTTCGCCCATTAACATTTCTCATTTTCTTTTGATTTAAAAGATTTACAATGATGGCAATGAACGCTCATGCATTAGGAACAAGCGATGCCACTAAATTCTTACAAAAGAAACGAGAAAGAGACATCCATCGTTGTGATTTGTATTTAGCTCTGCTTTCTCTGTGAAGGAGTGTTTCTAAGATGAAAGAAGTCACTGTTATTGCAAAGCACTCTCCATTTTGAATCCAGAAAGTACAGGAAGCTGAGCAGTCCCTTTGTTCATTCAGCTAATACTACTGCTGGAGACAAAGCAAGTCATGAATCTACATAGTTTTATGTTGATTTTGCTTTTCTTAGACAAAAGCCTTTCTAAGGGGTGGGGTCAGTCAACAAGAACGGAGGAAAAGGGATTTTCAGTTACAGATGTACTGCCTTCTGCGTGCCCTTGGTCAGCTTTCATCTATTTCACTGCTGTATACATTAAGCTATGGGGAGATCAGTCCAAAGAGAGAGGGAAGGAAATCTCAGAATAATTCTGGCATCCTGGGAGCAACCTTACCATGAAGATAGGGAAGAGCAAAGCTCCCGCTACCCCGATTCACCACCCAGCCCCCCCAGCTGCTGCGTGTTGGGTGTTCGGTAATCACCAAGGACATATTGATGGGGTATCCCGGCCTCCCCCCATTTTCAAAAAATTTATTTTTGAAGGGTTCAAATTTTAATCAAACCTTCAACAAATGATGAATTTCTAACTATTCTAAGGAAGCATGGGTTTAAAATCTTCTGGAAGAATATGGTAATTTAAGAAAGATGAGTAGATTTGGTGGCAATTTGAGAAAGAAAGTGAGTAGTTCTCAGATATTCAGAGCACTAATTACTTTCCGAAATTTAAACATTTGTTAGCTCTACTTGAAAAAAAAATAGCATGAATTGTACAAATTACATCATATTTACATCAAATTTAACTATAGGATCTTCTAATAGAAAAGGATTTTTCCCTTCTTGATTTTCCTCTTACACTTCAATTCAGGGTCATAATACCAAGCCAAGGAGACCGATGATCATGGGTTAAATCTTCAGCAGATTGCTGAGCAGAATTCAGCACGGTAGACGAGGCCCTGACAGAGTGCACTATTTCTCTTCTTGGTACATACTTGAGATAAAAGGTGGAGTGACTATATACGTGGTATAGTAGCCAAAAAAAAAAAAAAAAAAAAAAAAAGCTACAAGAGGAATGAGGCGAGTTAATTGCATGACAAGAAAAGACAGGAAAGTCTCAGGAAAACAGAAGCAATGCTAAGCTGTCCCTGCGCTCACTGACCTGAGTCCGGAGACATGTGTTAACAGCGCACACCGCAGCCTGAGGCAGAAAAATGTGATGTGGTTGACAAAACTGTGGCATGACTAAAGACAGAGCATATGAATTGTATTTATGTACTAGTCTCTGAAGTGGAGAGCATATTGTCCAAGCAGCCTGAGGGAGCTGGATCATATGCAGCTCCGTGTGCAGCATAGTATAGCTGTATCCCATTAAGAAGCTAGTAACAGAATAAATTAAATATCCTCTTGGAGGCTAAGAGTCCAATCCCTCTGCACTGAAATCAATACAATTTTTGCCATTTATTTTTAATGGGAAGAGAACCGAGCCCTTTCAGCTGTTACTCGTCTGAAGGATTCACATGCACACAGAGCAGTTGATAGGACTAGCAGCACAGAGGTAGATGGCTTGTGCTCCCACAAATGCCCCTCTGCCCCTCAGAACAGCTTGCATGGTGTATTGGGACAGTCCTACTGAGCCCTGCCCAGTGCCAGGTGATGCCATTCCCTGAGGCAAAGCTACCAAATACCGTCTTTCACAGCAACTAGATCAGCCTAGAGCAGAGCAACTTGTTTTCTGGTTGTAATATACATCTAGATGTATCCTGAAAGATAGTAGGATTTCATGGGCTGCTGTTAATAAAGCCACCACCTGCTACCTTCTTCCCTTCCCTCCACGACTTTGTTTTCTTTCCTTTTCTTTTTTTTTCTTTTTTTTTTTTTTCAGCTTCATAATTCACCTCCACACATGTATGACTTTGTTTCCATCTCTCTTAGGAAACATACAGAGGTGGAGAAACAGCCAGAGCTTTAGTACACTTGCTGTCTCCCTGCCCTGCTTTTTGCGAAGGACAGACTGGATCCCGTTCAGCCTTCCTCTGGGCAAACACAGAGGACCCTGGTGATGTCAGTGGAGCTAAACCAGGGTAAAACATGGAAAATCGAGAAAGAGTTGGTCACAGAGAGGACCATGAGCTAAAAATATGGGCTAGGACTCTGGGTCCTGCATGATGTGGACCTCTGCATGCCCCTGGGGAAGCGCTGCAGCACGGCACACGGCCTCTTGCCACCGCACAGTCAGCAGGGGCTGTACTCTTTAATAAATCATCTTACCGCACTGCTACGTGAACACCTCTCGCTCTACATACGTAAACAAGGACACGTTTCATGTGCCAGAGCAGCGTATTTTAGGTGACTGCTTGCTCATCTCGCTCCCTTAACCAGTTGTTGCTCTGTGCGTCCAACAGCAGCCTGTAAAGGTGAGGCCTCTCTGAGATTTTCATTGCAGGTACTCAGCAAGAGGCCATGCAAGCTTTATACGAAGCATTGTTGTACAGCACCAGCTTCTGACCAAGAAGTCAGTTGCTCCACAGTGGCTCCAGCATCTCCGGCTTCAGACAGGTGTGAAGCAGAGAAATAAAACAAAATTCCACAGCTTGGATCATTTTTTCTCACGTCCGCTGTGGAGACCTCAGGGCAGTATTCCTGTGCGCATGGAAAGCGCATCTACTTATATGGCCACCTGCACACACAATTGTGTAGGATGAGGACATATGGACAGCTCATCTGAAGTGCAGGCATGCACTGATCCTCTCCCCATTCACACCTCTGCAGCTGGGAAGCGTCCTTGGGCTGGCAGAGCTTGGGATCTGACTCCGGATGGCTGACCCTGGGCAGACAGCGTGGCTCTTGGAGCTCTTCAAGGCTCTGCGGGTGGATGGCACTTCCCCACAGCCCATCTCCTGACCCCCCAGGAGCTGGTGCTGTTGCTGGCCAGAGGCATTTCCCGACAATTTGTGGTCTGGCTCTTCGGTGTGTGAAAGGCCACACGTTTCTGATATGTAGTGGTAGTGAACAGAACTCGCTCTGCCATAGCCAGCCTGGGGGCTGCACAGCAAGCTCTCAGACAGAATCACACTGCCGTGGTCTGGATGCCTTGGCTTTATTGGCATCCATACTTTTGGGATGCTTCTGAGGGTTGGAAATGTTTTTCCCAGTAATTCAAGCAGATACAAGACCTGTGGCATGATATTGAGTTCACAAGAAGAAACGCAGCATTGGGAGTTTTCAAGGTTTTCAGCTTTCATATGAGAAGCAGCAAAGGGCAAAACAGAACTTGGAGTCTGAAACAGCATCGATCTATCTAGACGACTAAAAGACAAGAAACCGCTGAGGTAAAGAGAATGGCTGATCTGAGAGCATGCAGAGCCATGGCAAGTACTCTGAGAGCCCGAACAACAACACCAGGAAGGGATCGTGGATAAACAAATGCCGACCCATGGCATATGGAAGCATGGAGAGATGCCCTGGACTCACCAACATAGCAGGACGACGAGACCACAAATTGAAAACATCCACATCAGGTTCCCTGCTTAATGCTAAATTCTCCTGAGCTGCTGTTGGAACGAGAAGTGTTTCACCCTCAGCTGTTGACATCACCTGGATCTTCCCACCACCGAAGTGAAATATTGTCTGGATACTCCCGACATGAAAGTGAAATATTTTCTGAGCATTCTCATCTTTTCTACATTATTAGCAACGCTTTCAATATATTCACATTCGTTTGATTCCAAAGAGACTACATAATTCCTGGATTATTCCTTCAAGACATATTTTTTTTTCTTCTAGAAATAATCTCTTTTGCTCTGTGTTTCTTAAACTTCTTTTAACTTATACCAATTGCTCTTAACTTCCTAGTTTTTTGTTTGTTTGTTTCCCATCTCTTATAACTGCTTTTAGGTTCTTTATCTTGTTTGAATAATCATTATTTTTACTTGCAGGTATTTTCTCTAAAACCAATAGAATACAAATGTGCAATTCTGGCTTTTGTCCATCTCTGAATATGTTTCTAACCCAGTTCTCGATTACAATGTGTATTTCATTTTCAAAACTCTTCCTCCAGCT
Organism: Aythya fuligula; assembly: GCF_009819795.1. Lineage (NCBI taxonomy): Eukaryota > Metazoa > Chordata > Aves > Anseriformes > Anatidae > Aythya > Aythya fuligula. Next base: position 4,922,087 of record NC_045562.1, read on the forward strand.
GATTTGTCCCATAGGACTAAAGGAGGCATCCTCGCCCCTCTGCCAGCACTACTGATGGGCCTGGAACTTCACAAGGGAAGCTTGGCATTTTCATGCCACACAAAAATAAGCTGTGGTATCCCAGCCACCAGCGACAGCTGGGCCTCCAGTCAGCTGGAGTTTCAACTGTGTGTTTGGATGTTTGGTGGAGAGTCTTCAGACCATCTGAAGGACATTGCTTGTAGCTTCCCAAACACCTTACCTTTCCTCAGCGTAGTAAATTGGACATCAATATCAATTAAATACCATTTTTGGTGGCTAGTTGTGGCATTAAAAAATATAATAATACAAAAGTATGTGTTACTCATATTTTGCCTCAAAACACTAACTGTGATCTTGATTCTCGCCTTCGGGGGAAGCTGTTTCCACTAAGACTGAGCACAAAGGGCCGGTTTCCATTTTTTTAGCCTCATACATAAGAAAACTTCTCCTACCACATCAGATCTCCAGCAGTACAGTCTGTATCATACATCTAAGTGAGGAAACAGAAAATGAGCTGGACTTTGCTTCTACAAATGGAGCTGTACAGATGGCACAGTGCTTACAAAGAGGCAGGAGTATTGTCTTTTGATCTCAGCAGGAGGGTGGGGACAGAGGAGGGGGGAATGTGATATTACCCATACGCCGGAGAAAGTTTCAAATCTCTGGCTCAAACAGGCTGACAGAGTATTTGCTGCTGGGTTTCTGGTTTTGTCCCTGTCAACACTGATATTAGCTCTTGATGCTCCTTCTTTATTCTCAGTCAGTTTGTAGAAATTTATAAACTTTTAGTTTGTAAATTACGAACTCCATTAAAACAAACCTTCCAAAAACACTAGGCAGTAAAACTATTTTACTAATGTTGTGTTCTTTCTCATGAATAATTACCTTAAAATCCTAAAGCGGGGTAAAATTTCTAATAAGATCAATGGGAGATTTGTTTGGACTTTGCCAAAAATTTGTAAATCAACAATGCTAATTTAATTTAGCAAAAAGCAATAGTTTTAAGATGTGACTTTGACAATACATCTGGTGAAAGAAGGATATGCCACCTTCACTTTTTTTAACCTTACTATCAAATAGCTATGCTGAAGTCAATAATATTACAGAGAAAAATATGATAAAAATGGCAGGACTGGGTCCATTTAATTTTGTAATCTGTTCTGCAATGAACATCCTGAAATAAAGTCAAACTTGAAAGTAAAGGCAACAAACCAACAAACAAATAAAAAAATCTCTGGATAAGAACAGATCATTTTTATAAAAATACAGCTTTATATGTATATTTTTTCATCGTTATTGTAAATATGAAAATCCAAGAGTGACAAACTATATTCTAATCTCAAAAGAAATCCTAATAGTTAAAAAAAAAAAAAAAAAAATGTTTGCTTATGTGTGTGCACGAGCATGTATCTCAGAAAGGAAGGAAGAACCTCCTAAGAGCCAAGACAATTACTCAGGGGGCGAGTAATTCCCATGCCCCACTAACGTAAGTGCAAACTGAGAAGACCTGTGCTTGGCCCCAGCACGAGGCAGACAAGGTGTTACACCTTTTCATTACATATTTCCAGTCCTACCAGCTGTATCTACATTGTCATGGAAGATAATATGATACTTTTCCCTAACTCATATTGCAAACGGTAGACAAAAACTTAAAAGCGTGCTTGCTTGATTTATAGGGTCTCAAACCTTTTGGTCACATTCACCACTTAACAAAAAAGTCATTTAACATCAGTGTAAAGAAACATGTTAGAAAAAGAGAGGAAAAGCAGGCTTTCATGTAGCACAAAGCCCTTTACATTTAAATCTGAGGAAAACCTCATCAATATTAAAAATTTTGTCTGTACATACTGTAAACAGGCTGATATTTATATGCCAAATAAGCAGAAGAGGTGGAAAAAGCTAAAGAACTGTGTGTGAAACCGTTATGAGAAATCCCATTTATATAGATAAAATAGAACGGATGATCTGACTTTGTGAGGTTTTTGCATTAATTGGCTGTAACACTAGATATAAGGCTGTTTCGGAGATCAGCGTAGACTCCTCTAAAAGTAAGAATAATTAATCCAAATGCTTAGAAGAGGAAGCTTTATATATAAACTCAACTTAGAATACGTGAAAAATCCTGCATGCAAGTTTCTCTGGTTCCTGAGTAGTTTTGTAAAGTTTTTTTTCAATGAGTGAGAAAAAGATAAATGAAAGCATTAGCAAACTGGAAAACCTCTAATGCTTATTTATGCCACAAGACCTCTAACTGTCTATGGAAAAAATTTTGCTCCAGTTTTCATCTCTTTTGATAGGGCTGGGATTCCTATCTGGAGATTATTCTCTCTTTCTCTTCACTGACTACAGAGGGAGCCAAGTTTCCTAAATTGGAGAACTCAGGTAAGTTCCTGAACTTTTGCAGCTTAAATCCCTCTACAATATCTAATGTGAAGAGCATAAGCAAACTGAAAAGCTAATTCCCTTCAATTTCACAATGATTTTGGTGACATAGCCTTTCTGGGTGGAAGTAAGGTCTTCAGCTAGTCTGTTTCTCTTCTGAACATTTTCAGCTCAGAAGTTTCTATACTTTTCCTATATAACAAACAGTAATCTAAAAGACAATATATTGATATAGTTAGCTGCAGCACCAAGCAGAGTGAAAATCATAAACTGAAAGCAGTACAGGTATCGTTTAAGGATGATTTTTGAATGCAAATCTAGGGAAGTGGTAAATCTGTGTTTATCTGTGGAGGCAGTTACTAAATTTTCCCTGTTTAGTATTCTCCAAGCTTACAGTTTCCGGAAGAATATGGGCAATACTTGGCATATGCAGGAAGCAATTTCTGGAGGACACCAACAGAAGGAGCATTGTGGTGGCAAACACCTCAGGTTCTGGCACTCTGAATCTTCGTATACAGCTCTGCTAGAGGAGACCTGTGCTGCGTGATAATCGCCAGGATCTGTACAAGCTGCCCGGCCGTCGCATGCTGCTGGGGAAGGCCAAATGGGGCAGCCACGTTCCCAAACAAGCAGAGGATCCCAGCCCCCAAGACCATACAGGCTGCAAGTGTCACAAGACCAAATGCTGCAAACCTCATGGGATACGGTGAAAGATGAATGCCTCATCTGCCTCTCTCCTTATTAGCACTTTGAACTCGTACACTGGTGTGAGATCACGTTTGAGGAAACTGCAAATGGTGGCACAGTGAGTGCTTTGCTCCCAAGGAAGGAAGACATTTGGTGGACCATTACCTATTTGGTGGACGATTAACTATTTAGTTTACTTTCCTGCAAACTGAAATAATTACAGGCCTATCATGTTGATGTGTTTTCTTCCTCGATTTCTTTTGTGACATTTTTGTCACTCTATTCCTTTCAATTTTACAATATTTTTGCATGGTCAAAAAGTAGCACACATCTAGAAGTATTTCAGTCCCAGCTCTGCACATTGATGGTACATCGGTTTGTCACTAATTTTCTGATCTGCTGTGTACTAGTATGTCTGACTCTGCATGAACAGTGAGAGTCCCCCACAGTACGGATCAGTGAGACTAAAAAAAAGAGGTAAGAACCTACTTAGTACTGATTTTTACATCATGATTATGTCAGAAAAGAAGCATGCATCGCTGACAATAGATAGTGTAGAAGGTGTACAAGATGCGCATGCCTAGAAAAATCTCTGAGGAAAACTTAGCAGCTTTCCTCCTTTGTTCCTACCAAACCTTACCCCATCAGTTTGCTGAGAATGAAAACTAAAAATTGTGTTTAGCCTTTTATTGTGAAGTAATTAACCAGTAGAAATACTATGTCAAAATCTACACTCATGACATAGAACTGAGTATCCATCCAATCTGGTCAGGTAACACTTCTGTCCGTACCGTGTCGTCTGCAATCTGAAACACTGTGCATTCAGGAAATGAGAATCATTTAACAAATACTTGCTGAAAAACCTCAGGAATAGTTACATCGGCTGAGAGTCTGCCCCCCCTGTGCCTTCAGTACCACAGGATTCACCTTGCTGTACCTACAGACTAACACTCTCAGCAATTTTGCCTTCCTTTAGACTTTCTCACAAAGGCAAAGCAAGGTTGCCCACAGCCAAAAGCAAGCAATTCCAGGTCATGCTGCTCCATAAGGCTGTATCAGACCTATTTCCATTTGACGAGTGCTCCTGGCATTCTAAAAGTAACATGGGAAATCCCTGTTTTGAGGTAATGCAGAATTAGAGATAAGTGGCTCTGCAAAAACCTGAGGCTGGTGAAGTGAATTTGGATTAAGACCACAACCAAAATATTTTTGAAGTTCTATTTTTTTCTGTACAGATGAAGACATGTATATCATAATTATGCTTGACGTCTGTTTACTATTTTGGTCTTCATACCTGTATGTGCATCTCTGCAGACATTAGCAATTATGCTACATGGCCCAGAGATGAACAAATGTGGGTGTGCTTAGAGGGGTAACCGAGAGGATCTTTTCTGATAGCATGAGTGCAGAGGCTGAGGGGGGAAAAAAAAATCAAAAGAAATTAGGTAAACGATTGTGCACTAAACAGCTTGATGCCCAGGGAGATGTAACATTCATGTAGGCTGGGGGAGGCCCACCTCAGACAAATGAGGGCTGCTGCAGCTGCAGGCCCACGGCAGCACGGGGCTCCATCGGCGTCAGGCCTGAGCACTGCCTTCTGCTGTCAACAAGCTACTGAAAAATTTCCAAGGCATTCCAGTTCACGGCCCTCAGGAAGCAGGGAGACGAAAGAGGCCTCTCAGCACGTCCCTTTTCCCTCGCTCTTCCCATAATATTTCTTTATTCCATCCAGGCCTGGAGAATTAGGCCGTATAGACCTTGGCCAGGCCAAAAGCGCAGAGGGGAGAAGTCCCAGTCATTCGTATTTTCTGATGAGTTGGAAGGGAGAAACCTGGAGGGGTACTTTTAACTCCCCTGGAGGGCAGCCGGCAGGGAGCGGGCGATAAAATACCTAGCAGAGCCAAGGGAAGGGAAGATTTGCCTTGATTCCAAAGGTTGGTGTTAGGTCTTTTGTCAAAAGTCTCTTTGCCTTGCAGTGGCAGGAAATAGAGAATACAGCCCTACAAAGACAGCAGAGCAGAAGAACTGAAAGGGAAAAGTGCTCTGAGAACAAAGTGGCAGCAGGGCCACGGGAAGGGAGCTGCAGGGGCAGGGGCTGCTTAAAGATGAAGGCTTGCACACCTTTTATAATTTGGAATAAAACCTTCTGATCCAGACAGACATCTTTAAATAATTCTGACTCATCTGGAGGCAAATACACCTCCATGGCAACTCCCTAAACCCAGCTAATGTGGAGAAATACCCAAGGAATATGTTTGGAAATGTTGTTAACTTAGCTGCATCCAGCTCAGTTCTTAATACACTGGAGCCCACTTAAACAAGGAAAGAGCTCTTGAAAGAAGCAACTTGTTCAAAGAATTGATTTCTTTTTGCTCTAAAAGATACATAGAAAATACAGTGGAACTGTGGAGGAAAATAAACTCCCTTATGAAGCAATAGACCAATTAACAGGAAGAGAAGACTGGAGCAATTCTGCTGGCGTGATCTGATCAAGCAGAGATTTTGTACAAAAATAACGAGGGCCAGTTGTTCGCTGCTTTATGTGAACCTACCACAAACAACCGCTGGAAAAAAAGAAAAAATATATTATATAGCCGTGTAACTGGCAGGAGAGCACGCTTCTCAGCCCTCATCCAGGGAACCCCAGCGAGACTCACGCTCTCTTGGAAGTCACGCAAAGAGCCACAGCATCTGCCACCCCCCAGAGCTCAGCAGCTCCGGATGGTTTCCAAGTGGGAGGGAAGGAGGCCACCATAAAAATCTTTCTGCTGTCAGTCCCCTGTAGACGCTCTGCAAATGACGCAGATCCTGCGCAGGTCGGCTGCTGACTGACCCTGTGGAGGCTCGACGCACAGAAAGGAGCCGTGGCCCGCGATGTTCCTGCTCCGGTGGGACTTCCCCAGGACCTGGGCACAGGGCTCTTCCCTCTGCTGGCTGCAAACCGTGCCTTGAAAATCACAGACCTCAAAGTGTTTATTCCTTCAGCCCCTCATTCAAAAAGGCTACCCACGACTTCATTTTTAGAAGAGTATTTTAAGTGAGTGAATCGTCCCTTTCAGAGAGATGTTGCTAAGACATGACAGGACATAGGGAAGGTGGGTTTCATCACCCTACAGTCTGTGCTTTAACAGCCCTGAAAAAAAATATTAACTAAAACTAAAACTAAAAATAAAAAATAGTCCCCCTGTAAAACTAAAGCAGCCTCACTAAGAGCCAGGGGGATAGGTTTGGTTTTGTAGTGCTACAGTTAAACCCAGTTCAAGTCCATCTAGGTATTCAGTATATCTTCACTGTCTAAACACTTACTCACTGTATCTCGTTGCATATCACATATAAACAGTGACTTTCCCCAAAAGGCATGAAAAAAAACAAAGTTCCTATCTCTTACATTTTTTTTCCCCTGCAAAGCTAAATTGATAATGAGAATGAATTATGAATGCCTTTCAGTTCAGCTTCAGAAATATGAGGACTGGATTCCCCTTCAATGAGTGTCAATTAATGGGGACATGCCATGTGTTCATTAGAAAACATAGTTCATCAAGATAGAGAGATAAAATGTGTTTAATATATGCATTTAAGCCATAAAATTTCCTCCTTTTAAAAGAGAATGTGCCCTAACCAGGGTAGCCAACATGGGAAAGAATATGAAGTAGTGTGCTAAAGAGAGCAACAGATACTGCACAACCCCTTCTTGGTTTGGGGCATGGTGATGGGTTGATTTTTTTTACGGATTACACAGTTCATTGAATTTCGACTTAGTCTGTAGCACACTAAACATAGTAACACCATTTTTAATGCCAGCATCTTTGCCTATAAAGCTAATAAAACAGGGCCAGGAACCTTTTTACAGCCTAACCACTCTGCGTAGCACTTGCCTGGGTCTTTCGTAGGCTCCACAGATGCCCTGCAGTCTAATACATAATTACTATTTTTCATGTGTTTATTTCAGTTCAAAGTGTGTGCAGTAATGTGTTGCAGCTTACCAGATTTCATAGCAAGATGCTGAGGTTATGTGTTGCATGCCCTGGGGTAGGCATGAGGGGGCCCCCTGAGGGTGCAAAGCCTGGGAGGACGGTCGTGTGCATGGAGGTAAGCAAACCGCAGAAGCTGGAAGGAGCCAAATGGTGCAGTGTTCCCCATACTTACAGTTGGGAACAGTCCTCGTGTACACTTTTCCTTGGCTCGTGTCAGGAGTGTGCTAATAATTAGGCTGTAAAGACAATCTGTGGTCCAGCTTGCTCCCTGGCCCTGTTTTACTTAGCAGGCTAGATGTACATATGATTTCGTTGATACAGCATTCACAGAGACAAGGATCAGACTCTGCCTGGGAAGATTCTGCTGATAAAGGCTGGAGACGCATTCTCTCCTGGATCGAGATTAAAGAGACCCTTAGGGAGCTGGTTATAAATTCCTGACTCTCAGGTTGCTGCTATTTCCTGAACGAAGCTAGGGGAGCGTTATACTAGCTGGCTGTGGGTTATAGGATATTTAGCATTGTGTATGGATTGGTGAAACTGGTGATGAGCCTACCTTGTCACCGCTGTGAGGCATCCCCTGATCCCCTCGTTTTGGTGCTGGGTGAAAGGGAGCTGGAAGAGTTGTACTGGCCGAGGAGCTCCACCTGCCCCCAGAGCACAGACACCAGCCACACGACCTGGACAGATTCCCATTTCCATCTGTTGCCCTACAAAGGGGTGCAGCAGTGGGGCAAGGAAGCATGATGTTTCTGTAGATATGGCACACTTGATTCTTCCTACATTTTTTAGAATAGTCAAAATCATGCTGTATTCTGTGATTTCAGCGCTTGTGGATATTAACATTTCTGAGGTCTCAGTGTGAGTCTCAATTATTGAAATGGCCAAGATTCTGGCAAGAAACCACAGGGAGGAAATCAGTTCTGTGCGGAAGATGCCAGGAGGCAAATATTATTTACATAGAGTGCAGAACTACAGAAATATAACAGTATGTAAATTTCTTGACAGATGCCCTGTTTGGCAGCTGCTCAGATTCAAATTTCACCCTCAGCCAGATCTGCAAAAACACAGATCAGTAATCCAGGATAGATGTGATTTGGTAGAAATTCTGGATGACAAGTTACAGCTCCCAAAACTACTGCTGAATTTACAAAGAAATAACAGATCACGTTGTAACGGATAACGGCTGGGGGCCTGAATCGGGCAAGGTCCCTAACCATATCAGAAACCTCAATGAAATCAGAGGGATTGTTGCCTCCATCATCTATTGAAATATTAGTGTTGTTTACCTGACTCTGTAAGCAAACACAAGACTCTGCTCAAAAAGGTATAGCCTGCCTGTTAAACCAGCGCACAAATTTGAGAACTATTTCAAATCCAATCCAGAGACGAAACTAAGATCAAACAGTATTAAATTCTCACGTCTGTCTGGTGCCCTCCAAAATATCAACTCAGGTGTGCATCTCACAGGGTACTACCTGGTGCTAGCACAAGCCTGTTTTCATTTTTTTTATATTTTTAATTATTTTTTTTTTTTGTGAATAATAATAGAAGCTGAAAAAAAAATAAGTTTTATGAGACTTGGAAGAAAATGCTGAATTGTTTCTTAGGAGATGCAGGACTGGAAAACCAGAATTGCAGCTTAAGGCGGTGCATTTTTACAAGGCTATAGTCGTATCCTGAGGGCCTATACTTAACCCAGGACCCAGTGATTACCTGGCTATTAGAAGACATCATGTTATTAACTGACTGACGTGGTTCGCTGGGAAGGTTTTTCTGCTACAAGTAGAAATTCAGCACCCTAGTTGATTAGCAAACGTTGCTTGCATTTAGAAGACTTTTCTACTGCTGCTCACCAGAAGGTCTCTGAGCTCTCACTTACATAAACACAGTGTGTGTGACTAGGATTTTTCTCTGAAGCAGCACCTTCACGTTGGTGTGACAATTTCATGCACCCCTGCATGGGGATGCTGGGCACAAAGCCGTGCTCAAGCCCCTCTGGAGTCTACAGGGCAGTTTGGGCTCCTGCCCAGCACGAGAAACGCTAAAGCAGCTCCAGTGTAAATCTGTCAGCTAGGTTTTATTCTACAAAGAATTTCAGGTATTACTGCCCTTCAGTTACTGTAGGGGGAAATCCTACTTCAGCTTTGAGATAGTTGCTGCTTTGAAGCACCTCTACTTCTCGAGTCATAGCCCTGGGCATATTCCTAGCACCTCTGTCCTGTCTTGTCACAAGCCAGCCGAGCAGCTCCCTCCCGTCTTTAAACGACCTATCTGCTCTGCTACAGCAGCATCCTCCCCCAATCTGCTCCCCTCATCGCCCCTTCCCAGCCACCAAATGTTATTTTTTAACTCCAGATGAAGTCTCTGGCCAGGGAGCAGGCAGCCCAGCAGCCCTGGGATGCGCGCACGCCTGCAGCTTGCTGTGCTGGGGCAGCCCGGCAGAGCCGCTCCGAAAGCTGCGAGCAATTCATACGTTAAGTAGCAAAACTTTATCAGAGAATCTGAGTTCAGGATTTCTTGGTCATTTGCCCTTATTTAGAGATTATTTATGCCTTCTATTAGCCTTGCTAAACCATGGCACGTGTTACACAGATGGGAAAGCCAAAGCGAAAATAAGCCAAGTGGTTTTCCCAGCTCATGCCAGACAGCAGTAACAGTAGAGATGAAGTGTCCATGAGCTCTGCTATCTAGCTTTCTTTGATCAGTAGGGCAGGTCCCTACACACACTGGAAGCAACGTGATCGACGAGGATCATGCGTGTGTTTTTGGTAAGAAAACTCCAGGTCCCCCTGGCCCCGTGCCCCAGCCCTGGCCGCATCCCCCGCTAGATGGGGCTGAGCAAATGGAGACATCCCGGAGACGATGCCTTTCCCTCTCCCCTCGCTATTCTCCTCCTCTGGCTGAGCCTCTGAAAGTGTTTCCTCAGGAATGTCTGCCTGATGATAACAGCATCCCTTTCATATAGGAGGCAAACGCGAGCCAAGGTGGGCAAACACCGTGAGCCAGCCCATCTTTTCGCTGGATGCCGAGATGGCAAAAGCCCGGTTGCATGAAATACAGGCTGCTGAACAATAAAGAAGCTTTTGAAACGCATGGATTACACATTAATACATATATATATATGAACCAGGCATCTGACTCGCCCTTTTACAACAACTGTTCGACCAGGCGCCACCCACATAATCAATGCCCTGCGTGAGCTAACCCGAATATTTATAGGTGCAAAACAGCATGTCATTTATGTAACACTGGGAAATCATGCACGCACATGAAGAGTCCCTTGTAAAAATAAGTCATAAAAAAGGCTGCATCAAGGTATTTAATCAATTTTCCTTTTCAGTTAAGATTCTTATATTTAGGTCTGTAAAAATCCTCTTGGCAGCCTGAAGTGTATCTTGTTTAAACAGGAGTTTATACTCAATCACACTTTTTTTTTTTTTTTTTTTTTTTTTTGGGGGGGGGGGGGAATGCTATTCCCATTTAAGCTCTGGACAAAAAAATAATATTGAGAAATCAGAAAACAGGAATAAAGTCATCTTTGTTTCAACCATTTCAACCTTTCCTGTCCCTTTTTACTAGAAGGGAATAAAAGTATCTAATGATCCTTTTGTGTCACAGGAGAACAGCTAAGTGATCTACAGGCTCCAGGGCCACTCTGATTTAGAGCTCTTCTAAAGTCTGAATGATGAAGTGATACTACTGAATTAAGTTTGTGAAAAAGGAGCATTTTATAAGCATTTTATATGCTTTCAGGAAATATCATTATTTTGTTAAATCACTAATTTATGTAGAGCTTCACAGAGGTTCAGGATACGAAGCTCAAAGCCATTGGAAGCGTGTTTCCTTCTGACAATCCAAAGAAGTCAGCGTTCAAGGGATGCTTTTCTTACTGCTCCAGCAAGAAAAATAAATAAATAAGAATTCACCAACAAACCAACAACCCAGATGTTGTGAAATAAGCGCTATGCGATTTTTCCTCAGTGGTAGCCACAGTGTCAGGACCTTAGTGTCAGGACATCACTGCGGGAGACATCAGAGAGAGAAGGGGTAGGAAGAGAGACAGGGAGACTACATGGAGCAATTAAGAAGAAAAAGGAGCAAGCTAGAGATGAGGAAAGTAGACGGGCATTCAATGGGCTTTATATGGCATCTCTCTGTGTGGAAATCTTGGGACTGAATTTATTTACAGGGGGCAAGAAAAGGGGACACGTATGCATAGCACATGGGAGAGTGGTGGGATGAGGAGAGTGCAGAAGGGAGCACGCTGAGCTGTGTCTGGGCTCTGAGCATTTCTTCCAAACTGCTATATTGTTGAGACTCTTGAGCAATAAAGCAAATTTTCATTCTAATTAAAGATTCAAGGGTTTTAGAACAATCACCAGAAGAAAGAGGGGGAAAAAAAGGCAAACCCTCAGAGGACTCGGTAATGAATAACAAAAACTGCTCTTGCGCATTGTCCAAAATGAATGGCATTCAGTGTAATTGCAGAGAGGATTTAATGCCACAGTCCACCGTGGTGTTCTCTCTCTGAGTGGATGTGGGACGGCCCACAACTGACAGCAATACTCAGCCCAGGACATCTTCTGGCCAGTGTGTACCATAGATCATCCTTGGTATGCCTGATTGCAGCCACTGGGGTGGCAAATATTGGGACGGGCAGAGGCTGAGGGCAATTAGAAACTGCTTAAGGCTGTTAGAGTGGGCCTGCTTGCGCAACGTGAACCATATCTCATACACAGGGTGCTTCTCTGCCGGTGTTGGAGCAGGGTATCAGGCAAGCCTGTAAAGCCACTGCAGCTGGGGAGCAGGTAAACCCTGGGGAGCAGAGGGAAACCAGGTAAGGGAGCTCAAAGATGAAGTACGAGTTGTAGGAGGTGGAGCAGAAGATATGTATGTACACCTTTCTATCTTCAGCGGTAGCCACAGATGGGGTAAATCTGCCTGGTGTGCGTGTGTTAGCTAAGTTCAGGGTGGAAAAACTTCTTTAGAGCCATGTGGCAAAACTCCCGTCTGCGGGCACGACGCTCAACTCTCACTGCGAGGTGAGATGAGAAGGCAGCTGCTCAGCGAGCTCAGCTCAGCCTGCAGCTGGCAAGCTGCTGTGGCCAGCATCGTGCCACCAGGGGCCAAGTGCTGCAGCCTGGGCGTGCAGGAGCTCAGTTGAGATTTCTTTGCCCTAGGGGAAAGGGGCCTGGATTAGGACCCAGGAGGTTTACGCTCATTTGTCAGGTTAAGTACAGGCTCCGCATGCGACCTGAAGCGAGGTCTTTAATCTGCTTGAGCCTGGGTATCCTTTGGAAAGGGGTGGTAGTTCTGCCCTAATCCCTAAGGGCTTGGGGAGTAAAACTGGTAAATAACAGAGCAGCGCTCTGTTGGGATGCCCAGCAATATCGCCAGCACAGCTCTCCTGGCTGCACCAAGCTGCTTTTCTGACAACCAGACATGAATCGTGCAGATCTGGGGTGCTCACAGTCAGTATTTTCATAAAACAGAATATAAAATCAGAGGGAAGCAGCATCTACAGGGGAATTTTTATGCCCCCCGACTCACACACCTTTAAGCATCACTCGCTGTTGTGAAGCATCCACTGGGGAGCTGTGCTCCCAAATTACATTTAGTGCCTAAACTCCCTCTGATAGCTCAGGCGCTGCTAGCGCTCGGGTACTATCATTCACTCCGCAGGCACACGTGGCAACTCTGATAAAGATGTAGAAAATGCCAGTACCAGAGCAAAACTGCTTTAGCGGCACTTCCAGAAAGAAAGTTAATACAGACAGCGGGTCCCTTTTTCACCTAACTGCATGTGGGTTGCCTGTTCCTTCTCTGCGAGCTTTGTCTGCCTCCTTCCCAATATGTCCCCTTCACACGTTCTCTGCGTGCAGGTCTGCAGTTTGCCTTCCTGCTGAGCTGCAAACCCGCTGCTGCTTTATTCCCCCGCTCCGTGCGTCCCTGCCCCGGCTCGGAGCACGTCGGCTCCATCCCCTCGCCGATCAGCTGAGGAGCAGATGGAGGATCAGAGGAGCGGGACGGCTGCTTTACGAGCCATACCCACAGCAGCCCTGACGGAGCCGAGCAAAGGGTGGCCGCAAACTGGGATTTCAAATGCTGCGATATTCAAAGCTGGGATGCAGGGGAAGGTCAAAGCCATAGGTCCCGGGGATCGTGTAATTCTGGATTACTCTCCGCTCCCGTCTAAAGCGAAGTTTCTAGTGTTCTTATTCTCAGACAAAAGCTTGGAAATGGGAACTACCACGGGCTTGAACATCAAAGGGCAAATAAAAGAATCCAGAACTGATTTATTTTTTATTTTTTTAAATCTCATGATCTTGCCATCAAGCTCACATTATGTTGGAGGGTAGCTCAAAATTTTTGAGGATGAAAGTCTGGCAGGACTACAGATGCCTCAAAATCATAACGAATTGAGGCCACATTCAGCTTTTGAGAAGGCTGCTCTCTTTCAACTGAGACAATACCAGGGTTATGCAGAACAGTCGGGTGCTCCCCACGTACCCTTCCACTGGGGAGCATTGCTATCCCTGGCCATCTCTGGCCCAGATATTTTCTCTTTTCCTCCCGATTAAAGATGAAGGGTGTATTTTAAGTCCCAAGTGGCTGCCACATCGCCCGTAAAGGTGGTGAATACTGTAGGCTCATGGAAATGCCCACAGAAGATCTCCCAGGCTTGCCTTCAGGGCCGGCACAGCTCCTTAAAGGGACACGAGTCCCTCGTACTTGCAAACATATGCTGAATGCAGTTAAGGCATATGGAGCTAATTACGTAAATAAACAACTCAACCCATGATGATTCTAAATAATGCAAAACATAAAGAGACAAAACACTAATGTTCTAGCTAATGAAAATAGATTCTTAGGGTGATTAATTTACAATAAAGAGAAGCTGCGTATGTCAGAAATGGTACGTCATCATATGATTTAATATAATTAGTCGCAGCTGCATTGCTCTTGAAGTTCTTTAACAATGATATTGTTCACCTCCTTGGGCATCTGTACCGCAGTATTAAAAGGGAAGAAAACCGCTCAGCAGAGCCAGCAAACACTTGCGAGAAAAATATTTTTAAAGCGTCTCTTGATAAATATTTACTAACCTTTGGGATTTTTGAACGCTTGAGGTTGTGTCAGGAAAGAAGCATATGCTGATAGCCTCCAAAACAACACAAGTGGTCAACAGTCTGTGCACAAAAGGGAATAGCTCAATACAATAGGCCACTGTTGCTGTGACTCTCAGCATTGTTTACCTCTCACAGAGCTTCCAAGTACAAACCACTTCAAACAAACTACAGCAAGACTTTAAACTGAATCCACCCAACAGGTTAATAAAACAAATATTGATTGGGTTTGAGAGTCGTTACAGTAAACAAACCTTTGCGGATTAAAAGGGCTCCTTTGTTCAAGCAATATTGTCCAGAGCCTTCAAGCAACATATTACAAACTCAGCTTAAATCCTCAGGCAATATTTTACAGTGTTTGCCCTCAAATCTGCCTTTATTTGTAGCATGTGTATAAATACAGATACACGAAGAGATATGGGCAAGTATTTCATGCATGCAAAGGAAAGAAATGATGTCAAACTCAAAAACATGCTGGAAATACTGACAAGACCGAAAAATAAATAAAAATTAAGTGTAGATAATGATTTATACAGCTAAACCATGTTCCAAAAACTGCAACTTGGAGACTCTTTTAGTTTCACTGCTTTAAAATCCCAACCTCTGCAATGCAGACAAAAATCACATGAGCACACCTAATGCCCTTTCCCAAGGTCTCCCATAAGGGATCAGAGGGGGGAGGAAAGGACCTTGACATGGTCCAGCATGGAGAAGAAACCCAGATGCTTAAGAGCAAAGGCAGAAACAGCGAGGATGCAGTTACACATAAAAATTTGCAGAGAATCACTGCCCCAGGTTCAAACTGGTCTGGACAGCTCAGACCTGGTTGCCTGGTTACTTGACAGGGAGTAAAGGCATCTAAATAGCTTTAGATCCTCACCCCACCTTCAGAAGTGGCTTGGGTTCCTAGAAACCTTTGTCAACAGATGGCCTAGAGCTGAAGGAGTGACCAGGAGGTCCAACTCTGCCACCTTCTGTAAATGCTTCAAGAAGTGGACCGAGAATGGTTAATATGATAATGCAGAGAGAAATGGAAAAAATAATAATAATAAATAAAAGCAGATAAATATCAGCAGAAGGTGATTCTCTAGACATTTGGGCAAACCATGCTGCAAGAGCTTTAAGAGGCATTCAGTGCATCTCATTATTTCCATACATAAATCAATTAAATACTCATTTATTCTCTGTTCCTGGCCACGTGAAGCATGTCATGCTAAATACACGAGGCCAGAGCAGAAAGCTGGCCACTAGGCAGGACTACAAGGTGAGTAGGAGCCTCCTTGCACTCTGGGTTTCTTCTTGGCCATCCAAAGAGAACCACCCTGCCTTTTTGGTAGTAATTCACAATATTTGGGTAATTCTTGGGGGAGGATTCTCAGCAGAGCCCAGCCGGTGATGGAGACTGGTGTAGCACTACGGTGAGTCACTGTAGGACGAGGCCGTGTATCTAAGTGACAGTGCAGGGTATTGAGAAATTACTCTACGATTGAATGAAAGTGCACTGCGTATCCAGCACTCAGCATCTGCCTTAGCTTAAGGGCACAGCATTCTGCACATCTTGTAAAATCAGGTGGTTGATCTGATAAGGTACTCCCCATCGCTGGGGCTCTGCCTATCTGAGGACAGGATCAAACCCTGTGAGCTTTGCTCAGAGTATCGCACTCACAGCTAGACTTCTTTGCTGGCAGTGTTATGCAATCTTAGCTTCTATCTTATCACCCGTAGCGCAACAGTCAGACTGCAGCGCTTGTCTCGCAGGCACCCACTTTATTCTCATGGCTGGGTAGCAGCATTAGACACACAGCCTTCGAGTGAAAGAACAACAGGGAGGGAACGAGCGATAAGGAGCAGAAAGAGCTTGCCGAGTTAGCACCTGCACAGCAGACTTACGCCGAAGCTCACTTCATTGATGTGGAGCATTACTTGCATCTGGAGTGTAATGATTAAGAGCATGAAGTACATGTCCTACCACACTGAATGCCAGGAGTAACTGTCATGTTCACTCACGCTGCGCTACTGAGAAGATGATACGGGCTATTAATTAGGTTCGGGAAGGACAAAACGTGTTTGGAGAGATCACACAACGCATCAACAAAAGGCAGAGAGCAAATTTATGAAACGAAGAGTGTTATTCTATACCCTTATCGATACTGTGAGAGGATCAGTTAAAAGCTCCATCTTTTTAAAATTAAGACAGGAGCTTCTCTACCAAGTCTGTATCTATGTCCAAACACAAACGTGTACACTGAGGCTTTTGCAGGTTTTGGCACTCAAACTCCCTGTGGTTGTGGTTATTCTGTTCTTAACCTTCTTTGTCCTTTGGCATGGTGTTGAGAAAATGAACAGGGATTACTTTGGGCTTCTGAAGCATTCACTGCTCGCTGATGGCCAGCAATAGCTGAGCTGCCCATAGATGAGCAGAGGGAGCCCCCTTGTCTTGCCCCCACACCATTGCCACATGCCATCTTCAGGCACCTGGCCCATCTAAGGTGGAAAAATCCTGCATAAGGTGGTAGAAATCCTGCATTCCTTCCCACTACTACTCTGAAGTATTTTTATTTTAGGGTAAGAAAAGTAATAAAAAACAAAGTAATACCTTAATGCAAATCCTTTGTGCTGTCTCTGATTGTCTGTCACTGAAACTGTGGGTGCAGTTGTACAACACCTCACACATTTTTAGAAAACATTGTTAGAAACACATTTTTAGAAATACTACAGTAATTTAAAAACAGAAACATATTTGAATAAGCAGACAACACTAAGGGACCAGGCCTACCTGCTGCTATACATATGCTTCTCTTTCAGTTTCCAGGCACTGGTTGCAGAGGGGATTGCCAAGGGGCAACCTAACCCAAGGGCTCTCTAATAAGACTGAGCTTTGTGGCCGTGATTTTTCAAAAGCGTAACAAACCACTGAAAAACAAAGCTAAACCTAAGATAAGATAATGCACTCCTGAGTTAACATTTGCAGCCTGCCTGCAGTTCTGGGAACCAAACACCAGTCTAGACCCATGCGTATCCACAAGAAGCTGGTAGCCAGAGGAACGGGAAAGCTCCAAAATAAAATACAAGGTTGCCTATCAATAACAGAAAGCAATGCATTGCACATAAATTTAGGATTATTTTTTTTCCTTAGACATAGGCATAAATAAATCTTTATTTCTGATCAGATATGGAAGTAAAGGGATTAAAAGAATCAGACGAGTGATTTGTAATTGGTCTCCAGACTGTACCTCTTCCTCTAGTAAAGTGCATGCAAGTGAATAAAACTGCATGGATGGACTTTATTAGCTGCAGCTTTCCTTCCTGACTCTGGGATTAGAGGAATACTTTAACCTTGACACATTATATACTTACACTCACAAAGATCCACTTTTAACGGTCCCTTCTCCTTTCCTTTTCATTTGTCTGGTTCTGGCACATAATTTTCTAAATTAGAAGAGGGTAGTGCTCTCCCTTAAAAAGAAAAGGAATTCTGACTTATCTTTGTTAGCCAGAACATGGAGAAAATCAAGATGGTTTATTATTAATGCATCCTAAAAGTCTATTGCAGATGGCAAAAAATACGGTAAGAAGATAAGTTTGTATAAATAAGGCTCTTGAAAGAATGCATTAGGTTGTCACTGAAATATATTCATGCAAAAACAGGAGTGTGGTTTTATTGTTAAATTGCAATGTAAAGCCAAGTATGCAAACACATAGTTTATATGTTTTTGAGAAATGTTATTTTTTGAAGCTTTCTTTACATTATAGAAGTTTGCGATGAGATTTTCAAAAGTACAGCACTGCTGCTCTGGCTCTGCTCGGAGTGAATACTGTCACCGCTGCCTTTCCTGAAGGCAGAATTGGGCCATTTTGGAGTATTTGTGAACAGTCCACAGCTGGTGAGATAACAGCTATGCGCATCTCTTGGCACACCTACCATCCACACACGGAAGGGAAAGTGTCCGTGGAAATGTTTATTCAGAGGGCTGGGGAAAAATGAAAGTGCAAGGAAGATTTTGCATGTTTGTGTGTGGAGTGGGGTGGTATTTAGCAAAACACTTGAAAGTTAATTGCAAAATAAAAGAATATCCCTCAAAGGTACACACTTCCTCAGCACACCGATTTATTATAATTACAGAGTTTACCCTTACCTTTTTTCTTTATCCAGCCACATATTTGAGTTGCTTTAGATTAAAGTATATGTCTTGTTAATTATGGCATTTAGTTCTCAAATCGTAATTGGTGTCTGGTGCTAAGCTCCTATAACTCTTCTTGTCACCGTTTCAAGGGGGCCTATTTAATTTGCCTGAGGTAAACTAAAATGGAAAGTACCGTCTTATTTGAGTAATGTGAGATATTTCTTGTGGCTTTAATGATTAAATATTGTGCTGCTTATGAGGAGTATGGTTGAGGGGGGTGACAATGGGTAGTCCTACCTGCCAAGAGCTAATCAAGGTAGATGCTGAGATCCCCTAATAATTTCAAGGGGTTTTACTACATCCTTTAAGCCGATGAAAATATTACCACTTAGAATAAACAAACACCACTAGACGCTGGCTAAAAATCATTATAGTGAGCTGCTGAGAACTTTCATGACATGTTTTCCTTTAAAAAAAAGAACTCATAGGAGTGTGGGAAACAGAAACTTTTACCCCACCTAATCACAGCTTCATCCTACCGCTTGGGAAATGCATCAGGGACAAAAACTTAAGAAACGGCTTTGTGGGTATTTGGGAGGAGAGCACCTGACAGCCGTCAGTTGCAGGCTAGAACGGGCTTTCACATCCTGTTGTAAAAAGAAGTAAAACCGCACTACCCAAAACTAATGCGGGCAAGCTTCCCCAAGACTTCTCTTCAGGTGCTTTAGGTATTGTCTGGTGACTCCTCTTTCAGGTCAAGATAAATTGATATCTTCAAATTCAACTCCGAAGCAGTGTGTCAGCATCAGCCAGATTTGCAAGGCACTTAAGTAAAGAAACTTCTAATTTTTTTCTCCCAGTGGCGATTTACCTCAATAAGTATTTTCTCCCACAATTTTCCATTACATTAAACAATTAGCCTGTTTGCTAGCTTTGAGGGCCTATTCTTTCTGCATAAATAATGTGTGATTTTTCTGCTCCTATTTCCTCTGTCATTGCCCACACTATTTTTTTTTTCTACTTATCAATATGGAGAGATGGTTAGACAGTCTAGACAGCAAGTCAGTCCTATGTTTTTCCTGAAGAAATATATACCCAGGAGATGCTGCACTCCAGCTGTGTTTTCACACTAGCTTTTTCTTCTGTTAATGGATCTTCTTTCACTGTTAACTAGATTGGTGGTCACAAGTTTGCTGGAGAGTCGTCCTGTGCCAGGCAAGGACCAATCCACTTCATCTCACATTTCCATACAGAGGTTTTCCTGCTTTTACTCCATCCCAGTTTTGTGGCTGAAAGAAAGTGAGAGAAGTCCACAGTAGGTCCATTATTCGTTCATGGAAATGCTGAACATGGAAGGTCTCTCCTCTCCTTCGGGTCTCCCTTTGGAAGGTGAGAGGTTAAAATCTATCCTCCTAGCCTTTGGCTCTTGTTGGCAAAGATCGATGTGACAAATTATCTCTAAATGTTTCTACTCAGAAAGAGGTTTCCAACAGGCATTTCAAGCAGGCTCACACTTGAATTGCTCTAGTTTCAAAGAAACAATGATCAATTCTTTGGTGCACAGTCCCCTCAGGTGAAGATATATGCTTTGTATGCATCATAAGAGCACCTAAGCTTTGTGTGGCATTAATCCCTATCTGTCTGAGTTGCCATTTTTCTTGTTTATTCCAAAGGAAAAAAAATAAAATCATATTGTTTCCTGTTCCCTTCCCTCTTTCTTCAACCAGCCAGTGGAATGCAGGAGAGCCATTTGACCACTGTTGTAATTCATTGTAATGACAACAGAGAACTTATATTTGCTTGCTGCTTCAAGTCCGTCCAATCTTTTCCACAATGTGCCATCAAGTTTCTGCTAATCAGTGCTGGATCCTGCTGGCGAATACAGAAAAGCAGCAAGACTTCTCGAGCCACTGAGAGGTGAGGAGAGTGTTCAACCAGCAAGCACTTGCAATAAAACCTCTGCTGCTGCAGGATACATAGCCTCCTGCATGATGAGATGACAACTCTGGGACTGGCTGAGGAATTCAAGCTTATCGTGGGATTCTTATGCATAACTTTTATATTATTTATATTATCTTGAAGCCAACTAGATAGACTGTCCCAATCAGAAGCAAACTATGCCCTTTGTAGTTCTGTGAGACTAAGAAATTTGTCATCATAGTATTGATCATATTTCCTATTTGCCTCACATTCAGAAATAGTGAAATTGTAGGCTTGTTGAAGGCACATTTCTTGTCTACTACACCATTAGTCATTGTCCACAAAATTTAATTTTACAAGCAAATTGAGCAAGCTAACAAGGTTGTTGTCACCTGTGTTGACTGTTGGACTGCACCACATGTCTCAACAACGCAACTTCAGCAGCTTGCTGAGAATTTGCCTCCTCTGGAGATGGAAAGGTGACCCTTTTGTGCATCTCCTTCCTGAGGAGAACTTACTTTGGAGTCACCCAAGGAAAGGTCTTTTGCACTGAATGAGGGCAAACGCATATAAAGGAAATTCATATTTTGGAAAATCTCCATGAGCACACTTTGTCATGATGGTTGTCACTGAGGATCTTGCCGGAACTTTGGGAACACAGCCACATCCGTATCATCAGCCAAGACCGATCACCCAACTCTCTGCTCAGGCTGGGAAGGACATCTGTGATAGTCTTTATTTAGCAAGACACTCATTCCAGGACAGTGAGAATCATTTCTGGAAAGAAAAAGAACCTAGGGAAACACAGAAGTCTGCTGAGCCAAGGGCAGCAATCATTCTAATTTTCTTCAACAAGAAGATGAGGATGGATGTCCACAGCAGTGACATACAATGAAAAAGCTTTCACTATTGCTCTGTTCAAAGGCAAATTCCTCCAGCAAGAGCCTCCTGAGAAAGACCATCAAATCCCTGAAGCACTTTCTGAAAATGGGTACTTTAGCAAGGAGGACTAGCATTGTTCCACTGGGATATCTTGTCTGAGCTAGTCAATAAATAACATCTCTTCCCCTTCAGCCAAACATTGTCAAAGAACTCAAGAATCTCACTGGCAAAGAAGCCCCAGAGCAGGCCTCACAACAAACATGCTCCATCAGTCGTACCAGGATAAAAGCCAAATGGTGTCATGCAACATGTGGTGATCATAAGTGCACTGGTACCAATCCTGAGCATACCTCATATCAGTACTTGCTGAAAATCAACCATGCAGTGCAGTGTTACTGCTGAAGGAAAACTTCTCATGAAATTAGACCTTACCCAATCATACAAATAGCTGATCATTGATAAGGACATAGGTGATGTTATTTAGGGAGAACAGGTAACGCTAACCACTTTCTGGGGTCCCTTTCCTTCTTAACCCTCCAGGAACTGCAGTTGTCTTAGTGCTGTCCTTGCCTGTTCCTTTTAATATCTGTTTACAAACCTCTTGTCTGTGAATTTGTCTAATCACTTTTTGAACCTGCTGACACTGTCTGCCTCCAAAACATTCTGGGTCAGAAAGGCCAAAAGGTAATTACTTGCCTTATCAAGGATTATGTTATGTGTTTTAAATGATCTCCTACTGCTTATAGAAGGTGCCTCCTAGTTCTAGAATTACAGCTTTTGCTGAATACCAGTTCATTATTCAGTTTATTTATCACCTTCATGTGATACATACTGCATTTATGTTCCCTTTCAGTCTTTTTGTTTCCAAACTGAAGAGTCTCAGCATTTTTAATCTCTCCTAGTATTACAACAGCTCTCTTGCCTTGATCATTTTATTTACCCTTTTCTGGGCATTCTCTAACTCTGCTGTATGTTTCTTCAGATGCAGAGACCAGAGCTGTGCCTGGCTGTCAGGTTGAGGATGCACCAGTTTTACATATAGACAACACAACATCTTCAGTCATGGTGGGCTGATGGTGGGCTGATGTCCACCATTTTGTTGGCTTTTTGTCTTCTTCAGCACATGAACAAAGAATTTCAAGGAATCACTAGTGATGAGCTCAGGATTTCCTTTTTGAGTGATAACTTCCATTTCAGAGTTCAGCACACAGTAGTGCTGGTTAAGACCCCATTTTCCTAGACACATTACCTCACATTTACCTAAGCTGAAGCTCATCTGCCACCTTTTTGTTCATTCAGTTTTACCAGGTTCTTTGGATGCTGCTTGCTATTGGTGTAGCACCTGATTTCCCAGAACATCTTATTCCAAAATTAAGAGATTTCAGTCCTTGCTCTGTCACTGATGAAGATTTGGAATCAAACTGGTCCAAGTACTGAACCAAAACAGAGGCTACTGACAACTTTTTTCCATCATAAGTAGCCAATAAGTGACTCCTTTTTTTTTGCTAACCCTTAATCAACTTTTGGTTTGTAAATGAACCTTTCCTCAAATCCCACAGTAATTTTATGTCATTAATAAGCTCTCATGTTGTCCACGTGAGATTTGCATAGGCCACAAGTCACTTCTGTGACTATCTTATAATGCGCCTTGTTATATCCATATGAATGCAGAAGTGAAATATTTTACTAAATCTTATCATTTCTGCAAGCCAGTAAAAACATCTAGTACTGAGCAAATTGCCACTGTAGATGTGAGTCCAGACTGTGCTACTTCATCCTCATTGCTACCTTTGCTGCTGGAATATTTCCTACATTTGTCCATTCACACTGACTGGGTAGCAAGGCAGATCGACGAGTCAAAGCTGCCCTGAGATTCCAAACGAAGACAGAGGAAGATAACCAGCGAAAAAATCGTCCAAGAAGTTCAATCCATGTTTAACATGACAAAATGAGCCGCCTACTCATATGGCATGAGGACGCCATCCTGTTATTCTCAAAAGAACTTGTTGACACTTTTGCTATCCTAATACATCTTATCCAAGAAACATGCGTGGAAGTGTAGGTATGATATTATATCTGATGGCCCAGAACTGACATCAGATGAGAAAGTTCTAAAGGAGTTCACAGCTTGCCAAGCTCCTTGGCATAACCAAAAGCTCCAATATATATGTATATATATATATTAATAAAGTGTCCAGGAAACCCTGATCTAAATCCTATTCCGACTTCACCGATTCATTTATGGGAAATTGCTTTAAAGATTTATCTAGGCAAGGCTTGAGGTGATTTTGCTCTCCTCACTAACAGCTAGTGTAACTGCTTCTGCTCTTTCTCAACTCTGAAACTTAACAGATTTTTGGATACTGTCACATCTGACCCTAGGATCTCCTTTTAACTCTGGTGATTTTAAGAGCTTCACCAAAAGCGCACTAATTTGAGCTGTCACTATCATGCTGTGCTGTCTCCAAGCACGTGGTCTGGTTGAATGTAAGGTGCAACCAGCCAAAGATTTAATCCTTTCAAGCTGTTATTAAGGGAGACTGGCTGATGAGGCTTGCGGGGTTCCTCATTGTTCTGCATGTCACTCCTCATCTGACTACCGAAGACAGCCCCCTGAAGCTGTCCCATGGGACAAGTTATCAAACCATGCCTCACTCGTCGCAACCCCAATCTATCCGAAGGATTGCAATACAAGCAGGAACAGGTTTTGGCTTCATCTCTGACATCATCTACCTGGCATTCCTTTGCACTCTGAGAGAGTATTTGCTCAAAGCTACGGAGCTGTGCCAAAGGCAACCCCCTCTGTTATCAGGGCCACCACACTTGACTTGGAAGTCCAGATCGCCAAAGGACAAGCTGGAATGGCTGTGTCAACCAGACAACAAGACACTTGTCTTTCAGCTCTTCAGAGGCCTCTCCCCAGAGCACAGGACTACTACTGCATTCACAACCTGACAGCCCAAGCTTAGCAAAGTCTTTACCCAAGGGTGTGATATTCCTTTCTTGCCCAGACCTCACCACTCCTAAGAGGAAAGAGAGGGGACCACAGAGGAGTTAAACTTGTTTCCTTTAGATGGATAATTATATCCTTTAAAACACGCACAAGAGGGTTTCGTGCAGTCCAAACGCCCACCTACTAGAGGTAGTGTTATAGGTGGGGGATGCTGTTCCTTGTTTGTGCAAAGAGAATTCATGCCCTGACCTGTTCCTCTACTTCTCCATTCAACCAGAAAGACCCGAGGGGTGGGGGTGTTGTTTGTGATGTTGTTTTGCTCATATTGCTGAGCAGCTACATTCACATACCCCCGGCTGCTCCTAGTTTGTGTGTTCTGCCCCTCAAACACAACAGAGAGCATGAAGGAATCCACTGGCTCGTACACATGCAGAAAGCTGTTTTAGGGACAGCTTCTCTTTGCTTTACCCATGAATGACTTCTTAGTGGGATTATTCCACATGAATAAGGAAGGGTTATCTGGTCTGTAAGACCTGCTTTCATTTGAGTCTTGCAAGGGAAACAGTGGAAACTCTATTGTTGAATCACATAAAACTAGAACAGACAAGTTACTACGGACAAGACCACGCCATTTAGACACAACCCTCTGGTGGGAGTCATGTAGAAGGCCCTCCCGCTAGAGGCATTTTCCCTTCCAAGGCCTCACATTTACTAATCCAGCCCTTAAAATGATAAAAGCATTGTCCCAGCCTCCTCGTGCACTTGGAGGAAGACAGTTTTCTTGCTGCCTCTCACCCCTCTTGGAGCACGGTGCTTATGGTGCGGAGCAGGCAGGGAATAGCCCCACACAGAAGGACCAAGGAGCTCTGCAAGGGGAAGATGGTTCTGGTTCATTCCAGATAACCATGTATAGGAGAGGGAGAAGTGAGCCCTATAAAAAAAAAAAAAAGTCCTGTGCTCCTGCAGAAGGCACGGAGGCTGGGTGATGTGCAGAGCACTTGTTTTCCCAACGCTAAGTCAGACAACACGAGCTTCAGCCGGCTGTCTAGCACTCTAACACTCTTGGCTTTAGTTCTGCCTCTTTTCTCCTATCACTGGCTTTTGCAGTTTCAAAGACAGCTTATCAGGCAGCATCTATTTTCTTTCTGAATGTGTCATAATCTCCTTAAATTAACCACCTCAGTTTCAAGGATCAATCACGCATTCACCGTGTACACAGACTTTGCTTTTCCGATGACTAATCGCGGGCTGTGTGCCCCCTAAGCACTAACATATAACTTATGTACCTTAAACTGGAAGCACACGCAGAACTGTGCACAATACTTGTCCATACACCGATGCAAACACTTTTCCCTGGGCTTGTCTTGTGGTAATTTGTAGCACGATGCCTTCAAAGCCAAGAAGCAGAAGAGTTGTTCTCCCCAGCAGCCTTGTGGATCTGACAAACAGCCTACGGAGAGCAGTTTAGAGCAGCAGCTACAGCAAGGAGTTAAAAATCATTAAGCTCATTCTAAAACCCTAGCTGAAGGGCTGGTGCACTGTTTGGGTTTGAATTAGTCACTTGACCTCTGTTTGTTTTATTCATCCCAGCTGGAGAACTGGGCATAAAAACAGACCCTTGCCGCAAATCTATAGCAGATTAAAGGAGGGAAAACAGAGCGCACTAAGAGGAAGAACAAAATGCATCCCACGATATTTTCATCAGCATAACAGCTGTGGGATGCAGGTAGAGTTTTAAAAATGTCTCTCTGACTTAGGATGCAGTTTCTCAAGCCGCGGGGTTACTGCAGATACCAGACCAACACGCACAAGGCAATGACAGGAGGAGGTACCGAATATTCCACCCTCGCTCCCCGGCTTATGCTGCATTCAAACCCGAATCCCAACCTTGTTAATGCAGGTCCAGGTGCACCAGAGCTTAAGAAGCTAGGGTTAAATGTCCAGCTTTGCCAGCTATATCCACTTTTTTGATGCTGGAAATTTGATCAAGGTGGAATCTGAGAACTTAGGGAGATTCGTCTAGATCTCCTACAGCCCCCTCAGGGCAACAGACCTTTTGCATACAGGTGTCGTTCTCACAGAACCACTGCCAAAGCTGTTTCTGGATCTAACTGGGCTTATTGTGAACAAGGGGGACCCATGCCTTGCTTAGCAAATTCAGCTACATCTGATTTATCATGTGTGCGCTCCTCCATGTACTTCAGCTGTGACGTATGTGAACCACGGCCAGAGACTCCTCAGTCGTGAGAACTTGAGGCTTCTTAGCTCAGACACAGTAGACATAGCTATGGTAAAATATGACCTCCAGAGCCAGATGTGGTCTCCCTGTGCTGTGCACTGTCCTGCTTCCACTTAGCTTGTATCCAGTCAGCTGGAGTATCCTACACCTCAGATGCACGTGTGTCCCTGAGGACAAAGTCACATTTGCAAGAGTTACTTCAAAGCTGTAGAAATTTCTCTCCGCTGACTGCTGACCTTTGGATAACTAAAATAAGATCCCAAATCCTTTCTAGACAGTTGGCTTCCTCTGCAGAAACACTCAGAGATTTGTTTTGAAATCTGGAAAGTTTTATCAGCTGATGAGCATATACAGTGTAAGATCACAAATGATACACAAATGTACTGAAGTAGTAGGGCAGCCAGAAAAACTCCACTCAGAAGCAAGAGCCAATGATGTAAAGGAGGTTTACAGTAATTTGTGTGATGCAGCACGTATGCGCTTTTCATGTACACAAGAAGGTGAGTGTCATTTTTTTTTGCCTGCTATCTCCCTGTTTGGCCAGCACACCCACCCACCTGTCTCTCTGTGTGTAGCATTGCAGTAGTACCCAGCAGTGACTGAAAACTCTCCAGAAGCCCGATAGCCTTTTTAAAGCTTGCAAGCCTTCCACAGCAAGGACATGCACGTCCCAGCAGTCTGTCCTGGGGTTTTCCTTTTGCTCAGAGCAGTGGGATGAATTAAAATACACAACTAAATAAATACATAAATAAAAAGCAAGGCTTAAACAAATATTCTGTGCAGTCTTTACTGGGACATGTCATCATGGTTAACTCTAAATAAACTTCGGCCTCATTGACGTCAAGATCTCAGGAGTCGACGATGCATTGGTGCTGCTTACAACTGACCACTTGCTGATGCTCAGAAAGTAAAACCCATCTCAGTGCAATGGATCAGTGTACGGCCCGAGTGTCGTTCAGATTCCTACCCAGAAGGCTGTCATGGAAAATCAGCCTAAGCTGATGCCTTGCACCAGAGGCAGTGTATCAACAGCACTACCCGCAACAAAGACAGATAAAAACAAACTGGAAGGCAGATATCAGCGAAGGTCTCTGGGGCTGGCAAAGGGTTTTTCTGTGTTTCTTTTGCACCAAAATACAATGCCCTGATCCTGGCAAGGACCACATGGTGCTACAGCACTATAATGCATATTACTAACAACATCAAAATCCTTTGTCTAAGAAAAAACAAGTATGGAATTCTTACTCATAAGCACGCAATAAAATTTTAAAGTTATAGCATAATAAAGTTATAGCAAGTCCTAACTGTTGAAAACTCCCTTTTATATTTAATACAAAATAATTTTCTTATTACGTATGATGAAATTCAGGTAATCTGAGAAACTCAGAAAGGGATTCTTGAATTTCTCTCCCTCAGGCTACTCATAAACAAAATGATGTACAACTTTGGAAACTTTATTTTAGAATCATTATAGACCTGCATTTTTAAGAGCTGTTCAGAGGCGAATTCCGGCTGAAAATTTAGAAGCCTTCTTTTTGGCAAACTTTGTTTTAGAAGCTCTTCTTTCGACCACAGCTTAACCTATCCAGATATACAGCAATCTGCCAGGAACTGCCTCTTGATCCTTTACCTGGCTTTTGGCAATTTAACCTGTGAGAGGGCAGAAATAGAGTAAGACCATCACAAGTAGTAGAAGAAGGACACGTCTTTAAGGGAGTTTGCAGTTCATGCAGACAGGTGGCTATGACCACAGAACAGCTCATCAGTGCACGCGATTTGGGTAATCCTGCATGTGAGTACCTGCACTCTGTCATGGGCTTACATACGCAGAAGGAAGACGTTTTTGTAGGTAAATCCACTGAGCCTATACCAGAAAGTTTAGCCTTGAAATGATTGAGAGGAAAATAAAAACTAACAATTTTCCAGTTTTTTTGTTCATAATTGTATCATCAGAATAATCAATGATAATGCAGCTCAGACATGGAAGCTACCTCCTCCACCACGCTTAACTGCCCGTGATTTCTGTCCAGCAGAAGACAACAGTATTGCTAACTAGGTGTACAATGGCCACTTACTCAGAGCCAATGCTGCTTTGCCTTTGGGGGCAGCAAAAAAAGACTCTTCACCACGTATGCAAGGCTAGTCTTGAATCTCTCTGCTGAGTCAACCAAGAAGGCCCAATAAATGGCAATTGGGAAGCAGACTCCTGACCACTGTGGCTGAGTTACAATTCAAAGCAATCATTCTTTCTTCTCTTTCCCCCTTCATTAGAGGTCTCCCTGAAGAGTTAGCCTGGAGTGCCCTTCTAGGTTATCTCCACCAGTTGCTGGCCCCATCCTGTCCACACAGGTAACTTCCCAAACTCCTGCAGTCGTCACCACGAGGGAACCGTCGTGATCAGAACATAGCGGTCACTGGAAATCCCTGATCAGTGTTCTGGATTTTAACAGCTCTTGGGCTGATTCAGGAGCAGTCCAGGCTTGAGAAAGGCAGAAAGCTGAGGCCAGTAGTCACACATGCTTCCCCATCTGAGTTTTCCCCACCAGTCCATCATTCTGCTTGGATCCTTAAGCCATCCTTCCCTCAAGCCTATGCATGTCTAGCGTGATCCTATTCTCACATCAGCTAACTTTGAATAAGATCCATTGAGGCCACATAAAAACAGGACCTGAAGACTAAGGGAGAAAAATCTATTGCATTTGTGTTGGTGTAAATGACAGGAACATAGTCTACCTCTTCCTCCATGGCAACTTTACCAAAGTGAAACTCCTCAAAGCCAAGACAAAGAGTCTAAAGCATCTATTTCCAAGGCCATGGCATTTTAAACATAATGATTTCCCCAAACTTCAATCAATCATGAAAAATTACAAGCAAATATAAACAAGATAAATATGGCCCTGGATTGCCTCCAGAGGCCTGTGGTACACTGCAGGCAGAGGATAATGTAATTAAATATGGGCAGCTTGCCGACTACTCACTGTCGGTTTTGTCCGGATGTGAGCTGAAGAAGTTTGCCCTATTGCAAACATTTGTTTTACAGTGGTGCAACTTAATTGAGCTTGGAAAGCTTCCGCAGGCATTAACAATGGCTTACCTCGCTAATGAGTAGGGATAATATGACCATTTTGACTTGGTGGGCAAAATCCCCGCTCGGATCCGTTTTGTGCTCTTACAAGGGAAGTAGGCACTTATGGATATGTGTGCTCAGGGAAAGAAAAGAGTGATCAAATGGATCAAAAATGGTTCCTTTTGTTGGAAACATACTGCTGTGAGGAAGAACTCAGCTCCATCTGAATTACTACATGCTACATGAAATATACTGGTATAATTTACCCCAAAAATCAGTGGGGAACTTCCTCTCCAATTCTGATGCTCACCCCCATCCTGAAGTTGCTTAGTCACAAGTGTCAGAGAAGATTTAGCCCAGGGAATGACAGAAATATCTCCTTTTGCAATAGAGCAGTTGGCTTTCAATGAAAGAAGCCACCTCTTCTTTCCTGGTGTCTTTCTGGCCACCGTATTTACTTGAAGCTTTACTTACAGCTGAGCACTCTAGCACCAACATATTCAATCTACCTCTGAAAGAAGAGCTGAAACATTTTCAGCAAAGGTTATTTGCTGGGTGGTGCTGTTTCTTTCTTTGCTTGTGTTATGAGACAGCGTTTTGATTTGAACGAGAAAACAAATTAGTACATTGCCCAAACCCCTCCCTCTCCCTGGGAATACATACACTCTGCCCACAAGGTTTATCCCAGACTCTTTTGTGGATGCCTCTTGTTAAAAATATTGGCAGTTGCTGCAAAAATGGGACTACAACACTCTGTCTTCCTGTATTTCATACTCCGAGACCTAGTTTAAAATGTGCTGCTTAGAATGGCTGCAAACTAGTGGTCTGTATGGCACTGTAAGACAGATAAGATGGAATAGCTGCTTATCTGCTCTACAAAACGGGATCAAAACACTTTCCTTAAAAAATCCCATGAAGGATGGCAATTCGGGCTAGTGGTTTGAGCTCCCTGAAGTACGACATTTTGCAAGAGCATGGCTGGGTTTTGAAAAAAAACATGTTTGTCTCTCAGAAGGTCTTTTAACAATGCTCAGTCTTATACTCGAACACACACAATGAAGGCGGGCACAGGAAGGAGACTTGGCCTGAGCTCAAAATTCCCTGGTGGTTGGGACTTTGGGGTTATTTTCATTTTGTCTGACTCGAACACTGTAATTGCACTGGGGCTGCAGATGACAAATTAGCGTTTTTGCCACTGTTTACAGGTATTTGTTTGGATTCGGGGGGTGATTTTTTTGCACACAGGGATGTGTCAAGCATGTGTGAACATTGCATTTCATAAGATTAGCATTAAGCAATGCACCTGGGAGATGACATTGCCTGCAGCCCATTGCCTATAAGAATAGACTTCTAGAAAGCCGTGTCTGTGTTATGTATAGAATATGGCATAAGGTTCACACATAAAATGCATCCTTAACAATACTGCCAAGACATATTTGGAATGAACAGTCGTGTTTTCTCCCAAATGGGCAGACAGTTCAAAGTTAATTTGCTCGCCAGCATCACTCGAGGAGAACCTCCTTCTGTTTATATTTGTACATAAGAGATACCAAGAACAGATAATGTCAGCACCTGGTTTGCTCCTGACTCATCCCAAGTGACTTCCCACATAATTCGTTTGGGTGGAGGATGGCAAGCAAACCATCGGTAACATTCCTATAGGTAGGTACAAAAACAAACAGCAGCCTTTTTGCTCTTGTGCATAAAAGGCGACCCACATAAAACATTTACCTTGAATAACTGAAACAGGAAGACATCTGACTTTGTTTATCCTGTCACAGGCAAGGAGGATTTGCCTCTCAGCTAAGGACAGGACTGAGGCCCTCTTGAGATCTCATGTAGGCAGTAGCATCCTAAGCAAGGAGAATACCTGGGCAAACCTAAACATTGGGTCACAGAGTAAAAAACACATCTGGGAGAGTGCCCTAGAGTGTTTGGAGCAGGCAGCTCTGGATCAGAAGCCAGACTCCATGCCTAGTTCTGGGTGGACTTTTAGAAAGAGCCTTTAACAAGTCACCTTTCTTCTATCTGTTACGTACTCATATATATGCATAAGAACAGCCATACCACATCTGACTAGTGGCCTGCCCTTGGCAGTAGCCAACACCGGCTACCTAAAAATTTAACAAACAGCCACCCAACATGGACTGACAATTTTCTGGAGAGGTTTCTAACCTCCAGCCTCTGGGATAACGCCCATCGTTGACTAAGTGTTACAAGCAAAAGGTACCTTCAAGGTTGGTGCAGCTGGGCACAAAGTAGCTTTGAGATTAGAAAGTAAAAAAAAAAAAAAAAAAAAGATGCAGGATAACACTCACAATTTTCCATTTCCTTTCCAAACACACACACACAAACATCCTACATTAAGTGTAACTGGCTGAAACAAGCACTGATCTTTATTAAGCGTTTATTTCCCCATATGTTGAATAGAAATTTTTTTCAGTAGCTTAGATACTCCTGGTAAATGTCTGCTACTGAGCTCCAGGACAGCTGTGTTTATGTAAGCAAACAAAGGTAGAGATACGAAAGAGAGCCAAGGAAAAAAATGTTGTTTTCTGAATTGTCAAGAAACATTCTGTTCAAATGTAGACAAAGGCTCAGTCTGACTTTGTTGTTTGAACACACTTGTGATAATGGACCCCTCCTGTAACAGTGAGAACAATGTTTCTTGTGAATTTAGACGTATTTTTCCTTGCAAAGGTGACCTCTTTCAAGTCGCACAAAACCAGGGAGCGCTGTCTGAGCAGATGATTACATTTTTTTACATTATAGACTTCTCATGCTACGGCAGAGTATTCTGGCCCCAGATGGACTCTTTGAGCTAAATACCACGGAGAGAAAGAATAAATGACAATTCCTACCTGCCACAAACATCTTGGCAAGATCCAGCCTCTCTAGTTGTGCTTAGTCTAGGGACAAGGAAAGAACACTTACCATGGGATCTCCCCTGCACATGCTTCTCCTACGTTGTTGCACCCACCATCATCACAGATAAGTTGCAGTAACTCCTGCACGAAAGAGAGGCCAGGGTGGGCTGCCAGGACTAGCACAATTCCTGCAGTTTGCTCCTGGCACTGTGTTTCACAAGAGTCCCAGCTTACAGCTGCGGTTGAATGAATTTTCATGGTCCATTTCTTATGGCCCAAGGACTGTAATTTGGGCACCCTCGTCTAAGGCACCAGGAATGAGAAGAACAAAAAGATCTGTGCCGTGGTAGAGACATGGAAGAACAATAAGCCATTTCAGTATAAACTGGCAGTATCCTTAGTCTATATAGGTGAACATAAATCCAGATAACAGCAGCAGGGGTCTTAACTCATCACCAAACTGTTACAAAAGGGCAATAACATTTCCTCTGAGCATCTTTTCTAATTTTTTCTTTATTTGCCCATTCAGGGCTATTCATGTGGCTTACCAGGTTAAGAGACTAGGGGAAAAAAAAAAAAAAAAAAAAAAAAAAAAAAAAAAAAGCTTCCCACATAATATTGTTGTTGTTGATAAATGAAGAAACAGAAAAAAATAAGCACAGAGACAAAGTTATGAGTCACCTGAATTCACTTAAGCCAGATGTAGAATTAAGGAACAGGCACCGACATGCACTCATGAGAAAACACAAAGTTGCTTTAGCCTCTCTCAAAAAGCACTGCTGCAGGGCAGTAGGACTAAGGGGAGTTTAAAAAATAAAAAGAGAATGGGGGAGGGGGGGAGGCTTCTTAACATATAAATCACAGTGTCAAAATCCTTTTATCTTTTGGCGCCCAAATCTCTCATCTGCCTTGGTGAATGCTAAACAAGTCACTAGCAACTCTTTGTGAATTTTTAATTGGTGTTTTCACAACCTTATTCTTATTATTAAGAGGCATTACCAGATGTTCACAAGAAGAGTTTTATGGAGAGAAACGGCTCAGATAGGCTGGGAATGAGTCTGAAAAAGAGCTGAACGTCCACTACACTAGTCCTGGCTGCTACAAAACCTCCTAGCTTTCATTAGCTTCAGAATATAGTCTCCATGACTGGAAAATGTAGGCTGCAATTGCCTACGTTTGTGTGAGCATTAGGTTTTACGTATCGAGCCTGCAAGACTGGGTTAGCAGCATCTGGTCTCCAGTTAGCACACAACAAGGTCACAGCAAGACAGAAGTTCAACCCTTTTCCCAGGTGCCAACACAAAACTCTGTTTTATATTGCTACAGTATGAAGGAAGAAGTGAAAACTTTAAGATGTGTAGTAAATAGTCCATAACGTGGTTCCAAAAACTACATTTTCTGATCTGGCCTACTGATCCATCAGAAAGCTCCTTGAAGGGGGAGGTAGTTAGGTCTGCTCTTGGAAATGGTTTATGAATAGTTAGGCAACACTTCTGTTAGTAAATCCTTCAAAAGATGGGTTTTGTTCAAAAGCCAAGGAACAGGTTGTGTACTTTCATGACAGAAATGCTAAAAGTGTTTTTTTCAACATTTTTAAAACTACATTTTCCACTGTCACTGTGCAATGCCATTTTCATTTAGCAGTGGATCTGTGAAAGCCTAGGAAAGAAAGCCAAATGGGGCAAAATTGAAATAAAACCTTTTGTCTGCAGCTGAATGAAATTGTCCAGGTTGACTCAACAGGAATTTTCTCATTTTGCAGTTTAACCAATAGAAAGAAAATATATGGTTTTGATTGACTAAACCCAATTTTAAGTCAGCCACTGAAACAAAGCATCCATTATTGACCCAACACTGCTAATGACTAAACCTCCTGTTGCTAGAATATGTTGGGTACAAGTAAAAAAAAAAAAAAAAAAAAAAAAAAAAAAAAAGAGATGGTGTTCAGTTAGTACATTTTTGAGGTCAATGCTTTTTCCAAATACTGTATAGCTTGAGCAGAAGTGTGAAAGGAGCCATTAAGCAGTTCACCTGGCTTGAGCCAGGGCTGGATTATGGCAGCTAGAAACTCGGCTCATCATCTCACTGTTTCTTTTTCCCTCTTTCCCACCTCTACATCACAGAGTCAAACAGTAAATTCCCCAGGATGGCAAACAAGAGTTTATTTTCTGTATGGGCAGTATCTCCCCGGTGTATAGCAAAGGCTCATTGGCACTAATCAATACCACCACAGGAGCAACAATCGTTTTAACTCTTCTCAAATGCAAGGCTTGTTCTCATGTTTTCCCAAAACGCTCACCTCCTTCTCTTTGATAATAAAGCTGGTCGAAACAATTTTATCGCCCTGCCCCCAGTGGAAGGACAACTTTAAACAGAAATAAAATCCTCATTTTCTACCAGTTGGAGATTTTAGCCCTCTAAAACTGGAGAAGAAGCCCCAGCCTGTACGTCTGAAGACAGATGCTGTTAACGAGAGCCTGGGCCTGTGCTGGACTCACCTTCTGGGTTTTGATGTGTATTCTAAGACCAGAATCCACATCATCCTTCATCTCATTCGGATTTCTTAGTCTTAGCTGAATTCTCTGAAACAATTAATATTTGCAGAAACATCTTGGACATGGTCAATGAAAATCTACCCAGAGAAGCTGCAATTTTCAAAAGGTACCTAGCACAGCTGCACCATCAAATCTAACAGAAAAATCCGATTCTGAACAGTTGGTAATTCCTAAGTCAACTGGCTTTCCCTCTGCCTCCTCAAGCCCTGAATCTTGTACCAGCTGTGCCTTAAAGCTGCGCTCAAGAGAACCAATAATAAATGCATTTGTAAAGTTTTTTCTCTTTTTCTTCATGCCAGATTAAGAGGAGGGAAAAAAAGCATCCTGAAAAATGAAAGAGCCTTTCTGTTTCTTACACATCTGTAGCTTATTAAGGAGACTGTCATAACTGAAGACACTCTGACCAAACAACTTCAGGTTTCCTCTGGTACAGCATAAGTAGCCCATGGTATCTGAGGCTGACAGGATGCCAGGGATCACCAGCAAACTGGCAGCAACAGGGGTAGCCAGCATGGTGCGAAGTGTGTTATTCGGTGCAAACACCCTTGGAGGACTGAGAAATTGCCTAAGAAGTCTAAGTCATTTGAAGAGATTGTGACATGTTAGAACCCACAGAAAAATGTTTCTCCAATGCATTATTTATTGCTTTTCTGTATTTATATAATATCCAGCTTCCTGAAAGTAATTTGTTTTGGATTGTGTAACACTGGGCAGCACATCAAACGTATGTTAATCAGTGGTAATAAAACACTAAGTTTTATGGTCACTGAGGTATTAAATATTGCTAATAAATTATAGGGCTAGCATTTTAAATGAGCTATAGTTTGGAGAAGAGCAGTAACACCATGTCTGAAAGCATTAATTGCCATTGCCCGACTTCCTAATTATCAAGAGTTTCAAATATGTTTTTTAAGCTAATATATCACTCTGTTATGTACGCAATGAAATACAGCTGCATTTGAAGAGCTTCAATAGCACTAACTACATTACCCCTTCAAAGCACTCCATGGACATGAAAACATGGTACCTCTGTGAAACAGTTAATTATTACTATCCCCATTTCATACACGGGGGAAGCAGAAGTGCAGGGAGGTTAAAAGTCTCCACTCAGACCACCCAGCTTGTCAGAGGCAGGATTTGCATCAACGGGGAAATATATTCCTTGGGCTTACAGTGTAAGGAGCAGGCAGGGCTCCCTTTTCACAGATGCAGCCTGACTATATGGTGACAGCAATCCAACCTCAGCAGTGACATCCCATCCCCACACCGTGTTTGTTCTGCACGTGGACTGGCAGGGACCGGAAGAATCAAGAAGCCTTGGGATAACTAACAGAGGGAAACTGCACTGCGTGTGACATCTTCTCCTGCTGTCTGTGCGCTGGGACTTATTTTAAAAGCAAGATTTTTGTGAGTTTCTATCCTACCTGTTCACCATGGGATTGCACTGTCCCAACCTCCTATAGCCAATGGGATGGGTCCTCGGCCTCATCCAGCTAAATGTTTGTTGCATGCTTCCATGCACCTTTGATACAGGGGCACAGCAGAGCTGCTTACATAGAAAAGTGATATAGATTAATATTTTCTATACATTTACCCTTTGCAGGCTCCTCTTGTCTCAAAAAAACAGCTAGGGCCCAGCTCTGCCCCGCTGACACTCTGATGTAATTCCACTGAATCATTTTGAATGAGCTAAGAATCTGCCCTCCCAGCTTGGGCTATCAGTCGACAGTTCATGTGAATGTTTCATGGAGCTTTACAAATACCTGCTGCTCCCGGGACTACTGATTCACCCTCTGCTTTGTGCCCTGCGGGCTGAACGATCAATAAGGCACTACCTAATGCCTGATCTGACAAATGGCATCCCGTGAGTCATGCCCTTTCCCTGAAAAGACGTCGCTGGTGAAGCACAGATTGCACGCGGCATGCATGAACGCGGCAGCTTCTTCCAGCACGCTGGTAGAAGCATAAAGACAGATGGATCCAGCAATTGTCCCGCTGTGAGTTTGTCTTGAATGAGGGGTGAGCACATGCCGTGAGTCACGTTGACAGGTGTGTTATTAGTGCAGTGATTCAGGTGCTCTGGAATGTGGCTTTTACAGTGGCAATAAGACATTATCCTTAAACCAGGCAACTGCCTCAGCAGTGGGAGAGTCCTTACTGGGAATTAACATGAGGGTTAGGTTTCGATACAAGAACTGTGGAAATCTGCTACATCCTTCAAAAACCATGACATTCTCACCTGTAGAGGACTGCTAGCCAGCGGGGCAGCTAACAGGCTGCACGCAGTGGGTTTGAGGAGTCTGGCAGAACTCAGGGATGAACATGGTCTGGCCTCTGCCTTGCACTCACTTTGTTTCAGTCCAGCTCCCACACGGTATGAAAAATATGAGCCATGTTTCCTCTATTACTGTCCATTCAGCTCTCCCCAAGCACAGTCTCGATAAATGAGTCTCGTGCTGGAGTGCCCTGATCTGCATCCGTGCCTCAGGCCTGCAGGGCACTTTTCAGACCGCTCCAGGAGCTTTGTTGCTGCTCACCAGACCATTTTGGGGGGCAAGACGGCACAAGAACATCTAGCCCTGACTCATCTGTATGATGCACGGCTTAACACAAGGCTACAACCAACCAACCAACACCACAGTGAGTCTGTTGGACTGGGGATGACCCACGTAACCCAGGCAGGGCCCAGGTTTGCTGTGCTGAGCTGCCTCCTGGCCCCCTTCTTGCTGCTCTGCTCCCACCCAAGGCTGCTACCTCACCCTGAAACATACAGGGGCACGCACAACCTGGTGGTACAGCCAGATAGCTCCCTGCTCACTACAGAGGGGCAGAGCAAGCCCTCACCCCATCTGGGGCTGGGCATCACACCCCACTGTGGTGCAGAAAGCCACCTTTCCTGGCAGAAAACCTCCTGCTGATGTGGCAGCCTTGAACGAAAAGGCTGAATGCCGAGCCTGTGCTGCAGGGCTTGCGAAGAGGCATGCAGAGCATAAGGACATGATATTTGGCAGCGGGAGCCTGCTCCTTTGCTTTGTGGGCTCTTTGCTGGCTGGCTTGTGCCTCCTGACGCAGGCGCTCTGCGTGTGGTGTGGCCCAGACCGCCTTGGGGGCGCTGAGGGGGGCCGGCTGGGCCCCGGCATCCCCTCCCTGGCACTGCAATTAATAACAGCACTCCTGCTGCTCTCCAGCCAGCCTCGGTGCCATCGCTGGGTGACCTGTCAGGGAGTCTGGCCTCGGGGATGCAGCAAGAAGGCACAGCTGAAAAAAGACGTCTTACTCCAACAAGGCAGTTGCTCCGCTGCCAAAAAAAGAAAATTACTTAATTTCTCAGGACAAAAGGGAGCTGAAAATTGGGATGGGAAGAAAGACAGAAAAGAAATAATGCAAATCAAAGCACATTCAGACATTTCACAATCGTATAGTAAGAAAGCATAAAGAGCATTCACAAACACCCAGGCACAGCCATCAGACATGTCCAAACCTCAAAATCAGAGATGACACAAAAATTGCTCTTAAGGAAGAGACATTTATGAAATGAGGAGTTATGTGGAAACTTCTGTGAGGGAAGTTCCCTCAGCTTCCTTCAGAAAACATATGTGAGCTCCTGAGATGTTTCCATTTCTTTCTAGCTCTCTTATCTTCTGTTCCTTGCACAGACTTTGTAAGGAAAATGCAAACTAGTACATTGCTCTGCAGTACTCTGAACACTCCTGACTATAACGATCAGTGGTACCACATGTTGAAAGAACATATTTTTTCTTTAAAACCTATTTAAAGTTACAAAGAAGTCAAAATCCATCCCAACCCCTACCTGCCTGATCTGCTGATGACCCTTGCGTATTCTGCTGAAACACCGACGTTCACTTGGGAAAGCCATACAGGTGCTTCGTGCAAAATGCTGCTTATATTTCTTGTATATTCAGGGCAGTGAGCAGAATACAGCCTCAGGTCAGAGTAAATGGGCTTGGACTTACAATAACAACAGATTTGAATACTTTCCCAGAAGTCTGCAGCCTGGTCTGCCCTGTGCAGCCAAACAGCACTGGAGCACATCTGGTCACAAACAACTCAAAGAGGTGCATAAGCAAAGATTTGCTCCCCATTTATCCCACCCGCCTGAACAAGACCTAGTATCTGAGAGTAGCTTCTTCTGTCTGTCAGTCTGCTGCTTGCCCACTTGCGGCTCGATCAGCCACTACCAAACTTGAAGAGATATCAGATGAACAGGATCGGGAGTGTGGTAGAGCAACAAGACAAAGCCCACAAACGCTCTGCTTGGATTTCTGCCTGTTGCTGTATTACAGTGAGTCACAGGCACAGCACTGCCCGAGCAGCTCAAGACCATTTGAAGAGTCCTTACAGGCATGCCTCTACTTGAATACTAAAATTTTGAAGATATTTTTCTCTGTAGGCCACCCCAAAACATGTATTTATTAAAGTTGATTTTGGAAACGATAAAACATGGCAGTCCCACTGCAGACCAGAACCACTTCCACATCAAAGCAACCCAGTTCTTTCACCAGATTTATAAAGTCTCAATTCTTATCCCTCCTGAAAACCAAAACACCACAAATATTTACTTTTCTGTCCAACACACACCTCGTTTCCTGCTTGAGTATTGCAGGCAACACCACTTCAGTCATGCAGCAAACAGACACGACTTCCTTTTTGCTCCCTCCCTCTTGCTCTCCCCTTGGTCCCTCTGGCTTCGAATTCAAGCACATCTACTTGTTCTCCTGGTGCCAAAAACCGTACATAAGAATCCTCTCTTGCTCAGACTGGTCTGCTTGTCCTGAAGGGGATAGCAAGTTCCAAAGGCCCACTGAGGCCAGGGCTTTAGTGGCACTAACATCAGTCACCAGTGGTCATCTCACTTCTGACTCTAACCACTGTGAAGACACAAAAGTAGTAAAATCATTTTGTCTTATTACTGCCCCAGTCCTTACCAAAAATTGATCCCGCTGCTCTATAGCAAACTCTATCACAATCCTACATCCCTCCACAGCAGCCAAGGAAATGAGAATGGGATTAGAACTTGAACTTTACCATTATCCAAAATATACTTCAAAATGCTCACATCCAGCTCACTCTATTTCTGAAATCAAAAGATAAGGAGATGCATTTGGGCTTCTCTTCTACCATTTTCTCTCTTTTTTTTTTTTTTTTTTACCCTCATTCTTTCATTCAGTGTCCTGTTCTGGAAATGCTTGTGGTATTTCTATCCATTTTGTCTCTTCAGTAGATCTCCTCATCAGAAAACTGAGTGGCCTCTGATGGTTCGAACTCTCCTGAAGAGCCACACGTGGAGCTACTTGAACCTTTTGCTGTATAATGCAAGGAGAAGTTTACACCTGTATACTTCTGTAATGCACCTGTATTTCTTGCAGCCCAAGATGAGACTTGCAACTGGCAAGGATTTAACCTACAATGTCTAAAAGCTTATACACATACTCCCAAATGGTGGCTATTAAAGACTTAATTGGAAATAATTGGGAAAGGGGAATCCCACATTTGGATTATGTACCACAAGTCCTAAGAACTAAGAAAAGCAGACTGTCAAATGTAAGAAGAGAAAGTTCTGGGAATTTTCAAATGATTGTTGTTGCTAGGAAACCTTCTTGGTATCCACATGTTCAGCATTTCTGTCGCATTTTATCCACATTTCTCAGACAGTGCTACTCCGTGCCATGCCCTAAAGGAGAAAAGTGCCAAAAACAGCACTGTAAAGCATTTAAATGCCTTAATAAAAATACTATAAGGATGAGAAAGCTATATTGGATTAATTTTAGTCTAATTTGAAATGTAGAGAGATGCAAGAAGGAAAGAGGAACAGCTTTATCTGAAGCATTTATATGATCCCCGTTACTGGAGCATCTTAATTCTTTACAATCTCTAACATATTTATGCTAACAGCACACTTGCAAAGAGGGAAGTATTATTTTCTGCATTCTACGAATGGGGAACAGGGATTCCGATTCTTAAAAAGCCTTTAGGAGTCAAACTCTCACCGATTTCAGCTGAAGTTGGGTTCCTGTGTGTTTTGAGAACACAGAGCAAAGCAGCTACAGCATGCACAAGCAACCACGAGGTCAGAGGCCTAGCGCCCTCTGAGCCCAGCTACCCAGATGCAGTGCTGAGCATGAAATTCAGGTCCCTAAACTAACTGCTCCCTACCCAGTTCTGCACCTCACCTTCCTGCAGCTGATTACTCCTGATGCTGTGCTGCTCTTCTTCCTTGCTGCTGCTGAAGAGCATCTTGCTTCCTTCAGACCTTCGTCAAGATCATTTGGACTCCAAAGCTCACCCCCAAAGTACTGCTCTCCCTCTCTGCCTTGCTGTCGTCGTGCTCTATTCCACTGCCTAACTGCCTGCCGTTAGTAATGAAAACCATCAAGCAGAACGAGACTCATCTCAAATCTCAGCTATGCTTTACATATTTTTCCATTTGACAGGGAACTGATCATCATTCTACGAGAATGCTTTTGCCCTATTCCTTCACAATGTCATCTTGAGGCAATGAAATCTATGCCCCTAAGAATGTTGAACACCTTGCTAAAGTCAACTTAAAGTCAAGTTGTTGCTCCTCTTACAAGGCTGTCCTAAAAGGAAATCAGATTGATTTGACATGATTTTGAGTGTGAGGACCAGAAAATGGTAATACAGCAAGTATAAAATAATATGAATGCGAGTCAATGTCTAACGAGTCTAACTATCCCCTGTCCCCTCCTAGAAATAATAATAAATAAAAAAAATTTCCTGAAGAATACTCATGTTGCTGCTTTCTCCCATCATTTGTTGAGCTATGACCAAATAAATACACTTTCTCTTTTAGTTCAGCCACAGACAAATAATTTATTTTTCCCAGGCCTTAATTCCTTTATACCCTACAATCCAGCTAATACCTGCCTTTCAGGATTGCTAAGACTTTGCTATTCC
Organism: Aythya fuligula; assembly: GCF_009819795.1. Lineage (NCBI taxonomy): Eukaryota > Metazoa > Chordata > Aves > Anseriformes > Anatidae > Aythya > Aythya fuligula. The sequence continues at coordinate 4,963,824 of NC_045562.1, forward strand.
CCATTCAGTATTTACAACAACCTCATGAAAGAGATCCTGTGTAACTACTGTCATTTTAGTATTTGGGGAAAAAAAAAAAGTCACTCAAGTGTAGACGCACCGATGTCACTGAAATTACTGTGAGAGAAGACTGATAATCTGCCCACTAAGCTTCTATATATTCCTTAAGTATGAGCCGTTCTGGTCAGTCTCTGGTATGCTCGATGCACATAGTGCAGATGCACTTGTAGAAGTGAAATCTTTCAATTTTGGGTTCATTAGACCTAAGCAAACCATTTTCTGCTTTGGTCTTAGTGTTTTTTTTTTTGCTTTCCTCCACTTTTTCTGATGGCTCTCACACAGACTGCAGTGACAACACTGTCAGCAGTTCATAAGGGGGCCAAACCCCTTCAGATGTTGCGTACAAGTTTCAGAGCTGTTTTCAGATTTACTTCCTTTCTTGTTTCCTTGCTGATATCCCTTTGATGCCAGTGAGTAGATTTGGACATCAGATATACAATCAGCATGTGGGACAGTTTCCCTACAAACTGGCCACATTCGCAGTCATGACTCGTCTGTTGGATCTCCAGAGATCAAAATGAAATGCATCCAAAGTCTGTGTTGTTTTTCTACACCCTAGACTGCTACAGCAAAGTAGTCTTGGAGCCAAACTTCCTTAAAGTTGACAGGACACCAGACTTAGCAGTCATCTGGGCACCAGACTGGATCCAACTCCAGTAGCTGGAAATGAAGATGATAAATCTTTCTAATTTATCATGGGAGAGATTAAGAGGTGCTGATCAAAGTGCTAGTAATATCGTCATTGTCTGGACCACTACAATTATTTCATTTAAGCTGCCACTCACTGGCACCTAAATATACCTCCTTTTGTTTCTCTCTCCAAACGTGTCTGCTTTATACAATATGCTAAAAACAGAACTTGTACCAGGCTGCAGGGGATTTTGGTTTATTTTTTGTAAAAATACTAATTCAGAAAGTGGAGAGCTACAGTCCATGTATTTAACAGTCGATGCAGAGTGGCTTATTCTTCACTGCCGTGAAGTCTTAGGTCCATGCTCTTGTTTGGCAGGCTGGAGGCAGTGGGAGGTGCTCTGCCTTCAGGGCAGTGGGGAGTCTTGGCTTACTCAAAGAAAAAACACCACATTTTGGGTCTGGACATATCCTACAGGAGACTGCCCTTCTGGTTGGTGGCAGGGATAGCAGAGAGGTCTACAAGTAGGAGAAGGAGGACAAACCCTTCGATTACTCAAGCAAGAAGGAGCAAGGGCTACCAGGAAGGTGATATCACACATTTACTGGCTGCAGCTCTTTTTCTTTAGTGAAGTGAACACAGGGAAACAACATAAAGTATAGAACAGAGACAGGAACAAAACGATGCTGATTAATGTACAGATGGGTGCAGTTTAAGTAGGAGACACGAGGCTCAAGCCTACAGTCCCCAGCAGGACTTGGAGAAACAACAGGACCACACAGTCAGGTGCAAGAAGGTCAGGTTGTTCAGAAATATTTCTTTATAAAAAACATCAAGTGGGTACAGGGACTCTACCTTCCCAGGCTGTTCTGTACTCTCATAGTTACTTCAAATTATTCTACATCAAAAAATTGGGCAGGTACAACAAAGTGACAGCCAGAGCCACAATGAGAAGACAGCCTCCTACAGGGAAGAGCAGGACCAGCATCTTCATTAGGAGTGATTATGAAAGGGAAAATATTTAAGACTCCTTGCTTTGAAACTAGTTTCACTTGGTTAGTTTGAAAGATTTTGCTAGTTTCAGAGATTCCTCATTTCCTGGATTGACAGTTTAGCAATATTTGTTCCAGTTTTCTTTCTTTTTTTTTATATAATACAGGTGCATGATATGGGAAAACAAGCACAAATCTTCTATAATTAAGGCAGGGATTCTCCTGAAACTAGTCAGGGTTCAAAAGAAAATATATGTTTAAGCACAATCACAGTATTTCAGGAAAACTGTAAAAGCTTTAGTAAGAAGGAAAGGGTAAAGGCATTTTAATTTCAGGCACAGCTCAAGCATCATCCGTCTTCCTTCCCTTCCATAAAGGCAAACATTCTCAAGTTACAAGTTTTGAAAGATTTTTCCAAGTCTCCATTTTCCTTGGAGCTTAATGCTGTCTTTAATCAAGACTTCCTCCTGGAGCTCTACAGCTTATTCTCCAGTCCTTGTAATCAGCATTATTTCTAGCCGTTCATTTTTCCAGACTCAGTAGTAGCAAATCAAGAATTATTTTCAAATTCACGATTGTGTCAAAAGTATCATTTAATTTCACATTATTTACTTTTTTCCTGCCAGCTCACATAAATGATCCTGCCAAATACTGTAACAACTGTTCAGCTAGGAAGACTCTTTCTATGAGGAATGCAGTTCCAGTCCCTCTGCTGTAAAGATTTGTGGGCAGGTTTTTGTTGTTTGTTTTTTTTTAAGGGAAAAAAAAAAAAATTAAATTCTGAACTAGCTCCAGGTTGAAATTTAATGACAGCTCCCTTTGGGAACTAGCAGTCAAAAAAAACTCAAGGTTCCAAACAAAACTAAAAGGTATATAAATCCTACATACATTTGCTTTAGGGTAAATAAAACTGAATTGGTGCAAACCCCAGACAAGGGAACAAGATATAGACACTGTGAGTGCCTGGTAGAATTAAATGAGATACCTCTAACATAAGCATGAGATACATCCTAACATAAGCAGAAGATTTTCTACTGTTAAGACAATGTGGAAAAGATGAAGTGCATTGAGTCTTTTAAACCGATTTTTGATCACAACTATGAAAAGCACAGAAAGTGTTTATGGAAATTACAGTTTGGGGTGAGTTTATAGGAAGACCAGCAATGTGCAGTCCCCACCAACAGCATATGTAGAGGGTCAGGCTGACAGACAAACCCACAAATGGGGGAAACTGCTTTTCCTGGAAGGAGAGTGAAATACAGCTTCTTCCTCCTGGTCTGACAGCAAGAAAAGCTGAAGAGAGTTCAGCTGTCTTGCCTGGGTGCATCCATGCACCACTATTTTTTATTTTATTTTATTTTATTTTATTTTATTTTATTTTATTTTATTTTATTTTATTTTATTTTATTTTATTTTATTTTATTTTATTTTATTTTATTTTTTGTATCAGCAACAAGAATCTGTTACTCAAATTCGAAGAAAACACTCCAAAATAATTGACAGATAACAAATGACAAGGAAGAATAAAACATAGAAAAACATTTGGAAGAATAGTGTACATTTTCTATCCTAAGTGTCTCTTGTATCAAACAAAGAAGATTTCAGAAAAGAATCTGAAGGAGAGATAGGCAACAGAGCAATTCAAGGAAAGTGTTCCTTGGGTACATACAGAGAGGACAAAGCAAAACAAATAGGAAAGGTGACAAGCACAATATGGTGATAGCCATTGTCATGAAGCTAGGTTGAATGGGTTCATGGGGCCGATTTTCTGAGGAGTCAGTGAAGAAAGAGCTGAAGATCAAGGAAGGAGTGAAGGGAAGGGAAGCAATAGCTAAGGTCACTTCAGAGAGCAGACAGCAGAGAGAAGATGCTGAGAGTGACAAAAAAGTGATAGACATTAATGGATTGGAGGTCTCAAGAGGGCAGGGTGAGGCAAGGGGCAGAGGGTAAATATGCTTTGTTGAAAGAAATGGAGAGGCAAGAGAGAAAGCGGTGCTCAAATGGATCAGAGAAGGACCAGTGTTTTGGGAAAACAGGAGCAAGGCTCTTTCAGTGAGTGGGAGTGCTGCTCTGGGCTTGTAAGTCAAGTGAGGGGGCGAGGGAAAGGAGACAAGAGGCTAAAAGGTCGGGTAGGATGTCAGTGGTGAAGGCAAAGTCAGCTGGGATGAGACAACGAAGAAAAGCAGGTATCCTTTTAAAAAGAGGGCACAGAGAGAGTAGCTGTGAGTGAGCGAGGCAGGAAACAAGGATGCACTGCCTGCGCCTCCCTACCTCAGCAGAGGCTGCTCGGGGCTGTCAGACACACTGCAGGAATAGCGCAGGGCCTTCATGAAATCTGGCAGGTCTTCAGATCCCAGCCTCTCCCCACCCACACCCTGCCTGCAATGAATAGCTCCATTCATCGGGGCCGAGGTATTGATTTCAGCATCTTCTCTAACATGGAAATTCATGGAGGCCTCCGTGCCTTCGCTGAGCTGTTTCCTGAGGGTTGCTGCGAGATCAGAGCCTTCCTCCTCCCGACCCCAGGAAGAGGGAGAGCCCAGCCCGGAGCGCTGGCGAGGCTGTTAAAAAGTCACTAATCAGCAAATCAGCCCGACCACACAGCCCAGCACTAGGGTCCTGTTCTTATTTGTAAGCCCAGCCAACGCATGAAGGAGCCCCTATTGCTTCCTGGACTTTGGAGTTGATGCAAAGAACACAGTGTGTGCCTTTAGGGTATGAGCACTCACGTTTAAAACTTACAGAAACCTGCAGCGATTTGACAAGTAACAATGCCAGTCTTGGTGGAAAGAGCTGATACAACTGCCACGAGGTTATCGTGGCACACCAAGTAAAGCGGTAACAGCTGGGCTGCTCCCGCACTGAGATCTCTGCCCATCAGCTTTATGGTTCACTTGTTCTCCCAGCTATGCCTTTTTTCTGCCTACTGGTGTTTGGCTTGGTGTTTATCATATGAGTGCTTACTGTGCACAAACTATGGTTTTGCTCTCATGTTGGACACATCTAGTGCAACACATTCTGTCCAGCATGAGAGAGGATGATAACAATAACATAACATAAAAACAGCCCTTCTGTTGAGATGCTAACTACTCTTCACAGCCTGCTTACAAAATATACACATTCAATGTGTAATGTGTTTAACTTAAGACACTGCAGCATTAAACACACCAAAATAGACACTTCATACTAACGACAGCTGTTGCCAGCTGCGTCCTTTGAAGAGAATTTCTGACAAAACTGGACTCGTAAAAATAAAAGAGGTTATTAGCATCATCCCAGAGAGCAAACAGAAAATTGTTTTGCATTCTCTCTTCTTAGTTCCTCTCACTTGTTGTTAGAGTATCTGTGCACCATTTCCAGTGGTTCTAGTGACCCCATAAATCTTACCCAATCTCCATTTTCCTCCAACAGGTTGATGGTTGACTGAGTGTTAATTCCGTGTTTTGTTTATTTGTTTTTTTAATCTGAGAATCTGGCAGTTGAATTCAATAACTGCATCAGATCTACTACTGAAAGCAAAGAGTCAAGTGACTTTGGCAAAGCAATCACCCTAACAAATTAATGTTTGCACAAAGCTCCTGAAGAAATAACGTGTTGTAGAAGCGCCAAGAACGCTATACGTAAATTTGCCTCCTCCCAGGCCTTTCGCATGCAGGGAAGCACAGGCGTATGAGTAGAGAAGTATGACTCAGTTTGAACTTTTGAATGAAATAGGTTTGACCCTTTTTCTGAAGGAGCAGGTTGCAGCTTTGTCCTCCAAAACCCGACAAACAAGTTCACTTACAGAGCTGACTTTCTGCACTTCTTGCCCTCTGAGTCTCACTCTTTCTCTGCTGTGCATACATCTACTGGTTACTGTACATAAAAATTCTATACTTTTACCATACCTAAAACCACTTTTATCAATTTTAGGCAAAGTAAAATAGTTCGCTCTTTAAAAGAAAAGCAAATGATAGACGGTAACAAGAATAAAGAACAGGCCAATTGCCTAAGAATGAATGCAAAATGATTTCTTAAAAATTCCTGCTGTTTTCTGGGGGCGTGGGGGATGTTTACAATTCAGTTGATCAGACTTTCAACTAATCTCAAAGAAGTTTTACGTCTTGTCTTAATGAGGCTCACAAGAGGTCCCTTGGTAGTTTTCAGTGTATGTGTTACCAGCTTAACATTATAAGCAGCCAAAATAGGAAGAAAAAGGCACTGCAGGAAGACAGATAGTAAAACCTCACAGAGCTTCCATTCAAGGAGTCAGTATGAAGGTTTCTGTAGGCAGCAGTGATACTTGCACTGGGTGTTAATCCCATCCAGGCTTTAACGTCTCCAAAGAGGATAACAATTAGAAGAATTAGACTCCAACCCATCTTAAATTGAGCTACAGTGAAAACACAAACGCATGAGTCACAGTATCTCTTGGGGATTGCACAGAGCTGACCTGATTAGCACTGAGAATAAAAGAGCAACCTCCAATAACATTGTCCATGTTATAGATGCTGCAGAAAGCCACCACCAGAATACACGTGCACTCTCTGACCATGCCTGGCGCACCTTTCAAAGTCAAATTTGCCTTGGTATCAAATACACCAAATGAGGGCTGCCTCTCCAGGCTCCAACTAAGATCTTCATGTGTATCACCTGGCCTTGTTATATTTCATTACTCTTTGCCCAGCACCAAAGCGAGGTATACATGATCTTACAAAGTTCTCCTGCCCTTCTGTTCACACCATGGAGAAAACCTGCTCTGATGACATCTCATTCAGGTCAATAGTAAGCAAATTCACATTGCACGTGGGTAACTGCAGGATCTCCAGTCTCTGTCAAGCAATATAAACATGTGTGCTCTTTAGATTTCTATCAACCTCACGTTTCTGATCATTATTCCCAGGTAAAAATGTACTTTATAATTTGAAGGCAAGATTTATAGATATTTGAGCATCAGAATTAAATAACGATAATCCCTCTTCCACATCACAGTTTAATTCTACAAACAGGGAGTATACTCATTGAAGCCACGTTGAATTAATCCTTCTCCGACAGTGTAGAACTTTCCAGTTAGTCTTTATTGGAATATGGATTGGATTGGATGGTAGCACCCCTAGGTATTACTATGCTATCCAGGCCAGCATTATATGACAACACCCATCCAATGTCCAGAAGACCTGAGCAGCCAGGTCATTACCTCATACTTTTCACAGCCCTTCTTTCTGCATTATGCTATGAAAAGAAAACTACTGATAAGAGGTGAAAGGAGATGAGAGAAGATTTAAGCAAGGCTTACATTGGCCAGTCATTAGCTAAAGTGAAAATAATAAAATATATATATATATTTTTAGAAACTTCTGCATCAACAAGATCCCTAAAAGAACACAATCTCCTGTCTTCCAACATTATTGTCCTATACATCAAGAACTAAATTCTAAATAGACTAGAGAGCTATATGGCTGACAATAGCTACTATAGCAAGAGTTATAAACTAAGTATCATTATTATTTAAAATATATTAAAAAAAAAAAAAAAAAAAAAAGACTGTTGGAGGGAGTGCAAAACTTCCAATTTTTAGGGCATAAGAAATCTTCTAAATTGTGGGATTAGGAGAAAAAAAATAAAAATCTGCCACTGATTTATCCTACAAATGTCACTTTAAAGGTGTTTGCCAAAGATTACTGGAGGCAGTTCAGTACAGTTGAGTGGAACTGGCTGTTAAAATCCCATATGTTTCCCAACGCAGTTGTTAAAACCTCCATTAGTAGAAGAGTGTGTTGTGTCCTTCTAGTTGTATCCATTCTTCTCCTCCTTTCCTCATCCTCCCACCAGGCTCAGACCAGGAGGACCTTGGCTTTACCTTCATCCTACACTACTCATCCCAGTACTGGGACTAGCCGATGGTGTGGCAGAAACACCCCCAGAATCCAAAACATCTGAATTTCATGTCATGGTCAATGTCAGCAAGAGGATACAGGGACAGGGGGGTGGCTGAGCGCTGCAGCTCCCGTGCTGCAGGGACACGATCACGCTAGGATGGCTGCGGCCGGGCGGGTAATTTACAGCTGGTGTGAAGGTTACCAGAGTGGGGCATACCAAAGCCATCTCATTAACTCCTCCTACCCTCCAATCCAAAGCGTCACACTTCAGGTAAGAGCACAAATTAAAGGAAAAATAACAGCAACACAAAAACCCATAAATCTCTTTACCACATAAAAGCTGGGAATGGAGAGAAAGTTGGGCAGAGGGCCAGCTTCCTGCCACTTTGCAGACAAAGCATGTCACACCTTTAGTTTGGAAGTTCATAAATAGATTAAAACTGTTGATACTTCAGAGGCCAGCGAGCAGGAACAAGGTAATTTCTCTTTAAACTCCAATGACTACATCCAACAACAAGACTGCCATGTTGGCAGTAGGTATACAGTAGGTTTTGGGGGACCTTTTGTGGCTTCCCCCCAGTATTAGTGCCTGCTGTAAGCTCATTTTGAAAGAATGATCTCTTTTTGTATCTGCATGGGTGTGCACGTGTTGTCCTCAAAGCAAGCTATTAGATTAATGTCATTTTAAATTAGCTAACAAATTAGCTAAGCCCTTATTCTGTGATCACCATAGGAATGTGTCCTATTATCTAAGCATGCGGGACATCAGGATCTTTATTTGGGGGTATGGAGGGCAGGTGGGAAATCTTTAAGTCTTCTCCTCTGACTGTGTGTCTTGAACAAAAAATGAGAGCTGCCTTTACTGAGGACATAGGATTAAGCTCACTTATTGGAACTTGTTTCCCAACCCTCAATGGCATCATACTCTCATTTCTTCCTCTTTAGTTTGCAGCATCTGTAACCAAGGAGAATCAGAGATGGGAAGTAAAGAGAGCATTGACATTTTTCAAACGATCCCCCAAAAGCGGTGTATGAGAATGGCACGTTTCCATTATGCAGTTGGTACAACTCCTAGTCAGGTCAAGTATATCTCCCTCACATCACACCCAGTGCTGGTAAGCGGATCACTTTGCACACACGCATCCAGCTGGCTCGGCTCACAAGTGCTCTGCATGACTGCGCATTCATAGGCAGGTCTTAGACATACAAAGCTCTGCATAAGCCAGAGCAGCAGTTTCCTAACGAGGAGAGTAACGCCTAGTATTTGAGATACAAGTTCAATTCCCTCTACATAATAAACTCCTTCATTACTCTGTCGTGCCATTCTCTATCTGAAAAATAATCCACTTCTACTGCATGAAAGAGTTGCAAGTGTAAATAAAGTCTTGTAGACACTCCTATTAGAAGAGCAGGACACGTAAATCTCTACAATGTAGCTGGAGGAGCAAAAGCAAATCTAAAATGACTCTGCAAAGTGCTTAAGTTTAGACTTAACTGCAGCAGTTACCCTTTGTGCACCTTTCATAACACGGTTTTCTGAATTCATTGAAGACTTTGGGGAAGAATTTGGTTTTAATTCAGAGAACAAGCCTGCTTAAACCTTGCTTCTGGATGGAGTAATCAGAGGGGGGTTCGGTTATTTTATTTCTCCCATAACATAAATTATGTGAGGCTATGTGTCGGTCTTAGAAGATCCTGCATCTGGAGATGGGACTTTTGCCAATTATGTCATAATTTTTCTTGCCTGAAGTGCCTTGCATTCGTTATATAGGAATCAAAATTCTAAGCAGTTCAGGTGGTGAGTAGATTTCCCTGTGACGATGAAGTATATTTTATGTTAGACTCTTAGGCCAGCTTCCTGCCACTTCATAACAAAAATATGATTAATGGTACGTAAAATCCATATTTTAGGATAGAAATAAATTGGGCCATTGCAGTATTTCTATTTATCTGGGGAAATTTTATTCTGTCATTGCTTGACAATGTAATTCTACAGAATAAAACAAGGCTTTGTACTAAGGGAATTTCACTTCTGTGTTTAAAAAATATTTTTACTGTAAAATGGTGTGGGAAAGGCCTGAATTTAAGAGATTAATAAATTAGATAAGTGCTTTCTTAAAAGGATATGCCAAGGCACTTTTTACAGATGGAATAGTAGTAGGCATAATCTTATTTTAAATAAAAATAAATAAATGAATGAATGGAGTTTATTTTTACACAGGAGTATGAAGAGCAGATTTTTGGTGACTAGGAGAATAACGAGTTTTAGCAATTACAATGAATTCACAGAAATCTGCAGGAAGAGAAGGCATTAAAATATTGTATCAGCCAAATACATGTTCAGTGCATGTGTGTATGTATAATAAAATAACATTTAAGTCTTGCTGGAGAGATTTTTAGCCAGACATCTCAAAGAGCTTTCCTAACGTGGAAAATACCATTTCACAAGGGAGCAAGGGAAACACAGAGCAGCAAAGTCACTTTTCAGGGATCTGCTTGGTCAAAGAACAAAGAGTAGAAAACAGTTGTCCTCTCTTAGAGTCTGGTTTTATACACTGGACTTATCACACACTTACACTGAAGACACAGTATTGTTCTGTAGAAAAACTGTGTGGATTTTTTTGGCTCAAAACCGCAGTAGATAGCAACATAGTGCCCCTTACCCTGGTTTCCCATGGATATTGGTTTTATTCTGGGATTTGAAACTTCCTCATTTTGCTGGAGGAAGGCTTCATGTTCATGGGGGAAAGGAAGTGACTAATGAATGGTGATGAATGGACAATGAATGAGTTTGCTTTAGCCAACCTCTGGACAGCCCTTCTGACAATATTTCTGAAAATGTCACAGGATCACAGCAGGGTTGGCATTGCTTGGGGTTGAAGTGTTAGAATCAAGACCTGAAAGTGGTGTTTTTGTGGACAGACCTCAATGCAGATGGACAATGCATGGAAACCTGTTGGGGGGGGATTTAGAAAGGAAGCCTTTGGCTTTCTTCTGAATGGCAGCTTTGAAGGGATCACAGTTACCTACATGGTAAAGAACCTGCAGACACCTGAGGGTTACCTTTATACACCCAAAACATCCTTCACTTTGAAATCTCTAGCCTTCATCCAAATCCTTTATGTGTGGTCAAGGAACAGGATGTTTCTCTTTTCTTGCTTCTCCCTTTCCCTTTTTGCCATCCCACTCTTACTTCCTTCCCTTTCTCACCAGAAGATGCACCTGTGCCATATCCTAACTAATCCAAAGGCATGTTTCTATGAAACAAAGGCAGCAGCCACACTGTGCATGGTCGATCAGCAGCAATGGCAATTTGCACCCAATACCAAACTCAGCTGCAAGACAGCAGCTTCCTCCTTCCAGCTGCAGCCCAGAAATTCAGACATCCAAGGCTGGTAGGTGCAGCATCCTGATGTGAGATGAAGAAGTTTGGATATGATTTACTGTTAAAATCACTCCTGGAGCTGGCTAGGCTACAAACAGGGAACACATCACACATCTCCACAGTTGCAAGGCAGTGGTCTAACTACTGCAATAGTAGTTTCTTCCAGATGTAATCAGAAGTCAAACTGCACATTCATATTAAGATCAGGTGAGGCTTGCACATAATTTTAAACCCAGTTCTTTGCCTCTCTCATCATTCACTTTTAAGCAGGTTGTCCTCTTTCACAAAGGACATTTTGAGGTACTTTTCTGAACTATGACAAAGATTTTCAAGGCAGCAGAGACAAAAGTTAAGCTGCAGATGCCACTGGAAGATTAAAGAAAGGAACTTAGCACTTCGTTCTTTCAAACTTTGGGTATAACGTATCTGTTGTGGTTTAGCTTTTTTAGATGTTAATATTGCAAAGAACTTCTTCCTATTTGTGCAAAAAAAAAAAAATACAGGAGATCAAGAGTTATCTAACATGCATAATGTAAGCAAATCATTTATGAAGGCACAGTAAGCCTTGTGGTCAACTGTGTTGTATAAAATATTAGAAGGAAAATGTGGCCTCCGGTATCATTACACACTTATGCTCAGCACTAATAAAAAAAAAAGTAAATGACCCGATATCCAAGACAAATTCAACCTTCTGGTAGGAAACAGTATGAAATTTTGTTGTCTGAGTTATGTTCTAATCAGAATTTTGGATGAATTTGGCAATGCTATGCAAATTCAAACCAAGCTGAACACCATGGTGCTTTGTTGCCAGAACAGATTTCTTACATAGGTCCAAACAGTCTGGTATCACACTTTTTATTATAGATGGGACACAATTAGAATGTAAGTGGATAGTTTTTTGAAGGTGTGTGTGGAGGTAATAACCTTGTAAAACCGAAGGACAACATACTAAGACTTACATTTAAAAATATGTGACTAGTTCTTACTGACTCCAGTTGGTCAATCACATTCCGGAGCAGAATGGATGTCTGCTGAGCTCCTGGTCCCTGGCAGTTCTGGGCTGCCAAACAAAACCAAGAAAAAGCACTTGGAACAGAGCAAAAACTTAGTTACTCAGTAACGTTTCTACTGGGATTTCCACCTGGCAGTTGAACACTGGAACTTGAGCTTACACAGAGGGTTCAAGTTCAGAAACTGCTCCAAAACCTCAAAGCAATTACTTATTGAGTTGGGCTGTAAAAAAAAAAAAATATATATATATATATATATAAATATATATATATATACACACACACACACGAAATTTGATGGCTTAGCTACACTTACTAAATTCCTTTTCAGATACCAAAACATTTATGTGAACAGTTGGTGTTAGAAGATTTATACCCCTTAAAATTAGAAAATCATCTTCTGTTATCTTCTGACAGTATCTAAGAACTTGGTTCTAGCCAATGGGTTCAAAAACAATTAAATATTTCATTTGTATTGTATCTAAACTCTTGTTCTGACTTGGCCTCAAATCTTAGCATAGACTGACGTACATCCCAACCTCATGCCTGTTGCTTGCCATATCCCCTACTACTCTCTTTACATTTTTCTGAGTAGGGGAGGAAGACAAGAAGTCAGGATAAGGGTTGTTTACATAGAAATAATAAAAAGTATTTTTGATAACCTAGGATGTGTATAGAACCCATCAACTTTAATAAATTATATTCCTTATGTAACAGGCTTAATGAGAAAATGAGAAGGCAGAACTGCATTTTGTGTTTATTTATTTCCTTTTCCTTTTGGGCTGTATGATAAAGCCCTACGTCAGGCCAAAGCTATTAAACCCATCACAACATGTGAGCAAATGTGACTCAGTCAGAACACATTGCATGCAGGAAGGGAAAGATGCAAAGATAAGATATTAGGACTGAAATCAATACAGGATTCTCTTTTACATATCCCAACAGTCTCATTAACTTCAAAGTAGCTGATATGAATGTAATTAAAGAGCAGAACAAACAGCAAAAGGGGAAAAAAACATAGGGCCCTGTTTCAAGATTCTCACTAAAATGTACAGCACAGGGCTGTACAATAAATTACAGGATACACTATGCCAAACCTAGCAGAATTTTTTTTTTTTTTAAACAAATAATAGTGACATTTTAAACAATGTAAATTGTATAAACACGGGCATCTGCAGTTTAAACACAAATAAGCACTGCCAACAGGGAATAACTTTAAACCGCAACAAACATAAATTCTTGGTGCCCTAATGTGCTAACCCAAGCTCCGGTGTTGTAGCTGACTAGTAGAAGCAAACCTGTGTGCCACTCACACAAGATATTCCTGTACGAAAAACAAAAAGAAGCCGGCGCTCCATGGTGGAGCTGAATACCAAAGCTTAGCTGGGGAACTTGCAAATAATCTTTGAACAGTGCCAATCACAGTGGACACCCATCATGCTTGGAGCAAAACAAAATCACAGGACAAAATCTAACTTCAAGGGCATTATATGGCAGCCACTGGAAACTAGATGCTGGGTTGCTCGTAGGTGCTTTCCACTTGCCTAGGTGGGCAGCAGGAGGGAGCCTGCACTGCTGCCAGCAGCATCACCCAGCAGCCAGACAGGACACCTTGGTAATGGCCGAAAACCAGCTCAAGAAATGGGTGCAGAAGGCCTGGGGAAACAAGTCCTCTGGCATTTTCCACGAGCTCTAAATTCCTAAATCCTCTCCCTCCTGCTCACCCCACAAATATGAGTCGAGGGATCGATGGGATGACAGTGCAGAACATCCTCAGTGGAGCATCAGCCCCTATTTCAGATATACATTGCTGAATGCTCCTACCAAGTGCTAAATTAAAATTTACAGTAGTGCTAATTGAAGTCATATTTCTGTGTGTGCTGCATGCTGTTAGGCAAGAGGAGATTTCTTTTCCTGGAGATTAAAACATCACTAACGTCTTTTTGTGTTTATACCAGTTTAATGCAAAAGCAAAACATAATTATAGGAGGCCGTTAATGGATTAGATGGCCAGTGTTGCTCTCTAGCTGTGTTCCAGTTTTTCCTCTCTTGGCTTTGTGCTGTCTGTTGTCATCTCCTAATTATCTGTTCCCTGTTCAGTTGGCAGCTCTAATAGTTTGGGGGTATTATTCAAACCCAAATTAATTTGTGTTTTTCAGGAATTGCTGAAAGAGTAGGAGTTTTATTTGGAGATAGATATGGCAATAAAATTTTTATCAGATGCGAAAGCAAAATATATTTTTTTTTCTGGCTGACTTTCACTGCCAGAAACTATTCACACTGATCAGCAAGAGCAGAGAAGGCACTGATATCACAAAATAAAATGGGAACTTCTGGAAGCATTTGGCAGCTCATTGGTTTCCACGTAGCCTAACATCACTACGTACCATTTACAGTAGTTTCTGAGGGTAGAAAGCCATAACACTTCTGTAAAATGTCAGTGTATTCATTCATGCAGCTAGTGAATTAGCAGTTCAGAATAGCACATAGCACTTACATAGTGACAAATCCTGGTAGGGATTGCAAACCTGCAAGTCCCTTACAAACTGCTTGAGCATTAAATGCCATGCAGCCATTCTTCCTAATTTGGGCAGCACGTTGTCACCATCCACAAAAATATACAGTGAAAAATAGTCACAGAAATCGATTTCAAGCATTCTAATGAAAAAATAATCGATGAATGCATTTCATAGATACTGAGAAAACACGGTGTTTCCTGAATCTAATGTTCCAGATGCATTCAGCTCCCAGTGTTTCTTTATAGAAAAGCAGGTTGCACAAAAGAATTTCTTGCAACAGTCTCATACAACCTTTTAAAGATGAAAACATCCCCTTTATTAGATCTTGGAAATGAATTTTGGGGGAAAAGAGAATGAGAAAGGGGAAAAAAAAGAGGGAGATGGAGGCAAAATAAACCAAAAAAAAAAAAGTTCATTTGAAACTGATCAAACCCCATTTTCTCCCTCTGCATCAGAAATCTCTTTTATTTCGGTGATGAATTCATTTTCAAAGACATGCCGATCCTTTTGAGGGGAATTCCGGATCTTACAGCTGTGCAATCTGCCCTGCAGTGTACGCCTTGCTCGCCCACCTGCTTTCTGCAAAACACCACGAACTTCCCAGAGCTGAGGCTGTGCCAGTATCACTGTACTTTATACTTGTCACTGATCTCCAGCAAAGACGATACCCAGCCCGTTATATTCCCAAGTAAAAGTGGTAAAGTTCAAAACTGGGTATGAATGAGTTAGAGGAACTATTGTTACCTTGCAGAGGGTTATATTGTATTATGTATGGTGTCCTGTTAATAATGCATGGTTTTACACAGCACTTAAAAAGCGGTTTCATTAAACAGTTTCATTTTAAGAATAATTTGTTAAGAATGCAGCTTCTAAAAAAGGCTAAATTCTTGTTCTATATTCAAAGTGTAACCCACATGCTGAGAATAAAGGAACAGTCCTATTTTAAAGACATATTACAATTCATGCTTTGAAACATCTTATAAGTCTTGCCTTAAGTACTTCCCATTTGATAGTTACTTCATTTTTGCCTGCTTTTGTTTTCTTCTTCATTCATGTTGATTTAACAATATATATTAAAATTTTAATTTCTTCTCTTGCTGCGCATTCAGGTGCCCATAATGAGCTGAACTCCACTGTTTAAAAGCATGTTTACTGGGGCAAAACTACGTCCCTTTGTTCTCATGAGGGCAAACGTAGTTTTATTATCGTGGAAGATTAAAAGACCTGACCCTTGGCACTGAGAAATATTGTGGCAACTCCTACAGCTCCTGACTTGAATACTCTAAAGTATGGTCCCTTGGTAGCTGGCAGAGCACTAAAATGTATACTGTATCTGGCAGAGGTGTTTATGTTCAGCTTTCATCTTACGCGTGCATTAGCTGCAGAATTGACTATATTGTCAGGAGAACAATGCATCAAGTCCAGGCCTGGCAGATCCTATCTGATGGGCAGGTAAAGCAATAGGAAAGCAGGCACTCATTTTAAGAAAAACACCAAACTGCAGTCAGATGCGCACTATACCTCCCTTGCTGGTGGAATTAAACCAATTCCCTCCTCCTTGATGAGGGCTAATGCACAGCCAGCTCCAGGAGCACACGCATCGCCAATGGGGAGCAAATCATGCTCAGCAGCGTGCCAAAATGGGGGTGGAACAAGAATTCCTACAAGGAAAGCCATCACCCATACACAAAGACAAAAGACAGCAAGTGGAAAAAGATAACCATTTTTACCCCAGCCTGAGTAAGGCTGAGCAGGCTCCTTTTTTCTTGTAACAGAAACCACAGGCTTTCCCAGCTTCAGCCAGCCACTGCGATGAGAGCAAACAGCACTGCCAACCTGCCTGATTTCGTTACGAATGTTGTGCTGCCTGATGTCTTCTTTCAGCCCCTGCTCTTCGGAGTCCCTTCATTACGAGACCCTCTCTTCTCCGCTCCAGAAGAGCTGCGACACCTTTCTAGCCCTCGTGGCCGCAGAAGCGACCTCAAGAACAGCTCCCAGGGGGACAATAAGCTTCCCGCTGTGGGTGCTCACCCCACAGCCCTCTAGACCAGAGACTAGAGCAGGCTTGGATGACAGCAGACTGCCCACAGCAAGAGTTCGCCAGGCAGGGAACGCTGATAACCGCCAGCTGCACCAGCAGGGGATGCCAGCATCTAATACCAGCCATCATCGCCAGCGAGCTCCGGGTGATCTGTGCCAGGGGCTACAGGGTCTAAATTCAGCCCAACATTTCCACTGCAAAAGTACAGAAAAACCTAGCCGACTTTTCTCTATTAAAACTGCTTTTACAGAGAATAACTTTTAAATTACTTTAAAATAAATTAACAGAATCAAATGTTTTTACCTTTCTTTCCCCATGTGGGCAAAAGAGCGACCAGAGAATAAAGTAAGAAAAAAAAAAAAGACAGCTTCACCTACAGATACAGAATGAGTTTTCAAAGCCAGCATACTAGGAAAAGCATTTGTTTGCTTACAAACTCTCAAAGTGCAATAGATTAAAGCACAGAAAGTATGTGCTAATGTTCACAGCTCCTTTCCAATGCATTTATATAGTCACCTAGAAGACTGTGCAATTTTTGTTCATTTCTGTAGACTGCTGAAGAAGTAGTTCATGACTGAGCACTAGGAAAAGCTGTGGTTGAAAACGCACATTTCAGCTCAATTTACAGATGGTAACTTTTAAAGACAGAGATTTTTGAAAAGTTTATTCGTAAAATGAAATTTTTACCTTGTACCAGATGATTCTAAATTCTTTGTTTCTTTAGTTTAGCATCTCTATCATGCAAACCATTCTAACTGCCCTTGAGAAAGATCCCATTTCTTCAAAATTTTGCTTCTCACCTGCTAGATTACCCCTTCTTGACCTCCCACAACAAAATTATGAATGTGCCCTTATGAAACCCACCCCATGAATACAGCTGCTTTGGAACACAAAGAAGCACTTCCTGAACAACGTAGGATAGGATTTTCAATTGCACTTTCATATAGCCCACTTCTTTTGTTTTCAGTCAGTGCTAAGACACTGCTGATTTTACTGGGAACTATGAAAAAAACACAACTTGCCATGAAAATACAGTCTTCTGTTTTCTCTTGTTAATTGCAATACATTTAAACCAGAATTTTCAGAAAGATCATGATCACAGTATTACTTGTCCTGCCATTTTTGTTTTTGTTTTTTTTTGTTTTTTCCCCAAAGAACCAACATTTCTGCACTCGGAGTAATTCAGAAATATTTTTTAAAGAAAATTTCTACACCAAGATTTCTCTGCACTCAGCATGTATTGGTCATGTTTTACTGCACAGTTTCTGTCCTGTTCTGGGCCTGCATTCTTGCAACTATGGAAATTGTCTGAAATTCTAGGTTTTTCAAAAGAGACTTTTATTCTAGACTCCAAAATAAGACATGCTGAGCATGTGGTAATATAATAAAATTGGGAAACATCCAGAAAATTCTGGTAAGATTGCCTTTTAGAGGAATTTCACTCCATTTACTTTTTTTAAAACTTGAAATCCTAAATTAAATTCCTTGCTACTACAAATAATGGAAAAAGTAGATCTATAATGGCAGACTAATCACCACCTTGCAGTGCCACATTGAGAGTTTTGGGTGATAGGGAAGGGTTGATTCACCTTTTCTCTTTTCTAAATGTCAGAATCTCATAATGGCCTACAAACAAAAGACATCATCAATAACCATCCCAGTCCTTGCCGCAGAGAATTCCCAGTTATATTTGCTATGACATTCCCTGTTTGCACTTTAAGTTTCCTTGTTCATAACTCCAACAATGGTTAACATCTTAAAAGGACTTAAAGTTAAATGGATGGTGTTACACAAGAAAGTTGTTTTCTACTGTCTATGTAGAAAATTTCAACCAAGTTCTGTACTTGGTTGTACTTACGGTTTCCCAGAACAGTCTCCTATTCTGTCATCATAGTCTTAATATTTGTCCCCTCGTGCTTCTTCCTGTCCTGATTGTATGTACATTCAAATCATTAACTTTCCCCTACCTTATCAATTCAGGCAGAAAGCTCTCTGCTGCTGGCCTCTTCATAATCTTCAGTTCTTCCAGTCTTGTGTCACTTGCAAAGGTAATCAGTGAGGATCTTCTGTGTTCTTTCAGGTTATCACTAAGCTGTCACCTAGTACAGAGCAGAAGAGAAACGGACAGAGTAACTACTCTAGTCACCATAGGCCTCAAAATTCAAAGTTGCAAAAAAAAAAAAAAAAAAGGCAGAAAACTGCAAAAAAAACTACTAAGCAGCAGCTTCCAATCACCCTTTGTAAACAGCACATGGATATAATGCTGTATCCTTAGTGTGTGATCTAAAAACTTCTTCTAGGAGAAGCAGCCTCAGAAAAAAATGTGTAGACTGCTCTCCATCATGTTTGTGATAGATTTTCTCAGTCTGTTCAGCCTGAGGTAAGGAGTGGCCACAAGGCCTCACAAGACAAAGTTTACATGTCTCCAAAAGGACAAGGATCGTGATGGTGCCAAGGCAGTAACCACATTGGAAATGCACACAATAAATATTAAAAACTTGAAGCATATCACGTAAATACAAGTACACACACTTGCTGAATATTTGTTATTGCATATTGGTAGAAAAATAGAATTTGTATAAGAAATGTGAAAATAAAGGCCAATAAGAGACTCACAAAGAACTGAAGTTCTACTTTAGTTGCCTCTGTTAGTAACTCATACTTTTCTTTCCTGGTCGTTTTTGCACAGGAAGACATTTTACATGCACACTACATTAATTAGACGTGTAAAAGACATCTCCAGCCTGCCAACTCAACTGCTTTGGGCAGTATTCCACCAGATTTCCAGACAATTAGCAGCTGGAACATCTGGAAATCCCAGACAAACGGCCACCAACCATGCAAAAATCGACTCCATATCACAGAAGTGTCTGATGCATCCCAGGAGTTCAGAGGCATAGACATCACAGGAGGCACTTGAGCCTCCTGGAGCACATGGTGAATCTGGCGTGTCCAGGACACACTGGAGTAGCTGAACAGGCATTGGGCACGTACATATGCACAGGTTACTCACATGCACTCAGAGAGATGCCAGATTTATCATTCTGGGGCTTGAGGAGGCTGGAAGTGATGATACAGTGACCATTTCATTGCTGAGTTGCACGACATTGTTCAGGCTGTATGTTATCTTCCTAATCTCTAGGACTCCAGCAGCACGTCCCCCAGTTGGAGGAGGAGAGCTGAACTTCTGCTGTGTGTTGCTATTTTGATTTGGTAGTGTCAAAGATCAAGTCTGAGGAACTCAAAAAAAAACCTCAATCTGTTTCTTTTCTTTCTCCCACTGGCCTAGAGATCCATCCTCTAAGACGTCAGGAAGGAAGTAAATACAGTTTATATCCAACTGTTGTAGTCATTGAGATGGTAAGTCTGACTTATGATGTAAAATCCTGGTATTTTCAGCATTCTGGCTAAGATTTTTAAGCCCCAATGCCCAGAATTAGGCCCATAAAGCTCCTGTGCACAGTGTCTTGTTGTCAAAGTGCTCAACATCCAAAAGTTGTTACAAGATGGTGTCTTTCCTGGTCTGAACAGACTTCTGTGTGAAAAACTTCTGGAGCCTCTACGCTGCAGAGCTTACAGCACTGGTTAATGGCTCTCACGCTATAGCATTGCCTGAATCCTGTGCCTTTGTTTTCAGCCTGTTCCTGATACTGTATTATGGCACAAGAACAATGCACAAGCCCTCAGCAACTTGCTGTCTCAAAAGGAATAGCATTCCTACAACCGATTAATCTGCCAAAAAAACTGAAAGGGTCACATCTCTGACTAAAAAGGCCTTTCACTTCAAGGCTTATTCCACAATTCAGTTCAGCTGACAAATGCACAGATGAGGATTTCTCAACTATGCAGTTTTCAGTAAGGGATGACCCACCCATATTGTTAGGAGGACTGGAAAAAGAGAAGCAATCCCCTGGAAACTTCAAATTCAGAGGGCATCAGGATGCAGCACTGCGAATGAGCTCCCTCCTGGCTAGGGGAAGATAATCAATATCACATGGGATCAGTTGTCCACATGCCTAGAGTCAGCACATAAGGAGTGGAACATGGCACAAAATGCTGGGAACGTATGAAAAGTTACTCCTCCTCTCCTCTTAAAGGTCCTCAGCACCGCTTCCTTGCTTCACATCTGAAATGGCAGCTAGCAAAGTGGGGAGAGAGTCTATGGCATGAAAGTTGTAGCACATTTACACCACAGGATGCAAAGTTCAGTGGTGACAGAGAGGATCTGAAGGCTGCATGACATGCTATAAAGAGAAAAACCTACAGGAATGTGCTGAGTTCTGTCCATATCCAAAATCAAACATTTACCACCCTGTTTATCCAATTACCACCCCATTTAGCTGAGCAGTACTTAAATGAAATTCTTCAAGGTTAGGGCCCCAGGAAGAGTCACTTCCCTGGGCAGTTCTTTGATTACCTTTACCTCCATCCATCCAAATATGCTGGATGCCCCCAAACCATTTGAGATCAGCAAACATGGGCTGAATTTTATATCTAGTTCATTCACTATTTAAGCAGGGGGAAAAAATAACATAACAACTTTGCTTGTTCAGCTGACTTAATATTGAGGATAGGCAGTGATCTTCTTTTTCCATGAATATGCTAAAATTAATCCAATTTGCATGGGAACATATAAGCAGTAAATATTTATTCATGATTGGGAGGGAACCGATCCAAGTATGTAAACTAAAGGTAGACATTAAAAAAAAAAAAAAAAAAAAAAAAAAAAAAAAACAGCATAAACATCGATCACCTTAACTTTCCTACAATTAGCTGCCAGGTATAATTAATCTGTGCTTCCAGCCATATTAAATCACTAACAAGCATAACATGTTTGAAATAAAGAAATAATTCAAAAAAAAAAGCAATTAGGGAGATCCAGTTATTTCAGTCTGGGCAAAGTGACCCTCACTCTAATAGCCTAGTAGTTAATGAATCTGACTTTAAAAGAATTCCTTTTTCTCCCCATGAACACTATCTTTATTTTTTCCTAAACTTCATACTGAAGTTGCAAAGTTTAATTAAATATGCTCCAGTCTGGAGGAGTAGAAAGTAAGAGATGTGTCAGCAATAGAAATGGCAGACTTCATGTAAGCAGTCTGCCAGCTAAGGGAGTCATATGCTGGGTTATTGTTAAACTAAAGCAGAAGGAGATAAAAAACACACTGGCGTGTATTTTTACGTACTTTTAGTCGAGCATTGTGAGAGGACGCGTTCCTTAGCTGAAATCATTCCTACCCTGACTAAGGACAAGATTTCAAGGGAGAGGTAAAATTGCCATTCTGCATTTCCAGAATGCATTTTTTACCAGAAAACAAATCTCTAGTTTAGTATAGAGGAACTTTACTTCTCAGAGAGATTTCTGTGGTTTGAAAAACACTCCTGGCTTTGGGCTTAAGGTTGTGTTTGACAAAAACCAGCTCAGAAGCATCAGTCAAAGTCAGCATTTCACTGTCTTGATGCTTTTCTGCTCAAGGCTCTTAAGAAGAGGACTGCCATGACCAGGGAGCAAAGAAACATTGCTGTGAAAGCCTGGGTTACTTCCACAGCAACTATGTGTGTAGATGAACCATACACGCTGACCAAGGCCACGGGCAAACACATGCATCATTAGTTAGCCTTCTAATTTGCTAGTGCTCTTCTGCTGGAGATGTATTGCCTCTCTCCATCAGAGCCGTAAGAGCGGATCCATCTCTGTCTAAAGCAAAGCAGTTGGTTTGAGCTAAGCTCAGAAACTTTTCACCAAAGTAGATGAGAAGAATCCATGTGATCTGCTCCCCCAATCTGTTCTGCTATGAAGGAGTGCAAAGAGCTGTGGAGCAGTTGCATCTGCGATGGTTATTTCTACTCTGCCTGTAACCCAAATCTGGTCAACACGGTGCTTCAGAAGGATTATAAAGTCAGCTCGCGATTCTTTATCTCGAAGGTTCAGGGTATAGGTTGGGAAAACACTGTACTGTTGGGGGAACGGTGTACAATTTCAGACCAACAATTTTCCTTAGATCTTTCTTGAGTTTAACCTGAGCTCAAAGAACTTCATGCTCTTGAAGGATAGGGCCTCATTTCTGCTGATGGCCACATCAGGTTTAGGCAGCCCACAGACATACCAGTCTTGGTGCAGGAGTGGGAACTAGGATAAAAATGAGAACTTCAGAAGAAAAGAGACAAAGAAAATAATCAAATAATCTCACTAGCACTTACGTTCATCTGGTGCCCAGTTACCAAAATATTTAAGCACCCAGTAATTTATGTATTTATCGTTCTGTGAAGGAAGTATGCACTGTTATTCATTCTGCCCATGAAAAAGTGGAAAAGGGACAGCATCTCAGTGTGGCTGCACTCCTGAATCAGAAACTACGATATTGGTAATTTGATTTTGAGAAAGAAAAATAAAAAGAGAGAGAGAGAGAGAGAAAAAAAAAAAAAAAAAAGAACTCCTTGGACAGGAGTAGTTACAGATCACAGCAACCCTTTTCTTATTATTTCCATCTTTTTTTTTTTTTTTTTTTTAGCAGAGGAAAACTTGGCACATTGTAAACAAGCAAGGTTGATGCAACAAAGACAGGATACTTCCTGCAATTTCAGCTTCAGAGCCAGCCATGCAGAGATGGCCATATAAATACATGTGGAAGGAGGCAAAATGAGAACTCTGTTCCCTGCTATCCCCCAGTCCTGCAGTGAGCTGTTGAACTCCAGCTCTCAGCCCCTCCTCAGTGTTGGTGCAACCTAAGTTGGAGAAGCAAGCCCAAAAAGAAATTATTTGAGCCTGTGGGAGCAATGGCATAAGCAGCCAAGGCACAGGATATTCAGAAGACTTTCTCCAGCTGTGACAGGACTTTCTCTACTAGCTGCTGACCAAGGACTTACTCTAATCCTCACATGAGCTGTATTCTTCCCATAATTCTACATCAGCCCCATTTCTGTCTGCTTCATCACCATTCTGTTGCTCCTTCTCTTAATAGATCTTTCCATGTGCGCCACCTCTTCCTAGCAAAATCCAGCTTATAAATGCTTTATTAATTTACATGAATTCAACAGAGATGCAAGCAAAATTATCTGTCAAAACACAATTTACATATTAAAGAACAGGCAGCCATTTGCTCCATTGAAGTGCACTAGGTTACGTTCTATCCAATTGCCCACTCTGGGTCTAGCTTTCTTCTGCTTGGGTTGCAACTACTGTGGACTGCCTAGTTTTCTAAATATCAATTCAACACTCCGGAGCAGTCAGAAAAATAAATAAATTAGGAACTTACACAGTTCGTAGCAAAGAACACTGTCACTGGATAAATCCATGGTTTGCTCATGCTTCTTGTACCTTGTGCATCACTACCATTTCATTGCAAAAATGATAGGTTCAATGCTCAGACAAGGGTAACAAGGATGAGCCCAAGTGAGGAATTATGGTGGCTTCTTCCTGAGTTTTATTTTCCTTGGACATAAAGCATGGACATGTGTGTACTAACACTGAGACCAGCATCACAAGTATAGCATGTCTTGCACCTTAGCCACAGTGGAGATTTCTCCAGTTGTCCCCAAAGTCACAGAGACTGATACGATGCACTCAGTGTGAGGGCACAATCAGCATGCAGGAGAAAGCCAGAAGGCCCTGACACCCTGCCTGACCTGTGATTTCATTTGTGAGGTGTGTGGTGAGAAGTTATTACTTAACTGCAAGATTCAGCCTTCCTTCTCTTCTAAAGGGTTGAAGAAAGTAGACTATGTTGAAAGACAAGTTCATCAAATGCATGACAGGGTTCTTGGGCGTTTGCTTGGCTGTGCAGTTGCCCTCAGTGGGCATTTTGCTGGCTCTCACACTCTCACAAAAACAGGCATGTTGCCAGTCAGGCTGAGCTGCAAAAAGAGGACACAAAGGAGAACGATACAAGATCCTTTACAAGGTAATGGCTATTTTTCCTGTTCTCCTGCTTGAATTGCAGTTAAAGAATAAATTTCCTATTTATACTTATCCTAGAATAAGTATCCTATATTATTCTTGTTTTGCATACTGTTCTCTTAAACCTTCGGTGTATTTTATATATATAAATGTAAATATATTTATATTTTACATGTAAATATAAATATGTGCACATGCACACACAGAGACACAAGTCTACTGGAAAATCTTCTGTCAAGATCCCCACTAGTGAAAAAGCATTAGAGCCACCATCTTATGCAATAGTTTCCACTTAAGGGACAGCTGAGCAGGCAGCGACTTGTCAGCCTAGAAAAGAGACAGTCTGGGCAGGCGACACATGGCAGAGGGCAGTAAATTAAAGGGTGTCTTCAAAAAGGTAGATAAAAATTGACTGTTTGCCGATTTCTTCCTGTATGAGAGCTGGGGGGCACCAAATGAAATTTGCAAGGGTGAGGCTCAAGAAAAATAAAAGAGAAATAAATGTTGTGTGTTCTACAGAGCTCTTGAGAAAGGATATTGTGAGTGGCAAAAGTTTATTACATGGGCTGACAAAGAACCTGTACAAGGCCTTGAAGAGAGAGGCATTTAGGGTTACAAAACAGAAAAAGGGGGAAAAAGGGTCACATTTGTGAAATCTCCCGAGCCAAAAATGTTGGGAACTGGGAGAATATTTGGAGGAATTATGTTCCTTTCCTTGTTTCTTTGTCTTTAGTCTTCCCTGTGCATCTGCTAATGGACACATGGATAGTGGACTCAATGAACCCCTAGACTGAGACAAGACAGATGTTCTAAAATTCAGGAACTGCGTGTCTATCACAAGAGAATCTCTCTGGGGTTTGTATTTATTTAGAGCCCTAACAATTAGAAACACATCAGTCAATAGATGGGCATAGATTTTAACTCAGACTTCTCAAACCTAGAACTAATGTTTTAACCAGACCAGAGCTTTCCTCTCTGATACAAAGCATCCCGGTGCATCAAGACTTTTTCTGGAGGACAAAGTATCCTGAGATGTGGCTCACAGATCCAACAGTTCACAGATTTACAGTACATTAACTATGGTCATGGGAAAATGTTGGGTTTTTCTTCTATAAAGAGGGTCTTGTGTAATATGTAAATGCCATAAGGGATTAGCACAAGATATTACTTTTGCAGCGTGTGAAAGTACGTTGTGCCAATTCTCAGAATGTCCAGCACCAGCCAAGCCTCATGACAGACCCAGAGGCACAACTCTCAATCCAACTGCCCATTAGAGATGGCCAGACCAGCTGAGAAGCCAGAAACATATGCTAAACCAGCATTTTGCAATAGATATCTTCATAGACCAATATATCTGAGCTAGCTCTGACAGAAAACAGCTCAGGCAGAAAATCCCCTTTTTTTCGTAACATATTTCACAAAGACTCTGTCCTTATAGAAAAGTGCTACAAAATTCAAATGAGACGAAAGCTCATATGCTTCTGTAAAAAGTTACTTTCATCACCTATAAAGCAAAGATTTTTGTATGTGTTTTTATTATGTTGGTGCAGAGGTCTATAAAAAGACAATAATGTTTTGATTCAATGGTAAAAATAAGTAAACAAACAGAATAGTAGATATTTTCCAGATCCTGTTCCAGAGGACTCTATATGAAGACAGTATTATTTTTCAGATGGTGAAAAAATGTGATTAAAGAGGAATTAAGCTTCCTCTGTATAGCTTATAAAAGTATGTGCAATACTATCACAGAGTACGTGAAATCAGGTAGGTTCTCTGAGACTGGGTGTAATAAGGGGTTGACAAAAAATGTTACCGTGTTTTTCAATATACAGGAGCTAAAGTTTTCTAAAAATATTAGCTTATCTGATGCTCTAATGCATCCAGTATCCTTCATGCAAATAACTTTCTCTTGATATCTTTTGATGAGTTAATTCTTACTGTTAGTTGTGAGAAGAACCATCTAATAAACAGTCATGTAAAGATGATGAAGCCTCTACGAAAGTATTTTTGAGCCTGGTATCTATTCTGTACTCTATATAGCAAAGTATAAAGGGACTAGAAGATGAAGCCAGGTCAGGAATGAGATTTTTATTACTTATGCACAAACATGCCAGTGTAAACTAAGTGTATTTGTTAAGTCTGGGGTGGTTTTTTTTTGGTCAAAGTACAGAATAGAGGGTTACCCTTTTTGTACACTTGAACAAAGGCTTTTAAGGACTGGCTTAAATGAGTAACAAGCTGCCTATTAATCCCCCAAATGATGATACAGCAGTTCTCCATATTTAATCACCTGCTCTCTGTTCATATTTATTTTTGGGGGTGGTTGGGGCTATAAAATGGTGTACTGAAGGTCAGACATCTCCCAAGTGAAAAATGCTAATGAGAACCGTGAACCCTTTTCCACATTTGAAGTTACTGAAAAATTACGAAAACAAAACAAAAAAATAGGGGTCGGGGGGAAGTCCAGGAGACCACAAACTACAGAAGAGAAACTTGCAGGATCAGACACAGTTTAAATAACCTTGTTGAAAACGTACAGTAAAGCTTAAATATAAAGCAAAACATAGCGTTGCATAAGAACTCGAACAGGAAGGGGACTGAAAAACAACTACGAGCAAAAAGGGAAATGAGTGAGTCTATCTGATCTTTCCAGCTGACATAAATGTGAACACTAAAAAAAAAAAAATAAAACAGTGACAACTAATTTGTGATGTAAAATTATTCCTGTTTTAATTAAATTAAAATAAATGAATATAATTAATTATCTAGGTTGGGAGACGCATCTACCCAGACAGAATTCCTCTCTTGGACCCACTGAGGGGAAAGAGGTGGATCAGGCTGACCTAAATTTGGTTCACTGAAACTAAGGGTAAGATTTTCAATGCTGTCCAAGAGATTTCAACTATATCCCATGTTCCGACTCCCTGGCTATGATCCCTGGAGCCTCGAATGACTTTTCTTCCACCTATACTATTTTTCCTGCTGTGGTGCAGCATGTGAAGCCCATATGCAATGATTTTATTTGGGTTGTCTACTTGTTAACAACATTATATCAAGTAAGGTGCGGGTCAGAAGTTACTCTCATGCTACTGCCCACCATATTTTTTTGATTCTGTGCTCAGTGTCTTTTTGAAGGTTCATGAAATGGAAGCAAGACAGCTTCTGTTTCTGCTGGGTTTAGTCCCTACCCTGTATTAAAAATTGTAATACAGAGCTGCTGTTCGGGTTATGGAAGAACAGCGTTTCTGATATATTAAACAAAGACAGCAGACTTTCCAAGATTTTTTTTATGTAATCTCCTGGCCTGCCAAGTGGCCCAGCACATGGTGTATGCAGATGCACTAGAAGACAGACAACTTTCATACCATAAATTCCTTTGCTGCTCTTCTGCTGTGAATGACAACAATATTTTCCACTCATTTCAATGGCAACAATTCCAGTCTTATCACAGATTGCCAGGTTAGTAACTCATGCTTAACAGGAGTTTGAAATTGAGAATAACTTTTTCTGACCCCCTTTTCCTTTTTGTTTCTTTACTCAACAACCTCATTCTCCTCCCTTTTTTTTTTTTTAAAAAAAAAAAAAAAAAAAAAAAAAAAAAAAAAGGCAATTTGCTTTCTGCCATTTGGTTTCTCAGCAGGGCTGTTATCAGCACTAGTCACTAAGGGAGGACAGCTGGCAAAGGGGAGAAAAAGTCAGATCCTTAAGAACATAACCATGGATTTAAACATGTGAGCCTGCGCCGTAAATTATTTTGTTATGCAATTTGTATCAAACTCACTCCGTAAGTCAGGGGTATACCCTGCAGCATGTAAAGTTCATGGAAACCGACAAATAAGAGCCAGAAGCACACGCTTCTTCAGATAAAGCAAACGATGAGCCCATTTGTTGCAGAGCAGCGTTTGTAATTCTGAGAACTCTCCCCTCATTCTGAAGCAGATAAAGTGGTTTGCAGAAAAAAGACGAGACTCACAGCTGGAGGAAACACAGGTGTCAAAGTCTGTTGTTACTGCTTTTGTTGTGGCTCAAAACAGGCAGGCATTTTGATATGCAAGAACGACCAAAAAAAAAAAAAATGCTTAGTCTAAGGCAGCCCGGGGTTAAATGGGTTCAGCAGCCAGGTGGGTCATATTTTCCTCTTGCTTATTCTTTGTGTGAGTAAGTCTTTCCTGCTGAAAGCAACCCAGATACTGTATGCAAGGTGAAGATCTGGACCACTGGTCTCAACCTGACTTCAGCAGCAGTTTCAGATCTGGCTTCAGTAGGAACTGCCCTTAGACTCGAGCTGAATTTGATTCACCTCAAGGAAACTTTTTAAGCCCCCTTTGCTGGTTTTGCTGCCTGGGCATTATCTCGCTGGCTTGGCTCTAACACAGTCAGCAGCACAGTTTCAAACTGAAGGCACCAGTGTAAAGGGGAGCAGGAGCTTCCTGAAACCACTGCCTAAGAAGTCAGCTTGCCCGACATACAAACCAGTTGACACCATTACTGATACCCCCCTTTGGTTCAAACCTGTACTAACTAGCAGACCTTGACTGCTGCCTCTGTTCTTTCCTATTACAAGGCTCAGAGGAGAAAGTTGCAGGGAATCACACTCAGCACTGGCATCCCAATGGTTTAATTGAAGACGAACACTTTATTCAACTCTTGTCCTTTTCCCTGGGGTGGCCAGCATTGCTTCAAATGCCTGCTGACTTAAATGGCGACAGCTGCAGGACACAGACTCATGTATCACAAGCTGCGTGCAATAGGAGATAGCTGAAGGGCAGAACTTCAAAGACGCTGGTTGTAACCACCCGGACAGCGCAGGGCTGCTGCCGCTGCCAGTTGGTAGCTCCAAGCTCAGATGTGGGGCCGTGGCCTCACAAGCAACTGGACATTTGCCACGTCTTGGAGGTGCCGTATATCTATCCCAGAGAGAGGCCGGAAAACAGAGGTGGGTACAGTGCTGACTGCTTTAACTCTTCCATCAGCCTTGTTTGGTTCCCCCAAAACCTGATGTACACCGACGTGGGGATTCTTCTCTTTTGAGGAAGGAACTGCAGAAGAAGTGACCTGATTTTTGCTTGCTTCCTCCAACACATCAGCTTCAAAAGATATGTTGAAACTTTTGAGGAATAAGAACAACCACAGTTTAAATATTATTTCTTGGCACCTGAAGGGTAACTTGCAATTCTTCTGACTTCACAGGAAAATTATCCACATCCTGATCAACATCAAAAACCTCAGGCACTATTGGCTGAGAAAGGCATATTGACCTTTAACAGGAATTTGGATGTATAATTTATTTTCATACACATGGAGATCTAGACTCTACAGGGCAACACAGATTACCTGGTGTATGGTAATAGTGCTGAAAGGGTACATTACTTACCATGCTTAAAAAATGCCTTCACGGGGCTTGCCAAATCGCTTTCCACATTTCTGTCGTTACATATGAGATGCAGACCTCCTCACCCACGTACATTTTATGTTTCTACAGGTTGGCATCAGGCCTCTCTCTTGCTCTGTGACCTCTCATACTAGTTTCCCTTGGCAAAAAGGGCTTCGGGGAAAGATGTAAGGCTGCTCTGCAGCTAGAAATAGGCTATTAAGTTGGGTCCTCCCTCAAAGCAGCTGGGTTGGAAGGTGCACTTTCCCTGACTGCAGCCTCACCTCATTTACTTCCATCCCAAAACCAAACCCACAGAGAAAAAAGTTGAGCAGCTTCTCTTCTCACTGCTAGAGAAGGAAGAAACTACAGTAGGATTAAAAACAAACATCACAAACACAGTATTTAACTGCAGAGCCACAACAAGAGCCCTAGGTTCTTGTTTCCTTCCCAAGTTCTGCTTCTGGGATCATGTCGTTAACAATCTGCCAATGTTCCAAATTAAGAGCAAATGAAAGGTATAGCAACCACAACTGGTGGCCTAGTGTTGTTGGATGTTTTGCATAATTTACTAGCCCCCTCATCCTCTTTTCTTTTTCCCTGCTGAAAACAGTGGGTTAATTCATTCAGTCACATAGGGCCTGCAGAGTTGTGGTCCAGATGAAATTGGCTCTCAGGAGTCTTCCATAGGTTCTTCACCCTGTAAACTATTTTGGACCAATTTCTTCAGGAATCCACATGGTTTTGTATGAGATACTGTCCAACAATGGACCTCTACGGATGCCATGTTTTTCTGTGATCTAAACAGGGGCGTTCTGGAGACAGGTTGTAATTTCTGGCACAGTACACTTGAACCACTTCTTGTTCCCACAACATACTGGGCAATTCTGTTTAATTCTGATGCTTAAGCTCGGTAGAATGCTTGTCAGCAGGTATAGTTGTCACAACTCAATAATGGACAGCTTATAGCAGATTTGCCAATAGAAAATGAACCCCTTTTACTATTTCTGCCCAATTAGGAAGATTCTTCTTTATTCAGGTAGTAAGGAGCTATGACTACAAGCACAGGCACCAAGAGACCTCATTCCAAAATCAACACAAGCAGTTAGGGTGAATGACACATTACTAGTGGAGCTTAAAAAACACAGATATGCTGACCGGTACAAGGCACATTGGACTAAGTTTGTTGATCTCTTGCAGGGTGAAATTTTGCCTCCAGTTAGATCCATACAGCACTATTATTTTAGACACAAACTCGGCCCTCTAGCCTCATGTTAACTGTTCAGGAGTCTGTCGTGTAAAAAAAAAAAAAAAAAAAAAAAAAAAATCGTGAAGTGTTCAGAGTGCCACATACCTAGAGCCACAGAAGGGTGTCTCCACAGCAGTACAAGGGACAGAGAAATCCAGGCAAAGATTTCTCGTGGCAAGGCATGATAGCGGGAGAAAACATCCCTGCAGTTCTTTTGTCTTTCCACAGCAAGGAACATTCCACCTGTCGGCTGTCTGCCAAATTCCAGGAGGCTGGAAGCAAGCTGGAAATCATACCACCATGACTGCAGCTGAGGGAAGATCTGACTTAAAACCTTGCCACAATGAAAATCCATCTACCAGGATTGGTCACCAGTACCTTAACAGGTTCTAATATCAGTGCAAGCAGCAGAAATTTGAAGGCATACCGGAGATTTTAAAGAGTGCCTACTAACTTCCAGAACACTAACAATGCAATAAGGAATAATAAAAAACTAACTGGTATACTTGCAAATAGTTTTCTATCTTCAGCTGATGAGTTAGGCGCAGAACCCTTTTGGCCACACGAATGCAGTGTTATGACACTAGGAAGAGTCTTTTAAAAAGTGAACCTTAGAGACCCAAATTTCAGAAGGCAAATTATGAGAAAAATATATCTTTCAACTATGATTTTTTTCAGGCAACTTATGACTGGAAACAATTGGAGCTGGTCGCACTGCAAGCTGTTGTAAGTCTGTGCCATTCTGCATTCTGTCCTCAGGCAGCCCTATCAGTAAGGAGGCATGTTACAGCTTTTTATTTATTCTAACCTGCTTTGTTGTTTTCTGCAGCGCAGAGATCATTAAGGAAGAAGTTTCTCAGATACAGAAAAACATAACCCAAATTTTTAATGACCTCTCTAGTTCAGCTCCCCACTGCATATGCAGCTAATTATTTTTCACTTACACATTTCCTAGGCCTTTCTTCATTCTGATCAGCCATGGAAACTAAGAGCTACTAATAAAAAGTGACCATTCCTCTAAAAATTGTGGCACCTGGGGAGAGGAGGTACTACATGCTCAACCTGTGAGGCATTCTGCTCCTAACCTTTGAAAGGTCTGAAGACAGAATGGAGGTGTCATCTCCTCTACAATCAGATTTCCCTGTTCAGATTTGGGTTCCAAACCAAGGCAGGAAGAGCAGGAGTGAATACTCCTGGGATTTCTGAGCTGCACCTGGCTATGCCTCCTTCAGCATTCATTCCACACACACAAGTGAAGAGGACAGAATTTGAGACAGAGGAGGCTCTTTCAGAGCAGAGGGGAATTTTGCAAGTGTTCAGGGAATAAAAGTAAGTCAGAAGCATTATAACTCTGTCAATAATGCATTATACTTGAAAGGGCCTGGGTATATCTATCACTTAGCAAGTTACAGTCTCCCTTTTAAGGGAATCTCTGTATATAAAACCCTTACCTGATCTGATGGACCAGTGCTTTCAAACTAGTCAGCACCTGCTCTCAAACTTGATATACTCTCAAACTGTTTTAAGTGAAGCCAAAGGATCAAGACTTAATTAGCAGTGAAATACCTCTTATACCGATCAGTTTGCTCCAGATCTCCTGAGGGACATAGATTTGTCTCTATCTGGAATCTCCACCCTACCCTCAGCTGCTTGTTAGGAGGTTTGCATTTCGTCATTTGGCAGACACTTACCTGCCGCGTGTGCTGCGAAGGAAGAGTGCTTTTGGCAGCAGAGGCTGCACGGCTCTGGAAGAAGGGGAGGCAAGTTGGAGCAGCTTCATCTCTTAAGAGCGTCCCAGCTCTGCCAAACCAAACAAGACAAGGTGACATGCTTTTCTTGCTGCTCCTTAGTAGACAGACTCATTAGTTATTTGTTGGTCCCATAAGTTGTGGGGATTTTTAATTTTTCCTTTTTTTCCTGCAGGGATAACAGTCATTCAGGTGTAATGCTTCAATTAAAAGGCTTTCCTTCTCTGGCAGTCACAGCAGTGAGAGTCACACCTCTGCTTAGGAAAAAAGCTTTGCTTCCAGCAGAAGCACTAAAGATGAAGGTGCAGTCATTAAGGGTGGGATTTTCACAGGTGTTTGATGGTATCAGGTGCCCAATTCAGTCTCAGGCTTTTGCATTTTAGGCAATATAAAGGTACAAAGTGTTGTCAGAAGGGAATGATGATACAAAAATTGAGGTGATAGGAGTCCTAACACCTTTACTGAATGGTTCCAGTTAATAACAGAAAGAACAAAGCAAACTCCATCACACTCTAGAACAGCTGGGCCCTGATGTCTTGCTTGCTTGCTGTGGCAAGGACACTTTTTTGGTCACTTAGATAACACAAAGTGAGCCAACCTTGTTATTCCCTTAATTTTAACAAGTCTCTAAACACATCTGTCTAAATATCCATGACCCGGAGGGGAAAAAGAATATATTTAAAATATACAATGAGTGCCAAATCTAACTCATCAGTCTCTGCTGGGATTCCTGAGAGTCTTGGGAGGTGGGACCTGAAGCAGTTTATTTTGGCATCGTTCTCAGCTAGGGAATCTTTTGATAACAGTGGCTCTGGAATGGACCGATGCTTTGAGAAGAAAGCGTGGTAAGCATTAATGGGAGAGCAAAGGGAAGTCTTATACTGCAAATGCTGGGAAAAAGTGATAAAATTCATCTGACTTCCACTGCTTTTCGTTCAAGGACAAAAAGAAGGAAAGAAAAGGAATAAAACACAGTTAAAATTCCAGTCAAAAAAGAAATGAGACAAAAAAAGTGAGAAAGTCCTTCTCGTCATCGAAGTAATCCTTCTGACTACACAGGATTGCACTTATCACACCTTAGGTGCTTTGTCCAGCATCCCCTTCAATCTCCAGACAGAAGGAAACTATACCAGTCTATAGGTATTGGTTTTGAGATGTTTTTCTTTGAATAAAAATGTTTCCATCAATAATTTCAGGCTACTGGCACTGCCTCTTGTAGCTCTGCCCCAGGATTCAGCCCGAGGAACAAGAAACAAAGGAAATAAAAAAAGTGCTCCTGTAGTTGGAAAGCTTATATGCCTTTTGTCTTCTATATTCATTTTATGGTTGCAGTGTTTTTTAAAATACTGTTTGATCTGGCAAGCAGTCCTAAGGTCTTACTAAAGTTCTGCTTCCCTTTCTAAAGCACGAAACCAACAGAGTAATCAAGGTAACCATCAGTTATCTATCTCTTTTTTCAAGTCGTAGCTGCAACTAGGATGTCAAGCAAAGAACTGGGCAAAAGGGTTTTCAGCTAAATGTGGTTTCTTATCTTCCCACAGCTACTTTAAACATCAGGGCAATGTTTTTATCTTTGTCTGGGGAAGGGAAAAAAATAAATTGTTGCTAGATTTAAAAGTCTTCCAGAGTAACCAGAGAGATGTCACTCAGGCACTCAGCTGGGCTGTGGCAGATCTGGGACCCATCTCCTCCTTTGCCTGAGCCAGTGCACACCGGGGTATTAACCTATCTGCCAGGCTGTCAGCCTGGGGCCTAGGGTCAGGCTGTCTCCATCTCTCCTGCTGAAGCTGCTCTATTTTACATAGAATAAATCATTCATTAGGGCTCAGACAGTGCGCAAAACAACTTCATCACTGAATGGTTAGGCGAGTCATGGGGGATGCAGGCAAGGATTGCGGTCCCTGCTTCAGGAGAAGCTTACGCTCAGATTAAGTAGTCAGTGTAACACAGACCTCACTTGTCCGAGGTGAGTGCACTAAGACACAAAATGATTCCCTCCATGGCCTCCAAAATATTTCAAGTATTATCCCAGTAAAAGCAGAACAAGAGGAATTAAGAACGTCTCTCTCCTCCACCTAAACAAAAGCCCCAATATCTGAGTGATAATGATTTAAATGTCCTCAAGCTGAGGAAGGTATTTAACTGTGGCCTCCCACATACAAAATAAATGCCATAATCACTGGGTTCTTGCAGGAAAGCATTTACATCTATTTTGTCATTTCCTCTCCTTGAAAGCGGCATAAAACAAAACGTACATTTGATGCTATTTTGTGCTGAATGAGAAAAATCCAGTGGAAAAAAAATACTACCCCACTGAAGTTAACTTTTAGTTAAACTCAACTGAATCTCTTCTCTAATTTTTCCCATTTAGCTACCAACCAACGTGTAGTAACAGTGGTTCACACAGGCATAGCCCTAGTCTTTGTTAATCAATGAGGTGATTTAACTAAAACCTTTTGTAAACAATCAGTTTGAAAAGCCAACACTTTCCTGTGTTGGAATATCCAGCCCTTCTTTCTTAGGGACTTATGTCTGAACATGGGAATTGAAAAAAAAAAAAAAAAAAAAAAGAAAGAAAAAAAAAAAGCAGTTATTGATTCAATCTTGTCTTGTTCAGTCCCAGCTTGTAAGGAATTTCATTTAATTAAATTGGCTACAAATATATAAAAACATGTGCATATATGTGTGTGTGTGTTTGTATTTTGCTTTGAAAGAGAGAGATCAGCTAGGAACTCACCTGTTTCCCACCCGCAGCACCAGGTTCTCAGACTTATGCAGTCCCCATATGTATTGCCTGCAAGTGGTTCACCAGGGCACTGGGTTAAGCCTCCGTCCCATCAGCCAGGCAGGCTTGCACGCTGTGTCCAGGATTTCACCTGTAATTTTGGAAAAAAAAGGAATGTTCTTAATTTTTTCAAGAGCTATGGGCTACCCCTTCATGTTTTGTCTCTTATTTTTGACATCTTCATCATGCCCTCTCACACCTGCTTTTCAGAGTCCCTACCTGGGATCTGTCTTGGTGATCCTCTGCTGTTGACCAATTTGGCAAGACACCGAAATCCTCATCCCCCACTTCTAGATTCACCCACCTGAATGGCATCTTCAAAAAAAAATAAATTATAAAACATTCCTTATTCATAACTGGGCCAAAGGTTCTTGCCACAGGTACTGACAATGTCCATCTCATTTAATTAGAAGTTTTATACTTGGATAATGAAAGGTGCTGAAAACATGCCCAGTTATTTATCCTGACAGGAATAAGGTTGGTACAATCCCTACCAGGACAACCATAGGAAAATTTGCCTTTTTATGCTCTGTTTTGTAGTCCTCCATCTCTCTAGAAGGAGAGAGAATGTGAAGAGTCTTGAAGTATGTGTCCTTTCCTGGAAACAAAGGAAGGTTTCTGGAAGATGACTGGCATTATCCTCACTGTCCTTTTTCACTAAAACTAAAAGGAGTTTCTTGGCATGTGAATAAAACAACTGGCCGTAGTTTACAAAGACTATAAAGACTGAAGTTGAGCTTGCTGAAAATTGAACTTTTCAGTCAAAATTCTTTTGTGTTTGAAAAGATGAAAAGAGGAGAAAAATGAAAGTGCCCTGTCCCTTCAGGAAAGTCGGGGCTCTAGGAAAGTCGGAGCTGGCATCCCCAGAGGCAGGTTGGTGGGACTCTGGGGAGGCAGACCAGCAGGACAGTCAGCACGCCTGCCACCCCATGTGTCAACGAGCTCAATGGATTCCTGGAAAATAATCTGATTTCCCCCAACCAGCCCTTCCCCACAGCAAAGTGTTGAGTTTGAACACTTGGGCTGAATTTCTGAACCACCCTTGCTTCCCAAGCACCCTTTTTCTGCATTCCTTTTGTCCCACGTTGCATGGGCCATACAGGACATAAAGGAACTGGGACTGATGGATGCAGTTCTACGTGTTCCTAAATAATACCTAAATAAATACCTTCAACAGCACGAAACGGTTCAGATCCCCTTGAAGGACATCAGATGGTTTATCACAGTGCATTTTGATGATAGGTGTGTATGCATGTGTGCAGATGCAGACCCGTTTGTGGGTAAACAGAGAGGCAGCACTGCCCTGAAGAGTTTGTATTCTTTTAAAGCTTTTACAATCTTTCAACACATCTATCACATAACTCTCCCTCTCAGCATCCCGCTGACCTCTGCAAACTCACGAGCGCTAACCCGCTTTGTGAGTTTGTGTAAACCTGCTTGCTGCTGCCATTCGTCCCTTTAAGGCTGGCGTATCGGGCACAGGTGAAGTTTGCATGCTATGGACTGAGCTTCAGCAAAGTCAAAGGCATCAGTGAGCTTGTGGTGTTACCAGAGAGACCTTTGAAACCTGCATGCAGGTCTGCTGAGCCACTTTTTTTCCAGCCACTGCTCGCTGTGGCCTGTGGTTATTCACCATTTAGGCCTATTCAGCAGCAGGACTAAAACACAGAGGCAGTAAATCCTGCTGAAAGCCCCTCCATATATGACACACTTTATTATAAGAGAATAAGGGGTTCAGCTCTGTTGGACCAAATCAAGTTGGCCTGTGTTAAGTACCACATTTTAGATTCAAATCCCTGCTAAACCCTCTGCTTACGCTGGTGGTTAACATTATTTTTATATCTGTCTTCGGAAATGAAAGACAGAAGCAGCTCACACATAGCAGCAACAGCATCAGCAGCTTTTAAGGGCCGACTCCATAGATTAAAGGGTGATACACTGAGCACCACCACCCCAGTGTCTACTGATTAGGTTGGGAGAAAAGCTGAGTGACAAACATGTTTCCAATCTGCCTAGCCCATGCAGCGAAATGGAGCAATCTGGCCTGAAAAGGGATTTAGACTTTTGTTGTGCGCAAGGGGGGAAAAAGCTGATTTAAATCCATCAACAATGCTCTCCCTCTTGGTGATCTCAGAGATAAGGAACAGAGTCTGGACACAGTTCATATCCTACCTCTCACCAGGCCCCACACTTCCACTCAAAGACAAAAGCTGGCAGATGAGGGTAAAGGATGCTGTCTTGCTATTGAGCAGCCTGCTCACTTAAAAACGCGTTGTACAATGCACGGAGCCTGCCTGGGGCATTTGATCTAGCAATTTTTAAAGTGCGAGTGAATCCCCAGCCCAAAGGAAGAGAAATATAAGGCCTTTTCGTTCACCAGGAACATTGCTATTAATTCCGTGGTGCTGTGGACGTATAGCACTGCATGCGTAAAAAGGATCTTTAGAGACAGACAGAAAGGTCTTGCTCCAACTTGTTTACAGCCTAAACTAGAAAGACATTGCAGCAGAGAATAACGACAGCCTACAGCTCTTGTGTGGGGTAGGCAGAGGGAGAAGTGGGGCGGACAAAGAAAAGAGATGGCAAAAAACAAAGGCGAAGGAAATCAGGTTTCTAAGAGAGAGCTATTAGATCCCCTTACAAGGAAAGCAAATCACATGGTTTCCTTTATTCTGGTTATTTAATATATGCCATCCCGTGCATTTCAGTGTGACTGCCATAAGGAGGGAGCCATTACATTCTCTCTTTATCTCTTGTCACAAGGACTGAGAATGAGGTGATAACCCATTTTTCTGAAACCTCTCTCAGACCCTTGGAGAGAAAAAAAAAAAAAAAAAAAAGATTTTGCCTTGTTTCATCTGAAAGAGATGAAAAGGTTAAAAAAAATTGCAGTTCTGGTTGCCTATAAGCATATCAGCTCTTTGCTTATTTTTAATTGAGTTCGTTTTCTCAAATAAAAGCGAATGAACGAAGGGATGCATGCGCGGAAAGTCAATCCGTGCAAAAGGCAGAGCTTGTTTTCTTGTGGCAGAAATGCAGATGATGCCCTCTGACAGTTGTGAAGAACACCAACAAAATGGTTGCTGGAAAATAGCAGCAATCACCTCTGTTACTCCATGGATGCCCCTCGCCATAGGCATTAGCGCAGAGCTTTCCCGGTCACAATTATTAAAACAGACTTCGGCAAGCCCTTATTGCTGCCATGTTTGGAGAGCAGCATTCAGATGCAGATTGCCTTAAATCCCATCAACCCATTCAAGCGTTTGTACGCAAGTGTGTCTGCCTCTGCGCCTACGTGTGCGTGTGTTTGGGTGCATTTACCCACCTCCACAGCGCTCGCTACGCGCACACCTTCCCTTCACCCCCTCGTTCGGAGGGAAAGAGCTAAAATTGTCAAAGAGGAGAATGTGAAATTTTCCAAGCTACTTTGTCAGATGTTCGTGTGCGCGTCTTATAAATATTTCATACCAAATATTTAACATTATTCCTTCCCCAATCGGATCAGCTTTGAAATGCTCCTCAAAGTGAATTCTCCCCTAACAATGGCTTGACGCAAAAGCCTTTTTTCTCTCTTAAGAAGAGGAGGCTGCACATGGTCTGCTACCATAGCAGCATGAATAGTTCTTATTTAATGGAAAATAAAAGATACTTTACATTAATTCAGTGGGGGATGGAAAGCCGGGCACATGCGTACCTTGTGCTTCGAACATGGAGGAGCATCATACCTTGACCTCCCCTCCTCTGGTCCCATGATTATTACCCAGCTTGCATTAGAGCTGTAATGGGAAGTGACAAGTTTATGTAAATGATCCACACAAGGATTTTACTCTTGTAAAACAGAGCAGTTACTCTGGGCTTTCTAATTATTTCATGCCTTGTGGTTCTGTGATGGGGCAGAGATGACTATTACTTGAAAAGTATATTGTGATTGACAAGCCACTGTCCCCCTGGAACTCATTAAGGCCTGTGCTTTGCAAGAGGGGGTAGAAAACCCTACCAGGCACACCACATGCACACAAGCACGCGCGCACGCTCGCCCCAGTGCCAGTTGCTCTTTCAGATCGTTTGTTGGGGTTTTTGCACTGGTGGAGAGAAGCGCAATCTGCATGGATCTCAAACAAGTACCACCTCCTGGCTACAAATTGACCAATTATCCTCCGCTCTCCCGTTTCGAGTTTAAAATCTAAGATTATCGGCAACAGACCTGGCAGGCGTACAACAGCCTTTGGATTTTGGCGTGCTGGGTGGAAGAAGTCGGCTGTTTCAGCAGAGTGGGGAGCGGAGAGGGGCTGGGGTAAGGGAAGCAGGCTGCTATAAAAGCTGTCACCAGTGCATTTCTGCTGCCACGCGATTTGTGCGAGTGCTTCCCAGTACGTGTGGAGAGCCATCCTGCTGCCTCGGCATGACCTGTTTGCCTTTCTGTCTTAATTGATTTTTCTGGCCTTCAAACTTGCAAACAAAATGACAATTTGTTTGGTGAAAGTAGAGCCCCTGCCTTTTGAAACGTACACCACACTCCAACCATGGAGAGAGGACAAATCCCATTCAGCAGCTGCATTAATGCTTCCCATTGTAGAAGTGGTTTTGAATTCTGCTGCTGGTTTGGGATGTAACACAGTTTAGCATAAAATCAATTCATGGTTAACTCCATAGTGGTTGGATCTTATGGGCATGCAGCATTTCTTACTTTTAGTTCACTTCTGATTGAAGTAAACCCTCTGATAGGCTTAAGAAAAGCACACGGCCCACTTGAATTCTTCCATTAAAGAGCACTAGCACTTTGCTTACTTCAAGTTGTCTCAATCTTTACAAATAACAATAAAAATAAAATAATAGTAATAAAAAACTTTGTCTTTCCAGTTTCAACCAGGAGTTGGATACTTAATTCACCACCTTTCTAGCAACCCGCTTGACTATATCTGCAGGGGAAATTCATGATCTCACTATTATGTTCCATAATAGCATTGCAGTGAGATAACAGTCACCCATCATCTCTGTATAATACCTTTGTTATGTCTAATTTGTCAGTAGATTTCCCTCCAAAACATCTAGGTCATGGATAGTCAATTAAACAATAATAATAATAAGAAAATTCCTCACGATCCAACATATAAAGCTTAGGCCAAAAGCTGTACATCACTGATACAAAAATCAGCGTAGAGGTAGAAATATTGGAGCATGGGAAAAGAGAAGAATAAAAATATAAAAGAAAAAAAAAAAAAGGCATGGAAAAATCTCGGAGGTCAGTTATATTTTAGAGCGGTGAGAAGTGAATACACCAGGCACTAAGGGGGATTTTCAAACATGCTGAGCATTGGCTTAGTTTGTCTCCTTTGAGGTGACTCCGCCATTATGAGTCTCGTAAGCGCAGATGTAGATTAGTGCAAGAATAGCCAAGCTCTGCCTTTTGAGGTACATGCAGTTTGCAAGCAGCTGAAGGGCACTCTCAGGCTGGCAATCAGTCATATGTCCAGGAGCAAAGCTAAGTAGTCCTGTAACCCCCGTGCCAATCCAAAGCTGTGGCTCTAGAAGGAGGTGAGTTAGCAGGGAGCACAGAGGCTACTACTGCTAAGGTTCTCTGGTTTTATGATCTCCATCCCTGCTTTTGCCATGAGAGACCACAATCATCCTCTGCTGGTGAACTGCATCCACTGCTTCCCCTTCCTTGGCTCTCCAAGATACAATTCTCACGGCTTCCAGCCACTTGAGGAATTTGGCACATGGCTCACTGGGAGAGGGAAGTGGCTGACCGGCACTCAGTGTGCTCACCTAGTGCATACCTCAGTTGAGTCAGACTTCTTGGAAGTGACAGAAAGAACCTCGTTTGACATCTGATTTTGCAGGCCAGCTGCTAGAAAATACACAGTTTTATGTATAAGCTTAGCAAGTGCTAACCAAGAGACTCTATCTGCAAAGCAGAACTGTCCTCCAGCCATTTACCACCAGCACAATGCTTTTCTACTAAGCCAATTTTATCTTATCTCTGCTCAACCTGTTCAAGTTAACACTCCAGCAACAGCTCATGCTCTCCCTGAGTGTCCTTCAGAGGCAGCAGTGGAGAGCTTCTATGTTGTGTTGTTTTTTTTTTTTATTATTGGTACATCTCCATAGCAGCTGAATCTATTGCTTACGCATCCTCAATAGCAGAAAATGCACGGGCTACAGGTAAGCCTTCTGCTGCTATGATTCCCATCTACAATTGGATTACAGGGCAGTTTTTAAATACCTGTTCCAAGAAGCAAACTGAAAACAGTGGAGCCCTGAAAAGGCAGAGGACTCTTGAAACTGAATCTTTTGGGAGTTTGGACCCTTCCATCTCCAGGGGTTAAGCAGACACTTTTTCCATCCTACTGAAAAAAAAAAAAAAAGTCACTGCTGTAACCAATTCATCACTGACCACAGAAATGCAGAAAGAGTGGATAGAGTTCCAGCTGGAAATATTTCAATAGACAAGAGCATTGTAGCCACTCCTGCAGGGACTGTCAAAACCTTAATTAATAGAAAAGAGCCTAACTACAACCTGAAGAGAGAAAGCTCGACTACATTCACAGAGCCTCTTGGCTCTGAAAGGGACTGGCCAAAATCTATCATATGTTCAGTTCTGGTCATACTCAGCGCGCCTTTATTTTAACAGCCCATTTGCTCTCAAAACTGTCATTTTGAGGAGTACAAGATCTGTATTTAAAGACTGAGCTCTAGCAAGTCTTAATCATGAACACGCAGCATCAGCAACAGGCACTAGCTCCGTCGGAAATGCAGCAGAGAAGAAGCCAGCAGTTTATTCAGAAAACATCTTGAAGCGTTTGGTTGCAAAGAGGCCGAGCTGTTTGCTGCAGTGCTGGTGGCAATCAGGCCTGTTAGGTTACGCAGAAGAGCTGCTGTCAGTGAAAGTCATTGCAGGAGTGCCTACAGCCTATACTTCACTGAGTCCGTAAGATTATCTACGGAAAAATTTAAGATGGTACAGTTCCTATACATGCGGTACTTCAAATATTTATGGAAACTGCACTTGTAAATCATCCCAGTGAAAACCCAAGCTCGCATACTGCTGGCGTGTTTATCTAGTCATAGTGCAAGTGCCTGACCTTCACGTTGCTTTATGTGGCTCATACAAACTGCTGTTAGCAACGTTTAGGTTAAATTTGCTGACTTTGGAAGTCGTGTCGTGGAAATCACGTATTATTTCCCCTATCTCAAATCTCAAACTGGTCAAGCCCCAAACTGCTTTGCACTGGGAAAAAGGTACACACATCATCTATATTTATATACATATGTAAGTACATATTTATAATATTTAATTGTATATACTATAAAACTAGCTATGGGTAACTATAAAACCTAGAGGTGTTTAAGGTCATGAGTCCTGGCTAATTTAAGTAGCCAGGGGATACAGGCAGAAGAGTGTTGAACTTGAACTATCCTTTTGGTTTAACTACCTTATAATATCAGAAGCTACAGCTAAATACGTGGATAATTTAAATCCTACCTACATGTAGCAGGACAAAGTCTGTCAACTTCATTAGCTTAGAAGCGTTCAGTGTTAACACAACCACATTTATTCGATATCAGTCCTGAGCATTTGGGAGCACAACAGAGACCGTCCTGTTTCCTCACAGAAAAATCATGCAAGGTTTCAAATCCAGCTGCAATTAAATCATTTGGATCTCAAATCTGATGCTGGCCATTCTGTCTACATCTCTGCTCTTTACCTTGCCCCCATCCTGCAGGGAAACGTGCAATAGTTGCACAGCAGATTACATTTTTTTTGGCTTTTTTTTTTTTTTTTTTTTAAGAGCATGACATGGTCATTATTAATGTGGCCTGGTATTAGTCTGTTTTTCTTTTCATCTTTATCAGACATCTATCTCTCTCTCAGAGGTCTTGTTTACATAAAACAGTTCACTTGGATGCATGGTGCTTAATGAGTTTCTGTATAACCAGAACAGAGTGAGCAAAGTATGCCACTCTTTCTAATTATGAATCATTTGACTGCATTAAGAGAAAGAAAACTTGAGGAAATGATGCCAGAAAGCTTCTTACCATGGTGTTTTTTTTTTTATTTGTTGCTAAAAAGAATGGCCATAAATTATGAGTTAGGACAATGCTGCTTTGGCTCCAAGCAGAAGCAGTAGGAAGAGAAAAACCCCCAACTGTGCTCGTATTTCATGCTTCAGGATCAGCGAGTGCTTCCTTCCTACATCCAGAATGCTCTGCCAAGGATGGTATAATAAAATCGGTCTAACTTTGGTCTGGGTGGGTCTGTCTGAACTGGGGATGCTGAGAACACTTCCCAGCTACAGCCACACATTTTCTCTTGGATGCTGATGGCCTTGGGTGCACACGGTCGGTCTGATACCCTCTGATTTCCTCTGGGCAAAAACTTAGGCATCAGGGCAGCGATGGAGTCGTGCCGTGCCCATGTTCTGGCCCGCAGCACCCAGGCATCCTTTGCAGCTCAACAGCCCTGGGCATTTCACCACAAACTCCTAGAAGTAGGAAGATTCTCACATTTTGAATTGTAAAATTGCTTGCTTGGTAAGATTTTCCTCCCTCCAGTGGCATTTCCTGTTAAAATCAAAGCCTTGGCTAGAACAAGGTAGATAAACTATCCTAGCTTCCCGCTTGGCTTGTGGAGCATGCTGCATTTGCTGTGAGGTAGGACCATGGGGAAAATCACAAGGCACAAAGTGCAAGAGCTCTGAGGTAAGAGACGTGTTATAAAGTGTCAGAACAAACAAGGGTTATAGCAGAGAAAAAGTTAAGCCAGTCATGGTAAAGAAAGAAAATGCTGAGAGCTTTAGGAAATCTCTTTGGCTCTGCTTATAGGTGTAATTTGGCCAGGACATTGTTGTTGATCGCAGGCTGAGGAGACATCTTTTAATGTTAATTATTTGGGTGTTTGTCTACATGCATCATCTTTTTTGGATTTAAAAGGTCACCTTTATATTTAATTATATCCAATTTATTTCCCTGGATAAAGACTGATACTATGCAAGCATGCGGGATTACAAATCGTGACACACACTTGAGAAAACAGAAGGATGGAGATGAAAAGAATTCCAGATAGTCACAAAACAACACTAAAACTTAACTTGGTGTGTTTAAAATACTGAGCTTGCCTTGTAGCAAGAGCATCAGCACAACACAGATAACTGTACTGCTACTGAGCGAGGGACATACAACTAGCACTTTGCTTGAGAAATGCCACTTGGAGGGCTTGGAGTTCTTCAGGACATCGGTCCAAGAGGTTGGGAAAACAAAAGCCTGCAATAGCTACAGAAAGTCTCAGTTGGTGTGGGGAATACGATAAAAAGAAGCAAAGGGTCCAGGAAAAGAAAATTAAGTATTCCAAAAGTCCGAAGAGTTTCAGAAACCCAAAGCAGAAGAGGAAACAAATAATAGTAAACCATAACAA
The DNA here is from genome assembly GCF_009819795.1 of Aythya fuligula. NCBI lineage: Eukaryota > Metazoa > Chordata > Aves > Anseriformes > Anatidae > Aythya > Aythya fuligula. The sequence goes on from NC_045562.1 coordinate 5,008,785, forward strand.
GATCACCTTTTTTTTTCCTCTTTTTTTAGCATATAGAAAGACTTATTTTGATGTTTATGGAGCAAGAAGAGGCAGGATCCTTCTTTTATCTAGCTTATGGTTGAATTCAGAAGCAGCTGCAAGAGAAAGCCCAAGCGTGTTGGGTGTTTCACATGTTCATCTTACACTGAAATGCTCCCGAGCAGTACGCTGTTCCCTTTCAGTGCAGCAAAAAAATCCCAGGCCTTCTAGTCAGATAGGCTATTTATTTCTGCAACAGTCTGATTATGATGAATCTGCTCCCACAGGCTTCATGCAACCCCTTTCCTTAAGACTATTTCCTATAGCTCCGTAATCCACAACGCTGTTCCACATAATAACAGGCTAATCACTGCCCTACTTTTAAAAATGCAAAATATTTTTGACATGCTGCATAATGGTACTTCCCAAACAGCCCATAAACCTGTCCAGAGGATTCCTCCTTCATTTCCTTGCTTTGTTGTTATCTTTCTCAGCATCTTGTCTTGTAGAGTTCAATTTAGATTGCGATGTCTTTGGGCCAGAGGCCACGTAAATCACCTGTGGCTCCACACAAATATTAAGTAACAGCAGAGCCTGACTTTGGAGCCATAAAATGCTTTCCAGACTCGAAATCCTAGAAGTCCTCTCAGACTCCCAGGCAGTCTGAGGTGGGTGACAAACACAGTACTCCACAGGCAATCAAATAAGTGAGAAGAGAAGCTGAGGGAGAAGGGAAATTTTTCCAGAGCCTTCCTGAGCATTTTCACTCCATTGCATGAGTCTTCAAGCTACAAATTCAGGTTCCTGATCGCACAGGTTTGTATCAGTAACTCAATTCCTAACTTCTTTTTGAAACCAAAATTTTAAATCCCGGTTCTGTTTAAGATAATTTTGTATTATCAGGCAGGCTTTGCATCTAAGACACATGGTACTCCCACAGATGTTTACCACTGGGGGCTTTGCTATCAAAATTAAGTGCTCACACACTGACCTCGGCATCCTTTGGGCAGTTGCCTTCCTTCACAGTATTAGGGTGTTCAGGAGGTCACTTACCTGATAAAATTATATGTTACATCACAAGGAGTGCCAAGAGTCCGAATTTTGCCAGTGTCTTCAAAAAGCTATGCCAAGGAAAAGCACCCTGAAGCTAGGGATGTGTGATTCAAGTACACAATACAAGTGTTGAGATCTTAAGGACAAGGGAAATTACTTAACCGCTCACTTCACCATGTGATATCCCAGCACCCAATCACATGAAAAGGTACAGGTAAAGAGGAGGAATAAAAGCTCATTCTGTCCTGAGCAAAACATATCTGGGAAAAAACTTTCTGGGTCACCCAGGCACCTCTCTTAACCAAAGGCAAGGGAAGCTCGCTGTAGGAACTCCAGAGGGCATAAGAGCCATAAAAGAAATTACAGAAGTTAGTTTTCAGGCAGACTCATGCTGCAGTGCGTGGAATAACTCTTCCCTTTGATCAGTTTCATCCAAAGAAACTCCCTGGCATGAAACAAAGGCGGCATTCAGGGATGTCTCCCTGGTCCACGTCAGGATGCGGTGGTTGCCTGCAGCGGCGGTGCGAACCAAAGCCTCCTGATCCTGCTCTGTCAGCTTCACATCCGATTTTTGCTATCTGTGAATGAAACGTAAGGATGAGGTTAGGAGTCTTGCTCCAAGTTGTTTGGGTTTCTTTGTGTGTGTGTGTTGTTTTTTTCCCCTCGCTCCAGTCATAGAGTAAGAGAGTCAGCAACACCCAAAGCGTGAGTCATGTACACGTACCAGCAGCAAACAGCCATTGTTCCAAGCTGTCCTAGGGACGTGGATTGCAAAGTCCAGATTTGGCTCTGGATTTATTTTTTTCCCCCCAGATCAGAGCTTTTCAGATGCAGAGCTTATAGTTTGGGTGGACACTTATGTAAGAGAGGTTGGTCCTGGTACACCACAAAGGGTTCCTGCCCTGCCCAGAGGAGAATCCCACCCTTCACATTGCAGCACGCAGGAAACAAGGGGAAGAGAAGGGAGACATGCGTGGCCAAATCCCCCTCATTTTGCCTTGAGGGTTGCACATGTGCAAACTGCTCAGTCCTCATTGTGTGCTGTACCACTTCAGCACCGAAGTCTGTTTTCCTGTGACTTTTTACTGGCATGTTAGACACCGAAAGCTGATGCAACAGAACAGGAATAGGGAACAGGTAATTTGCATCCTTCTGTTTGGGAGCAAGCAGCTTATTAATAATGTGGCTTCCAGGCTCAGCCCTTTGTCTAGTGCAGCTCTGCTTTATCCAGTCTTACCCCACGTAAAACACTTCATTAACACGTGGTTAGGTTTATCAGCACTTGCTGCACAGATACAAATCAAACAGTTGGGTCTTTGCATAGCAGGGTGCCCAGCTCCCCTCTACAACTCCTAAACTCCAGGCTGTGAGGTGAAGTCACCTACTCACCCCAAACACGTTCAGGTATTCCCACATAAAACAGCACTCCTACTACAGGAAATAAGCCATAGTACACCAGTAGCGTGTTGTACAGGCTCTCCCAGTATGAGAGAACTGGGAAATATAAACGTGAATGTTATTTTTCTTAGCACTTTGAAGTTGCCGTGGGTATCTGATTATTATAACGATGCCCCCCTAATGACAGTGAACACAGGACGAGTCTCGGGTGCCAGGACATACCGAGTAAGAGATGCATGCGAACGGTGCTCCCAGGGGCGAGCACCACAGCTCCTTCTGCTCCACAGCTCCTGCAAGAAACTGCAATTTTGATCTGCTCTGAAGAGCTGATATGGTGCCTGGCTGTCTTTGTTGTAAGAGTCTGGGAATTTCCTGCAAAGCATGTAATATGCTTGAGGCATCAAGTTTTTAGCATTTATTTGCCAAAAAAAAGGGTGTATTATTTGGCATTTTTCCATGGTGACTTAATTCAAGGGCTATGAACAAAATGGAAATGGAAAACACCTTTCAGTTACAAAACGCCACTCGCATGCACTCTGAATCCTGATAGCTTAAGCCACAATAAGCACCGTAAGAACCAAGGTGAAACCCCAGAGAAATTCATAGCAGTTAACTGTTAGCATCATTAACAGCAGAGCCCTGTAGTTCAGTGGCTGATGCAGTGGGGTCAGTGTGAAGAATATTGTCATTTGTCCCCACTCTGGGATCCTGGGGTGAATAACATCCCTGTGCCTCCTCCCGGCTTCCACACCACGAGGGGATGAAACTTAACCTACCCTGTGGTCAGAGATGGGGCAGGATTTAATACAGAACACTGCAATCTCACTTTCCCTCAAGTCCTTAAAGTTTCTTATTGCCTTTTCTGGAGTTATGGGATTCTGTAAAAAGTCTTCCTTTGCTTAAAATAGGTTTCAGCCTTTCTTCATTATGAAGTGTGATGCCACAAGCTTGAGTTTTCAGGAAGGCGACAGAGAGGTGGCCGCGTTATCAATAACCTAATCTGATTTAAGAGCTTGCCGTGCTTTGAACATGGAGATTGCAATACCCCATACAGGAAAAGTAGTTTTGAGATACCTAAATGAAACACTACAGAACCAAGTCTTTCAGATTTTTTTTTTGTCTGTTTGTGATTCCTTTGTGTTGAACTCTCCATATCCCAAACTACCATGAGGGGCAGCTGCTGAGTGCTTTTTTGTTGTATGGGTTTGGTTTTTTTCTCCTTTCATCATAGTCCTTTAAGCAGACTCCACAGAAATAGAGGCACTATCATCACTAGTGCTTTTGATAAATGTCTCGGTTCTGACCTCAATTCATCATTTAACAGGCCTAAAGAGTTGCTAACCCAAATCTTAAGCTACCAGGATAACTTCAAGACCACCTCCAGTTTGGTACAGAGCCACCTGCCCAAGTCAGGACAGACACAAAAAACTTTTTTTTTCTTTTTCCCCCATTGTGGAGAACAGGATGGTCCTATAACACTCATGCCCTGGAAGACACTAAATCCTCTTGCCTCTGGCTGCCTTGCTTCTCAGATTGGGATTTCCTGCAAGGAACAGTGAAACCCACTGGTTGCTCAAATCAGCTGCTTGGTCTGATGAACTTCCGCAGACAAATCTTCATGTCTGAACCAATCCAGCTATGGGCAAAGCTTTCAGTGTCATGAAACAGATACAAGGCCAGCAGGGCGCTCAGGAGTTGATCACACAGTAATCAACTTCTGGGAGAGCCGGGATTTATCGCAGCCATTGCCAGCATTCATTTCAGACTGATCCCTTAATGCAAACGTTGGCTGCAGATTTCCTTGAGGATATTTGTAGGATTACAAGTTTACATGCAGAGATAGCTAGACCAATTGTTAGATAGCAAACAAGGGACGAGTGTCCTCAGACTTTCTACGAAGTAATGCTCTTCCAGTCACTATCTGATTAGTGACTGGAAGATTAGTGACTCCAAATCTTCATATAACGCAAGCTATAGCATCCCATCTTACTCAACAAGCATTTCAAAGCCTAGGTCGCTACACAGCTCTGCAGCAAAATGCTACAGATTTTTAAATAAACTCTTAAATTGCTGTTGTCATTGTCTTGACTTTCATTGTGTTGAATTTCATACAGCCAGCTGATGTTCAAATGTGTTTTGTGATTTCAATCTTCTCCCTTAGGCTTACCCACAAAACTCTACCACATACTTATTCAGCAAATTAACTAAATTATTTCCTTCCCGAAGAAAAGCTTAGATCTTCATGGGGAAGGCTGATGGGTTTTGGCAGAAAAGTCTGGAATTATAGAGTCACTGACTAACTGTAAATCAGCTACAACCACGGATCAAGGAAGTGTGGATTCAAAGAAGGCCATAGTGAGACAAATCCTGACTTTGTTCGTGATCTGTAACTTCATTGACATCAGCTGAACTACTCCAAGTCAGTGAAATTCAGCTCCAACTTCTTCAAATTCTCAGGCCTACAGTACGCCAAGTTATACATATCCCTCACAGAAACTTTCTTTTCACCACAGCCAATCCACTTGGCCAGATTACTCCTTTTCACGTCCATTAAATGTACTGATTATAAGCAATATACATTAAATAACCTGTAAGTTACAATTCTGATTAGGGCCTTTTCCTAGGCCTGATGTCACTGTCAATCCCATTTACACAACCTCAGCTGGATAACCCGTCCTGAGTCCTCTAACCATTGACCCATACGGCCTTCAAGTCAAAGGTGTGGAGCCCCTGCAGCAAGGATGCCCTTTCCCCGCCAGCCCCCCGTCCCCTTTTCCTCCAGCTCTGGATATGCCCAACAGGACTATAAGGCACCCAGCTGACTGAGAGGATTACCCTTCTTTTAGCAGCAGCAGGAGCTATCTCGTGGCCATCCATCCGTCGCACGCAGGAAAGGGAAGATGGATGGCCTCGCTGGGGATCACAAAGCCCGTGCAATCCCACGCAGCACGCATCTCAGCGCTCTGTTTCAGAGGCTCTTGGCTGCAGGTCCATGCTTTGACCATAAATTTCAGCACCTACCCCTCACTGAACCTACGTAGCTCCTGGGTGGCCTTTTTGACAGACACTGGAGGCTGTCCCACACCACATACCCCAGCAGAGAGACCATCCATGGCAGAGCTTGGGTTGGAGACGAAGGGTCTCTGTTCCCTTCATTCATAACAGAGGAATTCGAGCAGGAGCTGGATCCTGTCAAGCGCTTCATGTCCTGCACACACCCTCGTCAAAGAGCTCTTTGGAGAATACAGAAAGAGGATTAATGCTAATAGGTATCTATTTTAGAAGGAGTCACCATGGGACTGCATTCCCTCAGCAATAGTAACATAGCACTAACCCCACAGTCCTCCTTACACAGCACCTGCACTTGGACTTGCACCTGTGTAACAGACTCTACATTTCTTGGACCATTGGTCAAGCCCCAATGAAGTGCCCAATCTTAACCCCAAAGGAACCTTTAAGAGGAGCAACTTGTGATCCTCAGGAGCTCTGTTTTACTTAAATGAAATCACCAGAGCGATAGCAGAGCCCTTGGACACATCGCATGTAATTCTTGGAACAGGGCAGCACAGGAAGACACAAGGTGTAAGGAGTTGATAAGAAGACCAAGAGCTCACCAGCTGATCACACCCATTAACACTCAGCTCTCAAAGAACAAGGTGGCCTTCCAAAATCCCCGTGGATTACTGACAATACACAAGGGAAGGCTACCCCTTTGCAATGTCTTGAATTCTTCTTTGCTTTGGCAAGGGGAGGACTGTCAGGACATTCATGCTGAACCTCTTTGAAGAATACCCTAAGGACTCAAAGATGAGTTCCTTTGGCTCCAGGGACAATTCCCCTACACCAGTACCCAGCAGTCTCTCATCCTCACCTTCCTTCCCCTGCATTCCTAGCTCACCTCCTGCACCTCCTCCAGCTATCCTAAAGAAGCGGCCTCCCAAAACTTAGGTGAGGTGTGAAATTTGACTTCAGAGCCCCCCCACTGACAAACTTCACATGAGTCAGGCAGCCAGCCCACGTACCCAACACCTACTCTTCATTTGACACACTTCTGCCCTTTTAGTGACATAACTAACACTAGGTTTGGTGTGACACCAGCAGCAAAACACACCACTTCTTTTGATTCCATTAGTTTTTTTTTTTTTTTTCAGACCTTGAAAAATGCAATTTTTTTTCCTTCTCCCTTGGGTGACGTGCTCTTCACAAGCCACATAAAGGCCTACAAGATACTTGCCAGCAAGTGGGAAGCAGAGCATGTTTTAGGATAGAGAAATTGCCAGGCACTGAGGTTTGGTGCTCTTCCTACTCGGTTAGCAACTTCTCTATCTTCTGCAGATTAAGCTATGTTTATATTTACATGTGCTTCAGCAAAGAAAATCAGGACTTTTTTTTTTCCTTTTTCACACTAAATGAGCATTTCTATAAAGCCCAACACCAACCAGACTAGGCATCAGAAATGACGACATAGATATATTTAAGACGCTGTCAAAAATAGACATTGAATAAAGTATTCCAATGGAGCGTGGGGAAAGGATGTGCCTGAACCCTAACTGTGAAGGGAAAAAGAAAGGGGACTATTCCAGCTGTTTCTGTAAAAACAAAAAACTGCAGAGAGTAGAGAAACTGGCCAGGCTTGTAGCTGTGAAGGCCAGCATTCCCTGCCAGCCCCAGGCCGACAGGCTTTTACTCTTTAATGGCTTCATGCCCTCTAATTAAGTTTTCCAAGTACAAGCCTTTTGAACAAATGTTTACATTTGTCTTGTTAATTCCCTTTACTTAATAATCAGAGGCCCCTGCAGTTACCTCGACACGGGGAAGATAAACCAAAGACACGATCATATCAGGGGGTTGACATTTAAATACCTGATTTGCACGAACATAGCAGAAGTGAACACCTGCAGACATAAAAAATGGATGAGCAAAACTGACAGTGCACATTTAGACTCCAAGGCTGAAAATACAACTGGGGGGATTATAAGCTAAGGTATGAGACGGTCTCACTAAACACCTTGTTTAGAGCTTTTTAAAAATACCTTGCCTGATTTTTTCCTTTAAAAACAGAGTTCCCCAGAAAAGGAGGAAAGATGCCTTTTACTTATGACATATCGGACTCAGTCATTTGTTGTCTGTGCTGCTCTCCTCTGGAGAAGTCATTAAATCTCATTTGGGCTACAGTCTCTCAGCTAAATGGGGGTAAATAGCACTTCCCTATGTCACCAGAGTGCTGTAAAGGAGTAGGCCCTTGAACAGTTTCGAGCCAGGCAGAGCTGTGATGGTTTAACTACAGAAGTGCCTGGACAGCTGGACAACTGAGCTAGAGGCAGGAGAGGCAAACAGGTTAGAAAAGATAAGCAGAAAATAACTTGTCCTTCATAACTTATCTATCCTGAGAGGTAGCACTGAAATCTAGGCCTCTAAGAAAAGGAGCACAGAGCTACAGAAAAACGCGTAGTCGTGTGGGAATCAGTAACATTGGTTTGCTAAATTTTTTTGTTTGTGGGTTCCTGTGATGGGAAACACCATGAAACAAACAAAAAAAAATCATTGCTGCTCCTACTTTGAAGGAAAAACCCCAAAGATAAAAGCCAAGGAGAAAGACAAAAGAGGCTAGGGGGGATGGAAAATGTGTCGTGTCTTCTCATGCAAGAGTTGAGGCTATGGATCAGCAGAGCCACGAGGTGGTTGCTCAGAGGGTTGTAGCGTGGCAGATGTGGCAACCACCAGTTCAACCAAGGGCTGCCAGGCCAACAAACACAGTGCCACAGCTCGTTTTGTGCTTCCCAGGGCTAACGGGAGCATCACACGACCCCACCAGGCAGTCACCAGCAAGGTGAGAGGCTCTCAGCTCGCCCCTCAGCAGCAGGAGGGTCCCAGTTCTCCCCCACAGCAGGCATACCTTCACCCCGAGCCTACGAGGTATTCTCCTCACAAGCACTGTGCCCACCTGTAGTTTAACTTGCAATGGGCGCTGAAGTTTTTCCTCCCTCCTATCTTATATACCACATACCTGCCTAGAGCAACATTTTATGGACAGATATAAAACTGAGATAATGAAGGTTCACTGCAAAAGTGCTGGCACAACTGTTATGAACGTGGGACAAGCTGGCGCCTCTGTAATTAAGCAGATATTTAAATGGGCAGCTGCTTGCTCAGTAGGATGACCATCTGAGTACAAGGTGCGTAGGTCATTTCTCAACACCTCATGCTACCACCTTATCCGGCCAGCTCTCACCAAATGTTAATGGCCACAGGAACTGCTTTTTGTGGTAGCAAAATGCTGCTGTTCTTATGCCACCCTCACTTGCTTCATGCCAGGAGCCACATGCCAAGCTGCTTGAAGCAGCCCAACAAAATTGCTACCAGTCCTTAGCACTGGAATCATGAAATTTGGTGAGTCCCTCCTCAAATGGCAACCTGTTGCAGCTCTGGGAAGCTGCACCTTCATCTGTTTTCTGCTCTTTCTCCAAGGGACCTGCTTTTACCTTCTTAAGGCAGCTTTTATTGATTCTGGTGCTTCCACCCACACCAGCTCAGCTGTGCTCCCTTAGCTAGGTGTGACTTATTGGGTACCCAAGCAGCTCACCTGCCAATTTCTTTAGCTTTTTGATACAGGAACTGAAGGACAGTATTTAAAGTGGTCTACCTCAGAGGAAAATACAAATCCTTAAGTGTTGTGAAACAGCTGATACAAAAATAAACTCCTAAGATACTAACTGGCGTCACTGAATTCTCTTTTTAAGACACGTATGCACGCTTCATCTACCTCTGCAGGTGGGAAACTGTATGCTTGCTGCATGGCTCTGTCCTTGCTCTCTCCAAATATAATCAAACTCACTTTCTTCACACATATTCAGCCTTTTGCCAGGTAGGTGCTCTAGGGGCTCAAACACCCAATGTCTTAAGACACGATTAATTTATTTATTTTCAAATGCCACTGCTTATTTCTTCTTGATGAGCTCTCCCCTCTTCCCTGTTTTGGCATTGCCCCTTATTACACAGACTTTGAAAAGTAGCTTATCTTGCATCTTTCTTTCTTGCTTATTTCTCTCCATCCCTCTGTATTAAATTAAACAATATCATTATGCAGTAAACAGCCCAATAACCCAAGTCAGCATATGGTATTCATAAGCTGTTACTGTGCAGCTCTAAATCTGTCACAGCCCCCATTAAGTACCTTGGGCTGTGCAGCAAAGATACAACTTCAACCGCAGCAGAAAAGCCACCAAAAATCCAAAAATCACTGGCCTGGCCTTCACAGTGGTCGATCCCGATGCTTTGGAACAGGAGCACTCAGAGCACAGCTGACAACACAAATGCTGCTGCCAGGCCAATGCACCTGCCCCAAAGCCTGCTCTCGACACTCCCCCATCCCAAGAGCACACAAACCATTTCGTTACCAAACTTCAGATGAAGGAATCATCTCATCGACGTGGCCATGGAGTCTGGTGGCTCAGTTAGTTGTATATGCACAGACAGTAGCAAAGACAGCAACAAAAAAGCACAATACACTCCTCCAGCGTGCTTGGTGGTGCTCTACAGGTTACTTCTGGAGCTGTATTAACATATGACCTACATTTTAAAATTAATTTTGTTCTTAAGTTAGGTGTTCGGGTTTTATTTTTACTCCTGCAGGCAATCAGTGCTATTGTATGTGTATTAATACATCAGCTCCACCAGGCGTTTCCCCTCCCCTCCAGTGTTTGGAAGGGAGGTTGAAGCAGCAAGGGGAGGGTCTTCTCATAATCAAGGTCCAAGCATTGCTGACGCTCCCGTTCCGCACACTGCAACACCTCTGTCAGCAAAACAGCACCAGCAACTGATGAGTGTTCACGCGGGACCACTCAAAGCTCTAAGGACAAAGAATTACCTCTGTTGGAAATGGAGAAGGAGGAAGCAGCTAAATGAGAAGGCAGAGCCAGCTAAGATTTGCAAGAAAGAAATTATAAAAGGCTATAAAAAAAAATCAAAAGGAGAAAAGGAAAAATAAGATGATCAGAGCTGGAGGAGGGTTAGGAGAATTAAAGGTTTATACAAACATTTGAAGGGTAAAGCACAAATTTTGAGAGCAAGGGGAGTTGATATGAAAATATAACAGATGTAGTTTTGAAATTGCCTAATAAGCAGAAACTTTCAAAAAGTGGGATGTGGTATTTGATTTCTGCTCCTTCCTTGTAGAGGTAAAGTTATATATGGGAATGCTGCAGGCTGGGATGATAACTTAATGGGTGCGGGGAATTATGACACGTGGGCAATTAAACAACTTCTGAGAAAGACTTTAAAGGTGGTTGGGAAGTGAGAAAACACGAGGAGAAAAAACAGATACGCTGAGCTTCAAGCAAGGAGTGAGTGATTGCAGCAATTGTCACCCGGCAGACCACTTAAAAATTACTTGGTAATTTCAGACACCAAGGAAATCAGAGGAATTAGTACCGAGTCCCTCGTGTTAAAGGTGAAATCTGTTATTTGAAAGACTTCTGTGTGTACTCGCGGCACACAGTCTGGGGCCAGCTGTCAGAGGCTGCATCATACCCTCTGAATCAGTACTTCAGAGGAGGACACTGCAGAGGCTAACAGACTGAAATCGGATACTTACACAAGAACTAAATCTCTTAGCTGGAGAAACTCCCCCTTCCCTATCTGGGAAATTTCATTCAATCTGCTTCATTTCACAGCATCTTTTGCATCTGCAGGAGGATCTGGATAGGCTGCACCGATGGGCTGAGGTCAACTGCATGAAGTTTAACAAGGCCAAGTGCCGGGTCCTGCACCTGGGGCGCAATAACCCCAAGCAGAGCTACAGGCTGGGAGAGGAATGGTTGGAAAGCTGCCAGGCAGAGAAGGACCTGGGAGTGATGGTGGACAGTCGGCTGAATATGAGCCAGCAGTGTGCTCAGGTGGCCAAGAAGGCCAACGGCATCCTGGCTTGTATTAGGAACAGCGTGACCAGCAGGGCTAGGGAGGTGATCGTCCCCCTGTACTCAGCTCTGGTGAGGCCGCACCTCGAGTACTGTGTTCAGTTTTGGGCCCCTCGCTACAAGAAGGACATCGAGGTGCTTGAGCGGGTGCAGAGAAGGGTGACGAAGCTGGTGAGGGGCCTGGAGAACAAGTCCTACGAGGAGCAGCTGAGGGAGCTGGGCTTGTTCAGCCTGGAGAAAAGGAGGCTCAGGGGCGACCTTATCGCTCTTTTTAGGTACCTCAAGGGAGGCTGTAGCGAGGTGGGGGTTGGCCTGTTCTCCCACGTGCCTGGTGACAGGACGAGGGGGAATGGGTTTAAGTTGAGCCAGGGGAGTTTTAGGCTAGATGTTAGGAAGAACTTCTTCACTGAAAGGGTTGTGAGGCATTGGAACAGGCTGCCCAGGGAAGTGGTGGAGTCACCATCCCTGGAAGTCTTCAAAAGACGTTTAGATGTAGAGCTTAGGGATATGGTTTAGTGGAGGGCTGTTAGCGTTAGGTTGGAGGTTGGACTCGATGACCTTGAGGTCTCTTCCAACCTAGAAAATTCTGTGATTCTGTGATTCTGTGATCTGTTACCTGCAACCAATTTCAGAGAGCTCGTATCATTTCAACTACCAAATGGGTAGTAAAATATTGTTTTCCTTTTTGTTTGGTAGTGGTTTGGAGCAGAAGCTGTCCGGTTACTGTGCCTAATCCAGTGAGCCCTGGCCAATACAAGTAACCCCTAGTTCCTGGCTGAACTAGCCCCTCAGGGGGCTCATCACCTGCCCAGATGTGTACTACTCTCAATTAAAGATATTCAGTGGGTCCCTCCTCAGTCATTCCCTAGGCAGAGACAGGAAGGGACATCATGCAGCCCCCATCAGGCAACCCACATGGATGCACACGCTCCATCAAACAGCACCACGTGTGCCCCTCACACAGCAGGGCTGGGTTCCCTTGCTCGTGCGCTGGGATGGGAGAGGATTTGCATGATGAAGGCTGGAGTACCAGGGAGCAGATAAGCAGGACCAGGGGCCTGCTGGACAGGGAACTCTAGCAAGTCATACCCACCCCACAAGTCCTGGGACACTATCTTCAGTCTGCACCATATCCTGTGCAAGGTGGGATGCCCTCTTGACCTACATGGCAGAACTGTTTATCATCTTCATTCTTTTCTTGCCCTTCTGTCCCCCCCCCCATAAAGCTCGAATAATATCCATCCTTTCCACACTATTCATGGAAACTGTGGATATTCTTTAATTTCCTTCTTTTTTTTTCTTAGTTTGGATAACTCCAAGATAAATTTAACAAGAAACTCCTTCCATAATGCCCTCAGGAGAAAAAAAAAGAAGAAAAGTGAGGTTTAAACGCAAATGAAAGATGACAGCTAAATCTTTAAAATCATAGAAACACTAATCTCTGTTAACTACAGTATCTGAAAATCACATGAGTTCACTGATCAGAGCGTGCCATTTGTCCTTCTAGGTAAAGAGACGCGTTTTGAAAAGCTCCAGTGTGAGCCAGTGGTATTGTACTTCCTGAAAATAATTAAAATGATAACTGTAATCACTACCAAGAAATACAATTTAATTAAAGGCAAGGATTCTTTGTCAGTGCCTAACTAGAGCTCTCAATGGATGTGATTTTCAGAAACACTGTCATTCCAGAGGGAAAAAAGTAATTTTGGTCTTTTTCCTTGCTAAGTTACCAATTCACGAGAAAAGATAATATTTGAGCATATCTAGTTCTCAGAGGGATTCTTAGGTCATCAAATCCAGTCCCTTGATCAAGAAAGGAGACACATCATGTAACTTTTTTTTTTTTTTATAAACACATACCCAAACCAGTGCTGGCTGCAGTGGTGTCCTTCAGCAGTACTGGAGGAGACATGTGCTGGTTGGTGGTGGGTCACAGGGTCAGCTTCTGTAAACACCTAGTCCCACAAAAGCAAGCAGCTGGAGCTTGAGCAGCGTGACTCTGGAAGCACTCCTGGAAAGGTTAGACACAGATGCCTCTCTCTTCTTTAAAATGTCATGCTCAGCAATACAAACCAAAACAAGGAACGCTCCCACTCGCACCCATTATCGTCAGCAGCGCTTGTCAAAAGATGATCAGTATCATTCATGTATGGGAAACCAAATGAGCATTAAACAAATTCAAGCTTCAGGGCTCTTCTTTTGCGAGATATCATCAGATATTAGCCACCATTTCTTGCCTCATCACATGCTGATCCCTTCAGTAATCAGGATTTTAATTACACAGATCTGTCTCTGGGTATTTTTCTAGCATAACTACTAAGAGGCACAAGTGTACTGAACTTGTGGCTGTAGAAGAGACGTGCATTACAGACAAAATCCAAAAGTTTGGGTGTGCAGAGCTACACCCAATGGCTTTATATCTATGGCTTTATATCAGGCTGTTTAAGGATTCGGTTTTGTGGCTTTTTTTTTTCCTCTGACCCTAGGAGTTTGATAATTAGATACGTACACATATATCTGCATACGCAGATATTTGCCAGCATGATGTGAGAGATGTTCACACTGGGAGTTTGCACAGTGCTGGCTCTTGCCTTTGAAAACTTGTTGCAGGGAAACCTGACAGAGCATCTGACCTGTGACCTTCAACTCAGATCAGGATAACTTCAAGCAGCTCTGAAGCCTGGTTACTTCTGCCAAACACTCCACTTTGATTGCTTAATAACCCCTGTCTGGTAAGCCTTCACAGCCTGAACCAGAAAGACCCCCAGGTCCAGGCCCTCTCAGCAATTCCCCATTCCTGCCCCTGGTCTCAAACATAACCAAAGAGCCTGATGCTCTAAAGATCAAAACTATGGATAAGCTCAGCTCTGTTTCAGGGGAAGCAGAGGCAAGGCTTTAACCTTGTCCAAGCACAAGGATTTTGTAAATCTCCCTACAGGGCCCGTGTTCCCATCTTTTCAAGGTGGAATGGTTTTGCAGTGACACATGGACAGCAGCTTCTTTCACATTAAACATCCTGTTCGGTTGCATTAATTTTTGTACTTACTACAGAAAAAAACAAAATAGTGTTTGCTAAGGCTGGAGACGAAGTGATTTCAGCCCCTGAGACACAGAAGACTTATTAGCATCCTACCTGAGCAGCTGACATCACCCCATGATGAGAAAAGCTTGGAGCAGATGGCTCCCAGGACAAGAGCTGGACTCACAATGACCCAATACAGGAAAACGTGATCGGACACCAGCCTCAAGCCCTTCCTGCTGCAGAAAAATTAGTTCACAGTTTAACTTCTTTATTAGCCAGCTTTTACTACCACTTGAAGGCAATATATGGATTAAATTAAGATCCTTAACAAGATAGTTAAACATTACCAAAGCCCTGGAACTGAATTAAGATTCAAAGATAGATTCAAGGGATGCAGGGAGGAAGAAGCAGACAATGATGCTTAGTAGAGATAAATTTCCACAGAGGCAACTGCGGAGCAGAGCTGGCCACCTTCCATTTTTGTTAAATAACTCGAGAGGAAGCACGTTGTGGCATAGGGAAACTAGAAAATCCCCAACCTTTTCATTGCTATTCACAACCTACGCTTTTTTAGTTCCATTATTTCTCTCTTCTCAAAGTGCAAGGCCCTCTCTTTCAGCAGTTTCACAAACGAGTTTTGCCTTAATATCTTTAGGATGGGCATCACAGATGCTGCAATGCCCATAACTCAGAAGTTTTTCCAGAAGAGGTAGGCTTACAGTCGAGGTACTTGGAAGATCTCCTCCTAATTGCCTGTCTCTGCATTCACTACAGGGAGATTATGCCCCTAATTCACCGGGCTTTCAATGCCTGAAGCCAGCTGTTGCAAAGCCTTCCCACTGTGACACCGCTCCTGCTCCCCTTAGAGCATCCCGCGTGCAGCGCTCTGAGTTGGAGGTCACGGGGAAAACCTTCAGTTCGCATCCAAAGACATGATTTAAAGCATCGTTGAGTACTTGCCAACTCCAATCTCTGAAGGCAAAGCAGAAAGACTGCTGGAGATCATTCAAAGACAAAATTATAGAAGTCTTTCACGGTAACATGGTGCTGATGCAACCGCGTCTTCCAAAACGGAGCGAGTGATGCCTCCACTTTCGTATCACTAGAGCCACGTGGTGAGCGATGCAGACAACACCAAAGCCAACTCTTCTGCAGCAGACAGGCTCGGGTTGCTTTTAATTTTAATTTTTGGGTTGCTTTTAATTTGTATAATATACAGCTTGCCCTAATTTATACACACTGCAGCATTAGACGATTAGACATGCTGAAGTATTATTATTCGCCTGATTCACAGCGGAGCATCCTCGGTCTCCACTCCTCTTCTGTCCCCTGAGTGTGGACCAGTATCCTCATTTTTGCAACTCATATAGAATAGGTGTCCTGCAACTATAATTAGTCCATTCCTCACTTGTTTTAATCTCTGTATTTTCTAAACTAAACCTACTGTTCTCAACTATCTTAATTATTGGCAAATTTCTGCCTGCCTAGGACACTTGTTTCAATCATCTCTCCCCTGTTTTCATGTTTTTGTTGGGGGAAGGAAAGACGCTCAATTACTTGATTAAAATCAAACTTAAAGTCAAACTTAAGTAGTCAAAACTTAGGTATATTATAGGATTATGATCTTCACATTTTCAAAAATTACTAATCTTTTCCAGAAAGTGTCAAAAAGCAGAAGAAAGGCAGCTGGAGAAAAAGTGTTTGCAGCTGCTTTATAAAGCAACTCTACTACGAGGTTTACAACTTTTTCCCAAGACAGAAACAGTGCTTTCCCCATGACCTCGAGTAAAATGAATATAACGCACGGATCACCACCAGTAATGCGTGTGCAGCCAGACACTTGTAAAATGTTGGTAAACTTTGCCAGAGACAGCACATGCAAGCAGCACAAAACACAGCAGCATACTGAAATGCAGTACATATGGGATGCTTGAGAACGTGCACAGGAAAATTTTGCTTTCCTGACATTATTTTGAGTGGTACGCTACTTTATGGTAAAGAGTATCCCATACTCGTGCCAACAAATCGGGTCATGTGTTTATGTATTCCTATTTATTCACAATATCAGATGTTTGAGAGGCTTTAAATTGCTTGCTGCGACTATTTTTGTGTGTGTGTCTAAACCTACACTGCATTAGTTACCATTAATCCTGCT
This sequence comes from Aythya fuligula, assembly GCF_009819795.1. NCBI lineage: Eukaryota > Metazoa > Chordata > Aves > Anseriformes > Anatidae > Aythya > Aythya fuligula. Next base: position 5,025,328 of record NC_045562.1, read on the forward strand.
GTGTAGCTCCCAAATGGGGAGAAAAATAACCACTTTTTTTGAAAAATGCCTAAAAATGACACTACTTTCACATCCATCATCATACTCCTGCCTAGCCCTAAGGACTTCTTGTGTAATCCTTTGAGAAACTTGGAATATCTGTCACTAATAGGAGAAATATCCTATTTTAAATCTACATGCTTGAGATACTTCAGATCTAGTTTTAGTTTATCCCTAAACATTTTCTGCACATCAGACATTTATAATTTTTGAAGAGGCAAGCAGGGAAGAAAGAAGGAAATAGGTGGGCAGCTGAACTGTAGCCTAAGTTATTCTCTGAAGATTTTTCATGTATGTTCTGGTGAATTTATTAAGATGGGGAAAAAAAAAAAAAGAAAAAATGTAGTTTATCACATGAAATTTACCATGCCAAACATCGGAATGGACTATTAAAACAAACCCCTAGCCTACAAATTTCCTGTTATCACTGAATATTATCTAGCAACTCCCTCTTGCTGGGATGAGCATAATCTTCGTATGCTTTTTCTGCAGTGATCTATGCATTAAAGTACTATCACTTCTGAGGATCAGTATTCCTGGAACTAGACAGGCATGTTTCCAGACTGCCAAAAGTAGAACTAGAGAATAACTCAGCCTATCTGATCAAGGCAACTTCATGTTCTGCTCAGGATCCTTTCAAAAAAAATATGACTGGATTAATTTTTTGATCTATTTGGATAGTTCAGAGTTTTTCTGTCTCAAAGGGGGACGGAATGGCTCATGTCTGACAAAAGCTGGTGAATTTGCTGCAACTGACCTTAATAATTCAGATCTTCCTTATTTCTTTACTCACTCTTCAGGCAGGACACGAGTACGGGGAGTTGAAATCTCCAAGGATTGCTTCTCAGAGCTGAACAGTTTTGTTGCTCTGAAGACCTATGCCATTTTTACTAGCACTTGCTCATTAGAAGTAGCACATTTGAGCAGAGAGATGGCCACAAGGGTTAGATATCTCCACTCAAAAAAAAAAAAAAAAAAAAACACAGAAAAGCTTTAACCATAGGTTAAAATAGCCAACCTCAGGCAACAGCAAGGCTTAGGTGAGAACAGTCAGGTGTATCAAGTACCTGAGAGGCATCAGCAGTTTCCTAGCAGCCTCCTGTGCCATTCCCAGTTCCTGGAGCTCAGCAGTGCCACCACTTCCAGCCCCTCGGAGGTGGGGAGGCAGGCAGCCCCTGCACTCTGCACCGCATCGGTGGGGAGCCCAGCAGGCTTCTGGTGCATCCGTGCTCTTGTTCCTTATGCGGACTTCCTGCAGCAGAAGGGAACAGGCTGTTCATCATTACAGTCAGCCACCATCTGTAGCTAAAACATCAGATGGAAAAAAAAAAAAAAAATAGGAGAGGGGAGTTGCTAATCTCTTCCAACCCTATGTTTTCAACATGACTGAGGTGACTTTTGAGATGTGAAGTGAAAGGAAAGATAACTGGGGTAGAGCAAAACTTCAGTCTACCGAGTCAGGTGGCCAAACACATCCATAGCTCATAGATGGCCTGTCTGTAGCAGGGCTGCTGCTAGAGCCTGTTCTTAAACACACCTTGAGAACCAAGCATTAGATGAAGTTATGTTTGTCTATGACAGAAGTCACTGGCCAAAGCAAAATATATTTCATACTAGCCAAATCCCAGAACAAAAATCTGCAGGAAAGAAAACATTATACAGAAGAGAATGAAACTAGTAGCCCAAACTGAAACACCATTTCCAAATCCTATATCATTGATGATCACGATGAACAAATGTGAAAAAGAAAAAATCTGCTCCAGCCCAACAAATGCAGATGTTTTTTCTTGAGGATCTGTGGCCCGTTCATGAAATTAGGTAATTACCTTACAGGTAATAACAGAGTTTAAGCTTGGGACTATTTCAAACAAACTTCTTCCAAAAGACCCAGAAAACAGAACAAACCTAGAAAAAAAATCCAAGACTGTGTACTTAATCCACAGCCTGTTTGAGTGGAAGCAATATGCTTTGTGATTGGGATGTGACCAGAGTCATTGAACACATAGCAGTGTTAACAGAACTCTTCAGCCCCAAAATGAACTGGCAAGAAGATCACCAAGTATCCAGCAGCTTGAGCCTTGTATTGCTCAAACACTGTGCCAAGTATTCAAACTTAACCTGATTTGGATGAGCACATGTCAAGTCTTGTAATCTCTACCTGTTGGATAGCAGGTCAGTCTTTCATCAGTCACACACCTCTGAATATCCACATGCACATTCATTCTCAGCTGGTGGTGTGAAGCACACGTGGCGGCCTGTTTACCTGTCACAGTAGCCTACTTTGCAAAATAGAATGTCCCTAGTCAAAAAATAAAAGTAAACGTGAAGGAGTTCAGTCAACTCCAGTCTTACAATGAACTGGGCAACTGGGAGGAGAGCACTGCTCATGAAACAGACACAAGAAAACCTTCTGAGTATCTGATTTATTCCTTCACACATTTCTTATTCTTTGGGTGTTATTTCTAGACCAGCATTAAATATCCTAGGCTATGTCTCCAGCACCTCTGGAAATCAATCCAACTTAGGAGTTGTCCCTAGCACATCTATACCATGCTTCAGTATGAAAAACCCGGGGACAATGGGGCTTCCACATTCTCAGGAATATAAAAGCAACTTAAGATGCACTTGGGAACCTGCTCGGGAAAATCATTCCACAAATGCTCTGGTTAGACTACAGGAAATCATGACTGTTGCTCTCTGTTATGCAACTTGGTCCATCTTCTATTTTATTTTATTTTTTATACTCTTCAATGAACTGCTAGATGTTTATCGACGATAAAAGGGAGAATCATTAGAATTCTGGTATAATTATTAGGATAATATATATGCAAAACTACAGATGAATGAAATAGAGAAGCTAACACTAAGCAGATACAGTACACAGAATCTAAAAATACCTCACTGCTGAACTGCAGAGGAGATGAATAGAGATAGACCTTTATACAGTATTTTGCTGGGGATAAATAATGCAATTAATCATGTGCATATGAGTTTGAAGGAGAGAAAGAATATTATCCCTTCATGTTCTGTACACTGGAAGCCTTAGGTTAAATATCATTTCAAAGTGTTTCTTGGCTGAATCTAGTATTCCTCTCTTTTAAGGAAAGTTGCTGGATCCCACTTAAAAGACTGATAATCCGGCAAAGAGGAAGACCACATTACCACAAGTGACTAAGAAACCCTCTGACTATCAATTAGTAGACAACATCAACCAACAGGCCTGGCAAACTCTAAAAAAAATGAGTTAGCATTATCCTATGGTAATTGCAGGATACGCTACTGCTTAAGTCACACGCTGAACATGATAGATCAGTTCCCAGTAAGGAAAATCTCTTGGGTATGTACTCTAAAACCCTCACTCACCACAGCAAGAAGCTTCACGATCTGTCCCTTACACACTGACATTATGCCTGAAGTTGGACTACAGCAATGAGTGATTTTTCAGGTTGGCAACAAAAAGGGAAGGAGAGGATAGGATTCTGACTGCATCCATTCGAAAGATTTAATTTATTTTCTCACAGTAGTGGGAAAAAAAAAAAAAAGCATTTGGCTGGGCATTTAACTTTTTTTTTTTTGTATGAATATTTGTGAGTGCTCAAAGGGAAAGCAAATGAAGGGACAAACCCACCAAACTGCAGAAGGCCAGCAGCAGCTTCTAACCCACTTAGAAGTGGACAGAGCACTCACCTGGTCTCAAACCTCTTCCATGTCTGAGGGACAATGAATCCTTACCACATACCTCTCAAGAACAAGCTGGCATAATGGTACCTGGTGCTACAGGAGACAGGGACCCAGGGAGATGTTGCTGGGGGGCACTGCATGGTCCCATACCAACGAGGAACCACTCAGAGCAGAGAGGCAGAAGCAAGAACAACCCCGCTGTGCCCTACAAACAGGCTTGCAGGGTTCAGCAGGGGTGGTGACTGCCTCTGAAATACTTGGCTTTCACCAAATTACTAGTCTCTCATATGAAATGCTTGGATAACAATTGAGAAAGCAATTGTAGGATCAGCAATTTTGTCCAAACAGTCACCAAGACCACAACCTTCTGAGAGCAGGCCTCCGCTTTCCACCTACCCTCACTACCTTCCCCTCCCTCCACCCCCAACCCATCTACCCAAAAAGCCTATAGGCCTATATATAGCCCTATAACTTAACCTAATACATGGGAAAAAAATAATAATAATAACTTGAGGAAAATACTCTTCTCTACATTTTCCTCAGCCTACTCTTGTTGGTCCCCTCTGTGAGAAGACGAGCAATTCATGGGCTAACTCATCCCACAGGACCAACACCACACACCTGCCCTCAGAAAAGGTGCTGCCCACACTTCCATGAGCAAGCTGGCTGAAGGCTTGCCTACTTGCGTGGTTGTCGCAGCCTCCTGAGGTCTTTTCCTTCTGTTCTCACAGGAGAAGGATCAGCTCCTGCTCTCCGCTTTTGGGAGATTAAGCCCTAAGGAGAGGCTGCTGTATTACTGAAAAATCTCATCCTTCCAACTGTGTCATTCATCACACCGAAGTACTCCTGCTTTGGGGTTCCAGAAAGTCTTCTGAGAGCCTCCCTCAGCATGCTCGGAGCTCCGGTGATCTGCAGCCACCAGATAGCGTTGATGTCCCCTAATGAAAACAAGCCCTTCCTTTTCCCTGGCTGCGAGGCAGACTCTGACTCAGCAGAAGCTACTGTACAGATAAACAGCGTGGGCCAGATTCCTCTTGACACGAGCAGCCCTTTCACACCCTTCTGGCAACGCCAAAGGGCCCCGATGCAATTTCAAGTGTGCTTTATACCCGCTGTAAGGTCTCATCGCAGTGCCAGGAACGCATGAGGAAGCCTCAGAATAAATGAAATCAGGCCCAGAAAGGACAGAACTGCTACAATGGCATTTCTGTGGGAACTTTCCCAAAAGTCATCTCCCACTGAAACTCCGCGCGAGGCTGATGCTCATTCTACTGGTCACATGTGGCTCCCAGATCTTTGCAGTTCATCGGCCTCTGAACATATGTGATGGCGTCTCTCTGTGGTGGAAAAAAAAAAAAGAAAGAAAGAAAGAAAAAAGGTGGCTCCGCTTCCAGCTCCACAAAGGATATGAGCAAGCTGTGTATGCTTCTGCAGCCCTTGTCAGTCAGTAAAATTAGATCCTTACAGCCCTCTCGCTTGAAGACATGTAGCTAGCTAGACGTCAGGCAGTGCAGGGCTGTATTTGAGGCTTGAGCACAGCAGCAGAATGATAAGAAGAAAGCTGGATTGGTTTCTGGCACTGCCAGGATCTTTCTGATAGCTGGTAATCTCAACCAGCAGCAGCGAGCAGACTACAAGGGTTGTGTGGAGATATAATAGGCACTTCTCAAATTATTAATTCCAATATATATATAGTATATTCTTTTTATGACCTCTGGTGAGCTTTAAATAAAGCATGGCAACAAAATACCTGCATTTGTAATTATTTTGAAGTATATATCCATGGCTTTGTTTTTCTTGCTTGCTTTTGAGTTTTAAGATGAAAGCAAACAGCCCGGGGTTATTCTGAGGAGAATCTAGGTATATGAAACTTTTGTTAATTTTTCCTATAGGAAAAGCAGCCTGCTTCTTCCCAAACCTTCAAAATAAGGTTTCATACTACTACCAGTGCAATATAATGAGCTGATTGTTTGGGAAGCGCAGGAGGGGCTAATTTTCCAGGGATTGCTAGTGCTGTCTGTGGTGCAATAGGGTCCCTTCTAAATGCTGAACATTACACTCAAGCCTTCTAGAGCACTGCTGCCATTCCATGCAAATTCCTTTGCTAACTTTATATTGGAAACATTTGCAGTGATCTTTTTAACCTCTGTCTGTGTCCCCAGCAAGAGGGAAGCTGACTGAAAAATGTAAAGAGACCGATGAGCACATCTATGAAATTTAAACTGTGGACCACCTCCCCCCCAAAAATATATATTTGTCACTTTTGACATTTGCTGACTCTTTTCCTTTAAAAGAAAAAGTCAAGAGCTTTAAAGAAAAATTAGGGAAAGCCGCCTGAAAGGGTTAAACTTTTTCCCTACAGCTTCTCTAAGCGGAACTGATATTCTTAGTCTGACTTAAGGATATGGAATAGAAAGGCTGCCAACATCTGTTGTGGTCAGAGACAGATAAAAGAGACTAATTCAGAGCTGGAAGAACCCATGTACAGCATTCTGTGTTGCATTACCCTCTGCATAAAAGCACGCAAAATAGCATTTGATAGTATGGAAGATAGGTGCTCACCTAAACTTCTTCACCGTAGGGACCTGGGAGCTTCACACGTATGGAAGTTCCCTCATGGCCACAGAGGGAGAGAGAAAGCACAATGTGACACATTCAGCTTCCAACTGAGGAGCTCTGGGGCTGAGAATATTTCAGAAACACTGAGTTTATAATCACACTGCTACGTAACAGGGCCATAGGAATGAAACAGAAAGGAGACAGGTGATTTGGGAGATCACAGGTATTGGGAGCAATATCAATTTCACCTGCTGGCCATTAAAAACTTAGCACAGAACAAATTAGGATACTAATTAACTTTGGAAGTGGATTAGCCCAAACTCCATGAAGGCACTCAGAGCAAGAGGATCCACAGAGGCTTGAAGAGCTAATGTGATTTATATTCACACCCCAATTCAGTTCTTAAATGTACTTCATGTAGACAAGCCTTCAAATTACTGTAATCAGCAATTATTTCCAAGGAAGCCAGTGCCATTATGGCAGTACACAACAGGCATACAGTCAAAATCAGGCCTATAGACGACAAACTGCAGAACAAGTGCATCCATCTATATTTACTTTTGCCAAGATTGTAGGACAATCCTGTAGGACAGGAACTTCAGGATCTGAAGTACAGTTTGAATGACAGCCATTTTACTGCAGGAAAAGAAAGTTTTACATACAGGCAACTTAATTACATTACGAGTGAGGCTACAAGTGACACAAAGTGTGTAAAGTCTAAATGCTCTTCTGCTGTGAGCTCTGCTGTCCTTATTCCAAACAAGCATCCAGCTTGCCTCTTTCACAGTAAACCTCACTTTACACCTCACCTTTCATATTCATCAGGAGCTAGGATGCAGATGGAATTAAAACTCCCTGTCAGGAGTTGTGTTGCTTTCAGGAGCACAGAGCAGGAGCCAGAGGCACTGGGCCCAGCTTCTGAGAAGGTAGAACTAGAAGTCCTGCCCTAAGTTCTGCTCCTATGAGGTGATCTAGTCCTTATTCTAAAGGACAATTGAACTGACCAATATTTCTTGTCACCTTTTACATCCTGACATACCCCTCAAAACATTCCCCTCATCTTTCAGAAAACGTGCAGAACATTGGCAGGTATAGCATCACGGATCAAAACTCTACCAGTTTAGAGAAATTCTCCTTCAGCTACCTCCACCCATTTTAAAATTTTCTTTGCACATCTTGGCAGTTAGAGAACTTCACCAAACATTTCTTGCTTGATATAACAAAAGAGAACCAGATTATGAAGCACTGGCTTGCATCTGTACTGGATCAATAATTAAGGATTCTTAACATAAACACCAGTTTCTTCTCATAGTTGCATAATGCAAGCCTTTCACAAAGCAGGTGTAAATTTACAAGCTGGCTTTGTGAACTCATTCCTTCATTGTCAAACTCTTAATTAAATCTGATTTTTCAGCTCAATAGCATGTTTGTGTGTTAAACATAGAAAGAATTATTAAATCATACTGAGTTTTTACCACCATTACAGATACACATTTTGCAAGCCTCCAAATATTCTAAATTATTGATAAGTATTTAGTCACACTTTTTTCCCCCAAATATGTTTTTAATAACTGATCTTTATTTCAGATGCATGAAAATCAACGATTTAAAACATATTTTGAGGTTTAAACAACTACACCACGACTACCTCTTCTGTAATCTCAGACTGCATATATCAGAATCAAGATGCACCCTGGCAAAGACATCTTGCCATAGCTAAATGTAGCATCTGATACAGCTTTTAGATCCCATTGTATTTCTCAGTTGCTAAATAATATGCCCAGTAGGCTAATAGCAGTCTGTGCAAGGTCTGATCCCGTGGGATTTTGCCATCCAAAATCTGCCAGCCTCTAGATCTGTATTTCTATGACTGCGAAGGCAGCTCCCCGTAAGGAGACATGGTTTGTGCAAGAAGTAGGAGGATTTTGTACACCACACAAGTTCTTCATGTTCCACAGTCCAAAATAGACTTATCTGGAGCCAATTTACTGAATGTAATTTATACCAGACCCTTGCTGGAATGACTTGCACTCTTGCGGCTCTTCAGATGTATATCCAATAGGGAGCTATCACTCTGCATGAGTTTTAATACAGAGGTCCAAGTACAAAATCCAGTACCCTGAGACACCATGTGGCTTTGGAGCTTTCCTTGAGAGAAGCAGAGCCAATAGCTCAGCAGCCAGGTTATATACACTACGGAGTTCTTCTACTTGTAACAGGTATGATATGGGTTATTTTCTTTTTAGGATTTGACAGTCTTCTCCAACAAATAACGAGGTCAAATAGTTAATCACTTTTTCAGCCTAGGAAGTTTTCAACTCAGCTATTATTTCAGAAAGACAGGCCTAGCCCTTAGAGATGCTGAGCATTGGCTATGCTATTGGAACAAATGCATAAGGAATATACAATTTTCTTCTGAATCTGTACAGCCCTCATAGCCTTTTTCACAGTGCTTATAAGCATGAAATACCAAAGACACTATACAAGTCTGGTACAGAACTGGACATGAGATGTATAGATTACATGCAGGTAACCTGAACAACAGTTTGTACATAATTAAATACTCCAAACTTGAAATCTCATTCTACGGAGTTTTGTACTACAGAAAGGTCTTCCGCATATAATCTGGAACAACAGGCAGCCAAACAACTACATTGTACTCACCAACATGAGCTGTGCATTCTTTAAATTTATTTCTCAGGCAATTTCAATACCAATCCATTCTGCAGCTGAAAAATGAGGAAGTGAGAAATCACTTTTGATGTAAACCACCAGCATGAAGCAAGAATAGTCAGTAAAGAATAGCCACTGTCTTTGAAAGAGCAGTGCTTCGGAAAGCATACACTGAAGGTATGTCTTTACTGCACCCTGCAATGCAGTGAAGCTTTTAGTGAACCAACTCCCACCCATACCAGAAGCAGCCCAGGCAAGGCAGCATGAAGCTCAGCAGGTGACCTCCTGATACTCACTGAAAGAGACCCACCATAAGCAGAATTATTTAGTTGCAACTGCAGCACCTAGAAGTTCTTAACATAAAGTGTGACATTCTCATTATTTTTTCTTTCAGATTGATAGGATCAGCTTTTGTGCAACACTTTCCAAATATTAATATATAGAAATTAGATTATATTCACCTGCATGTACACCTTAGAACATACTGCTGCTGTACTATCAAAAGGCAACTTTTAGCAGCCTCGCAATAGCACCGTGTCCTCATTATATGCCTGTATTTCAGCAGGGGGATGAGATGCTTTGAACCTAATGCTACAAAGTCAGTCAGTGAGGGAGCAAAGAGGTGAACTTACACCTGCAACACCATAGGTCACAACCCTGATTTCTACAGCAACCATTTTCCTTGGCCACAGGGAAGGAGCTCCCCCGTGCTTTGGTGCCCGCAGTCCCTGAACTGCAAAGGGAGGCACGCAGCTTGTGGGGTAGCAGAACAGCAGGAAATACTTCACTGAAATTAAAACAAGTAGATTTTCACTGCTTAAACATGCAAATGGCTTACACATTACTGCAACATGGCAGGATCATATTAATTTTAATAGGCCTGCTCCCCACTGCAAAGCACTAGAGATCTTTCCTGGATATTTTTTTCTAAAATAGCTCAAATTGTTACACTGTCAGGCATGGTATCAGTGTTTAAGGCTCTCCTGTTGCAAACACTCACCCACAAGCAGCAGTCTCACCTGCTTTGATATTTATCAATGATAGGAAAGCCCTTTTAAATCCTCACAGCAGAGGAAACAGTGTAATGACCCTGAAGTCAGGGAAATGTAGTTACTGATTAGCAACAGCCCAAGAAAAAGAAGTGTCTGCAGGAGGGAAGAAAAAAAAAAAAACAGTCTGGGGACCTTCAGAAGTTTATCTCAAAGACATCTGAAAGCCCAGAGAGTATTTTTGTTTGCTAACAGTGCAGCTATGAATGTGTTTTCCTCAAATGCCTGTGCACCAGGCCCACAACTCGGTCTCTGCCTCTCATGAGGAGACTCACAGCAACCACATCCTACCTGCCCTCACCAGGCACCTACCAACCACCCTCCTCCAGAGTCTGCCACACGGAAGGAATAACACCCCACCCCAGGACAGCAAAGCTGGGTGGGCAAGGAGGATTTCAGACATTTCCTGCTGTTTTTTGCTGTGCCCACGCAGCTTCCTCAGTAGCGCACCTCAGGCCAACACCAGGCAGCCATTACCTGCTCTAGGCCAGTCACAGCTGGTTCACTCAGCAGCAGGAGAACCCTGCTACACACCAAAACCTGACCATTGCCCCCCAAAATCATCAGCCCCTAACTTGAAAACACAGACTGCATCCCTTCGATGCTTCCCAGACCTTTTTTACCAAAAGTTTTTACCAAAAATTTAGCAGTCACAGGGTAGGAAACACTCCTTACTCCCCCTGTTCCAAAAGAGCAGATCCTTCTGGAGGCTGCTGGATTGGTAGAACTGTTTCTAGGCTATTAAGTTTGTGTAAGCATTTGAAGAGCATTTTTTATTTCAGCTGCTACATCTCTTATTAGCAGTAATTTCCACTTGATAGATATTATTTACACATTGTTTTAAATATATTTAAGATCATCCCCATGCTTCCTAGCTTCATAATGGGTTCCCTTTCATAACTACCAAGGCTCTCACAAAAGCTGATTCAGTAGTAGGACATCATAGGCTACATCAACATCAGATTCATCTCAGGCAGATATATTTTGGCTTTATTCCCCCACACTGCATCTAAGGTGTGTAAACTGTCAGGAATATCAGCTTCAGGAAAGTGACAAATATTATTACTCTCACAAAACCACGCATTGAAATATGAGATGGCTACGAAGAACACGAGCTTGTTGTAGACCATTGATATTTTGAATAAGTTGAAATAATAACATCCATTCAACATGATAGCCTGTCTCTAACAGCAAACCTACTTGGCACCAAACAGTTATAAGAGTCAAGAACCATATCTCAAAAGCCTTGCAGTTAAAAATAAATATATATATATTTCTCAAAGCAATCTTGTAGGATCAGTAAATATTATGCTCCCACTTCATAGACAGATAGACTTCTCTGTGCCTTTTTAAACAGGCATAGACAAGGCCTGCAAAGTTAAAAAGTAAAAGCTCTAGCAAGGCTGGGGATTAAAATAAGAAAATATGGAGAGTTTGCCTCAGTCTTTCAACTAAGCATTTAATCAAAAAATAGTATTTCTATTCAAAAGCAGCTTGAAAAGCTCAGACATTTCTTAACCTCTCTTCCATCATAGCCCCAACTTGCCTCCATGGTGCAACATCTTCTCCCTTAGCAAGGAGGCAGCAACCATGCACAGCACAGCAGGGAAGATAACTAGCTTCCCAGCCACTCTTTTAAAGTTTCTTTTGCCACCTGATGTGAGAGACAGCTGGGATGAATCTTCCAGAATTGCTCCACCCAAAAAACTAGGCTGAATATTTGATGTAGGTCTAATGACTGTCAGAGTGGCACCAAGAGGCAATCGGTCTTCCAATGTGGCAGCAGTTTTGCCTGCTAAATGGAGCAGTAAAGTTTTGCATAAGGCCTAAAAGAGAACTGTAGCAAGCTCGTTGCAAGGTATCTGTAGAAACCTATCCAATATTCAGCAAAAAATAAAAATATAAAATATAACAAAATAAAAAAAAAAAATTGCTCTCTCTCCTCCATTGGAAACACCTTCCCAATTATGTGCTGCTTGCAGTCAAAATGATGTTGGTACTTTGTTGACACAGATCTTTCCTGAACAAACAAAGATCATGAAAACAGTCAAGAGTTGTCAGATGATAGGGAAGAGCGAACATTTCCCCATGGCAAGGAAAAAAAGCTATCATCATCAGCCTAAAGAGACAGGGGTTGATTTTTGTTTACAATACTTGAATGTGAGAGCAAACTGGGCCACCCATTTAGAGATGGATTCTGCTCCTTGATTACACAGTTATTTTTAACTTCTGTGTTTTTATAACAAGTCTGGCTATGAACTTTGCTACAGTTCCTCATACAAAGAGAATTCACAGACTTTCAGCAAGACTGCTGTATTTTAGATTAGATGGCAATTTTATTTGAAAAGTGACAAAGAAAAAAGTGGCTTCTCTAGCTTGGCAGATCTGTGCCCTGTGTGTATTCAGTTATAATTTATTCATGCTGGTGATGAAATACATTCCCCTGGTTTTTAGTCACTCAGCCCTGCAGAGCTGGTGGAGCTCAGAGAGACAAGAGCAACTGTATTTAAGGGCTTCCCAGAACATATCAGTGTGAAACTTGAATGTTTTTTATTTATTTGTTGGGGTTTTTTTGTTTGTTTCTGATGTGGTTGTGATTTCTGTAGGTAGCAAGTACAGGTGGATGTCCCCTACATCAACCCAACAGAGCTAATGTGCATCCAGATGTTTGTGCCATTAAGGCACATCCCAAGACTGTGATGGGCTCCACAGAAATTCCCAAGCCCCCTAGTTCCTGGGAGGCAGCAGGCAGAGCAGCTGAGTGCGTACATATCAACTTGGCAGAGCATTGTGTACCACCATCAAGGCACAGTGATGTGGCTGTCATCAGCCTGGTGTCCCTCAGAAGGGTGGCCCCACTGCAAAGGCTCTGTGGGCTGCATGCATGTGTAGTGCTATCCAGGAAATCACAGGAAAAAAAAAAGAAGCTTTGATGTTCTTTGGTCTGATTTCCTCAAGTAACAGCAGAATTGCTTGTAGTATGAAGTGGTGAAAAATTCATGCCTCAGACTTTTCACCCTGAAAGCTGCAAGACCTGGTTTCTACCAGGTGATTTTGAAAATAATAATAATGCATTGGAGGTGTTCTCATTTCTGACCCTTAGGATGTATGCCAGTTATCTTGCCAAGCCTCTTCTGTTGCAAACCTGGAGGCTAGAAATTTAGTTTTAAGGAAGACCTATTCAACTAGCAGTAGGTAACACACTATGAGATTCGCCATGAAGAAAAATCTATGAGATTCTGACATAAATCCCTTGTCTCCAAAACCAAAGGCTTTGAACAAAAGTTGTGAGATTTATGACAAAAAGCACCAGGGCTGTCAGCAAGGCATATAAAAATGCTGTTGAGGTTAAGCCAAAGCTTTAGAAGACGTAGGTCTGCAAAGTAAGCAAGGCTAGATTTTGGCCATAGAACCACCTCTGCCATTCAGCCCTTTGCCACAACAGTCAGCTCTGCCTCTTCCATGACAAGCAAACTTGTCATGGAGGTCACAATTTCAACCAGTTACCATGTATATCATGTAATGCTTAGGCCTCCCTCATTTCACACAGTATGGGTCAGTTCCTCCATCTGTTACGTCACAGGAGAAAATCATAGAATGATAGAAACACAAGGTTGAAAAGGACCTACAAGATCATCTAGACCAACCGTCCTCCTGTCACCAATACTACCCACTAAGCTACTAAAGCATATCTCGTAGCACCTTGTCCAGGAGCTTCTTGAACACTGTGAGGGACGGTGACTCCATCAACCCCCTGGGCAGGCCATTCCAGCGCCTGACCACTCTTTTTTTTTTCCTGACATCTAATCTAAATCTCCCCAGGCACAACTTGTGGCCATTTCCTCAAGTCTTATCACTAGTTATCTGAGAGAAGAGGCCGACCCCCAGCTCCCAACACCTTCCTTCAGGCAGTTGCAGAGAGCAATGAGGTCTCCCCTGAGCCTCCTTTTCTCCAGCCCAAAAACCCCCAGCTCCCTCAGCCACTCCTCACAGGACTTGTGCTCCAGGCCCCTCACCAGCTTCATAGCCCTGCTCTGGACACGCTCCAGCACCTCGATGTCCTTCTTGTAGTGAGGGGCTCAAAACTGAACACAGTGCTCAAGGTGCAGCCTCACCAAAGCTGAGTACAGGGGACGATCACCTCCCTGCTCCTGCTGGCTACACTATTCCTAATACGGGCCAGGATGCCGTTGGTCTTCTTGGCCATCTGAGCACACTGCTGGCTCATGTTCAGCCAAGCATTGATCAACACTCCCAGGTCCCTTTCCTCTTCACAGTCTTCTAGCCACTCTTCCCCAAGTCTATAGCGCTGCATGGGGTTATTGTGGCCAAAGTGCAGGACCCGGCACTTGGCCTTATTAAACCTCATCCCATTCACCTCAGCCCAGCAGTCCAGGCTATCCAGATCCCTCTGAAGGGCCACCCTATCCTCAGGCAGATCGACACGACCTCCCAACTTGGTATCATCTGCAAAGTAACTGGGGGTACACTCAGTCCCCTCACCCAGGTCATCAATAAAGATATTAAACAAGATAGGCCCTAGTACCAACCCCTGGGGGACACCACTTGTAACAGGACACCAGCTAGATTTACCTCCATTAACCACAACCCGCTGGGCACGGCTCTCCAGCCAGTGCTGGAGAAGAGTGTATCTGTCCAGGCCATGGGCAGCAAGTTTCCCCAGAATTTTGTGGGAAACCATATCAAAGGCTTTGCTGAAGTCTAAGTAGACTACATCAATAGCCCTTCCCTCATCTACCAGTCTGGTCACACGATCATAGAAGATGAGGTTGGACAAGCACAAGTCCACTTACTCGAGCAAGGAAGGTCTAAGCTTGTCATTTGTAAGAAAATCTGTAGGTCCAGTCCCAAATTTTAAAAATGCTTCTGCCTAAAGACAGAGAACAGAAGGGAGTGGTCCTTCCTATCCAGAGATGTGTGGGACAGCCTGCTTTAAGGAGAGGCAATGCTCCTGCAATGTGTTATGTGTATGTGTTTGGGGATATGAAAAAGTGCTATTCCATCAGGTAAATGACACAGATGACAAGGATGCAGCAGAAAAATTTCTACCTTCCCAGTGGCTCCCTCCAGAGTCTAGATTTTATCTTCCTAAACTTTAGGGGAAAGTTTTACTTGGAGGAGCACAGGGGTATTAATGGGTTGTTGTTGTTGTTGTTGTTGTTGTTGTTGTTGTTGTTGTTGTTGTTGTTGTTGTTGTTGTTGTTGTTGTTGTGTGGTATTTTTTCATTGGTACTTAATTTCAGTAGATTCCCTAAGATAGAGAAGTTTAGAAATCAAGCAGCCAAATATATAAATAAAAAGAGAGAGAAAAAAAATGATGTCACCCTCAAGCAGTTCCATCAAGGGATGACATTTTAAATCACATCATGTCTCACACCCATTTCTTAGTGCAAAATAAATCACTTGAACAGAGTGCAAGCCAATTTTTACTTTAAAAAATGTTGTGTCCTAAGGCTCTCTTCTTGAACTTCAAAAGCATACTTCATAATTACTCTACCTATCAAAGGAAACTCAATATTTCACCTCCAACCTCCCTCTGCTTGTGTTATAATTTTTAATTGTTAATAAATTATATTAATTTTAAACTGGTTATTCTCTCTCAAAATTACATCTTTCAAATGAGTATGGAAAGTTATTTTAAATTAACATATTTACCTTTAAATTATATTTTAGTAATTTGTTTATGACTTTTCTTCCCTATTAATTCTTACATGAGGATTTCAACCTTGGGATACCCCATTTAACTTTATTTGAATACTGCTGTCTCAATTTAAGAGCCTTAAATCTATTTCACGGAGCTTGAGATTTCTAGAAAACAGGTATTTTTGTTTTGTTAGCATAGTTACATACTTGAGTTTGGAGGCATCACTATGCACTGCATGGGCTTCTGTCATCACAAGCTTAAGACACAGGAGGAAAATTTGAAGTCATATTTACCATCTAAAAGCAGCTTTTGCAGGTGTGTACAGCACTTGTAAAGAATATGCATATCAATATTTCTGGTGGGGCTATATTATTTTCTTTAGCTAGCAGGTATATTACTTAACGCTCTATCCTTGCAAATGCATTCAAGAAGGTTAGATGCAGCATCTACTGCAGATGCACTCTTTTCTGTAAAGGTGAGTCTCTAAAGGTGAGGGTGCTTCTGGATAAAGAAAACTAAGTTCCTGTGTGTATTCCAGCCTGGTAATAAAGGCATCGTTCTTAATAGTGCCCAACAGCCAGCATTTAGGAGTATTCACTGTTTTTTCAAGGCTGGTCACATGCTTAAATGAGTGAGTAACTACTGCAAAATGGTAGAAAAAAGCCAGCATGCCAATTTTAGTATTATATATAGCAATGCTCTTCAAACTCTAGCACATGGCAATTACCCTCATGGCAGGACCAACCAAAATAGGTGGCAATGTCCTGAGGTGGGACAGAGGCAGAGAAGTTCATGCCCACGTGATGTTAAGTTTGCCTCTTGGGCTCCAAGAGTCAAGCAGAACTGGAGCACATGGCAAAGAAACAAAATGCACCCAGCTGGTGAACTCAACTACTTGGCTGAACAAACAATTCCCCCATTAAAAGGAAAATCTTCCCAGATATGCTTTTGGGATTCCTGGGCAGCCCATGGGAAAGAAAAACAGAGCACAGACTGTCTCTGGATAGTAAGTTGTGAACGTAACATTAAGCTCAATGTGTACAGGATGCTGTTCAAGTGCCAAACAGATACCCCTGTAGCCTGCAGTTTTCAAAACTAAATAAATACTGGGACTATCTCAACATCCCTGTGTTACACAGCCACATACAAAAGTATTTTTTTCCCAATTATCAGTAGACAACTGCAAATTGTCCATGTTCAAAGAACGCTGGCTACCTAAGGTGTGAAGCAGTCGGTACCTCAGAGATTGCTTCGCACTAAACCTGCCACATTTTGTCACCTTTCCCTCATTATTCTGCATACACAATAGTCTTCCCATATGAAAGAAATCCGGGTTTTGCTCACTCTTCAGTCATTTCTCTGTTCAAAACGAAACCCACAGAGTCAATAACTTTTTGTGAGTCCTCATGACACCCATTGCTGGTGGATCACAGGAAGACTAAATCACAGGAAGAAGTACAAGCAAAGTAAAGCAAAATAGTTTCAGACCAAATTTACACTCTTGCATAAATCTCCGTACACACTCCCAAGTCCCAGCTCGTCGAGATGAAAACGCAGCTCCTAATTCTTCCCATATGCCTCAGACAAAACGTTATGAATGAAGCACAGCTCCCCGTCCCACTTTGTTCCCTTCCAGCCCAACCCACCCAACTCTGGATCAACCCGCTTGGTTCTCGCTCCGTCTCGTCTGCCTGGCCGAGGCAGGCCGGGGAGCTGTGCCAGCAAAGACGCTGCACTCCTCCTCGCGAAAGGGACGGGAGCGTGAGGTGGATGGCAGCATGTGCTGGAAGGCTCAGAAGTGCTCGACACATGTGCTCCTCTCCGGCAAAAAGGCAGAGGGAGGGGATGCGAGGAACGGGGCAGCGCAGTTCTGCTCTTTCATGTGACGAGGGCTTCCAGAGGAGCGTGTTGCAGCCAAAAGGAGGCACGGAAAGCTTTCTGGATGTTCTAATTTATTTCTAATAGTTGTCTTCGTTTAAGGAGCAGCGTGTTTTCTCTTGAGTCTGGCATAGCCAGTGGCTGAAGCAACAGATGTACCACTCTGATGATCCTGAAGAAGGGAAAAACATCTGTCTGCAGTAGCGTTTTTGGACTCCGAGGACCGAGTGTATAAGCCTATGGGAACTTCACAGGCACTTGAAGTCCCAATTTATTCATTGTTGATTTATTTATATACCTTTATGCGAGAGCCTTGGTGGCACACAGCAATGTATAGAGAAAAGTTTCAGCATATAAATTAAATTTTAAGACATCGAGTTACAAAAAAAGAAGAGGCTTTAGGTATGTGTGAAGCGGCATGTCGTTAGATATTTGCGTATTGAGGCGGGCATCTGACGTTTTATAGTATACACAATTGACACATCTGGGAAAATGCATGCACTGCCAGCTAAAATGCCTAATCTCTTCTTTAACACATCTGTGGTTTAATTACAAAACCTAGCGAACAATTAAAATTCAGGTCAGCACACAGCAGCACTACCGTCCTTTGATGTGGGGTCAGTGTTGGTCACAGTCCTGTTCTCATTATATAGGTTAATCAACTTAGTGGAGTAACTATGACAGGGCTGACCAGAAATCCATGTAATTACCAATGCTCCGAGAGTGGTGGCAAGCAGGGCTGTTTTATTTGTTCGATACACAAATATTATTTCTTCTAAATAAAAACCAGCTCGAGATCCCAGATCCGGAGCTGTTGCTCTGAAGCAGATTTGTTTATTCGGCGAGTAACTCATTACTGCTGTCGCTCTCCTTATTGCCGTCCATCTGCACGCGCCCACGCGGCGGGGCGCGCACCCCCCCCCGACACACGTGCGAGCACACACCCACACGGTAGCCTTAATCTTGTAATTAGATTTGTACCGGTGACTACTTCTGCCCCTGCAGCATCCCACTGGCTGCAGTTGCTTGTGCTCTGCACCGACTTGCAAAGCCACCGCACAGATCCGCTCGCAGCAAATTTAGGACGAAATGACGCACACGTTGCTTTTGGTCTGGGAAAGAGGAAGGCACCTTGAGACACCCGCACAGAAGGGAGTGGGAACGTAGGTTTGTGACCCGGTCACCTCCACCCATTCGTCCATCTCACGGGAGCTGCTTGTTGTTGTCGCAAATTTGGGGGCAACTTCCATCCAGCACCCATTTCATAGAAGCGGCTCGCTGTGGCCGGATCAGATGTTGCTTTCTCTTGCCCAGATGTAGATTCTCCTTGATACCTAAACAAAGTAAACTCACCCCAAACCTCCAACGGGTAATCCCAAGTCCAGCTTGAGGGATATAGCCAAGGCCCAAACGTCCAAACCCTCCACGCAGGAAAGCAGAAATTCCTGCCAGCTTTCTGGTAGGATGCACAGTGCCCCGAAAGCCAGGAGTTATCAGGCTGCTCAGCCTGGGATTTTCGCAATAGGCACCCATTTCTCCCTGAAATGAGAGTGACAGCTAGGAGGTTTGAGCTGGGATTTTTGCAACAGTCACCAAACTCCCGGGGAAATTCGGTGAGAGCTGAGAGTTTTGATCCCCCACATGAAAGTTGACAGGAAATTAATATGCATTTCAGTGGGGGTAGGACTCAGTCCGGGTGCCACACTCCCATAAGCTCTTTTGAAAAGCACAGCCTTAAAAGGTAATATTCTGATATCCTGACTATGCGAGGTTGGGTATTTTTTTTTCTAAATCTTAAAAATGTCTTAGTTATAATTTTCTCCAGCCCTTCCGTCCCCATGAGATAAAAGGAGCCTGGCTTTACATGCAGCAAGATTTACCAAAGTAGCCTCAGAGAAGTTTGAAACCACCTCCTAAAACACTTCCAAATCAGTTTCTAGATTTTTCTTCCTGCACATTGAGTGCAACACGGGCAGGCAGCTAGGACTGAGCGAGGTGTCCCGGCTGAGCATTTGCCTGGGCTGAAGCTGGACCATTTGCTAGCGCAGCGATAACCCCAGGGGCACCCTCCCCAAGAGCAGCAAGCCAGACAAAGGGGACGCTGAGCCAACAGAGGAGCCTCTGGACATACGCCGAAGCACAGCCATAAAAGAAATGACAGCACAGTACAGCGTGGCATTGTGGTGGCACGCTGTGTTTTCATTAGGGTGTGTCAAAATTTTAAAATGGGACAATAAAGAAGGAAAATATTTTGGTAATAAACCCTGGGTTGTCCCTTTTTAAGGGAAAAGTTTAACTGCTGTAGGGGGGCAAGGACTGTGTTTTATTAAGTTTGTTGTCGGGTGTCTATATCTCTTTGGCTTCCTTACATACTGTATTGGAATAGCAATAAATAAGAGGAGCCTTTAAGTGTTGCCACAGTGCTAATATTTACTACTTGTAACAGGCGTCGATGAGCAGATCTTTACTGCTCCTTTTCTGTTTGAGTCCTACTCCCTGAGACACTCTGCTCTCTCATTCTCCCCACCCACTACATTTAAACTAACAAACCAGGTTTTCTTTATGCCATCTCCATCCATCCCAAGAGCTTTGATCACCAAAGGGAACATGCCAGCGCTGGCAGCATTCTCATTTGAGAGGAAACATTGATATTTCCAAGTTATTTTTGTTGTGTGGCTGAATGACAGCAAGCATTTTCAATTGTTTTAGTCTTCCAAGAAGAGAAAAAAAAAAAAAAAAAAAAAAAAAAAAAAGTACTCTGGTCAGGATAGCTTATTTAGATTAAGTTTAAAATATCATTTATACTTTTTCTTCTTTTATTTTATGAAACAACTTTTTAACTGCTTCCTAAAAAAATAAAAACAAACCTTCAAGAAAAAAATTGTTTGGAAACGAAACACTGAAGCTCCTTGTTGTAGCAGGAGTCAAACAGGAC
Source organism: Aythya fuligula (assembly GCF_009819795.1). Lineage (NCBI taxonomy): Eukaryota > Metazoa > Chordata > Aves > Anseriformes > Anatidae > Aythya > Aythya fuligula. The sequence goes on from NC_045562.1 coordinate 5,045,807, forward strand.
ATATTCATATTTTGCTTTCTTATGTTCAAATGAAAGTCACTGAAAAATTCACAAACCCGTTAAACATTCACATTTTTAATAAAAATGGCATTTTGGGTAGAAAGAACATTTGGATTGATTTTTCATCGACCAGTGGAAGCTACCAGGGACTAGCACGATGTCTTCTTGCTGTTTCTCACTCCTGATGTTGCAATTTTGCTGCCACCCATTCTGTGGTCTTCATCTGCGTCGGGCTGGTTCACTGTGGAAAAGCACAAATGGAAACTCTTAAGACCCTCTTGAACGGAGCTAGAGGAGTACCAATGCACCGTTATGGGTTGTGTACGTATGTGTCTGTAGCAGACTGGGGAGCGTCCATCGCCAGAGCCATCTCTATCACAACGCGCAGCACCAGAGCTGGTCCCACTCGGATTATTTCTCTTTCTCTCAAGAAACCTCCCTTGGCTTCCTTGTTATTCCCAAATCTGAGAAGCAAGTCCAAGAGCAGTGCTGTGCTGAGCCAGCAGGAGGTGCTCCTATAGCAAGAAAATCTGCCCAACAGACCAAAACATAGCTATGTGGCACCAAATTTCCTTGCCATTACCATACAAGAAGCCTTTGGCATACTCAAAAAAGGGGGTTCAGTATGGCAGGGAAACTGGTTTGAGCTATCCTACAGCTGGAGCCTAGACAGACACAATATTTTTCTTGTTTTTAAGTTATTGTAATCAAGCATATTGCAAAAGAGGGAAAAAAAAAATAAATGAAAATATGTTATTAGGTCCTAGTAGACTTGCAATTTCTGAATTTCTTTTACAAATGCCCATAGAGTATTCCGTCTTTATCCTCCCAAGTCACTGAGAATAACACATCAAAGAGCATGTTTGCATTTCTATAATAGATAACAGCATTGACATAAGCTTCAGGGTTCATACAAACTATAAACTGAATTACCAATCTCCTATCTCACATATTTATAAACTGTAAGTCGAGCCTGGAGAAAAAATTCCAACTCCAGGTGAAATAATTATTCTGGGGCTTTTGAAGCGTCACTTCTGAGCTACAGCCCGAATTCCGGTGGACATGAATTATCCTGTTGGCTTGCACCAGCCTCTCTTGGCGTAGCAAGAGGCAGGCAGCAGCCTGGCCTCTGCCGGCCACTGCCATGGCGAGGCTGGGAGCCCGCAATCGAGCAAGCCTGGATTGCCTGGAGCTCCTGCTTGTGAATCTGAAAGCACAAAGCAAGACACCTTTTTCCTTGTACCTTAAGGAGGAAGAACATAGTTTCCCTGATTTCCAAGAAAGCTCACACAAAGGGCCCGTTTTTGGAGAAACCAGGCACCATACACCCTCCATGGACACCACAGCATCGATAAAGCCAGGGCACGTTGCCCCAGAGATGAGAGCAGCAGGCCGAGAGCTTGCAAGAAACCACGGGGAACCAAGCAGTGAGTCTGCCCGGGCGTTGTGTCACTGGAAAAAGTCAAGGAAAGGAGCTTTTCACCTCCTGCCATGAGCTGGGCCGAGCGTGACTCACCTAAACCACTGGGTGAGAGCGTGGTTCTCGTGTGAGACACTCTTGAGTGCAACACCAGGCCTGGAGACGACGTGAGTCACCCGTGTGGCAGCTCTCTGAGCGACCCTGTTCAGTTTGGGGGCACTGCGTTGTCAGAAAGGAGAGCAAAGCAGGAAGGAAAGCATTGCCAGAAAGGGTTGTAATGTCACACACGATTACCTTCACTGAGAAACCAAAAACCTGAAGCCAGCGACACTCGTGGGTCTCAAATACTGGTCCGAGCCATCAGCTCCAAGTCACAGCCCCTCAGAAGGTCTCTGCTGCTGCTGCCACTGTTCAGCAGGCTCAAAAAAAGAGGAAAGACAAGGTGTTAGAGGAAATAACAGCCTGGTGTGTGAGACAGGATGTTCTTGGGTAGTTTTACACACGGCAACTGGAGTCTAAGCTGGGCACATCTCTTTGTAGACCTCATACAAGAACAGTAGCCCCGATGGTGTTACGTGAACTCAGCAGGGCACAAAGGTCATCTGGTTCTGGACTACATAACAAGGCGTGGGCATTTAAGGCACAGAAAATTACAGGGGACATTTATTTGGGTTTTGTGATGAGGGTTCAGACCTCTCCTCTTAAGGTCCTTAAAAAGCATCTTGTCAGAAATAGCTGTCATTTTTCATTTCGTGACTTTCCACTGTATCAGCCCTACAGTTCCTCCAGATGGCACAGATAAGAACAATCAATTTCCTTGCACCATCCCCTGTTGCATTATGCAAACACTGGGAATCCATTAAACGCAAGATTTTTAACTAACTTGCAACTGAAACCAACTAGCTTTTTTTGGTGGTGGTGGTGGTGTGGGCTTTTTTTAGCTGTAGGATGAAAAGCTTTTCTCTAATGTGTGGCTAATTCACTGAGCATTTACCAACTTCAAAACCTTCCCAGACAGACAGGACTGCTGCCAAACCAGACCAAATGTAACATACCTGAAGCTTTGCTGCTCGGTGACAAAACCAGCCTGTAAGCAGCCTGTACTTTTTGGAGAATGCCTCCTTACCCTCGCAAGCCCGATCGATTCATGTTTGCTTGCTACCGCACCAGTAAGAACAAAGTTGGCAATAGGATTTGGGGTCGGATCGGCGAAAGGATTCTCGTGACAATGGCAGCATTCACAAGCTCTGTCAACGCTGCATGGTTTATTTAATTCAGCAAACACTTAGCTTTGGCGGCAGAGAACGGCCAAGCGATGGAGACAGAAATATTAAGGTAGAAGGGCAGAGCAAAAATTTCTCCTGGCTAGACCATGACTAGATTCAAAGGGAGACTGAGGGGGGAGAGGGACTTTTTTGTTGTTGTTTCTGGGTTGTTGTTTTTTTTTCTGAAACAGAGTCCTGTTCTTGTGCTGCAAGTGGCAGAAACATGAGGTGAGGATCATTAAGCGATGAAGGCTCTGCAGCTGACAGATTACAGGACAGATTTGGCTCAGCCTCTTTAACTTTGCTCCCCTGCGAACCGAAACACTGTTTTATTTTTCTCTTTGGAGACATTATCTAAGAGGATCAATACATGCGAGAGAAGCATGTTCAGCCTTCTGGGAAACCGAGACATGGCACTGAAAAGACGCTCAAAAAAAGGCAGCAGAAAGTACTTGACTCTTGAATAGGTTTGTGTTTAAAAAATTGGACTGCGTAAGTGAAAGATGAAAAACTGTTCCAGTAGAATGTGCAACAAGCCCTTAAAATGGGAGTTTACAAACAAGAGCCCCTTTGTTCAGTGGTGCCATTTCATTTGGGGTTTGGAGTCTTTTTTTTTTGTTCATTTCTGGCTCCAAATGGCCTTAAGAGAAACTAAAAATAAATCTTGCTCCGAAATCTGGCTGAAACAATATTTTTAGGTTACAACACACAAGAAAGCACGTGAGCATGATGAGAGGGCACATTTGGCCAGCTCCCCTATCAAAAGGTTTCCAAACTTGCTAGCAGTATAGAAATGGGGCAGAGCTTCCCATGCATCGGGGAGATGCCCACCACCACCCCAAAAGTGAGGCTGGTCAATAACACGGTGTATGGAGGGTTTCACATGCCTCTACATAACGCCTCACTGCTAGTTGCCTTATTTTGATCTCCCAAGGACTTGCAGCTTTCCTACTTGTGCTACTCCACACCCAGCACGGCTGGTGGAGGTGCTGGAGCCAGATCTTATGCTGTTCGAAGGATGAAGGGCTTCGGGGCTTCAGAAGGCACTTACGTCAAGGAGCCCTACAGACTTAGAGAGCTGTCCTTATAGTTTTCGTGTGTGTGTAAGTGAAATAGATGAGTATTCCTGCAAAATTCCTGCCAGTTAAACCTTCCTGTTATATCAACGTGTCTGAAAGGCCAGATTCACTCACCGTTATTAAACCGGTGATGGACCACGCACAGAAACCCTCCTAAGTTAAGTAAGGATGGGTAATTGTATAGCCCCACCATGCAACACAATGGGTTATTTACACAAACAGCAACTGGTGCAGAAGAAAACCCTTAAATTGAAAGGAAAAGTATAGCCAAGAGGTCCAGCTAAACTGCATCGCCCCACAGCTGCAGCTGGGAGGAGGTGGGACCGGTTTATGCCAGGGAAATGCAGGGGAGCTGTGCTCCTGGCTCGGTAAGAGGAGGGCTGGACCCGACCACGGTGAGGTCTGCTTACCTAAGCCATGGCCTCGTCCACAGAGATGTTCACACCGATAGCTCTCAGGCTGGTTAAGTGTGCGACACGTCCACCTACACGTACACACACATGCAGATACGTGTATTCAGACACCGGGATCGGAGTCCCTCTGTGCTCCTCGCTGTGCAAACACAGAGGACACCGTGGGCCAGTTCCAAGACCCAAGTCTCCGAAACCACAAGCCAGGATTAATTTTAAGCAACTGCTGCCAAGACTGCTGGAAGTATGTGCCTGAAAATCCTTTCATTGTCCCTTGTGTTGGAGGCCTTGAGATTAGTAATTAGCAACCGGCCTCCTTTGGCAGTGTTTTCCCTGCTTTGCTGTGGAACAATTGGCATTAAACGCTTGCAGGTCTTGGTCAATATTGTTGTCTTCTTTGCTGGTGTCATGTCCAAGTCCCATAAAAATAAGACTATGGGACAGTAAGGGACCTGGGGGCAATTTTCAGCCCATCCTGCTGTTGCACATAGCTTCGCAGGCAGAAGGGCCGTGCCCCCACTGCACCCAGCACGGAGGGGTAGACACCTTTCTTCACACCTTTTCTGTGGATCCACCTTTGTGGTATGCCAGAGGATGTTTTCCAATCCATCCGTAATAGCTCCCAAAGCATCATTTCAACATCCACGCACAAAACCTCCTGACGTGTCAGGTTTTAGAGGACCACGAACTACCTTAAAAACGGGACATAAAATTAAAGAATTAACTGTTCACAGCTCCCGGTAGGGAACCCAGTAATTAATATATAGCTTAATCTACGACTTCTGCTATCCTTACACAGCTCTAGCACTTTGGCCTGCAGCCCCTGTGTTTTAATTGCTCTCGCTAAAGATAACGCTGCTCTAATGCAAAATAATCTGGTGACTCCTATGCCTGTATCGGGGCCAAATGCCGGGTCTGTTAGACAAAAAGAAGCCAGCTCAGCACAACAAGGTGTTTGCCTGAGTTCAAGGGAAAACAGAAAGGTTTACTGCAAGTCAGAATACTGCATTGAAAATTAAATTAAATGCCACTAAAAGCTAATTTTTATGGTTATTGAATATTGTTTTTTTGTGGTCAACGTTTCACGGATAATCTTTTGTTAACATATAATAGTGAGCCACAACTTGTCTGCATGCCAGTGTTACCCTCTTTAAAGAAATATAAATACCGTGCAACACTTCTGATCTTTCTTATATAAAGATCATTTTTCTTTATGAAACACTATTTAGATGCTTCATGGCCAGCAAACATAAATAAATGTTATTAAAAGTAGTCTCGGCTGAGAGAGAGGTCTGAAAGACTGCATTCCTCGAGGGAGAAGCAAATAAACCAGGAAAAGTTTTATTTCATTATCAACGTGGTAGTGGCATGCACACATCAGCTGGTATTAATCTTGGTTATAGCTTGAGGCTAGCGACTGACGGCATGCTGTAAATTCAAATTCGGAAGGAAAAAAAAAAAAAAAAAAAAAAAAAGGTGATCCTCCTGATTAATATATTAAAGCTCATTTTAAGTTGGATCAGATTGCAGACATCTGACTTTCACGTCACAGCAAGTGTTTGGGTCGGTTTCCGCTGTTTTGGTTTTTCCAGGCCGCTTTCCTCCGCTGCGTTACGCTCCTTGTGCCGGGACGGGCTTCCTGCGGTTGGAGGTTTAGGGACTTTTTAAGCCGGAGGTTGTATCCAAACGGTCGCGTTTCGTAGCCAAAATGAATTTGCCTAATCCTTTTCAGAATCCATTTCTAATTCAGGCCTCCATAACATCCTATAGCAAGGCGCTTCATAATTTAATTACACGTCGCGTGAAAAGGTAGTGAAATTAGTAGAAGTTATTAGGGTTTCTCAGCCAAGGAGAGCATTGTTAGCTGGAGCGCCTTGTTTTGTCGAAAAGCCTTGCTGGCTGGGGAGGAAAGGCTGCTCCTGCTGTTCTTGCTTTCGGCCAGGAGCGTGGAGGAGAGGAGGAAAAGCAAAGGCATGAGGGAAAGCAGGGCTTTCTGCTGGGATATGAGCAGCCGGGTCTCACCCCTCACACAGGGCTTATCCCAAGCAGCTCTGGCTGGGCTCAAGAGAAACTGCGCGTGGCTTTTGCCCACATCCAGCCCTTTATTCCCCTGAGCCTTTGGTGGAGTTTCTGAAATATTTGACTGAAACTGCCCATGGAGGCAGCAGCCTGCAGGAGCTGGACGTGGCCCTCTGCGCCCCCGTCCCCCTGGAGGTGCACGTCCATGGACTGCTACCAGAGCCTGAACCGTGGGGCTATGGCACTGAGATAAGAAGGCTCTCGACAGCACCACAGTCTCCTGAAAACTCCTCTCTGACTGCACCACAGGCTCCTGCAAACTCCTCGCTGCGTTTCTCTGTCACTGGCCTAGCAAACCCTGCAGGGCCGGCTGCCCTTCACCCACCGCCGTTCAGCACCTCAGCCAGGCAAACCGACCTCTGCTGCCTCTCTGGGCGGCGAGAGCCGGCGCTCCACAGCAGATCCCAGCTCCAAGCAGCCTCCCCAGCACGCAGGGAAACTCGCCGCCTCCCTGCCAGCTCCCCACGCTTCCCACGGGGGAGCGTTTCCCTGCTCCTCTCCTTCCCCATCCAGCTGCGTGTGCGCGGAGGACACGGTCAGGCAGAGGTCAGGGCGTTGGAAAAAGCAAAAAAAAAAAAAAAAAAATTAAAAAAAAAAAATCAAAGAGGAGTCACGCACGCGGGGAGCACATTCACCGCATTGCTGAACTGTCTCACCAGCCCGGGAGCAGCCTCCCACACGCCCGCGCCGCCGGTGCGCAGCTGCCGCTGGAGAGCTGCCCGCGGATCCACCGCCCTCCCACCTCTCCCCAGGGACCTTCTCTGGAGCCACCAGGCTTCTGCTGGCCACGGGTGGCCAGGCACGCAGGAATCCTGTGGCCTAAAAGTCAGGCAGGGTCCACAAGGTGCTCCCTCCGAGTGCCTGGGGAGTGCAGGGCAGTGCTTCCAATGCCAGGAAAAAAAAATTAAAAAAAAATAATAAAAACAAAACCTGCTGGTGCGGTCAGCTCTGTGTCTTAATTCTGTGTTTGGTGGGATACATAAATTGGGTTATGTTGAGCTCCAAAGTAGGCCTAGCTACAGCCAGGCCAAGGGCTTTTGCAGAAGGATGACTTCTCCACAAAGCGCCTTGCGTCCTTCTGGGACTATAAATACTAATTATGCGCCGTGCCAGCGAGCACCGGTAGGAAGAAACCTTTTCAGCCCCGGGCTCCCAAGGATGTGTGCACAAAACCACCAGCAAAAGCCCTTCCGTGGCTTTTCCCTGCTGCAAGCAAGAAGCCACAGCGTGAGGTGTTCACCGAGGTTCCTGGTCAGGGCCTCAGGAGCTGGAGGTGCCGACCTCGCTGGAGGGGCCTCTGGATATCACCGCCTGGCCATGGCACCCTGCCTCTCCAGGACAGGGAAAATTGCCACGTCAGGGCCATGTGTAGCATTTATTTATTTGGGAGCTGAATTTCTGCTTCTGAGCAAGGAGGAGATGTTGATGTAAATGGGCAAAAGTGCTACTCTGCCATTAAAAGTCTTTCCTTCGGCTGGCATCTCTCCTAAGGGCCGCGTCCAACACAACTCCTAAAGTTTGGGTTTCCGAAGGCACCCTTGGGGATGGGAGACCACGCTCCCTTTGGGTCCTTTTAAAAACCCCAGCCTCAGCATCCCAGCTGGGGGGCAGCGAGCTGCTGTGCTCGTCCCGGGTCTCACCTTCCCTCCACCACTCGGCACGCGGCGCGTCGGGCGCTCGGCGCTGTGCCTCCCAGCCCTGCCTTCCCTTTCATCCGCACGCTGCGGATTATCCCATCTGATGAGTCATCGGAAACAGCCCTGCGGTGGCAGGGCGCGATGCGAGGGGTGACTTCGCACGCTGCTTCGTGTCACCATTCCTGGGAAGAAGCCGTGCCGCTTCCCCCCTCTCTCTCTTCCGCGCTGCGCCGCGCGGAAGAAAGCAGCCCCTGAACCGCCAGCCGTTTAATCTCAGAATAAGATAACCTGAGGCATTCAGGAGAGCTGAGCCACCAGCGCCTTCGTCTAAACAAAAGTTCTTACAGCAAAAAGCACGCCGCTGGGATTTGCCCATTCCAATCTCATAAAGCCCGTGTTGCCGCGCGGGCGAAGAAAACCCGGCTCTTTAAACGAGGTAATTCCGGGCTAAGAACATTAATGGCATCCCAGAACCGGAAAGCTGGATGTGTAAATTAAAAAGCAAAAAAAAAAAAAAAAAAAAATCACATACACACTCTTAATATCCTAATACCTATTACACGCGATCTCTTTCAAAGTAGCTTTCGGTGAGCAGCGCGGTGATTCCTTGCTGCAGCTGCCAGGCACGCAGCCGGGATGGGATGGGATGGGATGGGATGGGATGGGATGGGATGGGATGGGATGGGATGGGATGGGATGGGAAGGGATGGGAAGGGATGGGATGGGATGCCCTTTGTTACAGTCCTGAAGCCGCATCCGCATCCCTCACAGAGTCGGGATCACCCAGTTTCGGCAGGGATTAATCCCCTGCTGTCTCTTCCTCTCCCCAAAGCACGGATCTGGGGCAAGCACAGCATCATCCCCCCCGCTGGGCAGCATCCCTCTGCTTCACCTCCCCAAAACCCTCACCCCAAAGGCGAAGCTGCCAGCGTTGGGGTCAGCCCCCAGCACCCACATCTGCTGGGGAAATGAACACGAAGGAGGGAGGGGGGGCATGCAGGGGGGGTGGTGTTTCCCTGGAAAACCTCCCTCCAAAGCCCCCCAACGCCCTGAGGAACAGGGGGGGGCCTTCCTGCCTCTCCTCGCCCCTCCGGGGAGGGCACGGAGGGGGCGCAGCCCCCCGGGGGGGCTCAGCCCCGGCCGGGCCGGCCTCAGGGACGCGCCGTCGGGCGGCAGCTGCAGGCGGAGCCGCTCGGCTCCACAGCCCGGCGCTTTGAAACAAAAGGCTTTTTTTTTTTTTTTTTTTTTTTTTTTTACCCCTTTCAGAGGAGAACTCCAAACGTACATTTGCAGAAATATACGTTTTGTTTTCCTTTTTTTTTTTTTTTTTTCCCGGAGAAAACGAGCTCCATCCATCCCTGCGCTCCCCCCCCCCACCATGTGCGCAGCGCTCCCCCCCTTCCCTCCCCTTTTCTCCCCCCCACGCGTCTCCGGGCTGCGTTTTCTTTCTTTTTTTTTTTTTTTTTTTTTTTATTATCATTCCTTTAATTATTATTATTACTTTTTTTTTTTTTTTTGCTTTTCCTTCCCCAACCACCCCCCCCCCCCCCCCTCCCATCCTCCCGGCTTCATTTCCACGCACGTTTCGGCTCCAGCTCCCCAAACTCTTTGATCTCCCCTTGCTGTCTCCTTACCCGGAAGAAAACCCTCGGCCGGCTCAGCTGGGAGCTCGGCGCACACGTGGGCGCCCTGGCTCGCCTCCATGCTCCTGCCAAATTTAGTCGCACAAAGGGCCCGGGGGGGGCTCGGGGGGGGGGATGAAAGGGGCCGCCGGCGGGACATCAAAGGCTCCGCCGCCCCGCCCCGCTCCCGCCCTCCCCTATATACCGGGCGCCGGCGGCTTCGCACGCAAAGGGGGTCCCCCCCCTCTCCTCTCCTCTCCTGGCTGGCTTTGGGGCACCCGGGGGGGGGATTTGGGGTTTGGGGAGCCTGTGCGCCCCCCTTCCCCTCACCCCGACTCCCCCCCCGAGCCCGCTCCGGGGTTGGCATCGGGGGGTCCCGTCCCCGTCGGTTCGTGTTCCCCCCCCCCCCCCCCCCGACCTCCCCAGTTTCCATCCTCGACCCCTCGGATCGGGGCTGAAATTAAAAAAATTAAAAAAAAAATAATAATAATTTTAAAAAATCACCCAACATCACTAAACCGGCGAAAATAACCAAAAACGTTTTGAGCTAAAACGCCCAACACGGGAAAAAAAAAATTAATAATATAAAAAAATCCAAACCCCAAAGCCACCCCCCGCCCCAAAAGATGCCCGAAGTGCACCGAGAGCAGGCGGCCGCCCCCCCCCCCCCCCCCCCCCCCCCACCCCCCCGGCAGCCGCCAGCTCTGCCTCGTCTCCAGTGAAATCTGGCGTCGGAGCTGAGGTTTCCTGAGTTTATCCCCTTGACATAAATCTTGCCGGTCTCCACCCCCGCCGCCCCCTTCTCCTCCTGCGAAGCCCGAAACCTGCTCCGGGACCGGCCCCAAAGCCCGGGATGGGGTGGCCGGGGGGGGGGTCCTGGGGGGGGGGCTGCCCGGCTCCGGTCCGATCCGCAGCATCCCCGAGGTGCCGCTTGCTCCCCGCTTGCCGCCTCCCCACGGCCCTTTTTGGGCTTTCCATGTCCCCTTTTTCCCTTTCTCCACTCTTTATTTTCGGTTTGCCCGGCTGGACAAATCCTGACCCCCCCCATTTCCCCCCCCCCCAAAGTTTCCCACTACCTGCTCCCCGTCCCGGGGCTTGCGGCTCCCTATTCCGCAGCCGGTTTTTTAACCGCTCGCTCGTGGGAAACACGGCTTTTGCACCAAAAAAAAAACAAACAAAAAACGGCGTGTTGGGACATTTCCGAGTGTCCCCAAAGCGGAGGGGGGGGGGGGCAAAAAGGGACAGGCACCCCCAGGCTCCCCGCGCCCCTGCTGGGCCAATTTGGTGGGAGGCGGGCGGGGGGCGAAGCGGAGCGCCCCGACGCCGAAATCACGGGCAGTGCTTTGCAGCGAAATGCAGGGATTTGCTCGCTTACATTTTCTTACATTTTGAGACAAATATATATTTTTTTTAAATTATTAGTGTTGTGTTTTTTGTTGTTTTTTTTTTTGTTGTTTTTTTTTGTTTTTTTTTTTTTTAACGCGTCCGTACCCTGTCCCACCGCGGGGCTAACGGGGCAGCGCGACTTCCGAAGGGACGGCACGGGGAGGAGAGTTGGAGAGGGGGGGGGACACACGGGGACACCCCCCCACGGCTCCCCAAAACGCTGCCACCCCCCCCTCGCCCCCCAGATCCCGGTGCCCCCCCCGGCGGCTCCTTTCATCCCCGCCCCGACGGCGGAGGCAGCGGGGGAGGGCGGCGGGGGGGGGGGCGGCCGCTTTTTTCCCTTTCCCCCCCGTTTTCCCCTCCCTTTCTCCCCCCTTCCCGGGCCGAGCCGAGCCGTGCCGAGCCGGGAGCCGCCGGACAAAGCCCTGGGGGGTGCCCCCGCCTCGCTTTTTGTCACCCCCCCCTCCTTTTTGTGTGTGTCCCCCCCCCTCCCCCCCCGAGCCATTTTAACCCGGGTGGCCGCAAACTTCGGGCGTGGGCACGGCTCGGGCCGGCTCCGCTCCCCTCCGCGACCCCTCAGAGGGAGCCGGGGGCTCGGAGGGGGGGTCGTGGGGAGGCCCCTGGGGATTTGGGGCCTCATTAAACCCAGCAAAACCAAGGCGAGCCCCCCCACACACACACTTCTTCCCCGGGGTCAGGACCGGGAGGGAGCGGGGCTCGCTCGGCCCCGAGGGGGCGGGCGGGGGGGCTCCGGCTGGCGAAAGCCACCACCCCGAGGGCTTGACGGGGCTTTTTTTTTTTTTTTTCTCCTTCTTCCCTCCTCCTCCTCCTCCTCCTCCTCCTCCTCCTCCTCCTTCGCCTCCTCCCCCCGCTGCTCCTCCCGCTCCCCTTCCCGCGGCGGGCCGGCGGCCGCAGCAGACGCCGCGCTGCCGGGAGGATGCCGCAGCTGCCGGGGGCCGGGGGCGGCGGGGGGGACCCGGAGCTGTGCGCCACCGACGAGATGATCCCCTTCAAGGACGAGGGGGACCCCCAGAAGGAGAAGATCTTCGCCGAGATCAGCCACCCCGAGGAGGAGGGCGACCTGGCCGACATCAAGTCCTCGCTGGTCAACGAGTCCGAGATCGCCCCCGGCGCCAACGGGCACGAGGTGCGGGGAAGAGGGAGGCAGGGAGGGACGGAGCTGCCCCCTTTTTGCCCCTTTTTGCCCCTAGAAAAAACAGCCCCGGCCCCTCACCGCCGCTCCCGGTCCCGCCCGGGGCCGGGAGGTGCCCCCGGTGCTGCCGGGCTCGTTTCGGGGTGCCCCGACGGCACCCGGGGCACCCCGAAACGAGCCCGGCAGCACCGGCGGGGGCAGCCGCAAACTCTGCGAGGGATTTGCCCCAAAACTGCTTGGGAAGAAATTCCCGACGCTAAAACAACGTGGGGCGAGCCGGGGACCCGTTTGTGGTTGTTGGCTTTTTATTTTGCCATTTCTTTTATTATTTTTTTTTTCATTCCGTCTTTTTTTTTTCATTCCTTCTTTCTTCATTCCTTCTTCTTTCACCCCTTCTTCTTTCATTTCTTCTTTTTCCTCCTTTTTTTCCTTCTTTTGTATTCCTTCTTTTTAATTTCTTCTTTTTCATTTCTTCTCTTTAATTTCTTCTTTCATTTCTTCTTTTATTTCTTCTTTCATTTCTTTATTCATTCCTTCTATTCATTTCTTCTATTCATTCCTTCTTTTTTCTTCTTTTTTAATTTCTTCCTTCCCTTTTCTTTTTCTTTTTTCTTTTTCTTTTTCTTTTTTTTTTTTTCCTAAAGACCTGGCAGCCCGATTCTCACTGTTATTTTTGGTAACTCCATGTAGCGAGGGGGTTTCGCCCGCCGAAGCTGGGTGTGTTTTCCAGAAATCAGCCCCTTTCGTTAAGCGCAGGGCACTGTGGCTCTGTGGCTTCACACAGCCACGCAGTTGTCGTAAAACAATCGCTTATACAAACGATGATCCCGGTGCAGTTGCCTTCCAAAGGGCTTAGGAGGAAAAACAAAGATGCTTATCTCTTGCCCTAACTTTCTTCTGTCCCCAAGAAGACGTAAGCCCCGTGGCCGATACGTGAGCATCCACACAATGACTTTTCTTCTTTTCCTTCTTCCTCTCCGGCGGTGGATTCCCCGTGGTCAGGTTTCCAGGCAAACCCAGGCGCAGGATTCCTACCATGACAAAGGCAGAGAGCACCCCGAGGAAGGTGAGAACCGCACGGTCCCGTCGTGCTGTATTGGCCCGAGCCCCCGCGGACTGGAATTTGGTTTCTTTGGGGAGGCGTAAATTTAGTATCTTTTGGGGAAGGGGGATGCCGGGGCGCTTTCAAAGCACGTTTGGAAAGGAGATGGAAGTACAGCACGTTTATCTCGAGTGACCAAATGGTAGACCAGTTGTCTAGAAACTGATAAGTAGGCCAAATGGATCCTCGCTGAAGAAATAACTATTTTTAGGATATCAGCTTAAACACATCTATCTCCCCACTCAGACGGTGCAGCCGAGTTGTGTTCAGAAACTGTGTGCTCTCTTCCCCTTAGCCAAAGTCTGTCCCTTAAAGCCCCTCTTCAAATCTGAGCATGAACAGACCTCTTGCCATTTTTAATGTACCAGCCGGTTAATTTGGGTCGAGGAGGACAGAGGAAATAACAAAGTTTGTCAAATACCGCCTAGGAAGCTGGACACGTGTACAAAGAATGAGTGCTGCGAACGACGGAAGGCTGTGTTTAAAATGAAATGCTTATGATCGTGAGCTAAGCCAGATCATAAATGCCATGTAGGGACGGGCACCGTTCGGTCCTGCTGCTTCCCGGGACTCTGCGGTGATCTGTCACAAAACTGGTCGTTAAAGAGCCTCCAAGCAGTAATGCCCACGCTGCTGGCATTTGGGCAGTTAGGGGGAGGAGATCAGCTCTGCACAGCCTTCCCTTCCGCCTTGCAGCCTCCTAAAAGCTCACCTGCAAGTGGTGCCACTGCCAGCGACCCTCGGGTGGGAGACCTGTTCACCCCCTCCAGTGCCCATCCCTTTGCAGGGCCTGGGGCCAAATTCTTTATTTTGGTACAAAATCACCTTCCTTGCTCAGCTTCCCCTTCAACTAGAGTGCCATGCCTGTTACACAGCTTCCCCCTGACTCTCCCCCCAAAAATAATTCACCAGGGTCTCCTCAGAAGCTGGCCCTTGCCCTCTAATTGTTCCCGGTTAGCACGGCCAGCATGAATTGTTCGCTGCACACAGTGTCTCGGCAAGAGAAGGAAACAATTATATCTAGTTATCACTGCCCCGTTCCTCCCTTTCCTAACAATGATGTTGAAAACCCGTACTGACAATACTTCTGAATCCACAAATCCTAGAGGGATGTGTAAAATGGGGGAAGACTGCTACTTGAGAAATGTCATGTCCCTGCTGATGTTTCTGCCTCTCTGACTGGGGGCTTGGCAAAATACATGGGTTACTCTGAGGGTTTGTCGTATACTGAGTGTAAACTCCTCGCTGAATGCACGCAGCCCTTTAAGGATTAACTCTTCTTCCCCAAAAAATGTTTCTGTGAATTGCTGCAGACTACTTCCTGCTCGAAGTAATTGCCATAAGCGAGGAAGTGTTTGCATGCGGAGCATTTCCACGAATGGTACCTGTTCAAGTGCTCTGACTTACAAGAAATGCATGTGTGGGGAATAATGTAATCGTTGTTTCCTCTTCCACAGGAAAACATCCAGACAGTGGCTTATACAGCAAGGGACCATCCTACTCTGGTTATTCTGGGTATATCATGATGCCAAATATGAATAACGACCCCTACATGCCTAATGGATCTCTGTCGCCACCCATCCCCAGAACAGTGAGTGATCCCTTCCCAAGACGGGTTTTGGCGAGCGGGCTTTCCTCCTGCTCGTCCCGCAGCGTGTTTTCGGGTAGCTTCAGCCCAGGTGAAGGCTGCGCCTCTGGTGCCCAGAGCCTGCAGCCAGCGGGGTTTCAGAGCTCGTGGTGGTGTCGGTCGTGAGCCCGCTGGAAAAAGCTGCAATCGGCGATTAAGCGCAGCCTTTGAACAGGGCCGGGGGCCGGGGGGGGGGAGCCCTGGTTTACGACTGTAGGATAATGTATGGCGGAATGATGTAAATGCCGTCTTTGTAGTCACTAGGACAGATGTGAATTTTCTGGCTTTAACTCTTTGTTCGGCGAGGAGCAGCGAGGGCTGGGAGCAGAACCGCTCGAGTTGCTTGTCAGGGAGATGAAAAGGCTCGGTTCTTTTTTCCTTCCGCCGTCAGATACGGCACTGCTCCGTGCTGACTGACATTTATTCCTGCCGTCGGCTGCGCCGGGCAAAGGCTTTATGCATCCCCGGGAGCCGTGCTCTGGCACACGCGGTGCAAGTTCCTCCACACGCTGTGAAACGAAACGGTGCTGTAGGAATTCGTGTCTACGGCTTCCCATTACGTTGCGGCGGGCACCGATCCCTCCAGGCCGGTCCCTCTGATTTCGTTGCTGAAGGTGTACCTGGACGGATGGACTTTACTGCATTCCTAATTAATTTGGGGCAGTAAATTCCTCTGGCCACTGGGTATGCAGAGAGAGAGGTGACGGGGAGATGGTATTAAAATGAGCCGTGGAAACTGTATTAGCAGAGTGAGAGCAGAGTGGGAAACACATTTGCTCGTAGGCATCCTACTGAGGGAATGTCGCTGCAGTCGTGTGTGCTGCGGTACGAGAAGTTGGATGCTGCTATTTCCTCGTGATAAAGCAGTTTTCCTCCTTACCGGCTCTCAGATTTTTATTTGGCAGCCTTTGTCAAACGACTGGCATCATTTTGGTCCCCCGTGTTCTTGATTTGTTCTTCAAGGCCATGGCTTTTGACTTCAAAAGCAAAAAGACGGGGCCTAATTAGTGTCGGCGATTTAATGGTAGCAAAGGGTGGTAAAATACCGGGTGTTCGGCTCGGGAAGGACCGAGCAGCCTGGCAGTCCGAAATTCCCACTTCTGCTGTCGTGACACGTCGCTGCTCGCGTCTGAAAGATGCAGAGCCGTGCACCACGTCCTGCTTGCCACAGCTCTGCTTTTACACGAGACGGTGCTTGCGCAGGACTTGCTGCTCAGGGGCCTGCGTTCGTTTAGGACGGGGCGCACGCACAAGCTGCAGCACTCCCAGTCCCCCTGTGCAGTGCCCATGACTGCTGATATTCGCTGTTATAAGCTCTGCTCCATGGAAAACTTCAGCTCTGATGCATCGAGGGGGAAAGGATGAAAGGATGCAGCGTCGGGAGTGGGCACCGAGCCCCAGACCCGTCCCCGCAGAGACGGGGGAAGCCGAAGGCCTCTTTCCCCTGCTATGCTCCCAGGAAAGAACCTGGTGCTGGCGCGAGGCTCGGAGCCACAAAATCTGGTTTAATTATTCACTTAGGATTTTCTGCATGTATGCGTGTCGCAGGGCTGCTCCTTCTTACTGCTCTGCCATCGATTTTCAGACGAGCATCAGCTTCTTGCAGATGCACCCTGCTCGGGTCGCTCAGGTACTGGGGGAGCCCACATAGAGGGGTACATGGGAGAGAAGGGGGGCACGCATCTGCTCCCTGCTTTAAAGGCTCCTGCCTGGCATCTAAGGGGCTAATTCAGCCCGGCACTGCTCGTACATGTTGGAGCAGCACCACTAGATCCATAAAACAGCGCTCGGGGAGCGCTGCAATGTTGACATAAGTCTGGAGCGCCTTCAGTTTAACCGCAAGCCTACACGCTTGAGTTATTAAATAATATTTTTTGTTTAATTGAACTCTAATCTCCGCCGGTCCCGGAGCTGACAGCTGGCTCTTGACGGGCGTCACGTCCAAACTGGGGTCTCCACGCTCTGCCTTTCCCCCCAGCACCCCCAGTCCCACCTCAGCGGGGCATCCTTTGCCAGGGGCCGGGGCAGGGGTCCCCCGCGGTGTACCTGCACCCTGCCATTTGCATGACAAAGCCGCCGCTTGCTCGCTGCATCTGTGGCCTGGAGGTGTGGGGCAGGATGAAAAAGCAGCCCCGGGGCCCTGAATTTTCTTTATTTTTTTTTTTCCCACCCCTCTGGGACACCCCGTGTCCTTCCCAGGGTTGGCAAAGGGGTGGGAAAAAAAAAATGCATCCCCCAGGAAATGGTGGCTGCGCGGGTGGATCTGTGCTGGTTCGCTGGGAGCGTGAGCCAGGAGGAGGAAGGAGTAAGTGGTCGTTTGCTCATCAGGCTTCGTGCTGCCCTGCTTGAGCCAGACCTGTAACCGAGGTGGTGGGCCAGCTTTGCTGGGATGGGAAAAAGTTACTTTGACCAATGTGTGCAGAGAAAAAAACGTCCTGTTTCATAAAGAAAAGGTAAAGGCTTTACACTCTTGCTCTGTAAAACTAAAAGTACAATTTTAATTGTACTTAGTACACTCGTGCTATCCTAATAAACCTTAAAAGAAGAAAACTGAGGTGTAATTTCAGGGCAGCTTTTGGAGGGAAGAGGGTATATGAGGAGGATTTCAAATTTTGATCAATCCACCGTGGTCAGAGCGGTCTCACTTTCCCTTCTCCACCTCCTTTCTGTATTGGTATGTATTTTTGTTTTCATTTTACTGGCAACTGCTTTGCCCTTTTCAAGTGGGATTTGCAGGAGAGTTAGCTGCAAGTTCACGCACAAGCCGGCTGCAGCAGTGCGTACCCTTATCAGCTAAAATCACTTCTAGCTGGGTGAGTGGAGAGGCGAAGCAGTGCGTTCGGGTAGCTGCAGGAGAGGGGGCACGTGGTGACGCCAAAACCGCAGTAACACCTGGTGAATGTGCATCCTGTCTGCTCGAGATATCTTTCGGTGGTTTCTCAACATCACCGGCGTGCTGAAGATGGGAGACGGAGACAGCTGTTTGTTTTCTAGCATCTGCGGGTTTCTCGTACGTTTTCGTTAGTTTTGGGGCAGCAAACCTTTCTCATCTGTGTGATGGGAATGTGGAGGCAAAGGAGGAGGCTGCAAAAGAGCCTTGGCTGTTTCTTAAAATCACACAGAAAATTGTTTTGTCTTTGTTGTCCCCCCCACCCCCCTCTTTCCCAGTGAATTAAACTTTGTGCTGGAAGGTGCAGGATTTCTGCAACCTCCCTTTTGTCCCTTCTCCTCTGTTCTTGGGCTCCGGGTTTATTACTTTGTGGCTAAGCTGTGTGTATGTTAGCAGCTTGAGGTGTTAAATAGGTTGGAGGATACAATCTATAAACACCTTACAGTGACTTGCAAAACACAGCACATCCGTTTGACAGTGAAGAGGAATTCTGCTAGAAGAGTTCGAACGCAAAGAGCAACACTTATGCACAGGGCCCCCCTCCCTGCCCAAATTTTGGGTGTTCCTGGCGTGCATCTGCATGGTGATGAGCACGGAGGTGGCCCCTGTCCTGAAGAGGACATCCCAGGAGAAATGTGCAGGTAGCAAGGACAGGAGGAAGCAAGAAGGTAGAAATAGGCAGAGTGCATTGCCATGGGGTCTCAGTGGGAGATTCCCCAGCTGCATCGTGCTGTCCCTCAGGAAACACTGGCTTGTGGAAGGTTTTGGGGACCTTGAGAAGAATGTACTGGGGTGTTAGTGCTAGTGTATCCAGCCTGGAAAACAGTGCCTGGTGGAGCTGCAGAAGGCTATGAACATGGTTTTTGGTAATGCTGTCTTCCCATTCCCCTTGGTACCTCACTGCAAAGGCAGGCATTGCAGGGATTGCAAATTCTCCTTTTGGGAAGGGGGGGCAGAAGCTTCTGTGGTGCCTCTGGGTGGGCTTTTGTTCAGAGCCTGGTCTCGTCGATGACCCAGGCAGAGTCCTCGTGCATACACGTGCTTGTGTCCATCCATCTGTGTGCTTTTGTATCTATGTTTGTGGCCTTTCAGCCCATACTGGTGAAGAAAACGACCTTTCTGCTTTCGCTGCCTTCTCCCCTTCAGGGTGGTGCAGTTGGTAAATCTAGCTAATTGTGAACGGGGAAAGGGGAAAGAAAATATTCCCCTTGTGGCTTGGTCCAGAGGTGGGTTTCGCGTGTGTGTGACTTCAGCTGAGGCGTGACCAAAAACCCCACCCACTGCAAATAATCAAAGCTGGAGCTTTGGTGTATCAACATGTGTATGTACGTGCCCTAAATCTCATTTCTCTGTATATCTAGGAGCGCATTCAAGGTAACCCATAAAAGGTGGGGCTGCTGCTTTCATTTTCAGGTGGTGTACAAGCAAAATGTCATTCTTCTTGTTTTGGTGCTGTGCCACCTCTTCTCCAACTTAATCCCTGTCCAGAAAAAGGTGTTAATAAGAACAGCTTGTTATGGGCTTCGAGTGCCAGAGAGGATAGGGCTCAAGAAGGCCTGAAGCTCTACAGGTTCAGGAATTAGAAGAGGAAAAGACTTTCTCCAGATCCTTGCAGTGCTGCGTGGCTGCAGGCACTGAAGAGCTGGGTGCTGCCGGCCTGGCTCCTCCAGAGTGCTGAACTTCTGTTTATGGTTAGGGAAAGCTCTCCCGATACGGGAAGGAAATAACCCACACAAAAGCATTTTACTGCTGCTGTAATATTTCTGAAGTCCTAGTAGAGGCATGCGCGTTCCTTTTTTTTTTTTTTTTTTTTTTTTTTTGAGCCATAAAATAGTGCCCGTATCTCTCAGAAAGAGACATATGTGCAAGAATACGCTGCGGAAGGAATACTGAACAATTTGCAGCCCGAGGTGTGTCGAATCCCCAGCTGCTGCCCCATGCACAGCACGATGTGCTGGGACCTTCCAGGCGGCCCCGTCGTGGCTGGGGGGCAGCTATCGCCGAGCTGGGGGTGGCACGTGGGGTGTGAAGACCCTTCCCACCTCCCTGTTGGGTTTAGTCCCATTTCGTAGGCCTCTGGGGAAGGCAGCACAGCTGCTTTGCATGCTGTCCCTGTCCTGGCAGCCGGGGATTAGCATCTCTGTCACTCCGGCCCTTCCTAAGCATTGGATTCACTTAAGAAAATTGCATTCAGAATAACTTAATCTAGCAAGCCAACGGCTTCTATTTTAAGACTTGGATCTTGTGGATGTGTTTATTTAGTTTGGGTTTCCCACTTCAAAGGAATCTGTCCTGTCAGCAAGAAAGTGATTGAGCACTTAAATAAAAACGTATTCATTGAATCTTTGGGGCTGAACGAAAAGTATGGTAGGGAGTTAACTTGCGCGCCAACTGTGCTGATCGGCCAGGGACTGTCCTCGTAAGGGGGAAAAGACACAGTCTGAACCATGCCAGGAGGAATCTGTCCCCTGGCCTGTGCTGGTGGTGTTGCCAGCTGGCACTTGAGGGGATGAGGAAGGACCTCGAGTATCTTTGTCTGTGATCTTCAAAGTTACCAAATCCCTCATGCAAAAGAGCATTTTTGTGGAGCTGAAAGGTTGACTCGATGTTCGTCTGTTTTCTTTGAGTGGCTGTGAGTGTTGGTGAGATTGGGGCATAAAATCAATAGGAGGACCTTAGTCAGCAAGCATTACAAGTGTAAAGTTACAAGGCTTTGATCGAATATTCATAATATGGGCAGTTTAACAGGAGAAGTAGGCGCACTATTGACACCAGTGGTAACACTTAGGGACAGAGCATCACTTTGGCCAGGTGCTGCTGGGCAAAATCCCAAATGCACCTGCCTGCCTAAGCACTCTCTGCAGTCTGGCTCCTTCCTTTCCACCATGCCACGCAAGCTGGCAGGCAGCACCAATGTACTGTAATGTCCCAATAATGTTATGTACCATGGCCCTTAGGAGCCAGATTTCGTGCATGCTTTTGTCATGCAGCACCTTCTGAAAGCACTGGCACTTGGAGCGAGCACGGGGGTGCGTGTGTGCTCCTGTTTGCAAGGGAACTCCAGTCATGCTGCCTTGGCAAAGAACAAAAGAAGTCTATTTGTTAGACGATTTGTTTTTCTGCTTGCTTTCTGAGGAGGAAAGCTTTAAAGTGAATTGAAGCAGACAGCTGCACATCCAGCCTGGTGCTGGGCACTGTATGTACTTGAAGCTTGCAATTGTGACCCTTGGGAACCATGACAAACCCTGCAGAGACAGCACTGTGCATGAGGTATAGCAGAATTCAAAGTCCTTGTGCCAAAATCCCATTGATACTGATGGCAGCTCAGCTTCCCTCTTAGCTGACCGGAGCAGAACTCTGAATAGGGGGGCACAGTGGTTGTCTGGAGAAATGAGGCTGGAAATGGTCTGACTGGTCAGGTGCATCCAGAAGGAGACACAAACAGGGAAAGGGGCATGGGGCTTTTTTTGGGGCAATTTTGTTGGCTCAGAGGTGGAGAGCAATGAAATCTAACAAGCTGTCCCTGTAGTCTGTGTGTTTTCAGTCTAGAGTTTGTACTCCCAGTGACACTGCCTGCTCAGAAGTAACTCTTTTTACAGTCACCTAGCTATGCTATGAAGCTCTGTTTCTACTATTTTCTGCCTCTTTCTGTATTTCATAGAATCGTGGAATCATAGAATGGCTTGGGTTGGAAGGGACCTTAAAGATTATCTAATTTCAACCCCCCTGCCATGGGCAGAGACACCTTCTACTAGAGCTGGTTGCCCAAAGCCCCATCCAACCTGGCCTTGAACACCTCCAGGGATGGGGCATCCACAACTTCTCTGGGCAACCTGTGCCAGTGCCTCACCACCCTCATAGTCAAGAATTTCTTCCTAATATCTCATCTAAATCTAATTTTAGTTTAAAACTATTACCCCTTGTCCTATCACTATACTACTTGACAAAGAGTCCCTCCCCAGCTTTCCTGTAGGCCCCTTTTAGGTACTGAAATGCCACCATTGACATTTAGTACCACCAGTACATTGAGGTACTGCAGGCCCTGGAGCCTTCTCTTCTCCAGGCTGAGCAACCCCAACTCCCTCAGCCTTTATTCATAGGAGAGGTGCTCCAGCCCTCTGATCATCCTCATAGCCCTCTGGACTTATTCCAACAGGTCCACGTCCTTCTTGTGCTGGGGGTCCCAGATCTGAACCTGGTACTCCAGCTGGGGTCAAACTCACGAGAGCAGAGGAGGAGAATCCCCTCCCTCGGTCTGCTGGCCATGCTGCTTTTGATGCAGCCCAGGACATGGTTGGCTTTCTGGGCTGCAAGCACACATTGCCAGCTGGTGTCATCAAGCTTCTCATCAACCAGCACCTCCAGGTCCTTCTCATGGCTGCTCTCAATCCATTCCCTACCCAGCCTGTACTTGTACTTGGGATTGCTCCAGCCCAGCTGCAGGGCCTTGCCCTTGCCCTTGTCGAACCTCATGAGGTTCATTCACACAGGCCAACCTCTCGAGCCTGCCCAGGTCCCTCTGGCTGCCATCCCTTCCCTCCAGTGCGTCGACCACATCACACAGCTTGGTGTCATCGGCCAACTTGCTGAGGGTGCACTTGATCCCACTGCCCATGTCTCCAACAAGAATGTTTAACAATGCCAGTCCCAAGTTTCAAAACCGCCTCCGAGATTTTTCTTTGTGATTGTTTTCTCTCCACAGTCTCAGCCTATCTTCATGCCTTGATCTTTCTGCCTTCCCTCCAAATCTTACACTCATCTACCATAAAAATGCAATATAGGGCATAAAATTAGAAGCATCAACACTTTTCAAAGTGGGCGGTGACAGCATGGCAATGTGGTGGCAGGCCTCACTGCGGCCTGCCTCCCTCCCGCCTCCCTGCCCTCTCCCCAGGCCGTCGGTGCCATTTCTGTGTCCTGAAACACAAAAGATGAGGTGAAGCAGGACTGCAGCACGCCCAGGGCACATTTGGGATGCTTGGGATTGACAAGGAAAGGAAGAGTGGCTGAACCAAGCTGGTGCTTGCAGAGCTTTCATTGCACTGGGCTTTGTGGAATAATGTCTTGCAAACTTTCAACTTCCTGTAGGTTCTGAAAAGGTTTTGAACACTTAACCATGTTCAGCCCTGCATTACTTTGCCAACAGTGCAAAAAGGAAATAAACCATACGTTGCACACACTAAAATACATTGTGAAAAACATTAGCAATTGAAAAACTTAGTCTGTGAAGTGCTGCTTTTGGTTTTGCTGCCCTCTGACACTGTAGCACTGAGTTACATTTGCGTGCTCCTCACTGCCAGGCTCTCTCCTGCAAAGTAAATTTGAACTGAGCATGTTGGGTTTAAAAAATAAATGTTTCTAAGTCCACTCTCTCTCACAAATTACTCCATGTCTTAAATACCCATGGTACAGGGAGAAGAGCAAGCTGTGATGGATCTCTAGGGGGGGGGGGAAAGAAAGAAATGTGAAGAAAAAAATAGCTTTTGAGTGTGTGGAATTTTCTGATTTTTGTTGTGACTTTTCGTTGTGGCTTTTTCCTTCTCTCTGTTATTTTAGGAATATTTCTAAGCTAATAGCTCAGAGATCCTGTTTGAGATGTAAGTGATTTTTCCAGAAAGAAAACTCAGAATAGGAGAACTGGGGAAAAAAAAAAAAAAAAAGAAAGAAAAAAAAAAAAAGCCAGTTATTAGGCAGCTCCCCCAACAGTTTGACAGCACTGTTACTAACACTTTTTTTTTAAACTGGCAGCTACTAGGCTTCTTATCAGAGTGACCTGTAACAGATGACTTCATACTTTGTAATAAGGAAATATTCAGACAGTCTAGGAAAGGTGGTCAAAATGCTGTTTTGTTCAAAGATTTCTTGAATGAAAGGGCCTTTCCAAAGCAGCCTGTGCAGAAAGCTTTCCCTCTTTCTTTGAAACTTTAAATTTTTCCTTTTTTTTAAATTTTTTTTTTTTAGAGGTTTATATAAATGAGAATATTACAGGCTAATGGGGCGGAATCAGAAATATTGCATCAGCAAATCTGGCTTAGTCGAAACTGGTTTGATGACTCTTGTGTTTGGGAAGCAGGCAGACTTTTTAAGGGAGAGCGATTGCAGAGGGGTTTTGTGGAACTTGTCTTCCAGCTCCAGCTGCGCCGCTGCAGGTAAATATGTCCTGTTTGGTAAAGAGTTTTTTTGGTCGCTGTCCAAAAAAATGCCCTGCTCTGCTAAATGAACGTTTCTGGCTGATATCTTCCGGACAAAGCATTTTTCCAGGTTCAGTCCTGCTCTGGAGGCAGCACTCCCCAGCCACAAAGCCCTTAACGCATACGCTTGCTGTGGGCTGACTTTGATCTGTCCTGTGTCACCTGCGCTCGGTCTCAATTTCAGTGCCGGCTGATTTCTCACCGGAGGGCTCGTCTGGCTGAGGTGCTGGCTGGGATTTGAGCCTAGGGGGCAAAGCCAGGGCTGCGGCAGCTGCCTGTAGCAATGCATGTTGTTAGGCTATGGCTGTTCTGGGGGTGGAGCAAAAGTTTTTGCTTGTGCAATTAAGCATGAAATAGGTAAATTCTGGGTATAATTACCGAGCACCGAGTTGAGCACGAGGACGTGACCCATGGAAAGGGCTGTGGGGCAGTGGCTGTGGGCAGATGCCAGGAAGGTGTCTGGCACCCTGCCCGGGGGGCACCGTCTCGCCTCCCCCCACCCAAAAGCAGGGCTATGAGCCAAGAGGATGGGGCTGCAAGCAGGGAGCCCGACAAGCAGCGTTTGTTTGGAAGGTGAGGGCAAAGGCAGGAACAAAATCCATGTTCCCTGAACATCCTTCAGGATCCCACCTGGAAGACAACTCCTTTATAAAGATATGTTTCTTGGGGTTTGTGATTTTATTTTATTTTTCCTTTTTTTTTTTTTTTTTCCCCTATGACAACAAAACAGAGTTCTGAGAACGTAAAAACTGGCATGTGTGTGGAGGGGGTGCTAAGAGGATTTCCCAACATCTCCATCTGATTACAGGCAATACAGATAAGAAAGTTCCTGGCAGCACTGGCGTGGCTGTTTCATAGCCAGCCTTTCCGCTAAGGACCAGAGAATCCTGATAAAGTTTTTCAGAAAAAAAAAAAAAAAAGGAGGGACTTAAAAAATTACCTTGGAAACATTTTGGCAAAAAGCACGCTTTACTTTTTTTCCCCTTCTCCCTGCCCACCACCTCAGCAGCACCAGCGTCTTCCCCCTCTTTTATGTTTGCCATCACTACTCCAATGGCAGGGGGCAGACCGCTTGCCCCTCTCTCCAAAATCCGGCATAAATGGGGCCAGGGAGTGAGCACAGCGTGCTCCCTGCCCCCAAAAACTGCCATCCATCCTGGGCTCCTCCAGCTCCTGGGGTCAGGGGGCCAGCCGTGCGGTACAGAAGGCTGGCTGAAAGCCTCTCCTGGGCTGGGGAGGGTCTCTTCAGTTCCAGCTGCAAGAAAGGAGCAAGCTTTCAAGCACAAGGATCAAGTGGATCCTCTGTAAATGAAGAAAAAATGTCCCTGGAAGGGAAAATAAGCAGTAATTACAGAGAAAAATACTTTCTCATCACAGTAATGGCTTGATGCTGAAAGGTAGGGTTGCAGCATCGTACGGCCGTGACTCCCCGGCGCTGTTTCGGAGACCTTTGCGATGCTGTGCGTGTTGCCCGCTGGGTTGCTGGGGGCTGGCGTTCACGTGCCGAGACCTGGGGCTCCCCGTGGGACGTGGGGATGGCTGTGCCACCAGCCCAGCAGCTGGCTGCTCCGGCACTCCTTCCTCAGCACCGCTTGATGAGGATCCCTCCGGGCCGCGGAGCTGGTGCTGGAGACGCAAAGAAGGAGGCTCAATTTAAGAAAACAGGAGCGCAGAGGAAGCAGTAAATTTTCAGGGGGTGGGGGAAGAGTTGGGGACAAAATGAAAAAAAAAATAAAAAAGGACACCTTGGCTTAATGTTGAAAAGACTTCTTGATGCTGTTAAGAAATCAGGCATCTTGGTAGGGAGACTGCGTGCTGCAGTTGGCACCAGTTTGAGCCTCAGCAGGGCTGTGTGCACGCTAAGGAAGAGCCAAAGTAAAACCGAGGCAGTTTCCCAGCCCTGAAATGACAAGGACATTGGCGCTGTGTCCGTGGGGAGGGAGGGCAGATCCTGTGCAGTTGTCTCTGAGCGGGGTTTTAATGACTACAGGGAGAGAAGGAGCACCAGAACGGCAGAAGGAAAATGCTACAGCTAGGAGGAAATTATTTTTATTGCTAATACATGGGTGCTCATAATGTCTAATTCTTTACAGCTTATAATGTTTAATTCTTTACAGCTTTTGCTTTATTTGCACATTCTTCGCTCCTCGCCGCTCTGCACGCTGTAGTGGCAGCGAGCATATTGCAGAATTACTGCTCTCAAAAGCCTCTGCTCAGTGGTTTTGAATGAATAAAAATGTTTGTTGAAGCAGCAGCGGTGCTCGGAGCGGTCAGCGCCCGGACCAGGGCTGTGGCATGGCCCTGGCTCTGCCCTCCCCGCGCCGTCTCCTTCCCAGCGCTTACTTTTAAGACTTCCCTGGAAAGATTTTCTTGGGACAGCGTTTAGTCAAAGCCCAGGGCCGCCTCTCTTGGTGGAGGTTTGCCTTTGTGCTCGCTCCTGAAGCCAGAGGAGGAGAGGGGAGGAGGGTGGGAGCATCTGACACCCCCCGGCGTGGTGCTGTGGCAAGGCCAGGTTTTAGGGCAGCACCGCGGCCGGCCGTGTGGCTGGGGGAGAGGGAATCTGAGCGGCAGCTTTGCGATGCTTTATGCTTTTAGATCACCGGTTATCTTTCAGATAACTAATGGGGATTTAATGTTCCCTCGCCACGTGCTGTGTCTGGTTCAGGATAAGCGAACCACTGTCAGTTTGCTGCGAGGAGCTGCAGAGGGGAGGCAACACCCAAGGCATCTGTATTATTTTGCCTTGCATCAGGTGCTAAAAGTCACTAAACGCACCGTGAGTCACAATATTTTTCCCCAATTTGACTCGCTTACCCAATCATATTTTTACTCCAGCCTTCAGGCCTGAAAAAGCATGTGCATAATCAGTTCATTTTGTGTGGTCTAGGCTATAAAAATGCCCCCTCTGTTCTTTCCATATGAAAAACGTGTTTTTAATTTTGGGAAACTTATATAATTTTCTGTGCTTTCTTTTGTATTTCAGATTGAAAACAAATGCTGCCTTCCCCTAACTTTGCATGTTCCAATTACGGAGTTGTGAAAATAAGTCATCCCTCAGCTTTTGTTACTTTAAAACAGCTATCGGTGATGTCAGAGTCAATACTAAAAGCATTAAGAATGCTGGCAGAATGTAATGCAGCTGCAATCCAACATGATGTTGGAAATGGGGTTGAGAGCATAAAGGCTTTCCATATTCCCAGGGCGCACAACTGCTCGCGGCCTTGGCTTTGATCTCTTCAAAGGCTGCTGCCTCCTCCTCGATGGAGAGACTTGGCTGCCACTCGCTCGCATTGAAAAAAGGCAGAGGTCTCTATTCAGGCAGAAATCAATCAGTGTGCAGGAACAATTATGTGTAATTCAACCATCATGAAAACAGGACGAGATTATGGGTTTGTTACCTGAGTGACTGCGTGGAGATGGGGAGCAGCGGACGCCGGCGTCCCGCTGACACGCCGCATCTCGGTGACAATTAGGGACGTGTGAGCGGGGCGGCGGGCGGGGGCGGCGGGATGACAAATGCTGGTCACGCTGTCCAGCAGAGCAGAAAATGAGGTTACAATTGGGAGATAATGTTTGCATATGTAACCATATTTCAGCAAGCTGGGCAACTCGAGGGAGCAGAGGAGACGGGCTATCGTAAACAACGGCGCTGCGTGCCGCGGCCGGCAGCTCCCCGCCAGACAGCGCGACCTCGGCGTGAGAAACCCGGGCGCCGCGTCCTAATGAGCAGCTCGTGGGACGCAGCACTGCCGGCGCTCGGGGCTGAGAATTTCCCAGGAAGAGGAGAAAAACCCCTGGTTTTGGCCCCAAGGGGGGGCAAAGGGAGCAAACAGGAGCGCGGGCGGCTCGCTGCGGATGCGCCCGTCCCCTCTCGGTGGGGATCGGCTTGGCCCCGCGGATGCGTGTCCCCGAGCGGGAGCGCCTTTCGATTTGCATGGTAACGTTTTGGCTGTAGTAGGCTGCCGGGGGTGTGACGTGATGCTCAAAACATCTTCTGATGTATAATGGCCTCCTTTAATTAGGAACTTGCTTTCTTCCCCCCCCCCCAACCCCCCGCCTCCCCGCCCCGAGCAGGGAGCGAGAGCGCGCGGGCTTGAAAAAGAGAAGGAGAAACCTGCGTGCGTAGTGTCAGCCACGAGGATATTTATTTAAAGTGTTATTGCCTATAAAGTCTTAAAATAGTTTTCCTCCCAAAAAGGCAAAATAAAACACAGATGACTGATTATAAAATGGGATCCCTGCTCGGTGTGGTACACAGGACGAGCTTCACCTTTTATACAGCTCAGGCTTAGACATCAGAGGCGCAAGAAGCTGCTTTGAGTTACAGATCTTCAAACAATAAGTCAAAACAAAAAATCAATCCCTCCAGTCCCTGGGTGCAGTTAGCTCAAGATAAAAGAGAAAAATAAAGTTATGCGAAAGCAGGTAGAGGAAAGGAACGGATACGCCAAGGAAACACAGAGGACAAGTGCAGAGCTGAAGCGGGCCCGGCGCGAGCCAACATCAATGAATTTTTGTCTCATCAAAAACTTTTAGGGGTGCCAATTCTTTTCAGACTGGATCCACTGTGCTCCAGGACCGCCTGGAGCCTTGCCTGCTGTAAGGGCTGCTCTCCCCACCCTCCTTGGTGCCCTTCAGTGCGATGGCACCGGGGCTAGGCAGCGTCTCGCACACGTGTGAGACGGCAGCAGGGAATTAATGGCTCGGGTAATCCCTCGTCGTTACAAATGCAAACTGAGAAGACTTCTCTTCAAATGTTTGGTGGAAGATGCACAATCTCCAAAAAAAAAAAAAAAAAAAAAAAAAAAAAAAAGAAACACAGCAAAGCCATTTCCCTCTGGTGATGCGTCCCCCTCCCCTTCCTCTGCCTCTCTATAAAAGTAGATGGCAAAGGAATGTTTTTAATGTAGAAAAAAAAAATATATGGGAACAATGTGATTTATGCTTTTTGGCAGCCGATTCGTGACATTTTTGATGCCGGCTAGCTGTCTTGACTCAATCAAGCACTTCTCTTAAGCCATAGCCTGCAAGGAAGCGAGCACTGCGCCCCGAGGCCATGGTGCACCCCTGAACTCCTCCTGGTTCGGAGAGGAGGTGGAGAAGTTTAGCTGGTGCCCACCACCTCCATGGCTGGGCCTACAGAGCAGAAAGGGACGTGTGGTGGCCCTAAGCAAAAGGTTGGGGATGTGCAGGTGAGCATGAAGCAGGGTGAGGGTGCTGGCGCTGGGTGTTGCTCGTCGCTGAGGTCTGAGGAGGGGATTTCAGGCAGGCTGGTGCTGGTTCTTCTCACTTCGGGCTGCCTAACCGCTGCCTTCCCTGCGCTGAGAAAAACATAAATCACCCTTTTCTCTTGTCAACAAAGACATCAGCCGCTACAAAGATGTTTATGGGATTGCAAGCTGAACAGGAAAAGGGTTAATGAGCGGAGATGTGACTACCAGATAGGGCGTGGGGGACGTGCCCCACGGTGCGAACAAAACGGTACCTTCGGTCTCGCGTTTCGGGGAGCTGGAAGTCACCGCAGGTAACCCTGCTCAGGAGAAACGCTCAGCCTTCAAAGGAAAAAGAAAAACCGCCACCACAAAACAAAAAAACTGCAGCGTGATAACTATTGCCATTCATCCCTGGGCGGACGGCACCTTAAAGGGGCAGTTTTTGATTGCTCTCCCCAGGGCTGCTGGCCGCGGGGTCGAGCTGGGGCTGGAGCTGCCCTGCTGCATGCAGCAAGGCGCTGGGTTCCTCTCGTCCCACCTGGAGGTGACATCTCCTCAGCAGCAGCCCCCGACCTCTCTGAAGAAATATTTTGGGTTTTGCAGAGGCGCAGACAGGTCTGGAGCTAGGTGATGGAGAGCTGGGGTGTGGGACGTGCATCCCTCTGGTTAAGGGGAGGAGGACGGGTCCTGCTTGGGGCTGCCAAGGCAGCCAGCAGGAGGTCACTGTAAAATACCTTCTACAATAGGGCACGTGGTGCCTTCTGATCTCCGCTGCTTCCTTCCTGAAGGGTGCCAGGCACAAGCTCCAAAATACTTCGGTTTGAAGCAGGATGAGCCGGGAGGGCCCAGCCCTCTGTAGACGTGCCACCCCAAAGGCCCCGCTGTCCCCAGCCCCAGGGGACAGAGCAGCAAGGATGGGGTTGTGCAGCTGCTGATTTGCATGTCTGCCAGCCCGGAGCAGCTCTGGTGGCACCCTGCTGTCCCCCCCCAACCACGTGGCGATGCTTTTTGGGTGTCTTCTGCTCTCCTCCCGGCAGCCCGAGCAGCTGGACCTGGAGAAGTCTCGAATTAGCTTTATTATGCCGCTGAGCCGAAGTCATTACTGGTGTAAGCCGATGCAGTCCCATTATTGTTGATGGGATTGTGGCTCTTCATGTCACAGGTGAATTGGGCTCAATTAAGCGGAGCCGGTTGCTCTTAATTAGAAGCTCGGCTCCTCCCGGAGGTGGGACACCCCGGCCCTGCCTGGCCACCCCCGGGGGGGGGCTCCTGCTGGATGCCACCCCCTGCAGCCTGCCTGCCTTCCCCTGCTCCCAACAAAACCACCTTCACCCCTGCAGGCGGGACATCCCGAGGCCCTTCCCACAGCGCGCTGCCTCCCGCTAAATATAGCGCCCACCCGGGCTCTATTTCGGGCACCCCATTTGAAGCAGGCGCCTCGCTGGGAGCCCTGCAGGACTCCAGGGGCAAAACCCTGCAGGAAGAGCCAGAAGGAGCCAGAAGGAGAGGAGAGGAGAGGAGAGGAGAGGAGCTGCAGCCGCCGCTCGGCTTCCTGAGGGCTCGTGCCCTTCCCTGGCCAGGAAGGATGTGCCGGGGACGGAAAGCTCGCGTGGGGCTGCCGCGAAACAGGCGGTGCGACAGCTGACTGCTGCCTCCTCCCTGGCTCGCTAAGAGCTCCTTCCTCTGCCCGCTCGTAGCTTTTTAATTTTTCTTTATTATATTTTTTTTCTGAAAGCTCGTGGGAACGCGGCCCTCGGAGGCCTCTGCCCCCGGCAAGGTGGGGCTGAGGGTGGCCGGGGGGACGGGGTCGTCCATGTGGGCGAAGGCTGGCTCGGTGCTGATCCCGTTCAGGCCACGTCCCCCCAAGGGCTTTAGGATTTGGTAGGGCTGTTCTGGCGACCCGGCGCCTTGTGCCGTGGGCCGGAAAGCGGCTGCAGAGAGCCAGGAAGGGGGCGAGCAGCTGGAGGCACTGGCGGCACTCGGAGGCGGTGGAAGTCGCGCTTTCTCACGACCCCGCTGGGGTCTGGCCCTTCCCTGCGCACGTCTCACCCACAGCAGGGGACGGAGGCTCAAGGGGAGCGATTTGGGTCAGTTTGGGTCAGTTTGGGTCGACAGGGAGCTGGGTGGGGCACGGGCTGCCTGTCCACGTCTGGGATCTCCACGCGGGCAGCCCGTGGTCCGTGCTGTGCCCCGTATTTCATGTGGATGCTCAACCTGGTTGTATCGTGGAGGCTTCCTGGGCTGTCCTGCTTGTCATCTCCACGGCCCTAACGAAGGACCCCTCGTTTCCCAGCGGGGGCTGCGAGAGCCGAACACCCCCGCGGCTGCTCGAGAGGAAGGTGCTGCTATTTCGGTTCCCCCGGTGGCTTGCAGTGGGTGCCGAGATAAGATGCGGTGGGTGGCACTCACATCAGACAGCTGCCCCCCTCCCGCCGAACAGAAAACAAACAGAAAGGGAGATAAGCCCTGCTTTTAAGGGAGATCAAAAACTCGCCTGCGTGGTTCTTCTCCCCGGGAGAAACCGGTGGCCCGACCGCCAGATCAAACGCAGGGCGAGGTGGGCACCTTCGGGGCGCCGCTGAAGCGAGGTAGCAGCCGAGCACGGCTGCCAGGAGGATGTGACAGCTTCGGCGTGAATCACCACACGGGCACCAAAAAAGCATTCTCTGAAGAAGTTATTTTCGTTCCAGCGGAGGTGCTCAGCCATCCCTGCGCCGTG
This sequence comes from Aythya fuligula, assembly GCF_009819795.1. Lineage (NCBI taxonomy): Eukaryota > Metazoa > Chordata > Aves > Anseriformes > Anatidae > Aythya > Aythya fuligula. The sequence continues at coordinate 5,077,600 of NC_045562.1, forward strand.
CGGGGTGGGAGGCAGGGAGGCGGCTGCGTTTTGGGTGGAAGTGGCACGAAACAGCCTCTCTCTCGGTACCTTGTCTCCTCAGCTAGCTTGCAAAACGGGAGCTGCTGGTGGGGAGGGCACGGAGCCGGCTCTCCCGTGCCAGCTGGGTAAACGGGGAGAGATTAATGACTGCCTTGGAAGCCAGTTTTCCAGCGTGCCGGCCGGAGGGCAAGCATCGTGATAGTTGCAGCAGCTGGCTCGGAGAGGAGGGAAATGAGGGGAAGATAAAATTGCACGCCCCGAATGCCAGGGTAGCCTGTGTCCATGCTTTGATGTCTTCTCCCTCCACACCCTCCTGTGGGTTAAAAATGCAACTAGACTGCATTTATCATGGGTGTGTGGAGCTCTGGATTTAGCTCCAGCCAGCCAGCTCCTGGGCTGGATCCTCGCGTGTGCAGCTGGGCCAAACGTGGGGAGGGAGGGGAGCTCGCTGCGCCCTGCTTTTTGGGGCACCCTGCCCCTCATCGTGGGGTGCCAGGGCAGAAGAAGGGGCTCCTCCAAATTGCCGGGTGGCTGCGGGAAGGCAGCTCGGGGGAACGGAGCCTGGCTCCTGCCATCGTGCCACGCCGCTGCATCCACGGCTGCTTTAATCAGCAGCCCTCCCCCCCCCCCCCCCCCTTGGCCCCCGGGCCTCAAAATTCCACAAAACCCAATTAAGAGAGATGAGAGAGCTCCAGCGTGTATACATCTGAAATTTCAGGAGGCTAAAAAAGAGACTCCTAATACCATAAAGCCTGCCCTAAAGTCAAATTTGCATCTGAAATCTACATAGCCAAGCCCCGTGAGGAAGGCGGCACCGCCGAGCACGCCGCCTTTTCCCCCTCCAGCGGGGAGAAACGTGGCCAGCTGGGGCTGGGTTTGGCTGCAGCTGGGGGAACCTGCGTGGGGTGGCTGCAGGGACCCCGCCACGGCCACCCCGAGGGCCAGGGGAACCTCCCCGGGCCCAAAGCAGCCGGGTGGATGCGGTTCATTAGGGGAAGTGCTGGAGACTCGGTTAATTAGCGCCCGCCGACTCAGCCCAGGTGTTTCATGCTTTACTGCCCCTGCACCTCGCTGCCTCGTTCCAGTCGCCCGTCCTGGGCTGCTCGGAGAAAGACACCCCCCCCTCCTTCAAAATAATTAAAACAAAAAAAAAAATCAGCAGAACCAGTCCTTTAGGTACAGGTTAGGCACTTGGGGGGAATGGGAGGGGGAAAAAAAAGCTTCATCCCCTTCTACTCTTCGTTTTACTGTGTGATTTGTGTCAGGTACGCGCTTTCTCCTCCCATTATCCTACCTGCAGCTTAATTGTGTGCTAATTGGAGGCCGTGCCTCTGTGGCTCTGCGTATTTTGGAGCCTCTCCATGCGTGCCTCCCCTCCGAGCCATGCACAAGGAGGGGACACGGAGCCCAAGCCTCTGGCCCAAATTCCCCCAGCGGTTCCCCGGCAGGGCAGGGGGGAGCTTGCAGCACAGGTAAGCGTTTCACTGCCAAAACACGAGGCCTCAAAGCTGCTTTTTTTTTTTTTTTTTTTTTATTACCTCCGGATTCTGCAGAGGGCTCGTTATCTCACGCCGCGAGCCAGCATGATCAAAGCCCCGGGAAAGGTCAGGCATTCCTGCAGGAGCCACGCTCAGCCAGCGCTCCCCCAGCCCACGGCACCTCCCCAAATCCTTTATCTCCCTAAACGAGCCGGCCTCCAGATTAGCCAGCTTGATGTCGAGAGCACCCAACACCTGGCCTTGGTTTTCTGAAGAGGAGAGGGTGCTTTTTTTTCGCTTTTTTTTTTTTTTTTTTTGTCTTTACGTTCTGTTTTGTTCTTGTCTCGTGGGGGAGGCAGCGTTTCCTTCCTCTCGCCGAGCGCCAGGCAGCTCGATGCTGAGAGCAGGGCGCACCTCTGAAGGAGCTGCCCCTCTCGCAGCGGCGGCTCCCAGCTCGAGGCCAAGTGATGCACACGGTGAGTTGCCAAATTTCCCGCACCCGAGAAGCCATCCGCGGTGCCTTCCAGCGCTGCTGTCTCTTTGCTTTGCTAGGCTGGCAATGAGTTGCTCTTCTGGGGCCTGTTTCTGCGCCGAGAAGCGCCGAGGAGGAGCGTGGCTGTGGTCAGAAATTGCCCACACCTCTGCCGTGCTGTGGGAGGAGGTAATTGTGCAGGGGAGCCTTAATTGCCTGGAAAATCAAGCCGGCCCTAATGATGGGGCGCTGGAGAAGTTCGGAAGTGCCTCTTGACCCAAGGAAGGCGTAGCTGGCTTGGGGTTTGGTCGGGTTGAGGTGTGACTGCAGGGCGACCCCGTGCCACGGGCAGGGCGCTGCATGCAGCCCCAGGGCCATCTGGAGGGGTGATTTACCAGGGGCTCCGGCACTTCAGGCTCTCTTTTTATGATGTTTAAGCTTTTACCCACGTTATAAAGCGCAGTCCAGGCTTTTTACGAGGACGGAGGTGCCTGCTGCACAAAACTCAGGCTGTGGGCTGGGTGTTGTTTTTTCTTTTAAGAGTGATTTTAAAGGGCAGCTCTTGAATTAAAAAAAAAAAAAAAAATCAAGTCTAGCAGCAGGCAGGAATATCCCACGCAGGATTTAAAGGGCATCACGTGCGCCGTGCATACCGACAGCGTTTTATTTAAGCCCTCTGGCACCTTCCTGGGGCGAGCGCAGAGGCTGGAACAAAGCCAGAGCAGATCTGGTGCCACCACTGGTGGGAAAGTCACATTTTGGGTACCCCCTGCGTGATGATGCTGCGTTTTGGCAGGCGCAGGGCAGCTCTCAGAGACTGACCTAGCACCAAAGCCGATGCAGGAGTATCCCCAAAAGACTCCCTTGTTGGCTCCTCGTGATGCTCTGGGTCTGGTATCTGGTGCTGAGCATCCGTGCCTGGTCCATAGGAGGGGCACGAGTGTGAGGTTTAATTTTGACAGCTCCCTGACCTGAGCCACCTCCTTTTTTACATCTTCTGAGACAGTGAGATTGGGCAGCTGGGGATGCTGGCATCCGCGGTGTGGGCCAGAAAAAGCGTTTGAAGCCCTGCTTCTTTGAGCCCAATTCACTCTCTGCTCGTGCTGAGCTGTGTGCTGTGATAGCTGTACCTTTAGCTACATGTAAGTGTCATTTCGGGGCGTGATTTTGTGTCTCACGACTGTTACAACCCCTCGTGGGGCTGATCCATGACATTAAGCTAGCAGCTTTTCATCACTTTTGTTTGTACTGAAGTCATCCTGCACAATGTGGCGGAGAAATAATTCCTGTTATGACCTTCTGCGGATGGTTCAAATAACCTGTCTAAGAGACATCCTGTTTCTGGAGGGCCCTATTGCTTTAATTCCTATTAAAATTGGTTTTGCCTTCTGTGGAACAGTGCTGCAGAAATTAAGTACTTGCAAATGCGTTTTACCTCCAGATATATGTTGCAGTTTGCATTTTCAATCCCAGCGAAGCTTTAGCAGACTGCTGCTTTTGGCCTAATCATTTGTACGTTTTTAGGGATTTTTTTTTTTCTGAGTTTAAAAATGAATATTTTATTTTAAGCCTTCGGACCATCTTGCCCACATCCAGTGATGGATGTCTAATGAGATGACTTTTTACCTCCGCTAAATGGTTATATTGTTTGCACTGATGTATGCTAAGACTTGGTGCATTAAATCTTTGGTCATTAGCAGATGCCATTAGCAGAAAAGTCCAAATCACTTAGAGCTGTGACTTAAGACTTTTCATTAAAGCCCGAATTTGCATGTTATTGGATAAATCTGCTAATACGGTTTAGCTGGACTCAGAGAAGTTACTTGAAAACTTTTTCCAGTGGGTATGCGGGGTCAGCAGTGCCTGGGAGCCTTGGATTTCGAGGAAGCGACCCCTCAAGTGCTTGCTCTATGCCCTGCTGGGTGCCCTACGTGTGCTGGGTGACCTCTGTGTTAATCCCACCGTGTGCTGCCAGCCCTCAGGCTCTTAACTCCATGGCTCAAAACTCCTGGACAGTGCACGGATGGCCCTTCCCATGACTTTGGTGCCAAGCAAAGCTTTCCCCGTGGCAGCATTTGGGGCTGGAGTCCTTGCCTTGATGGGACAGAGCTAAGGTGTGCTCCCCGTGCACGTGTGCTGAACTTGAACATCTGAACCAAAACCGTGTGCGTTCCCTGAACCAAGAACATCTCCTCAAAAAATCCCTGCTCAGCGAGAAGCTGACAGTTTTCGGCCTTCTTGCTCTCAGCTGGCCTCTGTCATAGCACGTGACATCGAGCGGGCCGTGTGGCACGGACACCACGTAGATATATACTTGGGAGCGGCCCTATTTTAAGCGCTTTCATCATGCTGCCAGGCACCGCTGCTGCACGGGATGGGGCTTGCTGGGTTCGCCCCAGGATCCTCGGCCTGCATCCTGTGGGACGCGAGGAGGCCGACGAGGAAGAGTCGCCTCATCCTGTGACGCACGGCGGCGGCCCAAACAGGAACACGCAGGAGCACCGACATTCAGGGGGTGCCCTCGGGCCGCTCGCTCCTCTACCACATTTTGGTATTTATCCACCCGACGGCCTCACGTTTGCCCGAACAGTTTCCAGGCTTGGTTTGGAAACTCCCCGGGCTGAGTGTTGGACCAAAGCGCATCCCCTTCTGCAGGAGCGTGGCACCAGCTCGGGCTTGTGAAAATCGTGGCTCTTGTGTTCCCCCAGGAACAGGAAGGGCTGCGGGCAGGTGGGAAAAAACAGGGGGAAAACACCTTTGTGGCTGGTGTATGGTGAGGGAACGGCAGGCTGCGTGGGCAGAAGAGCCTTTGCTTAACCCCACAGAGCTGCGTATTCCCAGTGCTGGATGAACTGTTCAGGATGGACAAAGTTAAAGGACCTTCAACTTAAACGGAGCTTCAAATGAGCGCCAGCTGTTAAAATGTGGAGCATTTCCTAGGAACTGATGGCCGTCAGGAGGACCCGGTGCTGTCTTGGGAGAGCAACGTAAAACATCGCAAAATACTTGAAGAGAAAAGGCTTTCCGTGCGAGTGTGCGGCTTTGCTGGTGATTTCATGCCCTATCAGTCGTCAGTGCGTATTTCTGAAACTAATGGGCTGTGTGACATTAAATGTAATCTGCACACACGTGCTCTGGCAGCACGTAAATAGCAGCGGGCTTGTCCTCTCCCCGATAGCAGCCTTGAAAGAGCTGCCCGGCTCCCCGCGCGGTGCCGCAGCATCTCGGGTCTCCCGACAGCCTTCCCGAGAAGGCGAGAACAAACAAATTAAGGAGTCACGAGAGAGTAGAAAACTCAGATAGCAGGGGATTTCTAATCAAGCTATTTTAATACGGGGTGTGCTTTAATCACTCGCTTAATGGCGGTGCTTAATGAACACTTGAAATAAAGCCTGTTTCTGTCGGAGATTCAACAGCCATGTTTTTAAAGCTGTCTTGAGGGAACTCAAATGTTTATTACAACTTTTCAGCAAAAAAAAAGCAGTCACAGTTGTGCTATATTAATTTCCAAGATTGAAGGAAGGAAAGAAAAAAAAAAAAGTTGCAAAAAGAACAAGGTAGACCCGCCACTAGGACAGTGTTTTCTCACTAACATCACAATTAACCTGAATCCAGTTACTTCTTGTAATCCGTCTAGATAGATGCTTATCCCGGGCTTTATCAAATCCCATTCACTCTTTTCTTTGCAGTGCTCCCCTGGCTGCTGCACTCGGGTTTTTATTGTGCACTGACGCTTCAGGCTTCAAGCAGAGCAGTTTGCCCTTCCTCTGCTGGCATCCCTGTACGCTGTCTGTGTTGCCAGGCTTGACACCCTGTGGAATAAGTGGTGCAAGATCTGGCCCAAAAAAGAGCCCAGCATTGTTGCTGCATGGCTTATGCTCTCGGAGAGGAGGCTGAGCACCTGAGAAACTGCCTCTCCCATCTCTCTCATGCATTGCAGCACTGCTGCCAGGCTGTCTGAAAAGGAAGGGGGTCTTGGTGGCTCAGAAATGGGCACAAACTTCCGCTGCTCCCAAATAACCACATGAGGCTCTGGCAAGGATCTCAAGGGTGCATCCTTTGCACTCCAGTGGCTTCTCCACAACTCCTGGGGGTCTCCTGGGCTGCTGCATCTCCACATCCACTGGCACAAGGTGTCCCAGGGAAGGGGGAAGCGTACAATGACTTACAGTAATTTTCTTGTTCTCCCCTTCCCTGGCTCCCAGCACTGAATCCAACTTAATTATCTGGCCATGCACTGAAACAAAGGGCTTGAGGGAAAGGGGGACTGGGTGCAGTTTTCTTCTTTGCTAGTGACCGGTTTACTCCCTGAAGCATGCAGTTTTGAGGATAGTTTTGTTCTGAATAAGTGTTACCAGTTGCAAAGCTGCAAAATGTGATGTCAGAAGGGACGCAGGGCTTGGCTTTGCCATCTTACTGTGGCAAGTCCCATGGGTGTCAGCCCTGGTGTTTCCAAACAGGAAGGGTCAGCAACATAAACGGCACTGTGCTGCCATACTGGGAAGCAGCATATAAAGAACGTGACTCTTTTTGTCTTTTATAATTCAAAATATTGCTGCACCCCTGTTTCTGAAGGGGTGAGTGGGGTGGTCCCTGTGGGCGTGCTTTCAAGGTGAGGTCAAAAGTAAGGCTTCAAACCCACCACCTCTGTACCTATGTCATTTCCTCAGCTGCACTGCCTAGCAATTGGAGAAGGTTTTGAAAGTTAAACATAAAGTGATCTCTGCTGTCAAGAGCTTGTAAGGAGATTGGCTTTATACATAAAAACCATTTGCTATAATTTGCACCTCTGCAGATCTGCCTATGGAAAGGGATGGTATGACGGCTCCCTGGAAGATAGAAAATTGTAATTGCAATTATTGTTTGAGTTGATTACCTGTTTCATCTACTGGTAACGAGACACCTTACTTCACTTACTGCTCCTTCCACCTCCAGCTCCCTGTGCTAAAGCTTGCCCATGACAGCGGGCCTTCATACACAGGCCTGGCTTTCACATTGCTCCAGAACTATGCTCTCCTGGCCCTTGCATTCCTATTGCAACAGCTGGTCATCAAAGGCATAAATCCAGAGTTGGGTTAGCCATTAAAATGCTGTCGCTATTTTGAGATGGCAACTGAAATGTCGGTCTCCTCCGTTTGCCAAGTCCTTCTGCCTAAGAACGATTTCAGGGCCCTCGAAACTACGAGTTAAACAGGCTAAAAAAGGGACAGATTTCCCTTGTCTTTGCAGGCTAAGGTACCCTGAAGTCCTTCAACAAGTCATTGGTCTTCTTTGTCCTTTTTTTTTTCTTTTTTTTGAGGTAGACCCACAGCAGTAGTGGACGGGGTTGGGTTTTTTTGGTGGTGTACATTTGGAGGAGCTGTCTGCTGTTGTGTTTTCCCCTCTCAATTTAACATTTGCTGTCAAAAACTTGCAGCCATGCTTCTCAAAACGACCCTTCCCCTCAGGAACAGAGGGAACGCTTGCATTTGGCCACACAGGTCTGGTTTTCTCTTTCCTTAAGGTGTTTGCTGGTTTGTTTTGTAAATCTGTTTATTTTCATTTTGATTGAGAAGACTGTCCGCTAGTGCTTGTACCCAAGGTACCACTTATTGACAGGAGAGAAGTAAGGAGGCTGCAGCATTTCTTCTAGAAGCAGACAAATGTTTAAAGGAGGCGGGAAAAAATCAGAGCACTGTTTTGGGTGTTGGTTTTGGCTCCAGGAACTGGCTGGAGGACGAAGTATTTCTTCATTTTTGTGACCTGGTGGTGGGGAGCCATGGCAGGCCTCAGGCCAGGCCCTGCAGCCTGCTGCTCACAAGGCCACCTCCCTGCTCCGTGCCCCTTTAATGTCTTTCTCTGGGACAAATGCCCCCCTCCAGCTCCAGCCTGCCTGCCCAGTGCTGACCCACAGGCATTTTTGCTGTGGCTGGCTTGGGATTTTTATAGTTTTTGCACACTTGTCGCATATAGGACACCATATAGGTGCAGGCCGAAGCTTTTCGCTAGCTGTTAGTTTAAGATCCTCACGTAGGACAACAAGTAATCCTGTAATACGCCTTTCTCATTGAAGGCGTAGGCTCTGATAGGGATTTGCAGGAGATTTTAACATTGTATTAAGGGAAAAAGCATCACGCCTATATAAGATGTGTATCTTGTCAATGTGACGGGGACTGAGGAACCACGTTCCCCTCATGTGGAGCTCAGTGTGGTCAAGGTCAGCAGCCCCTGCTTTGGGCCTGTGCAAACTGCCTGAGGTTTCCTAAAAGTACTGTGTTCAGAGACAAATTTGGGGAGAATCTGGGGAAACAAATGCACACAGCCCATGTTGCATGGGCAGCATGCTTGTGGGAGGAGGAGGAAGCCCACTGATAAAGAAAATATGACTTAATGGACTGCAGAAAGAGAAATCTTACTGCAGAAAGAGAAATCGTGTTTTCTGCCCATCACACACGGTGACTGTCATGGTGGAACCAGCAGGGAACACGATGCTCAGCCTGACCACCAAGCCCCTGTCTGGTGGTGGATGTGGGTGCCCAAAGCACTGTGAGACAGGCCAGAGCACCTCTATCATCATCATCATCATCATCATCATCATCATTTTCATTATTATTATTATCGTTATTAATTTATTTTGCCAGTTCAGGCTCTGCAGAAGGACCTCCAAATGCTGTTAATGGAGATCCACCCTGTTTATATGTTAATTTTAAGCCCGCTGACAAGCGGTTTGCTTTTCTCCTCACTTCTCACAGTTCCTTCACCCGTTGAAAACCACTGCCATGGGCTTAGGGGATAAGGTGCTGAGAATTAGAAAATAAAATCGAATCTGCAGGATGCTGAGGAGCGAGGGGGTACATGGATTGGCTGACTGAAAGTAGGAATGGATGATTTCTGAAAGCAAGCAGCCCTGATACCACGGGCGTGCATGACAATTACATCCAGTATAATACAAAATGTTAATTACTAAATTTTGAGAAATTAATGCTGATTAGCAGCTGCGTGTGTGACCTAAATACATCTATTCCTTGATCTTTATTCATAATGTACAGTTTATTGTTGATAAAGTAATTGCTGAATGGTGGGCTGGCCCGTGCGTCTTGTAGCTAAAGACTGAGGCCTGATTTGTAAATCATCTGAAATTTGTTGGCATCTGTTTTTGTTGAATATATACAGATTGGGAAGATGAATAGCAGCCTGTGGTATCGCCTTTACAACTCAACTCATACATATTCTTGAGAATTCATATTGCTTTTATTATTTGGTCACAAAAATGGACCTAATGCTTGTTGGCTTTAAAACACCTACTAGTGCTGCTTTCTCTCTCCATCTTGCAAAATATAAGACAAGGCCAAAGCTTAAATTAAAATCCTCAGGTTCTTATCTCTTTCCCACAGGAAAGCAAATCTGTGTTGAAAACCGTAAAATTAAGGGGAGAGCAAGGATAGCATAATTTAGCAAAAATTCATGGCACCAGATTCTGAGCTATATGACTGGAGGGATAGGTCAGACATTAAGAAGATACTGCCTGCTAATGCAAGTTCCTTAAGGTGGTGCTCTGAAAACAAGGAAAGCAGAAAACGCTGCACTGGTTCCCATTTGCTCCTTTTTCCTCTGCTCCCACCAGCCTTAACAATAAATTGAGTTGTCCATTTAATAGCCCTCCTGGTTCTAGAAGTCCAGAGAAATCCTTGATTTGTACTTGGAGTATTGTCGTAATGTCTATTTGTGCCAAGACTTGAATAGTGAGACTCAAAATTAATTTCATTGGGTTCCTAAATGATTTTTTATTTCTCTTAATTCCTGGCATTTGACAGGCTGTTCTTGCTGCGATTTATCAGCATTTTTGTCTGAAGGCCTATTACTTTTTTTTTTCCTCCTTTTCTTTTTTATTTTATTAAAAATCTGCTAGTTGCATAATTATTTTTGCCTCAGGGCAGGGTGCAGGGTGGTGGGGTAGAAGCTCGGAGCGCCTCTTACATGCTGGGATGGTCGCTGCGGTTCTTCCCACCATGGGAAAAGTGACATTTGTTTCAAGCAGTGTGAGCATGGAAGTGTTGCGTTGGCATGGATGAGTCCCATTGCCTTGCAGCCTTCATTCAAGAGCGTGGTTTGTGGGAACATCGCTTGACAGCACCCCTTTCGGGACCCTGTTGGGTGTTTTCAGCACTTTGATTCCTCCCTGGGGTGACATGGCAAAGCTCCCAGCCATCTCCGCGTCTCCTTCCCAGCTGGCCCCTCCAAAAATGCCACTGCCAACATGTGAAATCAGGCTCTTAAGGGTGACTTTGTAGATAGCTGCTGCACAGACTGAGAGATTTCAACCTGAGTTTATAAAATTGCAAGGGGAAAAGCCCGATGTACAAGCCAGCTTTGTCGGGCACTCGTCTTTGCTGCGCTGTGGTCCTGCAGAAAAGCAGGAACGTGATGGAGAGGAGGAGTGAAGTTGATAAAGTTGATGTTGCTGTGTGAGCTGGAGATGTGGCAAATCTTCGCTTTAAACCTTTTGCCTTCAGTAACATGAATATATTAAAACCATATTTTGTTATTGCGTTTTTATTATTATTAAATTTTTAAATGCAGCAGCTACATTTCACTAATGCTATTTTTTTTTCCCATCTCTTGCAGTCCAACAAGGTGCCAGTGGTACAGCCTTCTCATGCGGTTCACCCCCTCACCCCTCTTATCACCTACAGCGATGAGCACTTTTCCCCGGGGTCACACCCGTCTCACATCCCCTCCGACGTCAGCTCCAAGCAAGGTGAGCCCGTCCCAGTGCCCCCCATGCTGCTGATGGCTTTGCTTGTCATATTTTGGGGGGAGAGCTCTGGCCGTGCATGCCTACTTCCAGAGACAGCTGTTCTGCCGTGATGCTGGTATTTAACTTGGCTTTTTAAATCTTCGTGCTCTTCCTAATGTGATAATTCTGGCTTGTTTTACTCATCAGAGCCTTTTAAAATCTCAGTAAGCAGCAGCCAGCCCTCACCGCCCCCTGTTGTGCCTGAGGCTTGCAACGCACAGACACAGAAACAGCAATCATCCCTCACTTTCCCCAAAACCAGGGAAGAGCTGCGGTTATCAAAGTACTGCTGTGTTTCCCTTTTAATCAAAGCTGAATTCTCAAATTCTGAATTCTGTCTGAATTCCTCCACACAGTAGCTGGCATAACTGGAGCGTAGTCCCTAAAATACAGGGGGACAGTGTAGCACCTGCACAAGTTAAGGCTTTGCAAACGTGACTTTTATTTTTTTTTAACCTTCTTGCACCTGCTGCCTTCTGCAGAAAGCATCATTTTACATGTCCGAGTCACGGGTGTCCATTTTCTGCATGCCCCTGGGACTTCTCAAAACCAACAACAAACAAACAAACAAGCCCAGATCCCCGTCTGGTGACATTAGGGCTGCCCTGCTGCTGGGGGCAGGCTGGGCTTCCTGAGGAAGCACCAAGCCTGGGACTTGCACCCAGCGCTCCCTCTGGACACGTGGGTGATCCCAGGGGTTTGGTGTGGCCTTTGTTTGCGCTGGGTTGAGATAAAGGAGCTGGAAAGGCTGGGGTGAGGGGAGATGTGGTGGTTTGGGGGCTGCAGGGGGAGGACTGACCCCATCCAACATGGGTTTGGGTGAGCAGTCTAAGGAGAAGCCTCTGTGGGAGAGCTGGTGGTGAGGAGGGAAGGAGGGGAACGGAGGGCAGATGAAGCTGTTTGCTGTAGTCAGGATGTAGCTGCTGATATGAGGGGTTTTGGCTGGTCCTGGAGGGGTTTCTTCTGCAGGCACATGTCCCACAGCAGCTGGCTGAAAAGTTGGTGAAGCTCTGCCTTACCTGGACACGCGTCCTCACACAGAATTGTCCTGTTTATTTGGAGCAGTGTTTGGCCACCATCACCCAAGGAGAGAGACTTTTTGAGTCCTGACTTTCCCTGAATGCTTTATTTTTACATTGGCCTTGCTATGCCGATAATAACATGGGCTACATCCAGAGAATGCCATGGCCTTGTGGCCATGTGGTGTTTGCTTGTTTTTTAATTTACTCTGGCCTGTAAGTGCATGTAGAATATATTTTTTTTCAGAGCAGCGGAAGCAAACACAGCCCCCTTGTCCTCATTTGTCTTCCTTCGTTGCACGAGTGCCCAGGAGGAGGATATTTCTGCTCATTCCTTGAAGCCCCAGGGGTGCCGTGCGTGTTGGAGTGGGGATTTGTACCCCTTGCCAAAGCCAGCTGCGGCTGGTGGGGCACATCCCAATGCCACAGGCCTGAGCTCAGAAGGCTTTGGCTTTCTGTGATGGCAAGTTATTTTTCTCCTCATCTCCTGCAGACCCAGCCTGGACACCTTGTTTGTGTTTGCTGCCCGTCCTCCCTCCCCGCCTCATTTCTGTCTCTTCCCTGCGCAGCCCATCCCTCACGCAGAGCTCTGATATTTCTGAGCGGGCTTCTGACTCCTGCACTCAGCGTCTGGAGAAGATGCCGACGGACAATGTGGGCTGGAGGCTTCTTTTTTTTTTTTTTTTTTTTTTTTTCTTTTTTTTTTTTCTTCCACGGTCTCCTTGATGTGTGTGGTCTTCCCATGCTCCCCATTCCAGCGCCGCGAGCGTGTCAGAGCAGCCCCAGTGAAGTGGCCCGTGCAGTTGTTGCTGCTAAGGGAAAATTTTCCCTCAGGTCCTCTGCCAAATGCCTCCGACCATTGTTTCTGTCCTCGCCTCCCAGCGTGGGGCTGGAGCGCCGGGGTGCCCTCCTCCCCTGAAACCCCTCAGCAGGAAGGCGCCGGGGGGTCCCAGGGCGGCTTGCCCCCAGCATCCCCTCCCGCACCCCGGGCACCTCAGGATGGCCACATGGCCAGCGCCTTCCTCCAGGCAGTCAGCTCATCCTTCCCTTTAATTCGTGTTGTTTTTAACCCTCCTGTGAGCACAAGCTGGCCTCCCCGTGGGTCAGAACAGGCCGGCTCCTCACACGCAGCTCGGCCTGGCAGGAGGGAGGTGGTGTCATGGCTCCCCGGGAGGATCAGCTGTCACCAGAGAGGAGAGGCCGGGCTTGTTTTTCACCCTTTTATAACCGCACTGAAAGAGCCTTCCCTCACTGTTAAAAACCCTGTTAAAAACACAAAATGTTCTCTCTCCTGTCAGCCGCCAGCTGTTTTTACGCCTCTGAAGAGACAACTGGCCAGAGATCCGATCCTCGGGCTGTGGTGCGAGGTCTGAGGACTGAGCTTTTCTGAGGCACCAAAAGAGACAGAGTTAGCAGTACCACCACCCCTGTTGTTTTCCATCCTTTCCTCTGCACAATCCTGAAAGATATTCCTCAAATCTTATAATTAAATTCAGAAGATTTAAATGCAAACTGTGGGGTGGGGTGGGGAGGAATCAGTAGCGTCAATCTATAAAACCAAGTCTCAAGGTAGCGCACTCAGTCTTGGACCTTTGGAGTGTCACCACATAAATATTTAATACCCTTTTAAAGCAGCTGATTTAACATGTGAAGTAGACTTAACAATTCCTTCTGCTTCAGCCTCCTCTTCCCCAAACACATTTAAATAAACCGATGTCTTTGTGGCCTCTGCAACTGTAATTCCACGTCCCTTGGGGGAGCGAGTTTGAGGTGAAGAATGGAGACCAGGGGCCCTTTGGGGGCTGGGATTAGCTTTAATCTTGAGGTGATTCTTACAATTGTAGGACTCTGTGTTCTGGGGAACGAGGGCTGATGGATCGTTTCTGATGGGACTCTTTATTTTTCCATGAAACACTACCAATGCAAAACAGATTGACCTTGGAGCCCACAGGAGTCAACTTGATGAAGAGCTTAGTTGGAGCTGGAGTGACAATTGGAAGCCAAATGAATCATATCAAGTGTGACCATTACAGGCCTGAAAATGATTCTTAATTAACCACTGATCCTCTGTGGTAGCAAGTTTCCAAAATCTGTGAATCCATAAGGGAGCCAGTGAGAACATACAAGTAGCAATTTACCTAATCTAAGAGCTCGGCTGTGCTGCCTCTTTGGCAATGCTTTATTTTCCTCTTGCTTCGCGCTGTGTGTTAGAGCAGTTCCTCAGGATTTGGCTGGGTTTGGTGACAACACTTAGAGGATGGTATTGCCTAAAGCACCTGACAGGAAATCTGAACTTGTGCAGGTCCTTAACTGAGATGTTTATTGCACCTTTCCCCCCCTGTGTTTCCATTTGAATCACAACACAGTACGCAAGGTATTTATTATTTGGAAGGGGGCATGGGTGGCCTTTTGCTTCAGCACTGGCCATAAAGGTGGTTAATTCCAGGGCACTAAATCCATCATAGTGCTGGCTGCATTAGCTCTGAACTGTAGCTCGCATTTGCAATATTTTGAGGGGAAAGTCATTCATTCTTCTGTACTCTTTAACAGGCATGTCCAGACATCCTCCAGCTCCTGATATCCCTGCCTTCTATCCCTTGTCTCCAGGGGGGGTTGGACAGATAACACCACCTCTCGGCTGGTAAGATCTTTTAGCTTCTTTTCAGACAAGGTGCATGTTTGTACCCTCCGCTGTTGTTGAATCAGTCGCAGCATTGACAAAATAAGAATGTCGCTGCAGTAAGAAATGACTATGTTATTTAAGTTTAAAAGATCAAAAAATGTTGATCTTTGAAATGAATTGAATCTGGTTTTTGAACACGTACAGAAATTGAAGTGTGTAGATTTCACTTTGAAGTCTATATATTTCTTATGGCTCAGATTTGTGGCTCTTGGCATTTGGAAAGATAGCACAAAACAGTTCTCAAGGAATTAAATGTAAATTTTTAATAAACAAAATTGCAATTATGGAGGGGAGGGGAGGTAAGAAAGAACTTTGAAGTGTGTGTGTGTGGGGGGGAAGGCTTGAAACTGCACCAGAATGGAGAACAAACTTTTGCAGCTTTTTACAGTTTCTGTACAGAGAGATGCCTCAGTTACTGGGAGATTTTGCTCTTCTTGCTAACATTAGCACTCGAAGGATCTTTCTCTGCCATTGAAGGTGTCGTCTTCCTTTTGGAGGAAACGTGGTACTTTCAGAACGCAATCAATGTGACAAGGTGCCTCACGTCTGCTAGGGGTGGATAGGTGCTAGCCCCCAGTTCTGCCAGAGCAGGGAGCAAGGAAACTCAGCAACAGTTTCAGTGCTTTAGAAGCTGTGTCTTGACTAATTTGTGCCCACACAACGAGAGATGTAGATTTTTTTCATGTATCTGTGTATGGGAGGAAAACATAATCCAGATGACAACAGGCAGAGAAAGTAGAGCCCAGAAGACGGTGAAATGCTTCACTGCTGGCAAATCTTTCAGGAAGGGCCACATGCCTTCTTGTAGCAAATTATTATCAGATACAAAGCTAAAATATGGAAGCATCTGACTTCCCCCCCATCCCCCCTCATTGCTGCTAGGCTGACTCACCACCTCCACCACCACCAGGCAGTTCCTGGCATTCATTTTCCAGATGTGGTCAATCATTTCTTTTGAATGGTTTCTCAACGCAGAGGCTGGCGGGGAGGGGACTGGGAAGGAGGCTTAACCGGCATGAGAAAGAGGAGAGATGAGCTGAGATTTTACAAGGTTTGGGAGCGTGTTCGGTGCTGCTCATTGACAACTGGATGTAGCCAGCCTCCTGTGTGGTAGTGCTGCTGAGACTTCCTCCTCCCCCTTTTTTTTTTTGTTCCTCTTCCCTTTGAGCATTACTCGTTGCCAATCATTTACCCCAAGTGTGAAACCCGTATCCTGAACCCTACAAAAGCCACTCTCCCTTTTTCCCCCAGCTCTGAAAAGCTGCTCTGCCCTTCAATAAGTAATTCTTGGAACCAAATTGATGTGTGTGGTGGCCTTGCTGGACTGGTTCAGGTATTTGGGCTGAATTTGCAAAGGTTGAACTTTTAAGTAAAGATGCACTAAGATGTACTTGTGTTGTTGTGGGCTTTTAGGTTGTTGTTTGGTTGTGTTTTTTTTTTTTTTTATCAAACAAAATTCGAGTTTCTTAGAAAAGCTGGCCACTCGTTCCACACTGGAGAAGGTACAAATGAAGAGAGCCCTAAGTCTTCACAGACTGAATAAAACTGTTCAGGAGGTTTTCTAGCTTGGTAATTCACGCTGTGGTGTTCTTGCACTGAGCTACAGTGGAATAAAATGCCTCTTTTGTAAGAGCTGGTTAACCAAATCTGATTGCAGTGCATTTATATCTAGGTGAGGGAGTGTGTGTACACGCACGTGTGCTGTACGGGAGGAAGGCTGGTTGTTTTTCTTTCCTCCCCAGTGGAAACCTAGATTTGGGAATCTCTCAATAGCGAGGGAGGAAGTTCCTAAGTGCTCAAGCATTTGTTAGCTTCGAATACAGCCAAACTCTCGAAAATTTTACCTATTACTATTTTTGTCTCACCCTGAGCTCCCATCAAGTGCTTACAGCTCTAGAGTAACTATTGAATACCGTATCATGTGATTGATGGGTTCCTTTCTTCTGTGACCTCAGGCAAGGTCAGCCTGTATATCCCATCTCGAGTGGATTCAGGCAGCCCTACCCATCCTCACTCTCAGTCGACCCTTCCATGTCCAGGTAGGTGTAGGAGGTGAATGACTGACTGGGGAGTAACTGCTGGCACTAGAGGGCAAGTTGCTCTTCTGCTTGCATCTTGGTCTGCCTTTGCTTGCTTTTCAGTCAGCTAAAACTTTATGCGTACATTTTTATTTAACGTATATGTGCATACACAGTTTGCCTGGATCCCACACTGGTTTCACTCAGCATTTTCTTGGCAGTCTCCGAAGCATCGCAATTAGGAGCAGCGGCAAATTGTCAGCAGCTAATTGATCTGTTTCATCTGAAATGAGTCACTAGTTCCTTCCTCGGTGCAACGGCTCACATGCATACTTTGTTTTTACTTTACACGAGTATGAAACCAGGTGGATTGTCACTCTCGTCTGCGCTCCGTAGTTTTAATTTCCAAGTTGCTGGTAATGAGGCTCGAATCATTTAGGTATCACTCCGTGTAGAAACTTGCTCGCAGGTAGATATTTCACAGCCCCAGGCCACTAATGGCGAGGGATGCCAGCACGGCGTATTCGCACTGGTGTGTGACTCAGGCACTGTCTTTATGTCTAAGTGCAAGCGAGCGATGCTAACTGAGACTTGGCCGTGACACACTCCAGACTCCTCTCCTCTGCTTCTGCACTCTAAAGACAGCTTCTGCATCCTGTGCTTGGTGTACACAAGGTTGCAATGTACCGTTCTTGTTTTTTTTTGTTGTTTTTTTTTTTTGTGTGTGTGTGTGTGTGATCTGTAGAAGACACATCCTCTTGCACGGGGAATTAAGACAGGCCACTTGCTAAGTGGTAGGTCCTCTTGCCTCTGTTTGCGTGGGTGCCTTTGGGTTATCGCTATCCCTTCGCTTCTTTGCAGGGCAATGACAAGCATGTGCCTGGCAGGGTGACCGGGGAGAGAAGCCGTTCTTTCTGTACAATTAAAATCACCCAGCTGGTTACAGGGCTTCGTGTTTGCTTTATTTTCATGGAGTGGAGGATCAGGCCAAAGGGACTAGGGAATGGAGAAGGAGAGGCTGAATGCAGTTCCTTAACCAGCGCTCATTCAGCAAACCTTTAGCTTGCTGGTGGTGTTGCTGGGGGATTCCACCAGCTCCAAGCAAAGCGTGCAGGTTCTCCTGAGCACCTGGGGCTCAGCACCCCGAAGGCCCCTCACCCTCGAGGATGAGCTGGGTTAGCAGGGTGGGATGGTGGAGTTAGTGGTGCTGTTTTGTTTTCTATTTTCCTTCTCGTACAGATGGAAGGAAGTTTTACTTAGGGCAAGTCTTTCTTTTTTTTAATTCCTTCTTCCAAGACGCAGGAATTTTTCATCGTAATTAGTGTAAGCATTTGAGGGGAGGATAGTGAGCTTAGGTGATGCTAAAATCTTTTCATTTAAGTACCTCGAAAAGTAAGAGACTCCATACAGAGCTCTCAGGGACTTCTTGAAGAGACTTCTTCTTTTATTTTATTTGTTTCTGCATGGCAGTTCCCTCCTTCGCATTGGCTGGTGGTGGATAATTTAAGAATGTTTATATCTTGGTGTGGAAATACAGTTTTTGGTTAAGAAATGTGTATTTCTATTGCTAGTCAGTGCAACAGTACGACCACTAAATGTTTCTCCTGTGCATTGATAAAACTATTTGCCCGAAAGGTAATAAAATAACTTCTTCAAAACCAAAACATTGACCGAGTTTTGTTTTTCTTGAATAAAACCGGCTACAATGCACGAATCTTAGCCAAATATTTTTCATGCACTCTTAAAGAATCGCCTTTCCCTTGCAAGCTCCATGGTATTTGCATTCTTGGGGCGTCCTGCTGCTGTCATATTTGCTTGATGCCTGCCTTCAGTAGGGTTATAGACCTTCCTTTGTGTTTTTTTTTCTTTTAGGTTTTCACATCACATGATTCCTGGTCCTCCAGGCCCTCACACAACTGGAATCCCTCACCCAGCTATTGTTACACCTCAAGTAAAACAAGAACATCCGCACAACGACAGTGAGCTAATGCATGTGTGAGTCTGCCTTCCCGCACCGAGCCCCCTGTCAATAAATGTTTGAGAACTAATGCTGTCTGAAGACATGTCAAGGTCTAAAATGAATGAAAAAAAGAAATACCTCTCGTGACCTCTCTGAATTTTGACCCCTTATGTAACTAAAAAAAGGAGATAAGGGCGACTTTTTAGAAGAGTAATGAAACGTGAAGCCCTTGCTCATTCCAGTCCAGCACTTTTTAGCTATCAGCAGCAATCATCTCGACTCCGACATAACCATGGACCGGTCTACCCGAGGATGCTGCTTGAGGGTGAACTCATGAGCTTCTGCTGGAAAAAGTCTTAGCTGCAAAACCTACCAGTAGAAAGCAACGTTGCTGCTTAGTGCTTGGAGGCAAGAGGCCCAAGAAAGAAGCAGATGAGGGGCTGTCCTCCTGCCTGTAGCAGGGTACTGCAGATAACCATTCAGAAAGAGAATAGGTGAGATAGGGATGAATCTGGAGCAGATCCACAGATCAAATGTTATTTGCTCATCAGCCAGACACCTTGCATTAAGTCAGTTCTCTGAAAAGCTGTGAAAGAGGATGGGGCATAACCACTGAAATTCACGTCCTCGGGAGCTATTTCACTGTAACCACTGATTGGAAATTCTCATTTGGGTGGGGTTTTTTTAGGCTGAAGGTAAATAGATGCTTTTCTTTCCTCCTTCCCCCTTCCCCCACCACGTTTTAGGAAGCCTCAGCACGAACAGAGAAAAGAACAAGAGCCAAAAAGACCTCATATTAAGAAACCTCTGAATGCTTTCATGTTGTACATGAAAGAAATGAGAGCGAACGTTGTAGCAGAGTGTACTCTGAAAGAAAGCGCAGCTATCAACCAGATTCTTGGCAGAAGGGTATGTACAGAAGGGTGTGTGTGTGTGTGTGTGTGCTCACGTGTGCTGCTAATTTGTGTGTTTCCCTTTAGTGGGTGTGATGGCTCACTTTCTGCTCGAGGTGCTAACTAATGTGCAACTATCAAATTAGCTATAGAAGATAAAACATGCGACTAAAAATAAAAGCAAGGTCTTGATTTTTTTTTTTTCCTCCTCATCAAACTGGCGTCTGTTCCGTTCACGTCAGCGCCTCAGGCAGGGAATATTCTCATCCACACGTGGAAGGAGCATTCGAATCGCCCTCGCTGTCCTCCCTTAGGCTGGGATGCAGTCAAAGATGAACTCTGGACGTCAACGGAGATGGAACTGAGAAGTGAATACAAGCAGGGTCTGATTGTAAAATCACGTAGACTGGCAGGGATCTGTGCAGGTGGTTCAGCCCAACACCTGCTCAAAGCGGGTCCAGTGACCTCAGCTTGCTCAGGGACCTGTCAAGTTTTGAATACCTCTCAAGGAACCAGCTGAGTATTTGGTGATCCCAGACACATCCCAGAGCCTCTCAATGGCCTTGCTGAGAGTCCTTTGGTTCTGTGGCATCGCAGGCATGTTCTTTTCTTTCCATGCTCTCAAAAATTGCAGGCCAACCCACAGTTACAAACCTCGTGCTCACTGTCAGCATTGTTCCTCCAGGGAATGCAGCAGAGAGATGTACCCGTTTTGAATTTGGTTGCCCCACAAATTAAAAAAGGGATGACATTTGTAGCACGTGGAGTATGGATTCTTGCAATCCCCTTGCCCAGTGAACCCCATTTTTGACTCCTGGCTAAGTCAGTATGAGGAGGCACTACAGCTCTCTGAAAAAAATGTGCTTTTAAGTGGGAAGTCAGTGCACAACTTTAGCTGCTTCTCGTCTGAAGACCTATTTTACCCCCTCAAACAGCGCAGGAATCTCTTGTTGCTTGTCCCGGTTCCTTTAGCCCTCTTCTTTCTCTCTGATGTTCTTGTTGCTTGCTCTTAAAGGACACCTTGCAGCTTTTTTCTGTCCTTGCATGCAGGTCTCTGTGATCATGTTTTACATTCTCACCCCCCTCAGTAATTCGTCTTAGTTGCTGAGTACATCAGTCTTGTTTTCCTGACTTGAATGATGGCAGTGGCTCGTTTAACTCCATTTTGCTAATGAATCAGTGCTCTGCTCCATGCTTTTTTCCACTGCTCTGACTTCTATTTCCAAGTAAAAGTACCTCAGGTTCCTCTTTCCTGTGGTACAAACAACGCATGAGTTATCCCATATAATTGCAGGGAGATTAATTATTATCAAACGTTTTGTGTTCAGCCATCCTGGCCACTATTTGCTATGCTCTCTGCCACTTTGGAACGGGAGCCTCTGTTCCCGAGAGCTGATGCTCTGCATGCTGCTGGGCTCTCTGATGCTGCCGCTTAATCCGGAAGCCCAAGGCTGGAAATCCTCTGCTTTAACTAAGGAGAGCTTTTTCCTCTCCTTCCCACCCACCCTTGTGCCTCCGTGGGCTCTAGGTTTAAATCGTTGCTTCTTCACACCCAGCAAGCAAGGGTCAAGGCACAAAAACACCTCTCAGGGAAACCTTAGGCAGCCTTAGGGACCTTCCAGGTCTGCAGCAGGGAAGGATGCCAACTTCTAAGAAAAAAAATAAACTTCTAATCCAGAGCTTTCTCTGCATGGTTTGGAGTCCCAGTTTTGCTCTTTTCGAGCTCAGAGAGTTTTAAATGTGGGCACTGAAGCCAGTGAGAAACGCAAGTCCAGTGGCACTGCCACACAAGGACCAGTTTTGTAACTCTGAGTCCAGGTGACACTAGAAAATGAGGCAGAAAGTGTCAGCTACAGGAAAGCTCTATATAATTTGTAAAAAAATAAAAAATAAAATAAAAATCTAATAATGTTCTGAGTGGAAAAATAACTTTAGATTCTTAGATTTTTTACCTTCATATTTCTGGTGAGGCAGCTGTTCTCCGTCTGTCCTCCTGTTAGCAGCAAATAATGTCTGCAGAGAAATGGGCCGTCCCCTTATCGTATTTTCTTAAGGTTTCTCACTCCATTTGCACTGAACCAGAAATGTTCCACCTGTCACTGAGGCGGCCTGACCCTTCTCGTCCTGCCTCTTGCTGTACTGAAATTTGGCTGCCTCAGTTGCTCATGTGGAATTTTTTTTTTTTCCACAGTTGTAACTTTGCCTTTATCAGCTTACTTGCTGTTGCAAATGAAAAATGCTCGTTCCTTGGATGCTCGGGACCTTCCAGTCCTGGAACGCGTGCGTGGAACCCGAGAGCTGCAAACAGGCTGCGAGCCGCTGTGCGCTCGCTAACACATCGAGCTTGTCGAGGCAGACAAGTTCACATCTTCCACCATGTAACAAAACAACGTATTAAATCAAATGTGATTTGACCCGAAAGCCTAGTTCTGTGAATTATTCGTGCATGAGCTTCTCACTGATTTCATGGTTCTGTGTTTCTAACATCTTCCTTCCTTTTGTCGTGGCCCCCCTGTCGTCGTCATCCCTCTCTCCCCCAGTGCACATGGTCAAACAAGAAGGCACATCTAAAGCCGCAGCAGTGGACCCAATTCTAAACAAAACTCCTTTTCTCTTTCTGGTTCAGGTCTAGTAGATGTTCCCCCAGCTACAGAATTATTAGATACCGAGGTAGATGGTGCCTTTTCATCTCTGCACGTCTTTGGTTTCGTTTGGTGTTTAAATGAGATAAAGAAAGCAGGAAATTTATCCTTTCTTGGCCACCCAGGTCAGCTCCCGTAATTTGGAAGACTGCAGCGCTGTGGGTTTTGTACCTTAGAAACTTTCTGCAGTTGCCATTTTCTCTCCCTTTGTTACAACAAGAACTCAGAAGGCGGGTGCCTTGGAGCTCGATACGTAGAGGTTGATCTTGGAACAGGAGCCTGAGAGCCCTCCGTGTTGGCACTGCAACCCCGTGTGTAGCTGCTGCTCAAAAGCAAGACAGCAATCCCTTCTGTGGGGGGCAGCTCTCCGCCCTTCAAAGGCAGCACAAACCATTCCGTTTTGTCAGGAGCTGGAGTGCTTCTTTTTAAGCTTTTTTTTTTTTTATGTCATGTTGGGAAAGCTCGGTTCTGTGAGCGGATTATATGGTGAGCCCTGTTTCCATAAATGATTTTTGTCTTGCTCAAGGCACTTGGCAGTTACAGAGCTGACAAATGCCTGAAAGTTGTTTAATAAACACGGGTGCTTGTAACTGCTAATGAATTTCATTTTTGCAATGGAGGACTGAATCAAAGTCACAAAAACACTTGCTCATGTCATCTGTTGCCTAGGTATGAGTTATTTCCAGGTCTAATGCGATGTTTATTTTGTTTGCAGTGGCACGCTCTCTCCCGTGAAGAACAAGCGAAATATTATGAACTAGCTCGTAAAGAAAGGCAGCTACACATGCAGCTTTATCCAGGCTGGTCTGCAAGAGACAACTATGTAAGTCGCTCAGTTGAAGGTTCCTTCACCTAACAGGTTTTTTTTTTTTTCTTTATTTTTTTTTTCGCTTCTAGCTTGTGGAAATACCTGGTAGGAGGGATGGTGAACAAATATACAACATAAGCCTTATATTTGTTTGTACTTCAAACATCCAGAAAATTTAACGTTTCGTTGTTGTTGAGATGCATCTTACGAAGGTCACAGATTTTGAGGGAAAATAAATAGCACAGAAACTTTTTCATAGTCAGTCATCAGCACTGTCTGAAAGCTTATGTCCTACTGCACAGCTGTGAATTTTCCACTATTTCTATTTGATCACCTGCTCTCCAGAAATCTTGTGTAGACCTGAGCAAAAAATAAAAGGGGTGCCTCCCTTGCAGGAGAACCTAAAGCCCGGGGTAGTGGTGGAAGCTGAACTTCAGTTGGAGGTAATTCTGGATGCTCCACCCCTGAAATAAAGCCTGCAAAACGTGTACAGATAAACCTTACGATAGATTCTGCTTTTATAGTTTGGCGAGGCTGAGAAATTTAGCTAAGATTTTTTTTTTTACGATGGCTCATATTTTATAATTAAATATCAAACACTATTCCCGTGTTGCACAGCTTGCACTGCACAGTTGTGCTAGCGTGCTCGCTCCGAGCAGTCGGTGTAGCTGTTTGTTAGGTAACGAAGCCCAAAACCTTTCTGTCCCCCGTCAGGTGTAACATTATTTACTGCGTTTCGCAGTGTGCATGCCACGTCTGGCTCGCTTTCCCATCTGCATTAGGCTGACCGTGGCATTTCTCGAGTTGTGTCTCGTGGACACTGAGGATTGGGGGGGCGCCCGAACGCGGCGTTAACAGAGCCTGCAGAAGCACTCAGCGTTTCCAGCCCAGCACAGCTCCCGTTCAGTTCAAACACATTTTTTTGTTGTAAGCCAGAGTCTCTGAGGGAGATTTTTGGCACGGGAGGTGTTGACACAGAAACCATGTGATCATCTCCGAAGCAAATGCCTTGGTCTTGCTGACATCCGTGCCCGGTTGTGTAAGCACAAATACTACTGGAAGCCCTGGCAGCCTGTTTCAGCCTGTTGCTGCCTGTTTTACACGGCCGTCTTCCCTAGCAGATGGGCTGTCGTGACCTTATGCAGGTGGCTGGCTTTTAAAGTAGCAGGAAAGGTGTCCTTCAGCAGCTTACTTCACCTGTGGGGCACTGCCCGGTGACACTCAGACGTGTTGACTTTGTGAACCTGATGTGTTTTGCCACAGCCTGCTGCCATACAGCACAAGCAGCAGACCTGTGGTTTCCTAAATGCCTCGATAAGATGTTGCCTGCATCAGGTGGCACGTGAGACCTCTCTCAGACCTGCTTCCTGCTAACATCCTGTGCAGCTCTGACGTGCTCCAGCCCTGTGTTGCACCAGAGGATCCTCCTGAGCGCAGCACTGCTGAGAAGGCGGTCATAGGAGACCACAGGTTATCACTGAAACCTTTTCAGGTCCAAGTCGTCCTTTTTTTCCTTCATTTTCGCTAACTTGCCGTCAAAAATGAAACTATGCATTTAGCCAAGAGATTGCTGCAATATTTTGGGGTTGGAAGTGAATTAGAGAGGCCCTGTTTCCTGCAGCTGATCTGACAAAACAGTGGCTTTTAAGAAAATGTACCGCTTGGTTTTAATCCTTCTGCTTTGGTTTGCCCCGTTACTCAGGAGTTCAGGAGTTCCAAGAAAATGTTAAGCGTTGTTGTTAAACTGCTGACAATATCTGGGCACTTCTCATTGTGTTTTTTATTACTGACACCCAGAGAAGTCCTTCAGAGGTGTGCGGCAGGCATGAGAGCAGTGTTTCCATACCGTGGCGGTGTTGCCAGAAGCTAGTTTCAGCCCAGCTTTTTCCTTCTTTTCTTCCACTTCTGGTACCCACAGGTGGATTTCAGATCAGTGTGTGTCAGCTGAAGCCAGCCAGACTCAGAGAACAACAGAAAGCTCTCCTTGCGTGATTTTTCCATGTAACCATCTGCAGTAAGGCCACGCCGCCGCAGAGCAGCCTTGCCTGGCTGCCTCCACGCCAGAGCACACCGCCCTGATTTTCCCAGCCCCCTTGAAATCCACTTTCTGCTTTCCCAAACCCGCTGTCCGTCCCGGCCGAAGGGACGCCCCAGCCCTGCAGCTCTGCCCTTCCCGTCTGCGGCCGCGCCACGGCAGGGTGCTGGGACGTGGGGCACTCGTTGGTGGCTGCCAGATGTGCTGGGGGGCGCAGGGCAGAGCCAGCGGAGCCACACACCACTTGGCCACAGCTCCTCTCTTCACTGATAGCTCTCCAGGCACGGCCACGCGGCCTTTGCTCAGCCACGGGTGTTATCAGCACAGTTTTAGCTGGCTGGCTGGCACCCTGGGGCCAAGCCGTGGTTGTCCTAGGTACTTTCAACACCCTGTCTGCTGCTGCCGTAAGTATCCGAATGTGTGAAGGGCTCTTGTAAGAGCCATAAATTCGGATATCAACGTTTGTGTCATCGGGTTAGGAAGCTCGAGAAGTCTTCCGGGTGCTCGTGGCTGCAAGCGTTCGCTGAGGAACTGCCAGAAATTGTATTTCGATTTGGATACAAAAATCTGTATTGCTCATGTGCATGGTTCTCCATAGATGCTGAGGGCAAACCTTGTTAGCACTGAAAGAGTTGGAAGTGGGTTAGAAAGGGCTTTAACTGCTCTGAAAAAGATGTGTTTTTTGTTGTTTTTTTTTCCTAACCGCTTTCTCGGTGTCCAGCTGGCTTTCATTTCAATGTTGTGGGACAGGGAGGGATAAAAGACGTTGTGCGTGTGTAATGGGATGGTAAAGTTGCCTGTTTTGCAGGGGAAGAAAAAGAAGAGGAAGAGAGAAAAGTTGCAGGAATCAGCATCAGGTAGGCCATGACCGACTCTTCCTTAGCACTCACTTCAGGTGTGTTTCAGAAACCAGGGCTTGTGCTATTAATTTTCACATGCTGTGCTCTAACAATTTGCTGCTGACTGATGTTTTAAGATACTTCACTTTGAATGCAAGCTTGTAAAAACGCACACAATACTTGTTTCCTCTCCCTCACCCCTCTCCCTATAACCCTCCTGACCACATCAACATCTTTGGCTGAACTGACGCCTCGCTGCAGTCACTCTCCTGCTTTACCTTTGCTTTTCTTCCCCGCCAGTTGTATCATCCTTAGACTTCATCTCAAGTGCTGTGTGGGACCATTGGACACTGGAAAGTTTACACTGACCTTTTTTTTGTAGCCACTTTAGTTTTTAGCACCGTATTTTACGTTTCCATCTACACTAACAGCTGCCAGTAGGCTGGCTAAAAGCATCAGTGAGGTCTCCTCTTTGCCTTTAAAACACATAAAAAGAAACACTGTTTTCCCCAACACGAATGGCTGGTATAAGAACCATAAGGATTAAAACCCAAAACCAAAACCACAAAATAAATAAATAAAAAAAAAAATAAATCCATGTAATGCTGTAGCAAACAGACTTATTTGGAATGTGCAGAAACTCTGTAACAGAAATTTGTTAAAGGAAAACAATTTTCTACAGGTACAGGCCCCAGAATGACAGCTGCCTACATCTGAAGCATGGTAAGAACATCTCTAAAGCTTTCCTGATAAAAACTGAATTGTAAGCTAAGCTTTCTTATAAATTTTATGCCATAATATGAATTTTAGCAAAAATTGCAGAAGTTTCATACCCCAAAGTGAATGTTGCTTTGACTACTGATGGTTTTTATACCGGCTATCTACTAGGCGTCCACCATTTCACTTCTTAACCTTAATACTTCCAAACTGACCATACCTCACTGACTCGCTGCAAGTCTGCCTGGGAAGCACAAGGACGGGTTTATGTTAAGCAGTGCAAGCCCTCCCAGCCAGCAAAACGCCACAGCTCAGAAAGAGCAGGCTGGAAGCTGGCTTTGGAGCACATTTTATGTGCTGACACTGGCTGGCGGGGTACACTTTATTTAAAAAAATTGTTTATTCACCTGTATACTAACAAACCATCTGCTGAGAGAACGGGACTGTATTTCAGCTGTATCAGAGTTGTTCCCCTCGGCTGTACGGTGGTGTGTTGTGTGGGGTTTTCTTTGTTGCAGTTCCAGCCTGTGTTTTCTCTCTCCACACCACCTCCAGGAGGTGGACCCGCACCGGCTATTGCACACACCCAGCAGCACCACCCCGCCGGGCTGTCAGATCCTCCCTTCTCACTGCTTTCTCCCCTCTTTCCCTGACTCGTTCAGCCACACGAGCCCCTTGGCACTCGGTAGGCAGCGAAGCGACCTCCTCTGGGCTGTCCCCTCTGCTCAGACTTGCAGCTGGAGGGAGCCAGGTGGAGTTTGTTCCGTGTCGTCAGCCGGCCAGCACGGCCCAGGCCTCTCCTCTACCTAAACCAGCAGGCCAGTGAGGCTGAACTTGCCTAGGTTTAAGAGTTTGCTGTTTCGGTTCGCTTTTGTAAAGCTGAAAAGAAGGGAAAAGGCAAAATGCACGCGGACAGCCTTGCTCGTTGCGATATGCCAGGCTCGTGCTGGTTTGGGGTGTGGATTGCAGCATTTGGGTTCTGTAGGCCACACAACAAATGTAGCTGTGAAGTGTGGCTCCAGCAACTGTCCCAGGTGTTATACCTATAAAGCAACAAAAAAGGGCAAGTGCTTTAACCTTGACTTTTCTAATTGATACTTCGCTGCCCAGGCCCACGATTGCTGTGAGTGCTTTTCCCTTTGATGTTAACACAGCACCAGCAAACAACGCACGGCTGATACAGGAGCTACACGCTTTAACATTGTGCTCTGGCATATCTTTTGGCATATCTAAGTTAGTGCACAGAACTTAATTAGGAATGGGGTACGATTAGGGTTCATGTGACAGTTAAAAGCTGGGGAATGTTTGGTCTCTTGGATGCGTTACACCCCGAGGATGGCTGCCTTGCCTACACCCCGGTGCTTTTGTTGGAGTTTCTGTTTGCATTTCCCATAGCAGAGAATCAGTAGAAATAGAAGATGATGAAGCTGTGGGTTTTCTCTTTCTCTTCTACCTCTACATCCTTTCTGCCCTTCTCTTAAGGTCCATAATGGTGTGGAAACTGTTGTAATATCCTCGTCTCTGTCCTCGTACAATTTATACCACGAAGGGTGAGAAAGGGAGGCATCGCCTTCCTCTGAAGGGGAAGTGTGCTGCTGGCTCCACGTGGGCACGCGTCGGCAGCTTCACCGGGCGCTGCGTGCCGAGTGAGTGCTCTCCTCTGAGCCGTACAGATGTGCCCTAGCTGGAAGTAAAGGCACGGGATGATTTAGGGAACCCGAATCAGCCAGACTTCAAAGTAAACTTCTGAAGGTTAAGACTCCTGCCCTTTGCAAGCCTACTCCAAGGAATGTTTTGCCCACGAGCGGAATATTTTAGCAGGCCCGCAGCAGAGCTGTTGCAGTCTTTACTGGATGGAGATGACAAGTTTGGGAATGCCTTTCGGTGAGCTCGTGAAGACAGGAAAACACTGGCTTCCCTGCTCGCATGGCTGGTGCGAGGCAGAGGGGGAAGGAGGGTGGGAGGTCTGGGAAGGAGACAGGCATTCTGTTATCTGAGAGGAATCAGAAACGAGTAGGTGGCAAGACCAAAGAAAGAATCTCGAGATCAGCACAAAGGCGATCAGCCAGGGCTGTAATTAGGGTGATGTAAGTGAGAAGGATGAAATGGTGGGAGGGTTGCGTGGTGGGATGTTCAGAGGAAAGTAACGGAAGAGATATGGAGACATGCAAACAGAAATGATTTAAGAGACTGTGAAAGTGTTTTTTTTTTTTTTTTTCTTTCTCCATGAACACTTCAGAACATTACTGATCTTTAAGACAGACTTCTGGCCAGGTTCTTGGCTTGCTCTTCATTTGAGCAGTGAACTCAAGATGGTAGCATGAAGGTGCTCCTCTTCCCAGCGCTGTACACACCAGGACGCTCCTCATGGCTTCCCTGCTTAGGATGTAGCTGAGCTCCTCTAAGCCCTCCAGCCTGCTGAGCTGCCAATTTGTAAAAACACTTTAATATTAGAGAGTTTTAGGAATGCTGTGACCCGGTACTCCAGTCCTTGATAAATTACCCGGGGATACTCGTGAAGAGCTGCAGAACGGCCTCCTTGAGGGATTTTGTCTTCGGTTCCTATGGCCCAACACCGTGCTTCGATTAGCTCCCATTTGCTGAAGAAGTAACTCCTGTTTGTTACCCTCTCCTTTGAAATCAACTGAGAGCAGTGCAAGACCAGATAATGCTAAAAAATGGGTTTGGAGAAAGCCAGGAGGAAGGGGAAATGAGGAGAGCTAAGATCAAGGACAACGCAAAGACTGCCTGTTGAATACCTTTCAGAAGGACTTCTTTTATTTTTTCAGAAAGACTTCTTCCAGAAGATTTCTAAATGCGAGCAGTTCTGTGACCGAAGTGGTGATTACTAATTTCCTACCCAATTTGACTTCTGGGAGGAAAAACCAATATTTTAGCATCTCACGAGTATTTTTAAATCATTGAGGTAGTAGAAGGGTGCTACCAAAAGTGCCCCGATCATTCCGCAACACGGAAATAGTTAACTTTTTGTGCCTTGCTATGTGTGGCAATTGCAAAAGGCACATCGTTTGACATATGGCAGGAAGCAATTGGGAAGTCCTCACAAGCTACATAATTTAACATTGTGTTTTGGCATGTCTTCAAGGGCTGAAAAGAGTGATAGAGAAGTGTTATAGACATTTGAAAACCTGTGAGAAGTGAATTTGTGGCTTGCAAAAACTCCGTGACAATTAGCATCCAGATTAGCAAAGTTTTCAAAAATAAGGAAACTTGCCTAATACTGATTTACAATCAGAAGCACTTAAAGGGATCACATTAAGACTGCTTGACTTTAAGCAAGGAATAATCTGTAATGTTTCAAAACCCCTAGATGGAAATTCGGCGACGAAGAAACTTTGGATAGCGCTGCAACAAGAAATCTCTGCCTGGATTATCTTCTGCTCATTACTTAGACAGAAAATGGAGTTAGGCTGTGAAAGCAGAATATGAAGTGGGTGGCAAAGAACCAGCTGATGACCACGCTCATAGCTGACCCTGGCTTTCTGGCCAGTGTCCTAGAAAGGAGATGCAAAGGGGATGACGGTGGTGTAGGGACGTGTCCTGACTGAAGAGAAATGCTTCCTCTGTGCCCCCTGTCTCCCCGTTCCCTCTCCTGCCTGAGTAAAAAATGAAGTAAAAAAATGAGGAGCATTTGATGGATTGAAGTATTTCTGTGATCCAAATAGTCACTGACTTCGGTTAGCCTCAACCTTTTTCAGACAGGCACAGGAACTCGCAACGAGGAGGGGTGTAGCCCTCACGCAGACCCCCTCCTGCAGCCAGCCCTAACCCAACGCCGAGCCTTCGGGGCAGAAGATGGGAAAGCTGCATCCTGTCAGGCTCTCCGACAGCAAGGAAAACATCAAAGGAGCAAACGTGAAGGGAAGCCAGCTCCTGTTTAGGCGGCAGGTACAGAAGGGCACTGACACCTGCTGGGAGAGATGCAGCAGAGCATGTGGAGAGCCCCATTTCCCTGTTCCAGCCCTCGAACTGAGGGTGGGAAGGAGGCACGGAAGCAATTTTGGGTGCAGTCAGCGACCATGAGAGGCATAAGGGCAAGGCAAGGTAGGGGACGAGCACAGGTTTGCTAAATAAGAAGCAGAAAGCTCTGAGCCAGGCAGTCAGCGTGAGCACGGGAGGGACAAAACAAGGAGACTCTGCCAGGGTTTACAAAATGTTGGGTTTTGCAACCAAAGTCTTTGAGAAGATCAGCAACGAAGGCAGCACTTCCAGACTTCAGTGGCAAAGGACAAAACTTGGTAACTCGGCAGGAGGACACCTAAAACCTGTGGTGCTTGAGCTGCAGATGCTGCTGCAGAAATTAAAAGCGGCGTCGGATCATTTCTAAGGTGTTAGCAGCAGGAGGCTTGGGCCAGAGAGAAGGAGCAGCATTGTTCTACCACCCTTCCTGTGGGACAGGGTGGGGACAGGGAGGAGGCTGCCAGGGCACCATTCTCTTCTGGCTGAGGGCTGTGTGTGTCGGTGGCTTTAGTAAACTTAGCACCAGACTGGGGACTCGAAGGTCATGAGGAAACCGTGGAAGCAAATGGTTTCAGAAGGAAAACCGTGAGACTTCGGAGTGCGGTTTCACTCCAAACTGGAACGAAACCGGAGCGTTTCAGCGCCCATCTCATGTCTGCGTCGTGTTTTCTTTTTGTAGTGGCAAAAAGTTCAAAGGGGGAGACCGACGTGTGGTTGTGGCATTGTCACAAGTCCTCCCACTTGTTTGTGGAGCCCAAGCTTGGGTGAAGTCTGTCCTCTAAGGCCAACAGCGCTGCATGTCAAGGCAGTTCTGTCACAGCTCGCCCAGCAAACTAGCACTGTTTAGTTTCTGTCGCTTTCAGGGGTTGTGACTGAATTTCAGAGGTCTTCTGGCACATGAGTGCAAAGCCAGCCACCCTGACGACAAAACCAAAAACCAAAACCAAGCCTAGACCAACGACTTGCTGGTTCTGATGTTGCACAAGTCACTGCAGGTAGAGCCAATCTTCTACAACACCAGCTTTAAGCCCAAATTGCATCAAACACACGCGGTGTGTGTGAGCTCGGCGGTGCTTTCTGCGCACAGCTCCCACACTGCCAGTGCTGCTCGATGGGTGCGCGACGGTAGGAAAGGTGGAAGAGCTCTCAGACACGCTCTGCTTACACCTCTCACCCTTGGGTGCAGAAAATCACTCATTTCCATGACTCTACCCATGTATTAGCAGATGGAAACATTCAGCCCGTCTTTCCAAGCGCAGGAAAAACTCTAGCTTTTGTTTAATTGCGGCAGAAAAGGTGATCTACAAAGAAAACTTCACGTATGTTACTTCTTTTCGAAAATTTCCACTTAGTCCTTTGCCAGTCCCTCACATCTTTTGTGTTACCGGAGGTTAAAACTGCAGCAGCAATTCCGGTGCCCCCAGGAACAGCCAGATCCCTCTGCCAATCTCTCAGTCTATCAAACAAGCAGGGCGTGGAGTTTTGTTGTTGTTTTTAAATTAAAAAAAAAAAAATAAAGTAAGTCACAGGCATGGAGTCCTGGCTAAACGTCTGTCCCCTTCCTTAGTGCTTTAACACTTAAGATTTTGTCATTATTTTTAAGAGGAATGGGATGTGAGGGGTTCATTTAATTATTTCAGAAAGCAGAGAGACTTCATCTTGGTCTTCCCAGTATTTACTGTAGGCACTAAAGGGGCACAAGCCGATTTTTTCTTCCCCTGCAGATCACTCTTAGCACATTTTTCTCCTTTAAGAAGCTGCTGGAGATCGCTGTCTAGAGGTAATCTGGTTTTTATTACAAACACGGAGCCTCCCCCACCCCCCAACAGGAAAAACATGTCGTGGGCCTTCCAGCCTTCCAGATCTCGGCGCAGGGCATGAGGCTCACGCTGCCCACCCCGGGGGCTTTTGATAAGAGCCACACCTGCTTTGGCACCGCCGGCTGGCACTCGGCAAAGTGGGAGCCCGAAAACACCGGGGCGTTCCCAGCGCGGCTCCCGGCCTGCCCTGGCTCCCTGCAGGAGGGTGGCGATGGTGTTAGCAGCTCCTCACCTCCCTGCACCCAACCCCTGTGTTTGTGTTTGCCCAGCACGATCCCGATCCCGGGATCTGCTTTGGGCTCACCCCACACGCCGTGGCCCAGCTGGGCAGGAAGAGGAGCAGACGGCAGCGCCGGCATCGCCCCGCTCGGCCTTCAGCCCCGCTGCTAAAGAGCCTCTGAGCACCCAGAGGGAGCCTCGCTGGTAAATCATCGCCTGGTTTTGCGTCCTCACCTTTCCAGAGCGTTGGCTGAATGCTGGAAAAAGGTCAAACGTGTTCGTTTGGGACTTCAAAAGAGAAAGGACAGCTTCTGCCGTCGGGTCGCTGAGTTGGCCCCGTTGTTTAAAGCGCTGGATTCAAACCCAGGGCTGGAGACCGGTGCCTTTTTTTTTTAATTTATTATTTTATTTTAAATACACGTAACTGCTGTCATCTTGCATCTTTATACAACTGCGTAAATATAAACAACCTGCGGTGAGGGAAGGTGTAGACAAAAAGCGCCTGGCTTACATTTTTAACTTTCTCTTGCCTTCTGTGAAGAGTCAGAGATTCCCTTTCCCCTGTCCTTACTCCCAGACCCTCAGCCTTCCTCTGTGACCTCTCCTGATCAGCGTGACGTGGACGAGGCTGCCTAATCCCCTCTCCCTTGTTGGAGCAGGACGGAGATGAGCCGAGGGCTCCAGGAGAAGCACGGGGAGCACGAGGCACTCGCAGACCCACCCTCCAGTCCGTCTCCTTCCCAAGAGCGGGGAGGGATTTTGATCTCCCTCCAGTGCCCTTGCCCTCAGCCACGGAGCCCAGGTTTTTTAGAAGGCTTCATATTTATGGTGGAGATTCCTAAAGTGCAGTTTTACCATTTCATGAGTAACGCTTGCCTTGTTACTCCGACTTATTGTTGAATTTTATTTCTGTTCCTTACTCGAGGTAGTTTTTTTTCCTTTTTTTTTTTTTTCCCCTTTCCTCCTGCAGTCAGATGCACGCTGCAAATGGCACAGACAGTGCCTCCTATTGTGGCTCAGGCTCAAGACTTCACATATGTAAAATGTGACTTGCAGCACTTTCTTTGAAGCCTAACCACAGCCAGGGAGCTGTAATTGCAGTCTTTGATTGCGCCGACTTCACTTGTGGATTGGGCTTTGCTAGGGCATGCCTTGCTTGGCCAGACTTCAGCTACAGCCCCCCAGTGAAGCCTTAGATGTGGGAAGTCTTCAGTCTCCTTCGCTCATGCCTGTGGTTTCTTGAAAAGAATCCTGAGTTGACCTGTTTTATATCTGTAAGGCAACACGACCGTCAGCCTTATTTTTTTAGGTATTATTTGGTTTATCAGCAGCGGGAGCAAGTCGTGCGGCTGGGGAAAGGCTGGGTTCTAGGTGCTGGTTTCGGGACGGCCACCGTGTCATTTTCTGTGCTGCACTGTCCCCTTAGAAAAAAAATATATAATATATATGGGGGGGGCTTTGCTGTGCCCGACCCCTCGCAGAATTGGAGCAGAATCTGCAGCCTCGCTATCGGGCAGAGCTTGTGGAGAGCAGGCAGCTGCTGCGAGCGCTGCTCTGGCCCCTGTCCGAAAAAGCTGAGGGCCAGAGCAAGGCCGCGGTGGTTATTTTAACCTCCTGACTTCAAAGGCAGCTCGCTGGTAGGGGAAGGGGGGAGGAGGCAGGGAACCATCTCAACAGAAGAGCATTTCATTTCCTTGGGTGCAGGAGACATTCCTGGCTGCTAATGGGGAGTAGCTCTGAATCACGGCGCTTGTATCGGGCGGCTGTGAACTACTGGCCTGGCGCCTCAAGGCCATTCCTCAACAGGAAGCTGAATGTTTTCATGTAAGACTGAGAGGAAAACCTTCCCAGGAAGAGCAACCTGGACCAAAGCTTTGAAAAGCCAGGATGAAAAGGCACAAAATAAATATAAAGCTGCAGGGTGCTCTCCCCAGTGTTCCTCTGCTGTTTGCTTGGCCTCCCTTTTCGTGCTCCTTGGAAAGGTAGAGCCCTTCGTGGCGCTTTGATCCGCATGTGTTACGGAGCACTGGGCTTTTTTTTTTTTTTTTCCCCAAAAAAAAAAAGAAGCAGGAAGCGAAGAAGGCTTTTTTTAGTCGGGACTTGGGCTGGTTTTATGAGGAAATAGGAACTGAATTAGTCAATACAGACCACCTCTGTTGAAACCGCTGGGTTTCCAGCGGACTTTCAGCTGCGAGGCCGCAGTGGCTTTAAATGTCCTTTTGTGGCTACGGGCAGCAGGTGAAAATCATTTGTGATGTGCCAGGGGACGGCGGTGGCTGGGGCAGGGAGCGTGTCCTCGGAGCTGAAGCCCTGCAGCACGCTCCTGCAAGCCTCAGCACCCTCAGCTTTCCCTAACACGGCCACGGAGGCGGCCCCTGCTGAGGAGTCAGTGTGGTTGGGAGCAGTGTGGGTGCTCAGATCTCGTGCTCACCAAGAGCAAGCGGTCCCAAATCAGTCTCGGGGGCTTTCTGCCTTGTGTACACCAGCCCCTGCAACCCCTGTGCAGGACGGGGTGCAGGGCTTACACTGAAGCTGCAGGGGATGGGAATGGGTTACAAGCGGCCCTTGTTTAAGCACTGCAGCTGTAACACTCACTGGTTATTTCTGCTCGTGGCTCGTACAGGCTCAAGCAGTCCACCTACTACAACTATCCTAACAGGATGCATGCAGTTGGGAAATTCTGGTAACAGGAGTTTGAGTTATGGTCTAAACAAGGCGGCTTCTTCAGAAACTTGTCCTGTCTTGCTTTGCAGGATTCAAAGTGTCAAGAGTGTAGCCGTGTCCAATAGTTTGTGTTTCTTCTGGTGAACAGTTCTCTCACCTTCACCACCAAATTGCATTCACCTGCTGATTGCGCTCATTCCTCCAAGCTCTGCTCCTCGAAGCCTCTCTCTGCTTGTTGGGCAGTTGAGCAGTACCTGGAGGTTAGCGTAGGGTTTTGGGGCTTCCACTAATCCTGAGCCCAGCACTGGAGACCACCAGATTCCTCTGCCCAGCTGCTCGCAGAAGACAGCATTTCTGTGTTTCCACAGTGCTGAGCTGGAGGTTTAATTGACCTTAACAGCTGCAGTAAAAAAGCCCGAGGATGTCTCATTTTGTAGCAGGTATATGGGTGAAATGCTGTAGATAGACAACTTAAATCCACTACGAAAAGGAACTACTTCTGTAATATGCCGAAGGTCTAAGTAGCTTTAAAAGCACTTTTTAGTTGTTGTGGACATCTGTTTACAATCCAAAGCACTCCAGTGTGAAACAAAGCCATGAATATTCTTGCAAACCTCAGGTGAGAGCAAATAACGATGCACCACACTTAACTCAGCCATTGCAAGCCCGTGTTCCACTCCCTGCTGTCAGAGTTACAGGGACCCATCACCACATGTTTCCCAGAGGACAGCTTCTTTGAATGGCTTAATTTAAAAAGAAAAAGAAAAAAAACACACAGGTTTCAAATCATCTTTATCTCTGTCTCTCTCCCGTCCCTGTAGGTGGGAAAAGAAACGCTTTCTCAACTTGCAAAGCAAAGGCGGCGACACCAGGACCCCTGCTGGAGATGGAAGCTTGTTAAACCCTAGGTGTGTCCTTCATCCACACAGACCACCCCCAAGGAGTCTGTCTAGGATGTCATTCACCCTGATGTCACTGCTAGAGACACTGAATCATAAAGACAATCACTGCCAAAATCCTTCACTATCACAAGGTCCAGCCCCGATAGAAATAGAGCAAGCGAGCTCCTGGGTCAAGCAGAGCAGCTTTTGTCTCCACTCCACCTCTGCCTTGCACTCTTAAGCCCTCGTCTCATCCGTGTCCATGTCGAGTCAGCAAACAAAGTCGCATGGCTGTCTCTGCCTGCTTCAGCCAACAGGGTCACCTAGACCACAGCTGCCCCATACAGCACGTCGAGGAACGGAGTCTGCCTGGACCAGGACGACACGCTCAAAACTTCTTTTTATTTAATGGTGCGACAGGATCAATTTCGGTTTTAGCTTTTTTAAGAAACTTGAATGCTTTTGTATTTTAACTTTTAGTTTGTAATTTCCTTGGTGTATATTTTACTAGGTATGAGCTTTTAAACAAGTGTCAAAAATCTGAACTACTTTTTAAATAAAAGGGTTTTTTCTTTTTTGTTTTTTTTTTTTTTTTTTTTGTTTTTTTTCCTGCCAGAGGAAAAGCCTGTATGGAAAAAAAAAAAAAGGTGGCTTTTTTGTTAAACTATTTGTAACAAATAGTGGCCTCTCAGTCTATATAGTACGGTGTCATATAGAACTAAATAAATGTAACAACAGTCAGCTGGTCAGTAGACACGTCAGTCTTGCATCACCTACTCTGTAAACATAAGCAATACATCCAGCAAATCTGACTGCAGTGAGTTCTCCTTCTCACCCATTCCCCTTCTCCTTGTAAAAAGCCCAGCACTTGAATTATTACTTCAATTGTTCTGTATTTGTATCTGTTTTTGTTAGCCTGTTAGTGGGATTTTATGCCAGTTGTTGAAATGAGCATTGATGTACCCATTTTTTAAAATAGTAAGGCACAGCCTTTGCCAAAAATACTGTCAACCAATTTTATTTTTTTTTTTTGTCATTCCAGTTTGAGTTAATGTGCTGAGCATTTGTTTTTTAATAAAAGCTTTGTAATAAAACTAAAGTCAATTGTCTGGCTTCAGAAAAAAAAAAACAAAAACTACTCACACTTGAGGGAGCTGAATCCCTAGAAAGTAGCTGCGAGCCCCCAAAGGTGCAGGCACCTCGAAGGCTGCAGGCTTTTGGCTGAGGGGCCCCTTGGAGGAAACGCAGTGCGTTTGGCTGCTTGCTCACCTGAAGCCGAGTCAATTTGGAAGACGTGGAACTTTTTTCTTCCTAAAGGGAGCAGAAATCTTTTGTTTTCATCCCAGGAGAGAGGAATCAGCAGGCCCAGTGCTCCCTTACGCTTCTCAGATAGAACTGGCCCATCAGGCAGCAGCAGGCGCTGCGGCTGCTCCCTCTACTTTCAGTTTCCTACTGAAATCTCATGGGTTTTAAGCCCGTGATCGATTCCCTTCCTTCTGGATGCCATCCATGCCCACATAAGGAGCAGGAGCCTCCACTTGCGTTTCTTATGGCCCTATAAATTCTCCAGCAATCAGGGACTGGAGCCAGCTGCACGATCAGCTGCTGAGGGCCCGGTTTCACGCTGCCAGACCCAGAGCAGCAGCAGCACAGCCTGCCTGCTGCTGGTGGTGCCCGCGAGGCAAGCAGCTCCTCTGCACTCTCCAAACCCGAAAGCACAAGCGTTTGAGTCTGTCCAGCCCCAAACCCTACCAGCGACTGCACTGCTACCTTTCCCCTTTTGTTCAGGGACTGGTGTTTCACAGCTCTGACAAACAGATACAGCTGACTTCTACTAAAGGACTTCAGGTGGGGGAAAAGGAAAAAAAGCCACTGTAGCCATGGGTAAATTATTGCAATGGCTTGTGAGCACCACTGCAAAAGAAACGTCACGGACTGTGAACTGAATGAGCATACCTTGTGTCTTGAGCCGTGTGTGGCGTGGGACTGGCCTGAGTCAAGCTCAAGCCACCAGAAGTGGCACAGGTGTGTCAGTCCCGAAAGAAGCTCCGTGCTTAGGCTGCTCGCAGCTGACCCTGAAACTCTGTTGCATAAGAAGAAATTTCATAATTAAAGATGTTGTATCACAGCTTCCTTCCAAACCAGCGCGCACCGCACACAAACGCAATTGTAAGAATGCGGCCGGCCTGTCAGTCCCTGCCATGTTTATTTCTAGCAACTGGTGATTACTTAAAAAAAAATAAATCTAAAAAGTGACCCAGCAAAGGAATGCTTTCAGCCAGCAGGAGGAAAGCCCTCTCAAAGAGCAGCAGCCACATGCTGGAGTTTTGCAAGACCTGGCTTTATTTCCGTTCTTGTCAGGTAGCCCAGCTTTTGCTGGAAACCTGCTTGGGTTTTGTTTCGAGGGCTGTTTTTGTGACCTTTTAGAAAATAAATAAATAAACAAATAAGTAAATAAAGGGGGAAAAGCAAACGCTTCAGTGCAGGAATTGTTTTAAATCAGGGATTACTGCAGCGAGGTCTGTAGATGACATGCTCCAAAGACAGCAGTCCTCTTTGAAAACACAGCTACTTTCGCTGTTTGGAACTTATTTTTTTTTTTATTTTTTTTTTTAAGGCTGTTTAAAAAGCCACTTACCCATTTTAGGGAAAAAAAAAAGAAAAAAAAAAGAGTTCCCAATAGAATCCCAATAGAAGCATTAGCCTTAGGTAGCAAGGTATCCCAGCACACTCTGTAGACTTGCCTGTCCCAGGGTTGAGAGGTCCTTCAGCAGTAATAGCGAAGGGGAAAAAGAATTCGGGAGCTAAAAATAACACCTCTGCTGTTCCCGTGCAATGAGCAAGCGCCATGTGTTGGACTCGTTCACAGATCAAAGACCTTTCACGTAAGAGCAGCTGTGGAAAAGGTTAACTGATAGACAAGGCTTCGGATGCTGCCCCGAGAGCACCTGCGAGAGGCCGATGCCGCTGTCCTGGAACAGGCTCTGTGGGTCGGGTCAGGGTCTGCTCCTGCCCTGCTGTACCAAAATCCAACAGCCCCGAGCCCTCCCTGTGCTGCAGCACAAGGCACACGAGCTGGTAAAGACAGCCCAGTGCTGATGGTGTCAGACTGGCAGCAAAACCAGGCCTAAACCCTTGAAGGACTGAGTAAGTTACTCCAGGCGAGACCCAAACCCGACAGCTGAATCCCTGAGGAGCAATTTGGCATTTCACCATTTCTCTCTTGGGTGCCTACGGAGACAAAACCCACTCGTTTTGCACAGAAAACACCTTTAAGGATTTAAACGTTCCTGTCGAATGGCCAACCTAACTCTACAAATGCTTCTGTAGAGGTGGCTATACGCCCAGTCTCTGTGCCATGCACTGCATGCCTGGCACACCCCAAAAAGCTCTGCACAGATCCCAGTACAGGTTCTGTGCTCATAAACACAGAAGATGCCCTGCTAGCTGGGGAACACGCGTCCCCTCCTCTCCTCACTGAAGAAAACAGCAAAGGGGAAAGACCCAGAAGAGGGCAGCAGGGCCAGAATTATTTATGGCCAACCCCACCGGATGAGGTGGCTCCTCGGGCTCCTGGATCATAGAATCATAGAATCATAGAATCATAGAATATCCTGAGTTGGAAGGGACCCTTAAGGATCATCAAGTCCAACTCTCGACACCGCACAGGTCTACCCAAAAGTTCAGACCATGTGCCTAAGTTCACAGTCCAATCTCTTCTTAAATTCAGACAGGCTCGGTGCAGTGACCACTTCCCTGGGGAGCCTGTTCCAGTGTGCAACCACCCTCTCTGTGAAGAACCCCCTCCTGACGTCCAGCCTAAATTTCCCCTGCCTCAGCTTAACCCCGTTCCCGCGGGTCCTGTCACTAGTGTTAATGGAGAAAAGGTCTCCTGCCTCTTGACAACCCCTTACGAGGAAGTTGTAGACTGCGATGAGGTCTCCCCTCAGCCTCCTCTTCTCCAGGCTGAACAGGCCCAGTGACCTCAGCCGTTCCTCGTACGTCTTCCCCTCAAGGCCTTTCACCATCTTCGTAGCCCTTTCACCATCTTCGTAGCCCTTTCAGAACCCTTCAGAACCCGTGGACCAGAGCCATTTCCCCTTTGTTATATAAAAGAACAATGCCCCGGGCTAACTTCGGCTTCTTACACAGCAAGTGATGACAGATAATAGAGAATTATCTGCTGCTACAGCTCCTGCTTGGCACTAATAAATAGCAGAGGCAGTAGGTTAGTTAGCTAACCTGGCTGGTTAGGGGAATCTCAGTGAGTGTGGGAGCTGGAGGATTGTTCGAGGCTGTACGAGAGCAGAATCCAGAGCATCAGCCATCTGCACGCCTCCGAGAGCTCTGCAGCACACGAGGCTTTGAAGCAAGCAGCCCCTGGTTTTTGATGCCTCCCCCTCTGATCCACGCAGCAGCTAATTGCGCTAAAGCAAGAGAGGCAGAAAATGAGGGACACTGCGGGGACGGGGAAGTGCCCAGCAGCCCCTCTAATCACATAATTGCAGTTTGCTCCCTGGCACTCACAGGGGGGGCAAGGGGTCAGGCAGCCTCCCCTCCAGCCAACTGCACAGCGCCGAGAAGAAGATTACGAGGGGAAGCAGCAGCTCCACAAACAGATCGGCAGCAGGCCGCCAGCTCTGAGCGCATCCCTCCTCGGTCAGGTCGGTGGCACAACTGCTGGGCTAACGAGGGAGGTGGCCAGAAGAAGAGCAGCTCTAAGAGGGAAACTGTAAGCAGACATCCTGAGAGGAAGCCAGCAAGCTAGAAAGTGCACGCTCATTTCTCTACGTGACAGGCCAGGAAGAGAGTCTCTGCATCCAAGTACGCATTTACGCCGTGAGTCTCCTCGCAGATACAAAAATCATTTTTAGAAAGAAAGAAAGAGCCTGCAGCCCCAGTAACGGAGATGTATCTGCCACAAATATGGGAAGTGAACATCTTAAGCAGCAGCTTTCAGCCAGGTCAAAGAAAGAACTAAAATTCTGCTCTCCATCCTCCCAGGTAAATACTCCTACCTTGACTCCACGGGCTTTAGATGCCATCTTCTCTCTGGCTCCTCCTGCAGCAACCGTAACTTCACTGAGCCACAGAAACGAGGAGGAGATAACAGCCACTGCTTACCTGACCTGGGATGCTAAGGTTTTCTTACTTTACGAGCTGTAAAACATAGTATGATAAACTCACTGGTCCTGCTTCAAGGAAACCCACCATACCCAAACAGGTGACAGGTTTGTTCGTCCCTCTCAGCTTTGGAATACCAAGGTGAGGTGCTGGGTAACAAAAGAGGAGACAGCGTGCGCCAGAGCATGACAGTGGCTACAATGCTTGATTTATACAAAGTTTCAAAGCCCGAGATAGACAAAATTCTTAAAATCTAGTTGCTTCTTTTGCTACCATGAAATATGTTTCCTTATTTTCTCCTCCTGTGACACCTGTTTTGTTTTGCCATGAGTAAAATCACCAGGGGTAACTTCTTCCTCTCCCCCGCAATCCTAAATGACACAGGTAGTAATTGTATTTGCAAACAAACCGCGCCTGAGGAATCACAGACTGCCCACTGCTTTCTTCAGGCCTGTAGGAAACCTGCTAGCTCAAACTCTACCCAACTTTTTAGCACAACGTCCT
The DNA here is from genome assembly GCF_009819795.1 of Aythya fuligula. Classification (NCBI taxonomy): domain Eukaryota; kingdom Metazoa; phylum Chordata; class Aves; order Anseriformes; family Anatidae; genus Aythya; species Aythya fuligula. The sequence goes on from NC_045562.1 coordinate 5,119,154, forward strand.
GAAAGAATTCGTAGTGAAAACATCTTAACCCAAGGTCCCTCAGCAGAGTTAACAATCAGTGTTTGCAGTCACCGTATGAAAGTTCAGATTTTGTAAGGCACATTTTGACATATGGCTTAAAAGTTTCCATTTGTGTGAGCCTGGTGTAACTGCATGACTCAGAGCTAACACCACTCACACCACTCAGTTAACCACTAAGGTTTCTCATTCTGCCTGTGCTGGTACTCTCAGGCAGTTACTCTGTGATTTTTTTTATTTTTTTTTTAAGTGTAAATTTGCTGAAATTACTTACTGAAATAGAACGGCAAATAGATTTCTCAATATCCAAGCACTTGATTCTCTCTTTCTTCTGGTCCACTCCATTTCCCTCCTGCTCTAGGGTTTCTCTATCCTCCCACTTTTCTCTCACCTTTTGCTCTGCTCCTGCCCTACCTTCACGGGGACTTCTCTGCTGACAGAACACACCGCTGAGTGCTTCTTCCACTGGGAAGCAGTCTTTCCTTTCCAGTGACCTGACGCTCTGTTTCCTATGAGCATAAAGAGATAGACCTGTGCTAAATTTGAAGTCCAACACCTATTCTATATCTTCATCCAGTCCAGTTTGGAAATAAATACCATTTGATGACAGAATAGGTAAAAATGCTATTTTCTTTTCAAGTCAGTTTAAGAAAAAACTCCTTGCATATCTGTTCCTCAAATTCATTCTAGGAATGGCACTCCCTCAGCTCACAGATACGTTGTGAGGATCAGATATGATTATATATAACTATATAAACTGCAGATGGATTGCAGAAGAATTACAGAGTATCATAAATGAGATGCATTAAAGAGGTAGTTATAACTGCTACCACACACTTACATAAACATGGAATATATTAATCACCCTGCATTCAAAGAATTCTTCAGATCACCCAACTTCAACAGCTGTCTTGCTAGATTAACCTGCCATCGTTTTTGTTTGGGAGTTACCTCACTTTTAGAGGCAATGGTGACAACTCAGGGAACGGTAAGAGAACAGAGTAAGACTAGGGGAAATACTGAAATCCACAGCCATAATGCATTTTCTGTTGTAGCATTACTCTTCCATGAACCCAGGGAAATGTGAAGAGACATACTTTGGTTGCGGGTTGTAACTAAGCAGAAGTAACATCCAGCAGAAAAGAAGAATGGGATAAATGTACCATAAGTGACTGCTACCTGTTACTACTATGACTGCTGAACACGAAAGACCAGGCAGCACATTTTCACCTGCACCTTTACTGTATTAATACAATTTTTGGTAGGCACTACTGCCAGTACTTGGCTAATTTGTCTAATTTATAGATGTGACAAATCTTAAACAGGACAGGAAAACTCACAAAGATCTTTGGACCGTACACAGTTGGGGCTGACTGACATCCTTGTTAATTCACACCTTGAAATCAGTTCTAGCTAAAGGTATCTAAAATCCTTTACCAAATGCCAGATTTCCAGCTGCCCTGTCAAAGTTCAAATTTTGTTACCTCTTTCTCTACCCGTCAGCAGATCCAGCAGCATCTCCAGAATAGCTTCCTCCCCTGCACAAAAGTTAGCTGCCACTGAAGAAAAGCTCTGTCCTTTGCCAAAAAGCACTGAACCTGCAGGTGAAGATCATGTCTATCCATGTCCAAAGGAAGGCTAATAAGATGGTAAAGAGTCCAGAGGACAAGATGTGTGAGGAGCGGCTGAGGGCCCTGGGTTTGCTCAGCCCCCAGCAGAGCAGGCCGAGGGGAGGCCTCATGGCGGCCTGCAGCTCCCTCATGAGGGGAGCGGAGGGGCAGGCGCTGAGCTCTGCTCTCTGGGGACAGCGACAGGACCCAAGGGAACGGCATGGAGCTGGGACAGGGGAGGGTCAGGCTGGGGGTTAGGGAAAGGCTCTGCACCCAGAGGTGGTCGGGCACTGGGACAGGCTGCCCAGAGCAGTGGTCACAGCACCGAGCCTGATGGAGTTCAAGGAGTGTTTGGCCAAAGCTCTCAGACACACGGTCTGATTTTGGGGTGGTCCTGTGTGGGGCCAGGAGTTGGACCTGTTGATCCTTCTGGGTCCCCTCCAACTCAGTATATTCTGTGATTCTCTATTTCTCACTATTTACCATTACTCTTCCCTTCCACCACCATGCTACTTCAAAGGCCACATGCCAATAAGCTAAACAATTTTTTTTTCAGCTACAAATCTGTCAAATAATTTCGTGGAGCGTAACACCGGTCTTGAGGTAAACTACACATTCAAATTTTTATTCTAAGACAACTGAACCTCCTTACAAATTTAGATCCAAGTAACAATACTGGCTTCAGTTCATAGATTTGCCAGTTCAGTGTCAACTTAGGCAACAATAGCTTTTAGCCTTAGCCAAAAATAAAACGCAATGTCTCTAAGAAAGACAAACACTTCCTCCTCAGTCCCAATTAATGTTTTTGTTTAAAAAAAATAAATTAGAAAAAAAAAAAAAAAAAAAAAAAAAAGGAGATGGTATCAGGAAAACCACTTCTGTGAAATTAACAGCATCTTTTTCCCCACTCTCGTTATTATCTCTCATTTTTAAAAGGAAATTTTACCACTTTAAAAAACCTCACCTCTAGTGCTGAAGGAATTAACTTCGGTATCTTGTCTCCTAAAGTAAGCTGTTTAAATGCTTATCACAGATCTCTCTTCACAGACACTGCCATTTCCCCAAAAGCACCCAGACTGTGATTCAGAACCAACAGCCTCATGCAAATCAGCTCTCAATGAGGCATCTACCCCTTTGTAGCTTACTTTACCACACTCTTTCTTCAAATAATACCTACACAAACTTTTTTAGGCACTTAAAACATTATTTGTGTGCTTAACTTTCGCTGCTTTCCCTCTGATGCTTCATAATAGCATCCTGAACTTAATCCATTAGGAGTAGTGACAACCCTTTGGCTCAAAAGAAAGTGAAGAAATCAGGAGGAAGTATTTTTTCTGACTGTTAGATGCAAGTTCTGATTGCTACTGTCTGAAATTATTAATTAGCAGCCTGAGAGGAGTTCTGTTCCTGTAACTGACTCTGTTCAAGAAAGTAGATAAGCAGCAAACAGAGGAGGAAAAGGCTGAAAATTGCTGGTTTCTTTTACATTCTCTCAACAACTAGGGCAGGGGTGGGGTGGGCAAACATCGTAGAAATCCACGCCAGTTCTAGTATTCCACATTCTTTTGAGGATTAAGATCAAGATTTAAATAAAACCAAGACCCCCAAAATCAGACTCTTAAATAAATACTTCTTGAAGTTCTGAGAGGCATTTCAGTGCTCAAAAGAAAAATCACTGGAAACTGGATGCCTCACCTGCTTAGACAGTCTCGAAAACATCGCTGGGCTTCCAACTGACACAAAAGGCTTTCAGAAATCTCACCCTAAATTGCAAAGAAAAAAACCCTGCAACATCAGCTGCAAGGAACCCATTAGTCCTCCTGTTATCTTCAGAGAAATGCATGTCAGAAACACTCTACCTTTTACAAGCTCTTTAGAGAAAGCCAACAATTAGAAAGGCCTGTGAAATACAGGTGCAGTATATCTTACACCTGCTTATGTTTGCGGCTTTGTAGGATTCAGAACAGCAGGTCACAAAGTTAATGTAAAGTAGTTGAAGATTCAGAGTAGAAGCAAGTGTTTCCAGTGGCTGGAGTGCTTCAATCCAGCTCAGGGCATCGCTGCATGGGGAGGAGGAGTCAGGGAGCAGAGCACTCCCTTCCTCAGGTCGCAGATCCTTACGTTACTTGCACAGACCCTGCCAGCAGCACAGCAGACAAATCTCAGTCTGAGCTCAATCAGGAACCCACTTATTGTAAATGTGTGGTTTCACCAATTTCTGTTGCACAAACATTTAATAGATTTATTTGAGGATGCAAGAATAATTAAGCAAAAAAAAAAAAGAGGGGGGGTTTACTTGGTGCTAATTCGCCACATGCAAATTCCAGCTGTTTACTGGGGACCTACCACCAAGCATACACATCTTCCCACAGCTCATCGGAAAGCCTCTTGCTGGTGAAAGTGGTTAATCCACAAGATTTTTGTTGCCGAAGCCAAGACTCCAAATGGGGGGTTTAGGTTACTAATGACAAAAAATTTTGCATTCTTTAACTAGCAAATACTGTAAGGGTTTGTGCATTTACAGAAAACCACCCTAGAAGTGGTTGCTGGCAGGAAAACGGGACCAGAATAGCAGAAGCTGTTACCAGGCAGGACAGAGATGCACCAAACAAAGCAGCAGTGAACAACAGGCTCGGAAAAAATCCTGTTATCTGGCAGCCTGAAACAGCCAAAGTAAGCGACAAGTTCCTTAGTGCCCGCCAAGCAAAAGCCTCATGCTAAAATATCCTCCTGTGCCCTGGCCAACCTACAGCATCTGACCAAGGCTGGAAACAAAACCTGGCATCATGCCTCATTTTGATGCCTTGTGCAAAAAGGCACCCACACAGCCAAAGAAATGGCTCCTTTAATAACTAGGTTTTTTTTTTTTTGTATTGTTCCTACCCCAGAAGCAACCAAAAAAAAAAAAAAAAAAATCCAGCCTGCTTCCACAGCTTTATGGTGCTGGCTTCTGTGCAAAGAATGCATTGCTGGGAGTTACTTGCAATCTACGGAAAATAAAACAGAAAACCTCTAACAGAGTAAAACAGAAGCAGAAACTGAACAAGTGCAAAGCTGCTCTGTGGGCATAAAAACCTAAATCTGATTAATATAATACCAGGAACAACCCCAGACCTCATTACATACCGCCCTGAGATTCTGTGAACACGTACGTTTAATTTCATACTCTGCATAGCACTGCATTCATAAATGGGGAAATATGGTGGGTAAGAAAATGGTACATAAAAGGGAATTTCAGTTTTATCAGGAACTTTTGAGAATATCATAAAAATCAACAGAGATCTTTCAAATCAACAGAGATCTTTCTACAAATCATCTTTGATGATTTTTTTAAATTACCAGATTGTGCCTCTGCTTAACCCTTCTCTAACAAAATTCAGCAGAAGGCTAAATGCCACTTCCCTCTGGCTATGAGCAACAGGAAAAGCTACAGAAGAACACACAACAGAAGAGATCTCGCTCTCAAAAGCGCTCACAGCATCTGCTTTTGTTGCTGTTCTCAGCTCTTCCAAAAAGCACAGAGAAACAGGAATCATTCAGATCAGCTTCATAATTGCTCACGTGGTCGCAAACTGTAGTGAATAAAAGTACTGAGTTGTGAGTTGCTGCTGTGGTACTTGTTAGAAAAGTAAAGCCACCTGTACCATAGCCACAGGGGCAAGAAGACTACTGCCCCTCTGCCTCTTTTGAAAATTCCTGGGCAGGAGCACTTAAAACATCCAGTTTTCAAGTTCCCTTCTAATTCTAACAGCAAGTACAGATTTAACCTGACAGTCATATCTCTACACTTAGCTGCATACAAAGATTTTTGCCTGTTCTTCTCCAGCCTGATAAACATCTAGTAATTTATAGCTCCTGAAGAGGATGATTGACAAACCTCAAGCTTTCAGAGGTACCTGAAAGTGGGAAAAGAGCCTTAACCGCAGAACAAACATTGTGAGAAGAACCAAACAGGGCATTGAGAAATAAGTGAAAACAAAACAAGAACTCTGAATCTCGATTTCAAGCCACCACCCATGTTTCGCAGAGGCCTGATTCACTGTTGGAGCTCCGGACTCTGGCAGAGGTGAAGATCCGCTGCTAGGTGCTGGAGTTAACCCCAGGCCTGTCAACAGCCTGCCATTTGTAACAGCTGGTTTCTGAAGGACATTTGCATTGACACTCCAAAACCCTTGGGTCAGATGGTCCGGGAAAAAATCCCACTTGTCTAGGAAGGAAAAAGGATACCTTTCCACGTCGTTTCCTCTAGTTGCTGTCAGCAATTCTTCCTACTGTGTAAAATGAGGCATAGGCTCACAAAGCTCCCACGTGGACAGAGCTGGGCGACTCACTTCAAGGCAGCTACTCATTTCTGGGGGCTAAACTATATCACGAGACAGTTACCATACAAGAAATGCTTGGGCAGTGCTGTTTGCCCAACTAAATTCTTACCCAGGTGATGTTCTCTGCAAGTCCCCCCAGCAGGGGATGGAGGAAGCAACAACCTGTGATCATTTCTACTGAAATCCACCCAGTTTAGCAGGTATCCACGTGTCTATTCCACATTCACATCCAGACAGAAAGTTGATATTTGTGTCTTCTAATAAAATTAGTCTTCTACAGCAAGAGAAGGGGCTCAATAATTTTTGCAAACAGACTCGGATTTAAGACTTCAGGATGTCTGCACTCAGCAAACAGGCATCTGTCACTGCTGTCCCACGCACAAGTAGTACTGTGCTCAGTGCCATCAATGGAGAGCATTTCATTTTTTAGACCATAGCCAAATTTGAACTTCTAAACCATGCTTAATTCCTCTTTGGATCCAACTTTACTGCTGCCTCTTGCACTTTATACTCCGTAAGTCCCTCAAGCAGAGCATTCTCCTCCAGTCCAACTAGGATTCCGCTTTCAGCCCTTTCTGTAAAGTTTGCTGTGCTCCCATTTTGTCCCCAACTGTGCCAGCAGCGAGGATGACCATAGATGGAGCACGTTTGGCAGCTGACGTGACCCAGATGCTGAATCTGGAGCCATCTTCCCAGCTGCAGTAGCTGGGCTCACATCCGACTCCTCAGCTGTTGCCTGTCAAGCTGCTCCCAAGCTGTGCCAGGCATCCATCTCAAAGCTTTGATGGAAGTGGGGCAAATGCTCTAAATCTGTGAGGTCTGCTGACAAAAAGGATAAGGAAGACTAAAGGTTTTAAAAGCGGGCCGTGAGGGAAACCAAACACCCCTGTTTCCTTCTTTTTTATCCTCTATTTTTTTTTTTTCCACAATCTGGTTTTCCCCTATTAATAAAAAAATCAGGAAGAGCCGAGTGGTGAGAGCTGAAATAAATTCCCATGTTCTAGTCTATGTACTGCCCAGCCAGGAGATCATCATACATAGGTGCACTCAGTTTACAGGTCCAAAAGGCAGAGTAAAAGAAGGCTACGACCCAGCTGAATGGGAACTCCAACCTTCGTGCCCACCTGGCTCTGCAGAAAAGGCTTCCCAGCACTCCTAGCAAGGACAAATCCAGGCTTTGCTAAGTCCCAAGGAAAAAGCTGCAAAGCAGAAGGTGGCTGCCACACCGATCTGTTTACACAGCACAGCCTCTAAATGCAATCCCCCGAAGTATTCAACTACAATAGTAGTGTAGTGCGTGAAAAATGACACTTAAAATAAAGTGCCAGTAAGTAAAGCCAATTTATAGGACTCTAGAAAGCATACAGAAGCTTTCACAAGCTTCCTAGCCTAAACAAAACAAAACAACTCTATTTACTAAGCTCTTCAGAATAGGAGCCACCTCTTCGGTATGTTTCTACAGCATCTAGCAAAAGGAGGCCCTTGACCAGGAATTGTAAATGCCAAAAAATCCCAACACAAATCATGAGTTCTGCTTTTAAACGCTGGCATTGGGACCATTTGGTGCAAGTGACAGCCTGCCACCGCAGGATTTTATTTTTATTTTAAACCATACGACATTCAAAAAGCCTGTTCAAGGCACTGTTTATACCTACAGATTAGTGCTGCATTAAGGAAAACCCTAACGAAACAGCTTGCTGCCTGTCCACCACTACGTTGCCAGAGTGAAAAGAGACTGCCCCCCAGTGGGCTACAACCACGTACATCAACTGCAAGCCACAGCGTTCAATAAAGAATTGTTGAAAATTTTATTTTTAAGAAAGTGTGGTTATTTTTTGGATTTTTTTTTCCCATTAATATAATGTCTTTGAATACATAAATTCACTTGTCATTCTGTCTTGCACCTGAAAAATCAACGTCTGCATGAAGGCACTGTACATATAAAGCTTTTCGGAATTACAAGAAAAAATAATCTACCAAATCAAGCTTTCAGCAGAGAAATAGGTAACTAGTGCAATCACTCCTCAGAGGTGGGTTATGTTCTAAACGCAGCTCGTGCCGTCCTCGGGAAGGTTTAAACAGAATTCACCTGTAGTTTGGCAATGCTGAATACAAAGAGAGTTTAACACCTCTCGAGGTTTGGAGTTCATTTGTATTTGTAGAATCCTTCTCCAGTCTTCTTACCCAGCTTCTTCTCTGCCACCAGTTTATCCAGAAGGGGGCTGGGTGCAAAAAGAGGATTGTTGGGCTCTAGCACATGCCATCCTGGTGGGAGAAAAGAAGGGGATGAATGAAAAATATTCCTGTTTACATGTCAAGATAACTGAGATCCGTATCTCTTTAGACAAATATTAAGAGCGCTGCCTAAAAGCAGAAGGGACTTCACTGAAGATCTGGTTTTGAAAGTGATATTCTGCCTAGAGAATTTACGCTGCTCATTCAAAACAAGACAACAACCATCAACAAGCTGTCACCAACTGCACCTCCTTTTGCTGTCATACCGACATTTACCCGCTTACTGACTGAAGTGAAGGGGAGACAGGACACCTGCACCCTTTAAACTATTTACTGGTTCCCTATTAACTGAGGATGAAAACATGGCAGGCAAAAAAAACAGTAGGGAGCCTCAACTTTTGTTGCTTTTTATAAGAATATCTTACCTCCGTTACTCTTCCCACTGACTCTTTTTTTAATTATACAAAGTCCGATTGACATTATTAATATTTTCCACAGGAGCTTGATGCAGTAAGCACAACAACCCCTGTAAGGTCCCCATCAATAAGGTGGGGTGCAGTACAAATGCTGCGCTCAGGTAGCACGCTGAGCTGCATTCTCATCCCTTTCTCCTCTACAGTTAAAAGGCCTGTGCCATAACTGACTCCTAATTAGCTTAAACATTTAGTTTAAGCTAATTAGGAATCACATTTTCCTTACAACATTCATCTGCAATTAATCTAAAAAGGGCAAAAAAGAAAAGGAAAATAAGCATGCAGTACCATCTATAATGTATTTACTGGTATCCAACCCAACGTAGTCCAGGAGTTCAAATGGCCCCATGGGATAGCCAGCCCCGAGCTTCATAGCAACATCAATATCTTCCTTTGATGCGTCTCCTAGAGAAAAGATTGACAGTTTGATGAACAGAGAGGATTCTGCATCTGCTTGGCACCACCTATAAATAATTAACAGGGTGTTATTTCACACTGGTGCAGCTCTTCACAAAAATCTCTGCACGTTTCAGAGCCACAAAACCTGGAGTCAGCATACACAAAAATACACGCTGGAATACAAAGTTGAATCCCTCACACACACACACAAAAAAAAACAACAAAAACAAAACCTGCAGGCCTGCTTTCTATTTTCTCATCTTCCTCTTGCATTTCAGTATAGATTACCATGTTTTTGGTGGAACCGCAGCTACTGTGCTCAACCTAACAGAAAGAGTAGAGGAAGACTCAGTCATGAAGAATCGAGAGCTTCTTTTAGAGGCAGCTGAATGTTGTAAGGAGAGGGCTCAATCTCAATTTTGTGGTGTCAGCAACACCTTTGGGATCCGGCACAGGACAGAGCTGCCCTTCCTCGAATGCAGTCAGAAGGCAAGGTCTAATACTGGACACAACGACTACTTTTGACAGCAGCTCCTGAGGTCAGGGATGCAGCCAGGTGAGCTGGCAGGCAGCACGCTGCATCGTGCTGCATCAGTTCATGCTTTAGCAAATGCAGCTTTTTGTTGAGACGCCAGCCTTGTGCACCTGGAGGTGCCCATTCCCACCTGCTTCTCCTGCTCCAGGAGTCAGCGATAGCCAGCAGGTGGACAAGGCAGGACCGGGGGGAGTGGCTGCAGCTGATTCACGTGCTCAATTTCAACAACTTTCAGCAGAGGATAGCTAGCAGAGATGGCAGAGAGGAGCGATGACCTGAAGAGACTGCACAGCTGTAGTAAAATTATTGATTTCCAAGATTATTAAAGAAAATCAAAATGATTCATAACTTCTACGTCAGTCTGTGCCTACAAAAATAGGAATCCAGATTTTCAATTGTCACAGTTAATCTTCACCTTGTTCTTTCGTTGTGAATGTCTGTTTATACTGTCATGAAAGCAGATGCACCTTTGCTGCTTATTTTTACCACATCTTTTGATAAAGGCAGTGTACTTCTTTGCAGATCTTATATGGAAAAAAAAAAAAAAAAAAAAAAAGATGAAGATAACAGGTACCTGCTGTTGTTTTTTTTTTAAGCATGCTCCATGCTCAGTTCAGGCTATCCAGAATCTTAGAGGATCATAGCCAATGCAATTTATGCACCCAGAATAAGACCATCTTAGAAATGATTTTTCAGCAATTTCCCATAAAGGCAACAACTTGAATAAAATAGTCTTGTATGAAATCATAGAATCATTTAGGTTGGAAAAGACCCTGAAGAGATCAAGTCCAACCATCAAACTCACCTGCAAACTCCCATCACTAAATGATGTCCCTTACTGGCACATCATCAGGTAATAATTTTTTTATATTATGGAATGGTTTGAGTCAGAAGGGACCTCTTGGACCCCTCTGTGTATGGGGCATTTACAGCTGGCCTTCTGGGCTGCAAGTGCACACTGCGGCTCATGTCATGTCTCTCTTTTTGTTCTTTAAAGCTAATAACTCTTTTATTTTTATTTCTTTATTTATTTTTTTAAAAACTTTTTATTTTTGAGCAGCTGGGAAATTAGCCTTACTTCATTCCAAGATAAGCTCCCTGGATTCAAATACACAGAAGCCTTCAGCTCATTTGAAGCTGATGCAGGTGTACTTACTTCTCCTATCCACAGATTCAATCCACTTTGTCAGAATTGGCACTTTGCTACCTGACAGCACAGACCAGCCAATACAGACCATCACTTGCTAATATTTCCAACGCGCCTCTGTTTAAATTACTGTTGATATACTACAGGGATTTGGGCTGTGTAAAAGTATGGAAGTCCTTCCCCACTTAACCTACAGAGACTTTGCATAAGTAAAGAATGAAGGACTGACCAATAAAAGGGTATTTCAGTGCCTGTGGTTGTCGGGGAAGAGGCCCAAATTCCTTACGACTGTGGCTGACAATCTGGTTCAAGTGTCTGCTCTAAGAATTAATGCAAAAGGTGTGATAAAAATTTAACACGATTCAGTAAGAAGCATGAATCAGAAGACAAGCATCAGGCTTTTCAAAACATTAATCAGGTTTTTACATCAATGTCTTCAGAGTTAAAAATTCATAAATGGACTTTAAGAAGTTTGGAAATATCATGCTGTTGAACAAAACACAAACAGAATAAAGATGAAATCAAAATACTGTTTTGCCTAGGCAGAGAGCCCTCAATTTTAACGCACAATCTCAGTGACTGTTTTCTTCTACATTTAATTAAAAGTTCCCTCATCTCCTGAAATATACATCATGACAGATGCCACTCACCAAAGGCGCCCCTTTTACACACATTACAACACCCATGCACTATTTAAAACTGTGACTTTTTCTAAAAGAATAATGTCCCTTTGCATTCAAGCCTTTGTTTTTCCAGTCACTAAAATCTGCTCTTCTCTCTGTTTGAGATGTAATTAGGTACATCTGTTGATAGATAAACAAGCAGTGCTGGTTTATATTTGTTTCTGGAGATCAAACCATCCCTTCCGTGTGCTATAAAACAGATTTTTAATATTTAAAGCATATTTGGTGGAATCCTGGTAATGCGATGCTTTCATCTGTAAAAAGGGGTGCTTTCAAAAACAAAATGTTTCAAATGACATTCTTCAGTAGCACGCAGCTACAAGCAGAACACTTGAAATAAAAGCAATTATACTCCAAATTTCCTCTTTAACCACTCACGTTATTGGCTTGTTTCCTTTTCAAAACAATTATCAATGCTTTCAAAGTTGGATGGTTCTTTAGGAACTCCAGATTACTTCCACCTGCCCTCAGCATCAACGTCAAAGAAGACCAAAACTAAGATGGGAGGTCCTAAGGAAGGTATGCTTTAAAAAGGACCTGGAAGAGGAGCAGGAGGTTTTACAGAGCAAAGGTTGAGCCCAAATCACTTGTGTGCCAGTACCGTAGAAAGATACTGAGTATTGTAGCTTATTCTACCTGAATATTGGTGTTTTCAGGTAGAAGCCCAGAGTATGGAACACCTCAGAAGAACTTTCCTAATGGAAAAAAATTCCTAATTTTTAGGAATTTTCATAACAGCCTCTTGGGCTGCAGAGAAGAGGGTTCCTGCTCAGCTGGCAGAGGCTATTTTTACAGCGGTACCACACTCACCTTTCCAAACCAGAAACATTTTCCACCAGCAGGAGTTTCCCACACAGGTAATCAGTAACTTCCCACTCTGCACGCCCTGGCGTTTCAAAGGGAAGACAAGCGCTTTCCAGCTACACAGACTGGTTTGTGCCCGACGTGCACGACCCACCTCCAGCCTTTAAGGCGTGAAGGTTTTAAGGGAATCACAACACCTTTCTGAATGGATATAACACTTTGCAGCACAGTATGATGCCAGCATCCCCTGAAGTCAATAACCCAGCAAGTACCTCTCTCAAAAAGTCGAACGGCTTCCATCATGTACGGCACCAAGAGACGGTTTACAATGAAGCCAGGAGTGTCCTATGAAAATTAACAAAAGAAACAAAAAGGGATTCTAAATAAACATTCACAACTACTACACTCAGGCAACACATAAATTAAACAAGTGGATGAAGACACTTATTGAATCATCAGCTTCTGGTGTGCTCTGAACTGTATTTTCATCTGATTTATCTGCTTGCTATTCAAACGCAAAAGATGAGTTTCACAAACCAGGCATGGCACACAAACATTCATCATGATTAAGAGCAATTAAGACTACTACAAGTCCAACTCATCAATCTGAAAACGATGTAATGTGACCCATTGGAAAATGCCTTTCCTTTAGCAAAATTCTGCTGACACAATTTCCTGAAGGATACGAAGAGTTTTTTCTGTGTGTGCGTTGTTCACTACTGGAGTTCCTGGCTCAACATTCTACCTCTCCCCCACTGCTCACTGCTAAACCAAGCTTTAATCAAAGTCAACAATACAAAGAAAAGAGAAAGAGCTTTGCAAATACAGTATTATTTCAAATATTACTACAACTGTTTCAGGTCTTTATTGATTCGTTCCATTTCATCTCAGTATTTAAACCAGAGAATTTCAAGCAAACAACTGCAATTTCTTCTGCAAACAGGAAACAAAAAATCGAACATGGAGACTGACCATTATTTCTGCATTACCCTCTACCCAAGCTGATTTATAAACAATATCGAATCGTATATTTGCCACATTCCACCCTGGAAAACTGTGACAGAAACAGGAAAAAAGAAGTCACCTAAGGCCATGCAGCAATGTAGCAGCACAGCCAAAATCTGAGTGCAGCATTCAGATGCTGAATTACTGGTAACCACCAGATCGCAGGCCCTTCTTTTTATGACCAAAAGTCTCCTGGGGGTTGTGAAACTTTAGGCAATAGCTTGCACAAAGCTTCCCAGACCACAGCTTAATGGATTTGGAAAAAGTGTGCTTAGGACGCGGGGCGTTCCTCTGGAAAAAAAACAAAACTGCGAAGCCATGAAGATTAACATGGGCGTAGTTACTGCAGTCTTAAGAAAATCTTGTGATGAGCACACACCATGGAGGACGCATCCAACAGCTTCACGGTACAAGAGGTAGCAGTCTTGCCTCTAACATAGCTAAAGATAAGCTCCTGTTTAAGCTTTTCAGCCCAGGACTGGAAAAGGCAAAACAGAGGGGTATGCTCTGACCTTGTAAGTTTTGCTGCTTTTCAGAAGATATCTAGAGTCCCTATACTTTGAGGAATTTGTGGTAAATGTGGGCATTTTCTTTGTCAAAATATTTTTAATATGGAAGTGAATCTGGAAAAAAAATTGCCTGGAAATTCCAGAAATGCTCTTATAATCTCCTGAAAACCACTTTCTTAATATTAAGTTTTCAAGGAAAACAAGTTTTCTGGACATCGTACAATCCAAACTGTACTCACCTTACAACTGACAGGACTTTTTCCTACCGCTTTGCTGAAGTCCATAAGTGACTCAAAAGTCTTTTGGCTAGTCATTGGAGTCTTGATGACCTGGAAAACAGGAAGGAAAGGAGAGATAAGCACATTTCTGAGCAGAATTTCCCAACACAGAGATGATTAAACCAAATTTCAGAACACTTACAGAAATTCATATGACATTTGTTTTGAAAAAAAGAAAAAAAAAGTAGATATATATATATATAACAAACACAGAAGTCTATTTTAAAGACAAGTATATTGTGTTTTACATGTTCTCAAGTTATGTTTCCTTGAGATAGGTAAAAAGGTCTATCTTTTTAGAATCCTATGTAGAGATAATAGAATAACAGACCCACTTTAAAAGCCACATAGTCTCTGCTGTCTTGGGAAACACACTGGCACTACTCTAGAAAACCATATTATAAAATTAATATACCATATTAAACCTGATATAAACGATGAAACATCTATTCTGTGCCCAGGGTACACGTGAGACAGACATGTAATTCTAAAGAAAATTTAAAATCTTTCAGATATGCAACAGTCTCTTAGCTTTTTAGTATATTCCCATGTTGATTTTCTTCACAAATGAGTCTTTTTCTTTTGTCACATGTAGTATTTGCTAGACTCCCCTGGAGTTGGGATGCAGCGTGTTATTTATTACACTGTATTTGTTCTTTATTAGCGACCTACCCCCCACCACACACAGAATGACTTGCAGAAGCCGAACTGGTTGCAATATTTGTGTTGAAACTGGCCTTCATGGGTGGTAACTGAAAGCTGCTACATGCAAGCGGTTAAGACTGACCTCTTTATTCATACAATCTTAAGTCACTCAGATTTCCGTGCCCCAGACACCCTAATAACTGATGATAAGGCCAACACACAAAAAAACAACATTGTTAGGACTGAGGAGAAGGCTTATTTTTCGGCAGAAAAAAAAGAGTGTTTTTTTAACTTCATTATTAGATAAAAATCTCCAAAATATTTATGTAAGACTGTGACAGTTTCAAGAACGAGTTTTTAGTACACACTTGAGAGTTTTTAAACACTATCACCAGTCTTTTGAATTATTAGAGAAAGAAGTCCCTCATAGCTATGCTCTTCTGAGCACAAGATCAACAATCTATGGAAATCGCAGATATGATGCAAAGTTACTGCAGAGTTGTGACAGGTATGGAGGACAGCTTCCATGACAGATGCCTGGCAGTTTCAATAATATCCTTTACAGTTAGGGCAACTCCCTTGATTTTTTACCCCTTTATTTCAAATGGAAACAACTATTTTACATAGAAGAGATCATACAGTGTTCTTCAGTGCCAGTCCTGATTTAGAGCAGCGGATCTGAAACAAAAGCAAACCCTTAAAAAGTGTATTTATTTATTAATTAATAATAGAACACAAAAGCTGTGCTTAAAGACCTTCAAATACTGCTCATCAAGCAGAGTGACTTTGGGCAAGGGCATTCGTAAGTCAGGTGAAAAAAACACCAATTACAATGTTGCCCACAGCAGTCATAAAGGGGTTGCTCTGTTTTGTCTTTTTTACGAATACTGATAGATATCCTCAGTAGTTTTCTATCCTCACAGAAGTTTAGTTCAGATATCTAAAGTCTATCATTCGTTTTAGGCTTGAGACAAGGCACAGGACATTTCACCCTCACAAATAAATTACTGGAGACAAGTAGTTCTTAGTACAGAAACCAATAAAGCTTTACTGTGCCAGCCTAAGGAACTATGCTAAGATTTCTGTCATCTCTGACACCACCTATAAAATGTCTCCCTTTCCTCCTTACATTTCCCCAGACCATTTCATCACAATACAGAGATTAAACTAAAACATTTCACATGGGTACAGAAGTTAGGGAAAGGGAATTTGCAAGTGGTTGAGTCCTTGCCAGATGACTGTACTCTGAATCACATTTGTCCGTTTCAGCTAAAAGGGTCAAACGTATTTTTTTGGGGGGGATACAGTCAAAGACACAGAGCAAGGAAGTGCATGGCCTGTATTTTAATGTGAAACAAGCGAAATTCAGGAGTTCCAAAGCAAGGCACAGCTTATTCAGAGTGTTTGTCACCAAAGCACTACTAGAATTAATCACTTACGGGACAGAGGAAAAAGATTTACAGCATTTAAGTGCATGAAGTACGTGAAATTTTGTGGCAAGCTGGCCAAGACACAACGTTCATTTTCACTTAAGGTCTTGTAAGTTGTAGCCAACCAAGATGAGCTGTAACAATCACACACTCTCCAGACACGCACATTCTTTTGTAGTTTAGCTCATCTCCTGTGCTATTGCACAGCCACCTTAAGGTGCCCTTTTTCTTTTTTTTCTTATTTTTGGGGGGGAGCGGGAGGAGAACAGGCAGAGGAGGAAAGCCCTGGCAGTTGTACTGCAATGATGTCTTTACTTTGGAGACTCAGGCCCTTATATCAGATTATTTCTTATTCTGCTCTGCATTTCAGTATTATTAGAAGGTGCAAGATGTAGCCAAGGAGAGTGTACTTAGAAAAACTTCTGAAGACTTAGTAAAGGCTGCTCTTCACATATTTCCCAACCTTTAAGGACCTCCAATGGTAACGTTAAGACACGTAGCTTCAACCCTTCCAGACAAATCATCTGGAAGACTGAATAAACACGACTTACTTTGCGTCTCAAAAGTCACAAGGCAGTACGAGTTCCTCTGCACATCGCCTCCTGTCAAGCCCAGACTGTTAATAATCAAATCCCTCTGTCAGTCATTGGATGGTTTTGTTTCGGCTGCCAATCGTTCGTATTAATCAGCCAGTCTGCGGGACTGAAACAGTCACTGGAAAGGGCACGTCGGCTGGCAGCTCACCAGGGAACTTTGGAGCCTGGAGGCAGGAGTTACCTCCGTGGTCAACCTGCCCCTCGACAGACCGTCACCAGAGGTGGCTCGTTCTGCATCAGAGGAGCTGCAAAACCCACACCGACCCTTTCACCAGATGTTATATCACTGTTATCCCAGTGATAACAACCACGCTGCTGTGATGACTACGTGGTTGTAATTAAGATGGTGTAAGAGCCTTACCTCCACGAGCTTCATCATCGGCACGGGATTGAAGAAATGGAGGCCACCGAATCGGTCCTGCCTGGTGGTGGAGTTGGCCAACTGCGTGATCTGCAGGGACGAGGTGTTGCTTGCAAATATTGTATGCCTGGAAAGAGAAACACATGGGCTGTGCTGTCTTCCTGACAGCAGGAGATTGGTGCACCACGCAGAAACAGACATCCACTGGCTAGCCATCCACACAACTCCTAAAAATATCCTTGCAGATTACCACCTTCCTTTTGCTGAGGTATAAATAGAGCAACAAAGGAATAACCAGAGGAAGAGCTGTGTGAGCTTCTGACTCCCGAGATTGCATGTTGAATACTGTGTCAGGTCAAAGAATAAAGATTCTCTAAGCAGAACATTTTCGTTACAGCCCCAGATCTATTGCAAGTAATTCTTTCAGCAATCCTGAAAATCATATGGATTTTTTTTTTTTTTTTTACACATCTATGGAAACCGAATCACGTGACATGTCAAGCATGTATTAATTTTATTACTTTTTTATAATGATCAATGGCAGACATGGTAAGTAAACTTTGTACCAGAGCAAAGAGGTGATGAGAAAAAGAAGAAGGGACACTGCAAAGGTTACACAAAATTACACAATTTTCAAGGCATATTTCAAAGATCTTGTCAGAGACATAAAACACAGTTACTAATTCCAATTTGTAATGATTTTTTTCAGAGACATCTCAGAGCCTCAGCAGCCCTGCCATATTGACATCACACAGAAAACTTAAATGGCTTTTTCTTCAAACCACAAAATCAAAAACTAAAATTAGAACTGAAACCCTACCTTCCATTCCGGACTGCCTCAATCTACCTTTCAAGAAGTTATCCTCCTGGACTCATCAAATGTTCATCTAGATTGGTAGTTTGCTTATATTTCACTGAGATATAATTGAGCTTCCAAACAGAGCTTTCAGAAGTTACATCTAAGTCATGGGGACATCTTATAGATGCATTAGAAGAAAACATTTAAAAAAAAAAAAAAGACTTTTTTTTTCTGTTTTTATGTTTTCTGAGTTTTGAAAACTTGTTAAGGGAAAAGGAAACCAAATATCCTGAGAATTCCTGCTTATATTTCTTATAAATATTCTTTTGTTTTCCCCCCACCATAAAGTGGGCCTTCCATTGTTCTTAGACAGGGTACTAAAAATAGTATTTCACACTTCATCATTTTCATCTTGCAAGGTCAATGAATACAATGGACATTTATCTTCCCCCAAAATCTGTCACTGTATAGAAATAATTCAAATATTCATTAAAAAAAGCTTCGTGAACCCACGTGTAAAACAGCAACAATTACATCTCACAGAATAGTGGTCTTAGAGCAAGAGGTTTGAATTCAGCATCACTTCTGCAGGTAAATCCTATAAACTCTCACAATGTAAAGCTTTGGTTTAAAAAAAAAAAAAAAATGCATTACATTGGTGCTGTGTACAAGGGCATTTTATTTACACTTTCTGCTCTGACCAACAAACTGACTTAAACTGGGGTTAAAATAGAACTGACATGCCTCTGTGACACAGAGTACATTATCTGTGTTTCAGGTGACAGCACGGTCTGAAGGCTTTTAAAAGCAGCAATAGGAGTGAAGCCCCAAGGATGATTTTCCAGCCATCAGTGTGCTTTCACTTGGTGCCATCTAGTGGGCCACAGGAAGAAATTAAAAGCAAAGTCAAACACAACAGAAACACACCGTTTCGGTAAGACTTAATTTTACAGTCCAGCTCTTTAAGCAGGGAACACTGAAGAAAACCTCTTTCACAGCGCTTTTATAACGCACTGCTTCTGAACACCCTGACCTGTCCCAAAACACTGGCCTGTTCCCGGCTGAGTTTCCATTTCTAAAGACCGATCCTAAACCAAGAGATGCTGAGACTAATAGAAGGCAAGAGCTCTTAGGAAAGTAGACACTCCAAAATTCTTTTGACATCATTATCATCCTTCTTGGAAAGTGCTGCATTGTTTAAATGCCCCAAAGATCATGAAAAATGCAGAGGTATTATAAAAAACAAAACAAAACAAAACAAAAAAAACAACTAGCCTGACCTTTTTCAGAACAGGAGCACGAGGACTGATCCAACAGAGGAAAAGGAAAACAGACTCAGAAGTGGGTAGCAACGCTTTATCACCCATTCTGAAGATGATAAGTTACTATATGAGAGAGATAACACACCTGGAGGTGTGTTATATATATATATACACTACACTTTGCACTCTTGCAAAGCACTGCTAAGAACAAAAACCAGGATGCGTTCAGACTGATGTCCTAAGACCAAGCGACGGCCCTCACTGTTTTACCTTTTTACCTGCTCAGTTACCCAGGTGAGGAACACCCCAAGTTCTCAGTGCCCTCCGGGGCTGCCAACCTCTCCTCATTCATTGCATTTTCTCTGAAAACTTAAGAGCAATTCGCTCTCCACCCAACCACCAAATAAAACCTGACTCAGTAAGGAACACCTTTCTTATCCCCCTCCATTTACGGATCCCCTCTCAGAGGAATGATGGTTCCTACAAAGAAAAAAGGAAGAGGAAAGAAGCTCATTGTGTGCTATTTTTTCATGAGATGCTTTGGCTTTGTTCTGTCACCAGGTTTATGTTCGTTGGAGAGGTCATCTCAGAACAAATACGTGAGGGGGCAAGTAGTGTTGCACCTGAGGAAACAAACGAAACCCAGGATACAACATAAACGAAGAAATAGGCGTATGTACAGTTCATGTTTCAAAACCAGGATTAATCATCTTGTCTGATCAACTGTAACACACAGCCCCTTACATTTCAGTCAGCTATCAGCTCACTGGGTAAGTTATCAGGGTGAGGCTGAAGATTTGCATTAGTAAAAGCCCTTCCTCCTCAGAAGGCTGGCCTTTCATACTCACTGCCTGTAACACAAAGTGCCACCAAAGCCCCAGGCCCCACAGAATTAAAACTTCTCCCAGGCCTCGAGCTCTCTCGAAACAAATCTTGCCTTTGTTACAGCTGCAAGACCCACGCTGAACTGATGCAACAGTGAGGTGGCTCAAGAAGTAATTCTACTGCATTTGGAAACATCTGATCTAGCGAAGGCTGCACGGCACCTGTGCTGACAGGCACAGCCTTCCCTCCCATCACAGAGCCACACGGGGGAAGCAAAGCCTCCTGCTCCATTCAGGCACAAAAACCCACCGACTAGACGGTTCTGCCTTTCCCCACAACACCCACATGATAGGCAAATCATGGATATTCCCCAAAAATAGTTACAAACTACCATTTGCATCTAATAGCCAGTAGTTTAAGCACTCAGCTACTAAGCTTCACTATTTCACTAGCTTTTCTTTGTTTCCACCTACACCTAACATACTGCAACTGGTATTCTTCACCATTCACTACCCTCTTCTTCAACCTCTACATCTTTACCACCATCTCCAATTCTCCTCTTAAAAAGGAAGGCTTCTTGTCTAATTTTTCCCAGCCCTGCAGAGTCACGCTTTAGGCAGCACGAAGGAGCATACCTGAACCTTTACCTGCCCCTACCTTTAACGCTCCGTAACGTAAAACTTGTTGTTTCGAGGCAGCTTAATGTATAAACCACTCAGTCTTAGCAAAAACAGCCTCAAGTGTTCCAAATGCATGTAGTATTACGTGAGGCTCCCAATCCCTACTTTTCCTTGTGCCTTTTCCAAGCGTTTAGTTTCCCTTGCTGGCTGGTTCTAGATGGTTTGCCATTTTGTACACTCTAGTTTGCTCATCAGCTTTCTGTGTTAAAAACAGAGACCGGTTGCCTGAGTCTTTCTCTGCTTTTAACAGAAGCAGCCAGTGGTCTGTTTTCACAAAATTAGGATAACCTAACCATGATGAGGTATCCTGGTAATTGCCAAAGGCAGCTACTTAATTTTCTTTGCCTGTGAGACTGCAGCTAAGAGCAAGTTACCCTGTCCTCAATGCAAGGCTTCTTGCAACCATTTATCATTCTCAGAAACGCCAGGCAATTCTGAACACTAACCATATGAGGCAGCCTGAAAACCTCCCCGGGCTGAAGTCAATTAATGATAACATCTTTCCTCCCTTGACATTATATTCAAGCTGCAGCCTGCTTAGCTCTTAGTTAAACAATCTGGAAGACCTCTTAGCCAATACCCCCCGATTCAGCTGCACCAGTTAGAAGTTCACTCTGTGAGCAGTCAAGGTCTTGTGATTCTGAGTCATCCATTACAAGGATCAGGCTCCCGAGACTGCATGCTCAGCTTAACAGCATTTTGAGTTTTGGATGGAATTGAACAGTAACTTCGAACAGTTATCAAATATAGGTCAAGGCAAGCTCCACAGACTGTAACTGAGTGTGTGGTAAGAAAAGACAGACACTGCTACCTCAAAAATCATAACTGACAATGATCTATGTCCAAAACCTTGCAATATGCAAGTTTATCTCGCTTAAGCTATGACTTGCAGCTTAGAAGCTGAAACTTCTGAAAATTTATTCGTGCTAGGCACACCAAAACCAAATATTTCACCATTCCAATTCCCTATTTAACTATGGGAATGCATGTTAACCATACCCGATCTGTACCAGGATAAGTTTATGCTACAGCTGCACATTTGCATTTAGATCTGACTTGGAAAAAGCAGGCTTTGAACTTGTTGAGTAGATGGACAAACCTCCTCTTGTCAAATCATACCATGAAGCACATCCAATAATGCAGTGCAACAAGTAAATAAAGCAGATGAATGTACCTGAATGTGTTTGTAACACATGTACCTAGCAGGTACATGTTACATGTGACAGTCTGGAGTAAGTCTAAGGAGAAAACCTCCTGTTTTTAAGAAAAACAGCTAAGAAAATGCAGAATTAATGGTGCAAGAGAAAAAAAAAAATAAAGGTGCAAGTTTCAAAATGAAAGAGAAGAAATACACATACTCTGGAGCAAATTTATCCAGCCTCTTGAAGAGTTCATTTTTAATTTCCTGGTTCTCCACGATGGCTTCTATCACCAGATCCGTGCTGTGGACCACTGCTACCGCATCTGTGCTTGTTGTGAGGTTCTTTAAGGTCTTCTCAATAAATTCTGCACCAGCCTGAAACATCACAAGAATTTGCAACAACGATTTCATTTCTTTTTACATGAAAACCCACATAAGCGCTGTAATGTATTTTTGCGCCCCCCAAACCTCAGGATGAATTATTTGGCATCATTTTGCATTTAACATTTGTTTCAAAAAGTCACCAAGCTATTTAAAGCTTTATCTAGAGGCTGAAGGAACAAAAATCAGGGAAGGCATCCATCTTTCAGCCTCCCTGAATCGCAAAAAGAAAATCCAAGCTCTTCATCGGACTGACAAAAAATCTATTTTTTAAGCCAGCATATTAGTAACTTATTAGTAACATATCTGTAACGCATAACTGCAAAACAACACCAGAACTCCAGTACAGGAATTTTATTATCCTAAGTTCTCCTAATGGTGCAAATAAAAAATGCCAACCTCAGGCTTATCCGCAAATTTCTTCTTTGTCACTCTCTTCAAACTCTCTTCAATTCCCTTTGTAGACTTCTTGAGGATTTCATCTGACTGGTCTACCAACACCACCGTGTGACCACTGGCTGCTGCAATCTGAAAGTTAAAATCAGATTCAACATCAACATCATAAACAACCAGACTGATGTGGGTTGGGGCAGACAACTGACCAGAATTAGGCAAAAGACTGCTAAAGGACCTAGAATCAAGAATCATGCACTTTAATAGAAAAAAAATCATTAAAATGCTCAAATATTTGGGGTGGAGAAGGGAGAAAGGAGCCAACTTGAGAGAAAAGGAAAGAGAAATCCCTTTTTCCCCCGAGCTGTCTGCAGAACTGCGCTTGGAGGCAGCTGGATTCTGCAGCTCTGACAAGTGAAAGAAATCTGTCTTGAAAAGAGGAAGCAGCTTAGCCGTGAGCCTCGGATCTGTGAAGCAAAAAGGGCTGTGGAGACCCAAAGTAGAAGGCTGGCAGGGTGAACAGGTTCCGTAAGGGATGGCTGGCCCTGTGATCCCGGGGCGTAACGTAACACAACGCTGCTGTTTGACCACGAGTGTGTGCCTGGAACAACGGGAAGGTGACAGTGGAACTGGGAGCAGAAATGAGGCTTTTGCTGCAGCAGGGCTCTGTGCAGATCCAAACTGCTAGCAAATTCTCCTTCCTTCGTACTGGGTACAAACACTGGCTCAGCCTATTAAAAACCAGCTTGCCATTATCTGTTACTTTGCTATTCGTTAATTTACATTTCTCTTGTTAGCTAGCAACAGTCTATCTTCATTTTCAGAACTCCTGAACAAAGTTGCAATATAATAACTACAGAAAATAACAGATGTTGAAACATGTTGCCACTTTTTTTTTTTTTTTTTTGTGAGTGACACCTTAGGAGTTTATGTTCTGCAAACTTTCCCTTTACGCCTAACTCGCACCTGGAGTTTAAAGAACCTCCTGTGCCCACAAGACCTACCCCAACAAAGCTAGCTGAAATGAAAAACACAGACCTGAAGAAAAGCGTGGCACTATTCTCATTCAAGGTTCCCCACAAATCCAGCAAATAAAGAAATGCCAGGCTGGTTCCAGACAGAAGCACTGCAGAATTAACAAGGTGTCAGCCAGCAGCTGGACATTTCTTCATCCATTTTTTTTTTATTATTTTCATTACGGCCATTTCATAAAATCAGTTGTATCATAAGAAATTTTTAAATTAAGATTGGACTTCCATTTCTTATACTTCATCTGCTGCTATCATTTGCAACGGCAAAGCAAGGGCCTCTACTCTTCAGAAAAAAACTCATTACCAAGCACATTCATAAGACATGCTTCAGCGATTATCCATTTACAATTGTACCAGAACATCACTGAGCAGCTGGCAAAGAATCACAGAGAAGTTAAGAGCTCCCTTTTTCCAGTTCATTCTTAACATATGTGTGTTTATAGGAAAGAAGAAAAATGTCAAGAAATCACATCATCGCCTTGCAATTCAAACACACACTTCCACAGACTCCTCTCTCCGGTATCTTTATGAATATTACATATGAAACACAACAGTGCTGGGGAGTCAGTTAATGCTTCTCTCACACTGTTCATGTGGCCGAATGAGAAATTGTAGTCTCCTGGCTTTCAGCCATGCACTGGTTAGCTTCTCCTGACTGTATGAGAAAGAAGGAAGATGATTTCTGAAGTGTTCAAAGCAGGAGGAAAATCTTTACTACCAGGGTGCAGAGGAGACCTTGCTCTGTCACAATCATCTCTGCTTTGAGATAATTCTGGATTGATAAATCGGAGGCAGATGGTCAGCAAAACACTCCTAGGTCCTTAACAGTGCTAGAACACTACAACTGCTGTTACTGCCAAATACCACACCTGTTTCTCTTGGTAAACTTCTCCTTAAAACATGCAATCTAACAGAATATGCATATTAAGTCACTTACTCTACAGAATTACAACCTTTGCATAGTGTGCATGCTCCTTGAGCATGCCAACAGCTTGCTGCAAAGTTGTTATTTGAAGATTCCTTCAGTGGAAATCTCAAATTCTAGTATCAAGGTGCAGAAAGGTGTTTGTTACCAGACAAGTTAATAAACAACTAGTTTATTCCTTACCAAAAAAAAAAAAAAAAGCCAAAAACTACACAGCCCCTGTATGCCTCCTACTAGAAATTTGCAATTTGCCAAGAATGTGAAAAATCTTCACTTCTGAGAAGGTCATCCATTAATTAAAAAAAAATAAAAATAATAAAAAAGAAGGAACATTGCTATTTGTGTACTCCAGCTCCCTACTGGCTTCCACCTGGAGAAAGCAGTGCCAACCTGGAGGATGCTGGATGCTCCAGTTACTGCTTGTGAAGTACCCAGTACCTTTGACATCAAGCTCTGTCTGTGAATGAGGTAAATAACTAAATCTTAAATCACCGGCAAGACTGTTCAGTCACAAAGCAATCGGGTTAAAGATGAACTTGAAAGCCAAAGGCCAGAGATTAAACACTGGGAAAATAAGTGCTATTTAAATATTAACCGCTCCATAACTCTATAGATGACTGACAGCCTAATGTTCGTTTTAGCTGCTATACGGTATTTAAATAACTGGTAATAATGTCACTTGATCTGCTCCCTTGGCAAGATAGAAGAAGCTTCTTTCTTAGCCCTACATTTTCCAAATATTTATTACACACTGTCTCGTTTTATAAATAGCCCACACGCTGTCATAAGAACCATCCTAAATAATTTAGGACGTTAACCTCAGTTCCTTTTGCCTACCTGTCTGACCTGAAGATCTGTGGCTTAAACAAGAGAAAAGTTTTAAAGTTGAGCAACCGGACAGCAGCGGCGCGGCAGTGCTTTCTACTCTGAAACAATAAAACCGAAGATTGCAGAAGTCTGCTAACACAGCAGCTCAGGTGTGCCCTGTCACAGGCAGCCCCAAATCCTCGTCCTGAGGGTGAGATGCCCGTGTGCTGCCCACCCTAGGTCGCCTGTGTGCCTTGTATGCTACATGCTGAAATAGGCAACGCATTAAATCATTTGAGTGCAAAGCGTGGTATATTCAGACAAGTGATTTGAGGCCATGGAGCGTGTCCAGAGCAGGGCTACGGAGCTGGTGAGGGGCCTGGAGCACAAGGCCTGTGAGGGGCGGCTGAGGGAGCTGGGGGGGTTTGGGCTGGGGAAGGGGAGGCTCAGGGGAGACCTCATTGCTCTCTGCAACTGCCCGAAAGGGAGATGTGGGGAGCTGGGGGTCGGCCTCTGCTCACAGATAACCACTGATAGGACCAGAGGGAATGGCCAGGGGAGGTTTAGGTTGGAAATGAGGAGACATTTCCTCTCAGAAAGAGCAGTCAGGCGTTGGGACGGGTTGTCCAGGGAGGTGGCGGAGTCCCCGTCCCTGGGGGTGCTCAAGGCAAGGTTGGACGTGGTGCTTGGGGACACGGTTAGCGGGTGACACCGGTGGTAGGGGACGTTTGGACCAGCTGATCCTGGAGACCCTTCCCACCCTTAATGATTCTTTGATTCTCCACCAGCCCCGAAAGAACCCCCCGCGGGGCCATCAGCTCCCCAACATGGCGCCCCCCCCCCCCCTCCCGCCCCGCTCCCCGTCATGGCGGCGGCGCCGCCCCCGCTGCCGCTCGGCTCCCGCCCCGGCCGCGCTCACCTGGGCGATGCCGGCGCCCATGAGCCCGCCGCCGATGACGGTGACATGTTTGACCAGCAGCTTCTTGGCGGCCGCCGTGGCGGCAGCAGCAGCAGCAGCAGCGGCGGAGGACGAGGAGGAGGAGGAGGCGGCTCGCACGAAGCGTCGGGTGGCGAAAGCCATGGCGGAGGCGGGCAGGAGGCAGCAAGGAGCCTGCGGCCGCTCGGCGGCGGGGCCGGGCCGGGCCGGGCCAGGCGGGGCGAGAGCCGCGCTCCGCCCCGGGGAGCCGGGGCCGCCTGAGGGGGAGAGGCTCCCGGCGGGGGCTGCCCGTCCCTCAATGGGTTTGGGGCTGCTCCTCGGCCGCTGGGGGGCTGCTGGCACCCTCCCCGGTGTCCCCAAGGTCAACCCGATAATGGCGAGGGGCTGGCTCCGTGTGGGGGCTGCCTTGGCGCCCGTCCTTCACGCCGCGGTTCCCCAAGGCTGGTGGCGTGGCAGCAGGTTATTTTCCTCAAAATCACAGAATTTCTAGGTTGGAAGACCTCAAGATCATCGAGTCCAACCTCTGACCTAACGCTAACAGTCCTCCACTAAACCCTCAAAATCAGGCCTGCTGTGCAGTGTGCCATCAGCACACAACTAGACAGACATTTCATTTTCAAGCCTACACAAACTATAGGAATCCCCCCAAATCTAGCCCTTCCTTCACAAACACTAACTGATCAGACACCCCCTGCCACCCTTTTCCACCTAATTCCTCCAAAACCTGAAGGACTTCAAGCCAGCAACAACTGACAATGCCACAACCGTAGCACTTTTCACTTGAGTCAGCACGGAGGTAACCATTAAGCAACTTGTTTTCTTCAAAAGAGCTGAAGTATTTTTGGATCCGTGCACTTTTGAGTACAAAGTGTAATGAGAAAATTTTCTGTGCCGCGCCTCATCTGGCTTGAGTCAGGAACGGTAGCAGGCTGCTGGGAACAGCTTCACCCAAGCAAGCAGGCTCAGTCACCGTTCCCTGCGTATACAAATGACCGAGTGGGTAATTAACACCGTCCTCTAAAACCAAGTTCCCTGTGCCAAGCTACTTGCAGCATAACTCCAGGTTTAAAACCCAGGACTTCCCCAGAGAGCAGCCAAGCTCTCTGCTGAGCTCTCCAAGTGCAGCAGGCAGGGCTCCAACCCATTTCTCCCCAACAAGCACTTCACGTACGGCCCACTCATCCCTTCCCCTTCTGCATTCAGGGGCCTCCTGCCTCTCTTTGCCCCCCTCAGGCCCCAGCACCTCTGCCCTCTGACTCCTCTGCACCAGGGGTCCAACAAAACTACACCTCAGCTCCTCAGACCGTCCATCTCCTCTTTGCACCTCCTCCCTTTTACCTCCTCCATCTCCACGCCTCTCTCCTCCTTTTATTCTTTTGGAGTAACAGGGTTTGTAAAACTGCATGGAGAGAACGAAGAGACATACTCTATTACTTGCTCATAACATCCTGCTATTATATTTTCCCAGTTTCACCCCACCACCACCCTCCCACTACTTCCTTGACTCCTCATCCAAAACATTCTGTAACATCTTCTCACTCAAAAGCTTTTTGTTTTACATAACATGTAAAATGCCAAATATCGCAAGCTTAGCCAACAAATGGAATTCATTAAAATAACTGCGCAAAGCTGTCAAGCACTTACTTAGGAATGACTTTATTAAAAATAAAATTACATTGAAGCAAATTCTGAAGTAATTTTTAGAAATAAAGACATTTTCATCATTCAGAAATAGCCATCCATTTATATAAATGTACATTTTTCAATAAGGCATTTGAGATGCTTCCTCGTCCAATAAAAAAAAAAGGGAAGGGAAGGATAAATTTACAATACAAACCAGATCTGCTGCCACTTTATTTACAGTTTACCAAAGATGGCAACACGGTTTTGAAAACACAAACATTGCATTGCTATTGTTTAGTTACTTTTGTGGCATCCTACACCAATTCCAGTGCATCTGGAAGCGATGAGAGGCAGGTCTGTACTGTCACTTCCAACAGCATCTTGGATTCAGGCAGACACTGACACGGCTGCACTGCCACATCACTATTTTGAGCTTGTCACAATACGCGGTGTTTGATTATAGGTATCACCAGAAATTACACCTTTAAAGTGCTATTTGTAGGAGGGTAATTTTCAAAGCTGACATTTTAAACTAAATCCAGCAGGCAAGACACACACAAATATATATAATTCCACATACTAGGAGATTATGTGAATCATCTCTTCTTTGGAATCTTTAAAAAATAACAATAAAATACTAAAGTGCTTTTCAAATATGTCCTCATGATTAAAAGGACAGATATTTTATATGTCATTAGTTGCACACTAACATCATTATGTGTTTATAGAGGCATTTCAACAGAAAGATAAATATTATCAGCATTTCACTTTAGCTTTCAAAGTAAGCATTTAAGGATTTCCAGTCAAAAATCCCAACTGTATATTATTCATTGGAAAATATAAAGCTAAAGAAATAAATGTTTATCACTCCAATGAAGTCAGCTTTTAGTGCAAGTTAATTAGCAATGGTAGCAAACTCAACTTCTTATTGTGCAATCTGGTTTTCAAAAATTTCATACCAAAAAACAAACAAACAAACAAACATCCACCAGCACAGGCTAACCTATACAGTAAAAACTTAGATTTTATAAGAACTGGAAGTTCTCAAAAAACAGAGGGGTACCAGACCAACCAAATTCATTATTCAGAAACTAAGCCATTGTGTTACTTGTAACAGTTAAGGAAAAACTTAATTGAAACCCAAAGTATCTGACAGTCTTTGCTAGGCACAAGTTGGCTTTAAAACTTTGAGTTAAAAAGTGACAGAAACAGAGCTAATTTAAAGCTTACGGACTGAATTTTCTTTTGCAGTTTAGGTTTCATGCTACAGAATTCCCAATTTCACTTTACAGTCTTGTAAACTTGACATCAGGAGCACTGCTAGTATTTTCTATATTTCCAATAAGGACAAAAATGCCTTAGAAGAATACATACGTATTTATTTTATCTAATATGAAACTGATAGCTCAAAAGGTATATAAAGAGATTTAAGGATTGTTAAGAAAATTATGTAAAGGTTAATTGTTACACATCCCTCAAAGACTACTTTAGACATTTGAGAGATCTTTTTATTTAAATGGCTTTACTGAGTGCCCTGTTCTGAAATACCTGACAGGTTTCCCTGACGCTCGTTCTGACAAAGGTCAACAGCACCAAAATTCTGCATGAGAAAAGAGTAAGGTCCTGTCACATTACTTTTATACATACAACAGATCTTTTTACGGCATTTGGGAGATACCAAAGAAACATCCTCTATAGTCAGACCTCAAGTTTGTCAGATTCCTCATTTTATATGCCTAAGACCTATGTCCATAGTGTCGTTTTGATGCGCATTTGACGCAAGACTCCAGTTCTCAAAGCCAAAAAGGTTGTGGCAGTACTATCCCCGCTGCCCGTACAGGAAAATCCTGAGTGCAAGCCCCCAGCTTCAGGATTATCCACGCAGAGGTCTCCCTGGTGAGCAGGCTGTTGGTCTCACCCAGGCTGCAGCCAGAGAAAAAAACATCACTTCTGACTCGGGGAAAACAGCGAATGCGAAGCACAGATGTAGTCTTGAGTATCTGTTTGGCACCAGAGAAAACAGGCTTCTGCTTTGTGTTAGGGAAATCAGCTCTCATGTTTAGGAATAAAACATCTGTGCCCAGAGGCTGTGCACTCCTTTCAGACCCCCAGATTAAGAACGTGGCATGTCCAAGGATTTGTCTGACCTCCAAGTGAGCCTGGCATGTGCATTATTTTTTTTTTTTTTTGAGTTGGTACATGCATATCGTGTTTACAGTGAGCCCTGATAGTCAAGGAAGTTTGGATCCGAGAATCGGGACTGATTTGATCCAGTCTACACCTATGACTTCCTCACAAGAAAGAATGCTCCAAGGTTAAAGCAAGTGTCATTTAGTCCTTTGAAACAAAGATTTGTTGTTATTTAGGCTCTGCTAGAATGTTTCTTTATACAGAAAAGGCTAATACCCTGTTAATCGTTAATTCTTCTGATATTAGACAATGTCCTTCACATGTTGGGTGGGTTAAATGTTCACATTCTGCTTTTACCAAAATAATAATCATTATTCATTGAAGTAGCAACAGATGTTTTGGACCATTCTCCCATAATTAACATCCGACAAATGGACAGCATTAGCTTAACAGACAGAGGGCTCAAGCCCAGCAAGTTTTAGTATCAAATTGCAAACTATACAGTCAGTTCCTCTGTGGAATGCAACAGCTAACCAAAAGAATGTTTTCTATCCAGAACTGTAAATGGATCTTTCTCACTGATATGAAATGAAAGCCTACGCAGTCACCGTTTTTCTGGTAAGAAATTATCAAAATAAGCTGGAAAGAAAATAAAGCTGGAATTAAAAAGTGCAGTATTTCTTGGTTTCCTCGTTTGTGACGCTGTATCATCTCTTCAAAGCTATTATTTTGAATGGACACGGAGCTAACGTTAGACCAAACCTTCCCTCCATAGATGGTTTTGTAGCATTTTCAGGGTACACAAAGGTAAAACTTTGCATTAGACTTGCAAAAATTAAGAACAGCTCCATTTTCGCCAGCTGCTCTCCCATGCACACACGTTTACCTGAAGAACAGTTAGAAAGAGATGTGTTACCGTTTGATGCTGCTGATCCAGCTGTTAACACACATGCAACTCCTAGCCCAGCATATCCCAAACACAGAATTGCTCAAGCCATGAGGAAATCACAGACTTCCAAAGCTTTGGTCTCCAGTATTTGAGTCTGAATTTTGCTTAGGTTTACTGCCTGGTATAAACAGCATTTACATCCGTAGGAAAAGTGGTGTCAAAGTAAGATTCATCACTTCCCATTTCTGCCTGGCAACTGGAGCTCTGAGGAACCCGACCCATTTTGCAAGCCACCAAGTGAAATAATAAAACAAGCTCTGCAGAAAGTCCCGTGAGTCCTTGTCAATCTCACGCCTCTGAGGCCCTCTGCTTGAAAAACGCCACCACCCCCAAGCAGCTCATGAGTGCGTGTGGATATCTTACCCATTCCAAAAGGAATGAAAGCCTCTTTCTTAATTAGCTGGCCATTTTCATCCAGAAATCTTGCTGGCTGAAAGTCATCCGGGTTCTCCCAAATGTTAGGATCTCTGTGCACTGCCCACAAGTTGGGCACGATGACGCTGCCCTTAGGAATAGTGTATCCCTGCAGCACTTCGAACAAAAGCACAAAGACAGAGGATCTGACACACTGCCAGGAGCAAACACAGACGACTTATTAAAAAAAGAAGCCTGGAAACCACCACGACAATCAGACAGAACCCCAGCTGTGGGCTGCAAACGTAGCAGGAGCTTGAGGCAAAGGTGACTGCTGCTAGCCTCGCCGGGGCAGCATCACGCAGGCCAGAGCAGCTAGAGAGACACCGAGCCAGGGCAACAGCTCCCTGCAGGGAAAAGGCAGCAGAGAAGCCTCAGCCACGTTTTACTCTTCTCCGAGGCCTCCCTCAGCGTGCCAGCAGGACAGCTGCAGCAGCAGTCAGAAAGGCACGCTGCTGCATGGAGGCGCTGTCACCCAGTTTCCTCCCGATCCTGTGCTGCCTCAGAGCCCCAGCACAGCGAAGGCGGAGATAAGGGAGAGGGGTGGGTTTTGAACTGTAAGCACAAAAGGGTTTTGAAGTGACTACAGCCTCATTGCAGCCTGCTGCACCTCCCCGTCCTGCAAGCAAAAACAGTAGAAAAGCAAATCAGTTCGGTGCTGGAGTTGAAAGCCAAGTGCTGCTACCTCCCGCTGACTTCAACCAGTTCTCAGCTATGTTTACAGAAACACAGCCAACAAAGAGACCTTGAAAAGAATATTTATTGTAGGGTTCTGTATGTTACATGCCTTTCAGCAAAGCAAAGCAGCTACTTGAAATTAGTATTTTCAGAGTTTTGTGTCTGATAGCCAAAAAACAGCTCTGCTGTTCGATGCAAAGGTGGCGTCTCAGCTTTTAACTACCACAAAGCACATGAGTTAACACAAACTGACCTCTGGGAAAGAGAGTCTACATTAGAAAACTTCTGGATGTCAGGTCAGGCGTGCTGCTTACCTAGGTGGGTATCTTGAGCCCACCCACTCTCTGACTGGCATTTCCCATACCGAAGTTACACGTCCCAGTGCATAAATGAGGCCTTTGTAAATTCTCACCAGATGTCCCATCAGATTTTCACCCGCCAAGGAAACGCTGTATGAACAAGTCTCTGCAAATGCTTACCAGTGGTTTCTGAAGCCATTCGAGGAATGGAAAGGGGAACCACGGCCGTCATCCTCTGCACTTCCAAAATGGTTGCCTCTGTGAAGGGCATTTGAGCCTTGTGGGTGAGAGAGGGAACTTTGTCACGTCCCAGAACTGCTTCGATTTCTGCATGAACCTTCTCTATTCGAAGGGAGTGAGAAAAATGAAAGAGATGCACAATATGTGAGAAGGCATGACCTCAATTTCACTTGTCTATGCTTCATTGTTTACACAGATTTGGCAAAAACGACTGCGAGACATGATTTCCTAGCAGGAATAGCTATGCCAGCAGAAGCCTACAGAACAGCCTCATTTAAGAAAAAAACAACCAAGCACAATCTTGACAACTGTCCAGGGGAAAGCCACTGGCAGGACAGACACTGACAGCACCGCTGCATGGCTGAAGTACAGGAAAAGCTCTGCTCCAGATCCAACCTCAGTTTGCCATTTAACTATATGGTAACTTGAACTTGAAAGCATCAAGTTTCTGGCCAGAATTAAAAAAGAACAAAGCCAGACTGCAGGCACTGCATGCTGCATCTGGTCTCTGGTCCCTGAAAAAAAAAAAAGTCAGTTCTCTCAACTGGAAAAGGTGCTGAAGAGATGGGCAAGATGTCAAGGCAGCTGCTTTGGGTACTCCGCTCTGGAGCAGGCATTCTGGTGCTGTTACTGCATGCACCACAGACACCCAACTCACTCTTGCTGTTTCCTGCTTTCTGCTCACAGAACCCAAACTCAGCTACTTCCCAGATCCCCAGGAAGGACGTTCCTTCCCCCACACAGCCCTTCTGCAAAGGGAAAACATAAATTAGTGAGCTGATCTCCACTCAAAGTATTTGTTTGTCCCTTTCTTCTCTCTGAAGGCTCAGCACAAGAAGTTCTATTAAACAAGTTTCCAAGATGCAAGATTTCCCTCGCCCTTGGACTGGATTTTGCTGTTTTTATTCCAGGGCACTTGGAACGTGGCTACACAGCAAAAGACAACCTTGAAAGAGGAGAAGACACCACAATCAGCCTTCCATCCAAAATAAGAAGTCAGTTTTCAGGTTCCACCCTTGATATCCTGACTATTTTGTGGTGGTCCAGCTTCCCTTTTCCAAGATGTGGAATCCAGGCTTCTGAGAGTTCAAAGTTTTTGCTCTTCTCTCTTCCTATTGCCGACTCCAGATTAAATAAAAGCCCAGTGAAAAAAGTTTCCTGGTTTCAGAGGCAGAGAAGCACCCCAAAATGCAGAATGAGCTGTGTTCAACGAACATTTGCTGCCACCTATTGGGTTTGCTAGGAAAACAAGTTCTCCTATGAAGAACACACAACAAAAAAAATACCTAAACAGTAGGAGGTCTGTTAATGGTGTGGCCCTTGGGTACCTGCTTCACGACGCTTCATGGATTTAAAAATCTCACAGAGCTTCAGAAGTCCAGGGCCAAAAATAAGTGAGGGAACAGACTGAAATAAAGTACTCCATCCACGCACATGCAGGAGTGAGCACGCACTCACACATATCCCTCTTCTCTCTCCCATGTAACAAGGAAAACTGCCTTCAGCAGACAAATACATACTCCCTGATTTCCCCCACCCCAAACAGCCCTTCGTTTGCCTGTCCTGAAAGTATCTGTCTGCACCATTTGCTACCGCTGGAAGTTATGCATTTCTTGCATCTCCTGTAGGAAACAAGACAAATATATTGACAGGGATTAAAAAAACAAACAAACAAACAACAAAAAACACCACCACAAAACCCTTCCAGATATCACTTGTGTAATTTAGAACATATCTCATTCTTGTACCTGCCTATCAAGTCAAGCAGTGATAACCCAGGATCATTAAAAAAACAGAAGAATGAGCCCATGCGATACTGTTTCAAATCTGTCCTTTGTGAACCTTGTCTGCTGAAGTGATACCCTACTTTGCAACCTTTGCTCAACAACCTGTGTTGACGCAGATTATTTGTACAACAAACTATGATCTTGACCTATTTAAACAGATTATTCCAGACAGATAGGGGCTGTAAACACTATCTATTTGCTAACTTGTAAAGCAGCTGAAGTACCTGAAAACCTCAAAATCTCAGGTACTTGAGGAAAGTATTCCTGGTTTTAGGTCAGAGGTTGGACTCGATGATCTTGAGGTCTCTTCCAACCTAGAAATTCTGTGATTCTGTGTTTATATTTGTTGCACATGCACGTGTAGTAGCAGCACTCCTAATGACTTCTATAGTGCAGCTGTTTGCTTCTGCTTCTGAAAATCCATCTGGAGTTTTTTAGCCTGGAATAAAACCCCTAGAATGAACTTGGTCTTACCTTGCACATCTGGATAGAGGGACATGTAGAGCAGGCACCACAAGATCGTGTTGGAAGTTGTGTCTGTGCCCGCGATGAACAGGTCACCAATGATAAAAAAGAGGTAGTCTTCATTAAAACTGCTCTCCTTGTTGTTCTTCTGCTCTTCCGCGTGGAGGAAGTACATATCAATGAAGTCCCTGGGATTTGCTGCATCCAGCGTATCCCTGTGCTGTGCAATTATTTTTTTGAGAAAAGCAGTCATGTCTAACTCTGTCTTCCTAAGTTCCCTGAAAGGCCCGAAGGGGAGGTAGTACAGCCACGGGCAGATGTTGACCAGGATCATGTAGCTGTTCACACTTAGCTCCAGTGCGCGGGCCATGTTCTTCAGCATCGTCTTGAACTCGACGTCCTCGTAGTTGAAACGCCTGCCGAAGGCCATGGAGCAGATAACGTTGGACACCGCGTTGCGAATAATCGGGAAAGGATTAAATGCATCCTTCCCGTGCTTCAGCATCTCCTCCTTTATGAACTTCAGCTCCTCTATGATCTTGGGCTCCAAACTGTGCCTTCCCACTCCAAAATGCCGCAGCGTGGACAGAGAGAATTTCCTTTGTTGCTTCCAGACAGGGCCGTAAGGTGCAAAAATAACACCTGGAAGAGAAAGAAACAGTCTGAAACCACTCCGCTCTGCTTGCAAGGGGAAACAGTAACCCAGGCCTGCAACCCCTAAGCCAGAAGAGAAGGAAAAGTTACACGGCAACTCTGTCCCAAGCGTTGGGCTAGGAGCTAGAGGAGGCACACAGCTCTCCCAAAACTTCTTCACAGCAGCCCTGGGAGGCCCATGGGTCCCACACAGAGCAGATCTCCACGCTGCAGCCCGTGGAGGAGACCCCGGTGGAGCAGGAGGGCTGGGGGGAGCTGCCGCCCACCCGTGGGGGACCCGTGCTGGAGCAGTTTGCTCCTGGGAGATGAACCCCATGGGACAGAGCCGTGTGGGAGCAGTTCCTGAAGAGCTGCTGCCTGTGGGCAGCCCCCACAGGCTCAGTTTGGGAAGGACTGCTGGGCAGAGAGCTGTTGTGGCAGAGCTCAGCTGCCCAGCTGGCTGGAAGCACCGCATATTCATCATAACCAATGCTTTTTCTTTAGCTATAATCTCTATAAGTAAGGGATACGCGTGCTGCAAATACCCAGGGAAGGTGAAGCCAGATTCAGAGCCAACCTGACTTGCATCTCCACAATTCTGGTGCCTCTAGGCACACGTTCTGGGTAATTATATCCTTACGAAACACTGCTCAGCTCCTTCCCTTCGTGTAAATATTGCTTACTTACAAACAGAAACATCTCCTGTTAACCTAACAGACCACACCAGAGACACTGCCACAAAACCAAAATACACTGCCAGCTACTTCTGATGGACTCCTTGGTCAACCCGATAATGTTTGAAGTCACCAAAACAAGGGAGAGTTTTGCTGTTGTTCTCTTAATGTATGACATCATCAGGTTTTTTTTTGTTTTGTTTTGTTTTTTTTTTTCCAGAAATAAAATGTTACTTTATAAAAGCAACATCAATTCTACTGTCAACTGCAAATCTTACTGCTAAGCTTAAATGAGAGAGAAATGGCCACAAGAAATTGGCAACAGGAAGATGCACCATTTTTCAACACTTAATGCCACCTTTGTTTCTGTTAAGGCTTCACGTTCATAACCCCTAAGACAAAAAGGAGAATAAACAAATACGAAATCTGTAGATAGAAACACAGAAATTTGCAGAAACGCGAGACAGCTGTACCCTGAAGGGACTGCAGTCCCAGAGGTGTAATAGCTCAATATAACACAGAGCTGGAAATCTTTAAAGCCACGCTGTCTGATTACATTATTCCTAGTATTAACAATGGACTGAAAAATATAAACACACGACCCAGTTCCTAAAGTCCTAAAGCAGGACGTTGGGATGAGTCGGTACAGGCTGCGAATCCGCTGCATTTCCCCCTCTCTGTACAAACACAATCCTTAGGAAACCTACTCAAATGCCCATTACCTGGCACTTTAAAAACAGAACCAAAAACTTTTCAAATCCCCTTTTTCCTGTACAGTTTCCAGGCAGCGCTGCTGTCATCAGACACGTGGAAGGGCTGTGCGGGAAGGGGTTTATTTGGGGCTGAATTTGCCGGGTCAATAACCAACCTGGCTTTCCAGGGCTCAGGGCTGGGGTGGTTTTGTTTGCTTACAGCAGCAGCACAGCTCAAACTGCTCCAGTCTCTAGCTGCTCGTCCCCTTCCCTCCCTCAGTCCTTGCTGAATTTACGGGACCTGACAATATTCATGCCCTGTAAGAATTGCACAGCAGTAAGATGTATCTAATATTGCTAAAGCAGCATCCTTAGCCCATCCCTTTTTAAAATTAATTTAAAAAAACGCAGCTATGCTAGCTGGTTGCTTTTTAATCAATACAGCCTAGGTCCCTCTGATCTTAATTGATCCACGCTAAATGTCAGCGCGCTCATTAAGCGCTGGGCGCTGCAATTAAAGGCAGCCCCATCCGTTAGATGCCCCCGATGCCGCTCGGGAGCCTTATTTCAGCTTTAATTTCCCCAAAACAGGTCCTCCCCTCCCCTTACCCTTCTTTCTGGTGATCATCAGGACGATGGGGACGGAGGGGCGGTCGCTGAACACCTCCGCCTGCTGCACCAGCGCCTCCCGCACCGCCCCGAAGGTGTTGAGGACGATGAAGGGGCGGCTGCCCACGAAGAGGCGGAAGATGCCGCCGTACATCTTGGTGAGCCCGGTGAGGAAGACGTGA
Source organism: Aythya fuligula (assembly GCF_009819795.1). NCBI lineage: Eukaryota > Metazoa > Chordata > Aves > Anseriformes > Anatidae > Aythya > Aythya fuligula. The sequence goes on from NC_045562.1 coordinate 5,156,760, forward strand.
GGGGAGAAGACGGGGGAGCCCCGGCCGCGGCCCCACACCTCCAGCACCCACCTCCGCAGCAGGGGCGGCGGCAGCAGGGCGAAGGCGAAGTTGCCCACCAGCGGCCAGGGCGCGGGGCCCGGCGGCAGCCCCTGCGGCTCCCCCCTTCGCCTCCTCCTCCGCAGCAGCCAGCAGCAGCCCAGCCAGCACACGGCCGCCAGCAGCAGCTCGGTGGCGCTGGGCACCCGCAGCAGCCACGGCCCCGCCGCCATCCCTTCGAGAGGCGCCCGCGCTCGGCTCCCCCCTAAGATGGCGGAGGCGAGGCCTGAGGCGGCGCGGCCGCCCCCGGCGCCCTCACAGCGCCCGCCCCGGGGCCGGGCTGCGCCGCCGTGCGCTGACAGCAAAACCCCCAAAGGACGGGAACGGGCCCGAGGGACTACGATTTAGTGGCTGCAATGGGTTTTTTGGGGGAAAACGGTGTTAAAAGGCGCCCCCGAGGTCGGATGGGGAGCCCAGCAGCTGGCCCGCTTCACAAGTCAAAGGGGGGTGCGGCGCGCTGCGCTGAGGGTGGTGGCTGCAAAAGCATTCAGGAGAATAAAACCAAAATCTCCCCCAGGAGGTTCAGGGCAGCTATTGCAATGGAGTAGCTCCCCTCTTGTTTTCCTCCTCCAACGCTGTTACAATTTAAGTCAGGTTTGAATAAATGGCAGCAGGTCTGTCTCAGAAGCAGGCACTGACTTCCCACAGCAACTCCAGAAGGGAGTTGCTGTTACTCACATCCAAACACCATTTATCCAAAGTATCCAAAGTGGCATTTTTTTTTTAAATCTATTCTTTATTGGGATTTAGCTGAAAACATGGAAGTATACATCATCCTTCTTTCCCTCACCAGATACTAAAGGTTATAGGTCCTGTGTAATACACCACATTTTTCCTGTATTTGTATAGCCAAGGACTACAAATAACTGCTCTTGATGAAAGGCTCCATGGTCCTACACAGTCCTCTTAGAGGGAAGGTGCCTTTAGTTTTCAGTCTTCCCCACAAGAACAACCTGGGTTTTAGGGGAAGGGAAAGGGGACAGTGCCCTTGTCCCCCTGAGGTTTCAATTTCTTCCCCAAACTAAAATTTAATACCTACAAAGGGAGGTGGGTGTTGAAAGGTGCTAATGCATGCTCTCCAAAACCATTTGCAGGAGCATCAGTGAGCTTAGTAAGTGGTCTTCATTCTCCCTTATGAGAAGGAGGAAAACACAGGGCAAAATGCAAGTACACCACCTTTACAAGTGACTACCTCCACCACCAACAAAAAAGTAGTGCTTGCCCTCGAATTTTTTTTTAATAGTTGAACATTTGAGAAAAGATGACAAGCAGCTCTTGGCCAACAGCTGGACTATATTAAAAAGGTTTTATTGCAATAATACAGAAGTTACAGGAGTTTTGGACATACGTAAAGCTTCAAAGGGTCAAGGTCAGGTTTTCTCCCAGCAATTAAGGCAAGTGGATGTAATCTCTTTAATATCAACAGCAAGCATATGTTTTACTAGCCACTGAGGAAACAAAGTGGAAACTAAGATCACATTTAAATTAGCATAAAGCAGAACAGAATGCAGACTTTTTTCATCTGTGCTTGGCAGAAATTCAGTGGTTAGTTACAACATTCACAAAAAGAAAAGGTCATCTATTAGAAAGATACAGCATGAGGTAACATGAAAATTTAGCTGAATTAAGGAAATTTGAATCGGTCTCAAGGAAAGGTTTATGTTCTGCAGTCTGAAAATAAACTAAGCTATCCAGCATAGTTGAAAAAAACATTTGTTTACTTTACATTAGTTTTCTTCACATAAAAGTAATCTAGTCTCACTTCCTTCTCAGCCTTCTCATTCAAGAAGTGACTAAAGAAATTCTCCTTCACCCCATATGCAATTGAAAGATTGTTTTCAGTAGCACACGGCCACTTCTAGCTTGCTCAGAGGTTAAATTTTATATGAGTTTTGATAAAGCATATTTGTAATTTCAAGGGACTTTACTAATCAAATGTAAACTTTACTCTGAAATATTAAATGGATGTAGAATACTTAAAAATAACAATTGTTGGAACAATAAAGTCAAAGTTGTTCCAAATAAGATTAGAACCAAATAGCCTCGTTTTAAAACAAAATTAACAGCAAAATATAACTGATTACTTTCTTAATAACCTATTATACCCCTACAAACTACATGTACAAGCTTTAGCACTATAATGCTTTCCTTGGAAATCAATCCTCCCCAGTCCCACTATGAGTGGGATAAAAAAAAAAAAAATAAACTCCCATGTGCTTATATGCTTAAAGAAAAAATCCATTCCTCAAACTGTTTTGCCCTCGATTGAGTAATCAAAGCATTTGCTGATTCTGCTTTTAACAGGCAAAATCTCTCTGAAACAAGCAAACAACCCCACCAGAGTTTAAAAAAAAAAAAAAAAAAAAGAGTCATTAGGTACTTAAAGAAATATGAATTGATTTGAACTAAAGATAACCAAATGACAGAATTAAGGCCAAAGCAGAATTGGAAGTTTAAAGTAAGCCCTCAAAACCAATATAATATTCCTTTCCCAAACCTTATCTTAGCCTTTGAATCCTATCAACACTTAGTAGATGACTATATAACAGTCAACAGCCTACGTTGTCAACAGCTATGTAGCTGCTGACTTAACACCTATTTTCTTTAAGTCTGGGCTGTGTTTTCATATGCTTCATTTCAGCTTGTAGGCAACCTTTGGATGTTTATTTTTATAGGCACTTTATTTGCAAAAACCTTTGTTAAAAGCACATTGAAGATACTGGGAAGTTCTCTGAGTAAGACTGGTGCACTGGCAAATATTCCTGTAACTCACAGCAGGTGCTAACACTAGAAGTCTGCACTAACTAGTCAAGTACATGTCACTAGCTCAAAGGCTTCATTTTGCAGGGTGTTTATATACGCAGCCATTTATTTGTTAATATTTTTAAAATATTGCACTTGTTTTAGTAAATGAAAAAGATAACTAATTGTATCCGAGGCATCCTGTAGTTAAGAAAGTTATATTCCACTGCGGCTTAAAACTGTTGCAGATGACTTTGTTCTCTCCTTGGCTCTTCCAAATTTCCTACTACTAAAGCAAGCCCTGAGGGAAGTGGTGAGACAGTGCAGATTCCTGTCACTAGGTCACCCATCTTACCCTGCTTTTATCCTAAATTGTTTGTTTCTGCTTTAAGTGAAATTACTGGAATATTCTTCCGAAAGACACAGGAGTTCCTTAAAATAAATCTCAGAGAAGCTTGTTTGTTTCCTGAAGTAACAAAAGGAAATTATTCAAGAGAACTTATGCCAGTATATAAGATAAGAGAGAGCAGTTCATTAAGACCTTATGGCGCAACCTTCACGCGCATTGCGGATGAAATTTGTAGCCAGTCTGTATGTTCAAGCACACAGAAGTGGAATGATTATTCCATACTTTCTCATACATAAATCTCACTTATTTCAGAGTTGGCTATAGTAAAGTTTCCAAATATTACAGGCAGTGCTTTCACTACTGCAAATTGGAAAGTAAGGAGCTTTTGACAAGAGCTAAAGGGTTTGATTTCTCTCAGAGAGAAAACATAGATACTGCTGCCTGAAGATTCAATGGGAAGTGATTAGGAAGCACATTACCCTTCATTATATGCAACAAAACAATAACAAAAGAAAAATATTCTGTAACAGAAGGCACAAGAAAATTTTCTTAAAAATTTTAATTTTAATCTTAAAAGGGTGCTCGTGAAGTTTTAAAATAGTTATAAAGTGACTGGACTTTTCCATAGTCTCAACAGTCTTAGTTTAAGACTTTCTCACCTTTATTCATAAAGTCTGACTATAAATTGCCCTGATAATTTTGTCAAGCTACATTTCTGCTCTTCAGATATGGCTACAGTCACCTCCCTTCACAAATATTTTTCAAAACCTTCAGCAAGAGATGCACCTATGCTAGAGAGTAATCAGTGTTCTTCTCGTACAGTTTTGTCCATTTCATATTCCTTTTCTGTCTTCAAGGCTTCAACAATAGTGATGAAACCAGAGAACATTTTTCTTAAATTATTAGCCTATGCCTTAACCCGACCCAGTAGCTTTTACATTTTAGACCAAGCTTCAAAAGATTAACCATCCTAAGTACATATGAAAATTCAGTCTCAGACCTCTAGTCTATACCCATATACACTCCTAACTTCTTCCTGCCTTTAAAATATTTACAATTATTTTTTATTTATATAAAATAAATAGAAAAGGATCATATTTATATAAAAAGCATTTGGAACAAGCTTAAAATATAGAGAAATTGCTTTATTGAAAAAGGTGTCAAAACAGCTTTGCTTAATGTTCATGGGTGAGAAGAGAATACCAGCTCTTGATAATTTTCTTGATAAGAGATTATTAGCACCATAAATGGACATAGATTTTTGATTTTAAAAGATGTGTGTTCATGTAAGTATTCCAAAGTATTGCATTTGTTTTGTACATAGGCTGACCATAAAAAGTTTCAACTCTTACGTGCCAAGTGAATAAACCACAATGGACAAATTTCTTCAACATTTTTACCAAATTCATGGTCAACAGTGCAAGTGATCATGACAGATAGCACCTTTTCAGATAAGCTATAAGATGCTTACATTATTGCTATTTTTTTTTTTTTTAAAGTACAGCTAGTGCAACAGTTTTTTATACAGTGAACATAGATCGCAGCGTCTTACAAATCACAACTCTAGTATCTCATGGCATACAGCAAACTATAACACTGAGTTGTCACCCACTCAACCAGAATTGCTGACATGCTAGAAAGTGTCACAATATCCTGAAAATTTTACAGTTTGAGAGCTAACTCTTGCTAGTTCGAAATAACTTGCATAAAAAGGATGCCCAGTTTGCAGACATCAGTAGAAACTGCAGCACAGAAGGCCTAAAGTAGTACCATATTTTAAAATAGGGTTATGCTGCATGTGTTTGTAGAACTGGATCCCAAAGCCATAAAAAAAAGACAATTGAAAGTGGCCATATATTGGTATCTAAGCATGCACACCCCACAGCATTCCTGTATTACCACCTCTGGTTCCTCAGCAGCCAACAACACTTCTGGCATAGGTTTTCCTAGGCTGGATACGTAGCGCCAATTAACAAAGCTAGGAATTCAACCTAGGAGAAGCAATACAAGAAAAGCTGTTGGCTGATGACAACAGAACCATATTGCAGTCAGAAGTGATGTCCTGTGTTGTTTTTAAACAGAAACCTCTGGACTTCTCCGCAGTTCTCCTCAAAGTCAGATGGAAATGGTAAGACCTGCAGCCCACAGATCATTATTTCCTCTTTCTTTCAGGTTCCTGGGTGCCTTACAAAACAGCCAGAACTCATCTTTACCACACTCAGACATGCCCTCCTGGACCAGTCAGTAAACCAAAACGAACGTACTAAACATTCACAGAGCAAGAATTTCTCAAAGCAATTGATTTCTGACAAAGAAGCATGCCCCAGGATGGTAGGTTTTGTACTTGAAGATAATTTCAGGTTGAAAGTAGTGCAAAGATGTGTCCAGCAAAGATAGCTTCAAAATTACAAACCAAGCCAAAAGGTTTCTTGAATGTAAATCATTCTTCTGCACCACACCACTTAGAAGGTAATTAATAGAAGCAAGTGAATAAAGATAGAAGCTCAAGGCAGCTTATGCTAAACGTAGGCAGCATTTTGAATGGCCACAAACTATGAAAAAATGGAATGTAAAACCAGCTTTTACAGTAATAAAGAAGCCCTGATAACAAGTTAACCAAAGTAGAGGAGAGGCTGAAGTTCAGCTGTATTGTTTAAGGTCCATACCGTTATAATTCACCGGGTGGAAGATGCAAGCAAGCAGGGAGATAAATTTCCCCGCCACATTCTTAGCACTCCCGCTGTCCTCTAATCATTTAAGTAGTATGCAAACAGACCCACTTGCTTCAAGTGTGGCTCACACGCTGGACCTAATACCAGCTTACATACGCTGCAGACTTGAAACACAGCTCTCCGGTAACTGGCTTTACAGTGAGCTGCCTTTTACAGAAGAGAAAAGCATGGGAAGGACTGAAGTGATCTTTGCTAGGCTTTCTAACTGCTGCTACTTCTGGTGCTGGGCCCTTGGTCTGAAAGAATCCCCAAAGGACAAGCAAAGATGGCTCAGCCTGTTATACAAGTAAAACCCAGACTTTCTCCCCAGTGAAAAGATGAGGCTGTGTTCCACCTCCAGTATCGTGTATGCAGAACAGAGCACCCTGCACAGGCGTGCTTGGTGCCTGCGTGACGTTTCCGCCTTGAGTGCAGAATTTTTTCTGACCACATTTGATAGAAAAGTCATCTTCAGATATATTTTGGCAAAGATACTTTCTGAAAATTAATCTCAGTTGGCACAAAGTAGATTCCCCTGTAAAGTCTTCCCAGTTTCACCAACACTAAAAGACCTTATTATAGAGAAGGCAAATACAAGACCTGAAATTAACACTATATAGCCATGGCTTGAAGGATGAGCATTTCTGCTAGAGGAAACTCACACAGAGACTTTATAAAACACCTCAGGCACTGTAGATATAATAGAGCCACATTTTTTCCGTTGACATTTACCAGAACTAAACTCCCTTAGGAACAACCATACAGCAAGTGAAGGACAAAATACTCACTGCTCATCTAGAGGAAAGGCAGTGCCAAGCAGTAGAGCATCATTTGAGAACGCCACATTTGAACACAGCTAAGCATAATTGTATAAATACAGCATTTTTCTACTATAGTATAGTTAAGACTACCTGCAGCATGCAACCAAAGAGTCACCTGAATTGAAAATGTTCTTCCAGCAGCAGCTGTTTTGCCCTGTCCTCCTTTAATGGGTTGCATCTTTAAGTGCTAGCCCACAGCAGCTAACCACAGAAAGTGAGCTTCAAGTATTTGCCAAGTTCCAAGTCCCTAGGAATCAAAACACTTCCACTGAAAATGAGTTGTCTTCTGGTTTTAAGCAATAATATTCATCAGGAGAGAAAGAATCCTCAACACCAAGAATTATTTCAGATCCATGCTAGAAGCGGCATAATTTACTACATCTTAATATTTTTAAGTGTTTTATAACTGAAAGATTGGTTAGTGAAATAAAAGATGAGTTCAGAAGCACAACTGCTCTCCTGCAGCATTTTGTGATTATTTCAGGCTAGGCAGAGATAGCTTACATACTTTCTAGGTTAATAAGGTTTAAACAAATAGTTAAATCCGGAGAAACTTGAGCCAACTAGGACAAGGTTCAGTATATGGTAAGTATCACAGCACTTTGTTCTCGTTTCAAGAACTACTAGCGACAGCTTGGAGGAACTGCTCACAAAAATTAATATTTTATTTTTTTTAGATCTCCAAGCATCTCTTATCCACATGTTTTTCTTATAGGGGATATTATGGATGAGAACCAGCACAGCTGACAGCAGACGTGCATCTCTACTGTTAAGCACTTCACTTTATAGTGCCTGTTACTTCCCAATCATACATTCCTCACAGCACTATTGCATATAATTCTGCCTTACTTGGAAGTTAGTTGTAGTGGTAGCTCAATTTCTTGTAAAAAAGCAATAATACGGTCACTCCAATCTATTCATCTTCCTTACTTTTTCTTTTTAAATACTAAAACGCAAAGGCTTTCTGTTCAGTCTCAGTGCCTTGGCACTCTCCGTTGCACTGGAAAGCATCATAAAGTAACATAAGAAGCTTAACTTACAAGCAGAATTACTTCGGTGGCATGCTGGGACATTTTTATGTGCACTTAACCAGCAACACATTTGAATAGTGGCCAACAGAAGTATTTATTTTAAGATCCTTTTTTCAGTAACAGAATTTAAGTCCCATTAATTTTAGTGCCCAGTATGGGGAACACTTTGACTTGGAATTGTTCAGTCTTACAGTAATCATTTTAGTGTTGTGCACCTACAGAAGCCTCCTAAGCAAGTCCAAAACATTTTGTACAGATAAAGATGCCAATGGAGCTTTACAGCTCTGAAGTCAGCCAGAAATGAAAACTAGTTCCAAAGATTTGTTCAATACACCCGTTAGATTGAGCAGGTTTTTAAAGTTACCCCATGAATCTTTAAGATAATTTTGGTAAGTTAAGAAACAGATGTGGGGAAAGTTCCTTTAATAGTAAATGGGCAGACTTCATCTTGCCCTGAAACTAATGGAGATTCAGAGCCATAAGTCATATTTCATGTCTGCTGAAAAAAGACAAGTGATTTGGTTCAGTACCAAACATAGGCAGGATAAGTTATCTACCCCGATACTAATGATGGGAGAAAGTCAGAGTTCGAACAGATTGAGGTTTAAGATGTGGGTAAGAGGATTTGCAGTGATCTCATTAACAGAATTCTCTCTCATGTCTTAGAAGTATTCCAGAACTCACGAGTATTTTATTACTGCGCTTTGTTTCTCGGTTATATGAAGGCTGTATTTTCTTAACATAAGAGTCTTGGTTTTCCTCCCTCCTTTGAAAAAAAATAAATAAAAAATCCAGCGCTACAGTTCATAGGAAATGTTTGGCACAGCTTTTTGCTACTACCCCAACTGTAGCTATCTTTCCAAGAACAGCGGAGAATGATTAGCATCTAGTACCGTTCACATCCACAAGGGAGTGCTAAGCACCTAGCAGACATCTCAATTTACAGGGCTTTCAAGCGTTACTCATTTCTGACATCGGAACTCAGCGTCTGCAGCATGACAACGTAGCAGCACACTTGAAATGCTGAGGTTAAGCTGTTAAATGCAGTCTGGCATTTGAATTCCCAATAAACTTTGGTTAACTTTAGTTAGGCAATGCAGAGCACCCAGCAGCATTCAAAGCATGCTGATAAGCAGGTGTTCAAGTGTAGCTTTTTTTTTTTTAAAGTGCCTAGAAAGTTCAACATGTAGATGCTCTTCAGTAGAGAGAAGGAGCGTTTTATTTATAGCCATAGTACAGGTGTAGCTCATGACATCTAAGATTATCATAACCCCAGGAAAAATAAATAACATACTGCTAATCAGCAGGGCATACGTAGCCCAGATCTGCCTAGAATCAAGTGACCAGTAAGTTACATGGATCCCAAGATCCTCCTGTTCTTCTCACCCACTGCAATCCCCTTCCCTCTTAGAAAGGAACTGTTTTCAGCTTTACAGTTCATATGCAATGATCACTATGTTCTTGAAGTTACGTACCAGCTGTGTTTTGGATTGGATAGACTACTACAGCAGTAAGAGCTACCATGTAGCATTACTTACCCCATTTCATCACCATATATATAGGCCCCAAAAGTCTTCAAGCACATCTGTGTTAAGTTTGCAAGAACAATTTAAAGCCATAGAGATAAAGGATTTTTTTTTTTTTTTTTGTAAAGTAAACACACACCCTTGTGAGGTGTTTGATACAGTGGAGAAAAGTTGAGCACTTAAGGTGGGATTGAGCCAGAACAGGAACTATTTTGCGCTATGGCTGCCACTTACTTTCCTTCTGCATTCCCATAGAAGTTTCTATCAGATTGAGCAGCAGAATGAAAGCTCACATTGACCAATAAAAGCAAAACGTTTTCATTGTATTATGTTTTCTCCTTCCATCAATAGGAGTTTCCTGTGCAAAAAAAGAAACCTAATCCTGCATGAAGAAATTCTACCTGGCAGATATTTTACAGAAAACTCAGAGACATAGTAGTGGCTATGCAGATGATTAGTTACCTGTTATCAAAGCATTTTATTATTCAGCCACCAGATGAAAGCCACTGTTTAAGCTCCTTACTGGAACGCTTTGCATCATGTTATTTTCAAGGCATGGTTAACACTAGTGAAATTCATTCACTATTTTCTAGAAGATAGTATTACTAGTAGTGGCTTATCATGAACCTATTTGAGATATCAAAGCCTAGAGTTCATTTTCAGAAAGATATTATGCTCTATGAAGTTATAGTGATCCAACAAGCATCTTGGGAGATTTACAGACTGTCATTGAACTAAGTCAGTGGTACAATAAAAAAGGACTTTTATGCAAGTGTTTTGATTCCAGCCTTTTAGCAGCTCAAGATCTATAAGGAGCAAGCAAATGACTGCGTAGGTATGTCCATACACACATAACTTCCAGGGGCATGTTAGAAAATTATGAGAAGCTTATTTAAAATAAAACCAAAACAGCAGAATTTCTTTCTTAACTAAGTTTTGCCAAGAATATATTGTAAGGAACATTGTTTATTGTATTTTACTTCAATAACGCACAAAAATATTTGAAATGCACATTAATTCTCATATACAACTTAGTTATTGATCCCCTTAACTAAAAAAATCGTATTTAAATACTCTGTATTGCATTTTAATACTTTAACTGGACTCTTTTTAAAGAAGTTGTCATTATTTAAACTATGTTCACACTTGTTACTCAGTTCAAGACATTCTTAAAATAAACACCATTTCCACCTCAACTCTTAACGCAGTTTTTGCTTTGTTATCAGGATTAACTGAAGACTTGGAAATGAAACTGAGTTAACTGCAGAAATGAATACAGACAATGGGTTGTTAAGCATGGCATGCCAATTTCCTACTTTTTTTCCCCCCCCAACAACACAAAACAAAAAGCAACAAGAACCAGGTAGCTGTCAATTTGCATTGTTGTTACATGTTCACGCCATGGTAGTTTCCTACATTCTCAGCCAACAGGCTCATATACCCATTTTAGTTTGACTAAAACCCCAGGGGGAAAACCACGGAATTTGCATCAGTTATACCCCAGTGAAGTTTATTATGAAATGTTTTTAGGTAGTAATTGAAGAAATGCTACTGTTGTTTTTTTATTTACTTTGTGTGTTTTTTTTTTTTTCTCCAATTAAGTCACAGAAATATGTGCCAACAGGTAAAAAAGTAAGTTTGATGCAGAACTATGGCTCCCAAGCAAACTTGCTACATAGTTTCAGCAGAAAATAGCTACTAAAATTAAAAGTTCACTTTAAATATAGCCCCATTTCAAACCCGGTCTCTCAAACAGGTGAGATCAACAGGACTTTGCCTGAATTATCAACAGTACGATCACTCTCCAGATGAGTAGTTTTGGTTAACATGTTTAACTACACAGTGTGTGCTTTTGTGTATATGCATATACATACACCAACAGTCACTGTATAGCTCTATACACAAGGCCGAACTGCAGTTAGAGACTTAGACTTTGAAATCGTGTCCTTTTTAAAAAATAATGTTTTAGGCTCCTTGAGCTCTGATGGTAGCAGCTATTCCTAATTTGCAAAGTTATCCGGTAGCACAACAGTTTAAATATAAAATATTAATAAAAATGTAAAAATTGATATATAGTAGAGTATATGGAAGATAGTAGGGGTAGTAGTATTTTAGGGTCATAAGATATTCATGCCCACAGCATGTAGAAAATTTTCAAGACTTGCCTCCAGCTCTACTAGTCACGTAAAGGTCTTACCTTCATTAGCAAGGATAGTGCAACAAACCACTTCTCACAACTGTGTTATTATTTGTATACTTCAATACACTGATATCGTGCTTTTACAGCTTAGCATGTCTGCCCTTACACTCCAGATCTCTGAAGATGACATTTTTGGGTGCTTCTGTGGATGAGCAATAGTTAGTACCGAAAGTGTTAATGGGGTCTTTGGCACCTCTATCTCATTAGTAAAGCAAAGTCCTGCTCCATTTTCTTTCAGGAAAAGTCCCATCAGTGGTGCATTCTACTAGCACTGAAGAGTAGAATAGGTCTGTACAGTATGATGATAGGAAAACATTACGAAACGGCAATATATTCATCTACAATTGTCCTTCCAATCAATTGCACAGAAGTTTGGTCCACTTCTTCAGTTAGCATAGTCCTCTTAAGAACTTTGGTTACAGCATTAACGTTTTGGTAAAAAAAAAAAAAAAAGAGCAGATGCTTTTCTTCAAGTAGATTTTTCATTGTCTTCTCCCATCTTCTGAACCCGTGAATACTTTTTGCATGAAGATTTGAAGCAGCTAGGAGGCCAAGATATTGGCCAGGAGAAGCTGCAAGGGACAGAGCCTTGCACGTTCTTCTCGAAGAAATAAAATATTGGGTACCACCATGCTCGAGAAAGAAAGTTTGTCTGCGAAGAGACCTTCAGAGTCTGTATTGACAAAAGTAGGTAAGGAGAAAAAGAACACAAAGAGACAATCAGTTTAAAGCACTAATAACCATTTAAGACCAAAAGAGGCAATATTCACATGCATGTCTGCAAAGGCATGTTGTCTTGCAAAAACGCAGGTAAATACATTGCATTTAGCATGGAAAAAAGACTGATGAGTACTCAAGCAGGCTACAAGACAAACATATACTACAAACTGAGCACCCTACAGAAAGGGATACTCTAAGTACTCCAGGGAGATAAAGCACTCAAGTTTTTTTGAAGGAGAGTCTTTTCAGGCATGTTGTGTTTCCATTAATGACTAGTAGTTGAAAACTAGAATAAAATGTCAGTTCTCAAGCCCTTTTATGTTCCTACTTGAAAACACTGAAGTAAATGAAAGTATCTTCTGAATAATATACTTTTAAATGACATTTACAGCAGAACTGCCAATGGAATTTCAAGATGGTGAGAAATACCATTTACCTAGAGCAACCGAAATTATCTACCGTTGATTCATAAACTTACATAATCAAGGGCTATTCTGCACATCCACAACAGCAACAAAACATTGAAGTTCAAAAAAAGTGTTTTTATGCCAAGATATCAGAAATGCTTTTTAGAACTTAAACCCCAGATTAAGAAGAGATTATTAAAGCATTAAACATTTACTTAAACCATAGTAGAGTCAAGCTCCTTGACAAACTCAATTAAAATTTCAATACTGACCTTCTAATTTTTATTTCAAAACTAAGAACTAATTTTGGCTAGTGAGCAGAATCAACAAATGCAGGCAATACATTGATTCTGAACTTATTTGCGACTCACCTTTTCATTAGCCATCGAGTGGTACCACCAGAAGAGCCGTGTGGTGATGTAGTAAGCAATGATGACATCTACAGTGTAGTGTTCATGAGCAACAAGTATACAAATTATGCCAGCAGCACTCATCAGCCAGCAGATTAAGTGGTACCACCAGAAATGACGTGGTGAATCTGTAAGAACAGGGAGGTAAAGGGAATACAAAAGCAAACATATTACTATAGCAACCCACAGTGGGTTAAGTAGGAAATTAAAAAAAAATATATATGATGTAAGACTACTAAATTTTAAAGCATAAAACATTTATGATGAACCCAAGCAAACCAAATATAAGCTGTCACTAGAGGCAGACGGACCATCACCTGTTTTGTAGTCAATTTAAATTTTCCAGTTAACACCAATTCTATTTTCCACGTATCCTATAAAAAAGTTATTTTACTTGGCTGCTCTGAATCTCCCGTTCTTTAGTCTATACTTGAGGTAGCTTTCATTCAAGTCCAGTGTCTAGAACTGATGTAAACTGAGCACAAAATCAGATGAAACAGGAAAAAGACACATGTACGTTAAACTCCTAGGTTTTAGCTACTTCACTGAGATCTCTACTTTGCAAAACACTACACTGTATGGGGAAGAACAGTGCAAATTTACTCATCTTAACAAAAAAGTCTAAGTGGGAGCAAAGCTATTCTTCAAAATGTATTTAAGCCACTTCAGCAGCACAGTTCCCTTCCCTTTCTCTCCCCATTGAAAAATGTCTTGGGTGTCACAAAGACCATTCATAACTTCTGACGGGCTAACAGGCTTCATTTCACTTGCAGTGGGAGGTTTTGGCACCCTTTCCCTTGTGGAACTATGGTCAGCTTTTAATTTTACACACCAGCAGACAAGTTACTGATCTCAAACCTACCCAGCTAGTTTGATATAGGCCTGTGCAAAACAGCGGCTGTAAGACTTCAATTTCGGTGCATATGCCAGAAAAGTAAGCTTTCATGTTCCCCTAAACATTACAAATTCATACTTACTAGTTAAGAAAAGAATCGGAAGCCAAGTCATTCCAATAAGTTGAAACCAACCCCAAGCAATACACACAAGGCTAGAAATGCAAATTACTATTCTAGGCAAAAAAGTTGGAGTATGAGGGAAATAAATGAGGTAACAGCAAAGGATTAAAAATGCAAACAAATCCACTAAACTGGAAATAATAAAAACCTCATAATGCATCTGATACTGAAGTTTGTCATATCAGAAGAATGAGAGAGCATCAGTTATAAAGCACACCACCACAGAAACGTGTGCTTAATAATTAGGCAGCAAAAGACTCATTACAAGAATCTGTATGATACAAGTCTTCCAGCCCTTTGTGATAAAAGGGCAAGTATTACACTATCACTAAATAATGTGTTACCTGCATCTGTCCTTCTACTAAATACACTGAAGAGTATGAGAACAGCATTAAGCTGCAGTTACAGCCACAAACTAAGACATAATTTTGGTTTTAGGCCATTTTCCTAATACTGTACTGGTAATTTTGATGAGTTACATATGCCATTCCCTCAGTACTACTCACTTTACACAGATGACCAAGGCCTAAGAGTCAGGAGACGAATTAGTTATCCTAAACCTCTATTATAAAAGCTTACGAAATCTGCAAGCGCAAGATGGTTTTAGGTTTACAATATTAAAGTGGTATTTTCAGATGTTTTTGAAGGCAGAACGCAGCATTGCGACACACCTCTCCCTCAGCATTTTAACAGAGGGAGGCATTCAACTGATGCTAGCTAGTCCTATTTGTTTCAGTGAAGAGTCATACATTTCCATGAGCTACGCTAGCATTTGCGTAGTTTGGGATGTAACACTAGGAAGATTCCAGTTCCAAACATGCCAACTGAAAAGGAAACTCCTCACTCCTCATTTATAAGCAGAGGAGTTACAAGGACAGAAGCACTGCTTACCATATCAGACTCCAAAGTTGGCACTCAGTTCTGCAGAACTTCAGCTGATGCTGTGTGAGCAGCACAGACAGATTCCTCACCCTCCCCACACCCATTAACACTATAAAGCAGAAGGGGAAGCTGTAACCCCATTATCTCCTGTGTGCTTACCAAACTCTTATTAAATTTGAAGTCCCAAGGAAGAGACTCTAGAAGAAGACATCCGAGGAGTTAAAAAAAAAAAAACAAAACCCACATCACTTTCCACTGGTTGATGTAACTAACACACTACATGCTTAGAAGAACATCGCTTCTGTACGTAGAAGCAGTGTGCAACGACTGTACATTCAAGCCACAAAAAACGCTTCAAACCTAAAGCAGTCAGCCTGCACAGAGCTAGTCTGCAGTGTGTTTTAGCCAAAATTTGAATAACCTATCAATGAATAATTAAATGCTGGCTTGCTTCAACCAATCACTTCATATAAAGCTAGAAGTGAACCGTCTAGTCACATCAAACCCTAAAAATCCACACCACTTTTACTATACCTATGTTCCATTTTCATTCTGCAAAGTCATGACTCATATTTTCAAGCATCTAAGCACACCATCTGTGTGGAGTTGTTCAGTAACTTCTGGAGGGCAGTGTTACATGTACTCCTATCACATGCTTTCCCAGTGCAACAGATACAAACGGGAACGTATTAAATACACCATAACTTACACTCTTTGATGAACAGGTAGATCAATGTTAGCACTACAGTGTGACCACTAAACAGGAAGTCTCCACAGAGGACGTGAGATCCAGTTATGGACAGACCACCACCAGATATCAGTCGCAGGATCCTCTGCAACTTTGCCTGAGAATCTCCGTTCAACTAGACCACCAAAAAAAAGTAAAACAAAAGTTAAGGTAGAGCGTAAATTACCTGAAAACACTTTTTGATAAAATTCTTATGCAAACTTAGTTGAGTTGGGGGAGACAGGAACAAAAAGGACACTTATCTTTATTTTCTTTGTGTTCTACCCCCCCAAAAAAAAATCTCTAAACTTAGTAAATATAAAGTTGTTTGAGTTACAATCTCAGTCACAACTTATTCAGATTTAGAGGCTTTTTTTTTTTTTTAAATGCATTCAGATCAGGTCTTTATTTCAGACAAATGTTAGGCAAATACTTGCTTTTACTCAGTTTCACCTAAAGTGAAGGTTAATTCTAGGGGAAAAAAAAATGATAAAGTGTCTCAGGCTGAAAAATACCTGAAAGATTATCTAGTTCCAACCAATAGTATCATAAAGATAAAGGGATTTTTTCGTTTTTCAGAATCAGAGAAATATTCACATGGACAAAAAGATCCTGAAGAGCCATCAAGTTTCTCAGAGTTTGAGTAAACCCTCTTGTTTCAATGGCAGCAAAGCGTCTCTGCTGAAAGGACGTTTAAGATTCCCTTTGTTTGCCTCTTCCCACCCTTTGATAAAGCCTGCAGGCAAAGTAATCCTGCAAGCTATTTAAGCAAAGTAGTTGAGGGACTCCACAACAGTGATGTAAATGAAGCTTTCTTCCGTAACAGAAGAACGTAGTGGATGAACTATTTAAGTCAAGTTCTTCCAACTGGAAAGCATAAAACTGAATAGACACGTTTAAGGTTGATGAGATCCTACCCAAAAAGGTGACAAATTCATTTTAGTATTTGCTTTAATGAGCCATAATGACTCAGGCAGAGATTAAGACAAGAATTAGGAAGTAAGAGCTCTTACCTTTGGCGCACACTGAAAATGCATTCCAGGCACAGGTAAAGTGGTAACATACATAGTAATACAGCGGTACAGGTACAAAGTTCCTATTATAAAAAAAAACCTGCGTCCCACTATTGATCTGAAAGGAAGGGAAGAGGGGGAAAAAAGGATTAACTACAAAGGTCACATGCAGGATACACGTGTAAGAGTTAGAGCTCCAGCTTCGTTAGATAGCTAAATACACAGAATTAAAGAGCAGCTCCACCCCACTGCTCCTTGCCTCAACACTTCTCTACAGCACTACTTTAAGTCAAATACTAAAAAGTCCTCCTTGATCATAGTAGGATACAGCAACTACCACAAAGGTCCCAGCAAAGCTATCTTAACATGGCCTCAGTCTGATCTAGGCACGAAATTCGGGCATGCTGTCAGGTACAGTTTCCCTTGACTCAGTGACTTTTCTTGTATTTGGAAGTGAAGTACATGTTTATCTTAAATCAAGACAAGAGAACAAGCTTCTAGTCCAGCTGTAGAAGACAGTGTCTTCTTCCTCAAATGCATAAAAGTTTTGTTTTTTTAAAAAGTATTGCTGATTTCCTGTTTAAATGTAGCCATTTCAGTAATCACAACTCTGGAATGCCCAGCCCCGTAGTAAATTTGAGGAGTGAAAGTACATATCAAATTCCAATTCAAAAACACTACATGATAAACAGGAGAAAGCCATCTCTCTGTATCCAGCGTGGACACCGGAGCATTTTCTAATAGCCGTCCCTTCATCATTTTCTGCCAGACCTATTCGACCATAAAGCTACAGATTGTACTGTAAGCTTTCTTCTACTACCCAAGTTAAGTGACAGAAACCAACACTTTGGTTTGAACACAACACAGTTGAAACAGTTACTTACTTATATCTAAGAAATAACCACTGGAATATCCATAATCCAACTAGTATCATTCCATTTATTTCGGATACAGAAAAAGCCCATTTCACACGATCAACATAATCAAAAAATTTATCAGGCAAGGGAGGGCTAAGCTCCTTCGGAGGTACTCTCTCATGGACCACAGTGATCATGACAGTTGTTAGAATCAAGTTGAAGAGAGCATAGACAAAGGCAATGCCTGTTTTCCACCACTCCAGAGGAAATTTGTTCCTTGTCTCAGCAGGCATAGCAATCTGGATGTAATCGGGATATTTCTTTGCTGTTTTTCGCAAGCCATTGGACAAGCCCTTGGGTTTGCTATTGCCATTTTTGTTCTCCTCACTGACTGAGAGAGTAGGTCGTGTGTAGCCATTAGAAGCATCATTGTTTTGACCCTCCATATGTTCTTCAAGCTTCGCTGTCTCAATGGTATTCATTCACCTGGTTTGGGCTGTACAACTTGGGAGTTCGGGTGACTGTTTTCCAGGCTCTCTTTAAAGTCTCTTGCTCCTCAAAGTCCAGTGTTCTCGTTCCTAGATGATTTTTGATTATGGGTAAAATTCTTAAGATGAGTCCATTGTGCTGAAAAATACTGTAAAGCGAGTTGTGGAGACAACGTTTTCTCTAGAGCTGCATCATCTGCAAAAAAAAATAATCAGGACCTTCAGAACTATTAAAGTGACAATGAACAAATCTTAGAAATAATTATATATATGTTTATATCCATTTTACATATACAGTCAAAAAGAAACTAAAGGTGATACTGTAAAATCATTCAAGATTAGACTTATCAAGCTACAGGTTAGGCTTTTTCTTTTTTTAAAAGGAGATGCACAGCCTTTAATCATCACAGCTCTCACTTTAGTTGTCAGAACTAAGACTAATCCACATGTGCAGCAATTCTGAGGCTTATCACTCCAGGGCATTTCGTACAAAATAATCACTCCTGCTTGACAATACAGTTACTGTATATTAACACTGTTTATCCATATAGATCGGTCAGCCAATCTTGTTAGTTGAGGTGATGAGACAAGACAGAAAGCCACTACAGGATTTCATCTTGTAAGGCATAAAATCAGATTATCTAGGGAATTCACTCACGGATAGCTCAATTAAATATCCTTGGAACTAGAAGTATGTCAACTACAGCTGTTGTAGTACCCACTAAACAACGTCTGGATTTTCAGAGAACTGAGAAATACTTCTGGATTAGATTCTTAGTTACGGTAACCTATATGTAGAATAAAAAGTATGAGTGATCTGTATTTTTCCATTGGTTTACATAGAAAGGGGTCTAAATAGATGTTTCAAACAGAAATGAGTAGCAAGACTCATTGTGCAGGATTTATTTCAGGCTGTATTTATCAATTCAGGAAAATCCATCAGTTAAAGGCACCCATTGAAGTTTTCACTAGGTAAGTGAAAGCCATTTTCTATACTACACTTTACAGAGAAAGCACAGTTCACCTCTACAGAGCCAAAGTAGTTCTAGTTGAATCAATAGCCAAGTTTTGTCTTTAAAGTTCTGTGATATTGCTTGTAGTTGTAGCATACAGTTTTTTTCTGTTCAATTCCCATTACAAAAGAAATAATATACAAAGTGTTCGCTGTCTACCTGCTAATTTTTTTTTTTTTATTGCTTCTCTAAGAGGACAGCCCAGCACTACCACCGCCACCTCACACCTGCATGCCAAAACAGGCTGCTGCTGTAATGCTGTGCTGTGATTAGGATGGTAACTGGAGCTGCCCATCTCCCTGTTCCGTCATAGACCTTGTTTAGGAGAAAACAGGCTGTTTAGGAAAAGCTTGTTTAATAATTCATCTCTTTATAGCAAAGAACCTAAACTAAAGACAGTCTGGAAACTTTTGGTTTGATGTTTGTGTCTTTTTTTAAAGAAAGGTATTTAACACGGTCAGCACATAAATCCTACTGATATTCTATCTACACTTCTTACAGCCAAATCACAAAATGGCTAATTAATTGATGCCAAATAAGATTCATACAATTAATCCCAAAATATTCAGAAGAGTATTCAAGAGGTATTTCTAAATTAACTTCTCAGTGGTTGGATTTTTCTAAATCCCTATCAAGTGCACAAGAAGCTACACACAAAGCAAACTCCCCCACCTGCAAAAGTGACAACCTGGAGAAGACAAGTGATGGTTTCTGATACTTTTTTCCTCCCTCTTATTCTGAGAAGTTCCACTTTCCTAAGAGTAGGGGATGCTTAAGCCAACAGCTGGGCAACAACTTCATTGTGGTGCTTGTCAAAACTAAGACTATTCTATCAGAGCAGATGTTAAATCAGTCGTACTAGAGTAGGAGAGCATTTCAACTTCCATGTGTACTCATCTTGACACATTCCTTTCCCTGTCTACTAAAGACAAGCATAAGACCCAAGACTTCAATGATGATACAGAAAAAACACTTCTGCTGTAGTGTCACATCTACACACAGATAAATGGAGATACAGCTAGACTTAAACCTTTGCTACTTCAGTGTTCAGAAGTCTTATGCCATTGGTAATTAAACGATACCTAGAAAGTAGTACCCTTGCATAACTATTTCTATAGACTGGTCAAATCTGCATGCATATGCATGTAACGGTACAGAAACGTGCTGATGTCTTATCGCAGCCACACAAGCACACAAAGAAGCTCTTTCCTCAGTTCAGCTGTTTCCAAGAACAAGGCAAAGAGACATTTCACTGTTAACATTTAATTTCTGTGTAAGGCTTGTACTCTTCTGTATTCAAATCCAAATTCCAAGCAGAAAAAGGTTTTCCAGATTTTTGGAACCATGGGTGAGCATTTGAAAGGAAGGAAGGAACAAAACCTGGTCTTCACACACAGTCCAAATCTCAAATTGTAAGAGCAAGCTCACTAGGGAGGAATCTGTGAGAGCATGCTACAACTTCCCCTGTTTAAGTTCACACTGTATGTGTATTCTGATCAAAACACATATCGCCTGTTATGAATCATTAAGTTTACAGGAACCAGCTACAGTAAAAAAAAAAAAAAAAAATAGAATCAAGCTTGAGAGGACAAAAACCAGCCTACTTGATGCCTGTTTCAAGTTTATCGTCGTTGCTTTCCTGGTTTTAATGAGATCTGATTCCAGGAGCAAAGAAGCCTAGCTCCAATTAGGCTGGTCATCATCCAGCAGGTTCCTCCTACATATCTGCCCTCTAACTAAACAGGTTACAGAGAGCAGTCCATTTCCAATGGCTAACATCAGAAGACCAGCAAGAAAAACAAGCTTTTATATGCTCTGCTCCAAAAGGCATTATCTCATAGAAAAAGCAGTTTGAGTTTCATGAAGTAAAATTACTGGGGGATAGACATGGCGACGTTTTGCTCCTGCGTGATTCTTGATTTAATTGTAAGCATCACAGCCCAAGCACTGATTTCTGTCATGTTCCCAGGAAATGGATGGGGGAAAACGAGAAATCATATGCCAACTGTTGCCCTCCATACCAAGAGCAATAAAAAACATCTTTTTTAATGAGCAGAGATCATAGATCTCCCAGGCTCACACAATTTTTACCAATAGCAGAAGTATAAGGCATGATAGACTTATTATTCTATTGACGGAAGAGTTAGAGCCTAAGCCTCATTTATGAAATCTTACAAGCGGTTCCTTCCTGATTCCCAACAGATGCATGTACATCTCTGAAAAGTACGCACATCCCCAACCTGAAGATACAAAGCACACATCAGTATTCATTTAAGACCATACAACATGCGTAGGAAGACTGCGTTCCCCCCAAAACACCAATTTTAATCCTCAAAATACAAGATTAGATGAAGCTTTTTAAGAAGCGTAGTCAGTCATTCAGCACCAGCTTTTCCCTTCAGAGCTTTAAGGTATCACCAGGCATTAGCGGAGCTTTACACTAATGCAGTATTCATAAGTGAAGTCACCCTTTTGTTTCCTAACATTTAATCTTCATCTCATATACCTGTTTCAAGGATCACTAAATCACTGCACACAACCTACTCTGCAAGCTGCGAGAAGTCACGCTCCTTTTGATCACTGAAGATTAGAAAGAACAGAAAGTCTCAAACTCAACACATTGAAGAGAAAAATGAAGAGTCACAGGTCACAGAACTGAACATTTGACTTTTGACTTGGCAGGTTCACTTCAGAAGCTATCCTACGATGGAAGCAGTCAGTTTAACAGGTAGATCTGTCATACCACAAAATTCTTAGAACTGAAAAAAGCACTCCCTGACTCAACTAAGGAAACACAAGCAACCTATTTCACGGTACCTCTTCAGTGCTTGCAGCAAGAGCGACAAGCAGCACGATGTGGCTGGACTCCTCGTTCCTCCCCGGCACACAGAGGTCAGCCAGCCTTGAAGCCCACCTCCAAACGCTTGCTGTTTCCCCAGAAGGGGTTAGGACAAGCAGGAAGCGCTCAGATGTTCAGACATTCCTGTTAAACCTGTCTTGGGATTTCTCTTAACTAGCACCGTGGCGCAATACGATCGATCCCCCAGTGGGAAGGGTACAGGGATCCTCAAGAAGCTCCTCACTTAAAAGCAGGGGGAAAAAAAGTTCTGCAAAACCTTGGCTTCCTGTAACTACAGCCTGAGCTGCAGCACACTTTCTCAAAGTTCAAAGCAGTGACTGCACGGTTGCTATCCCAAGTCCTCCTTGTTTGTTTACTTTATGGATTAAAAACCTAGTATTGCTGAAATAGTCCCTGAGTCAGGCAAAGTCCAGCTCCAGCCGGACCAACAGACACCTGCAGTTTCACTCCATGACCCCCATTTCCTGCAGAGACCAAATGAAACTGTTGCACAAGTCATTTTCGCCAGTGAATTACACGCATCCGGGGACTCTACAAGGAAGAGAATTCTTTTTAAAGAAGGAACCATCAGTTCCACGTCACTGAAAGCAAAGATAAAGGCAAAATATTCCACTGCCATGCCAGCAAAGGTTCTGATTTGTATCTTCTTTCAAACGTAACTTCTTGAAGCATCTTTCAACATCAGAAGTATCTGTACATAGGCAACATTATGACTCCCAGATTCAAGTCCACACAAACCACCCCATTCTTTGTAGGCCTCCAGGTTTTGAAAATGCTTATCCTTGTTGTCAGCTGACACGATGTAAATATTATGCTAGAACAGAAAACACTGAGAAAAGCGTTCCTATTTCTGTCACGCTTGTGGTTTATTTTCATCTCTTCTGCCAGTTTCAAGCTTGCTTCGCTTTGTGCCTGATGTTGCAGAACAGTTTACAAAGGAGGGTTTGTTTTCCATTTCTCCTCCGACTCAGATTTTAGCTTCACCCCTCCAACCAGGGGTGAAGAGATTTAGAGAGACGCAGTGCTCAAGGGTTTCTTTTAAAA
The DNA here is from genome assembly GCF_009819795.1 of Aythya fuligula. Taxonomy (NCBI): domain Eukaryota; kingdom Metazoa; phylum Chordata; class Aves; order Anseriformes; family Anatidae; genus Aythya; species Aythya fuligula. The sequence goes on from NC_045562.1 coordinate 5,179,655, forward strand.
ATCGTATGTAAAATACCCAGTCTTGCAGAGTACCTAATTCCATTCTCTTACCACATACCTACCCTCAGCTTTTTCTTTCAATTTTTATACTTCCAAATTATTTTTTCAATTCCTAAAAAAAATGACTTCAGCGAGAATGCATTGAAATGAAAAGATCAATTTTCTCCCAGATAGAGAGATTGATTTCCACTGGATGGACAAGAGCCCCAGCTTAATTTTTGTAGCTATAGACTTTCACAGATCTGGTTCATAATCACTTAAGTTTGTGCAGCCCTTCTCAACATGTCACAGCAGTCACTGATGGGGAGATCAGCAATCAAATCCAGATGCATTTTGTACCCTTAACAGTTGAAACATCTGAAGAACGATGCATTTAATGAAAAATATCAAGTGCTTCACAGTATGCAGTTGACTTATTTGTAGGCAAGAGGAGGAAACTAGTTACTACCACTAGTAATTTAAATAAAGGAAGACTGTTTTCAAACATTTAATGACATCCACATAAGCCTTAAATATCAAACAGCATCTGAACAACAAGAGAATAATAACCTAACAACCTAGCAGCAGAGCAGCCTCCAGGTTTTTGTATTAACTTATCAAGCAAAAGCAATTATACCTACAGCTTGCAGGAAAGAGCGGTGTTCCTTCCTGGTACTCTGACAGGACTGCAAGGCTTATTGATCCACCATTTCTGATGTCTCATCAGGATTATTTCCAGCTGAGTGCATGCTGTGGTCAAAACTTTGCACTGAAAGCTCAGGGTGCTATGTCATCTGGTCTGTAGGATTTCAAAGGCTTTCTTTCTCTCCTAGTGCCTTCTCAAGCTATTTTTCTCATATTCTGAAAGAATACAGAAGCCTTATCGATGAGGGAAACAAGAAACAAAACCAAAACCCACCCTTGCTGGATGCTTTTGCTCCCTTACTGCCAAGCTGACAGCAAGGACTAAGCGTAATCATCCTCTGATACTGTCAGTGAAAGGAACTCCCCAGAGCTACATACTTTTTCCAGCCCAAAAGAAAAAAAAACACCATTAGACCCCTTCCCACAACTCAAATATCCAACTCCCCCAAAAGGGGGTATTCCTTTTGGCTTCTGCATTGTCCTTATACTAATTTAATACCCTATTCCTTCTATTGTGGAACCTGGGACTCTGCCATATCAAGAAATAGGAGGTGCCCATAAACCACCTAGGGGTAGACTTGAGACGACTTCAGTAGCTAAGCAGCAAACACCTGCTTAGCTACAGGGTCATCCTGAAAATATTCAGGGTTTGGAGAAATCAATTTAAAAAAAAAATTAAACAGTTACTCAAAGCTACCGAACATTCACTGGGAGCGGAGGGGACATGACTCAGACTCGAAGACAGCCGAGTAACCCAAACGGATAACTGGAATTCCTGTGAGGCACACACCCAGGTCCTAAGAACAAGGTTTCTTTTTGGAACCAGTTTAATATCTTCTAAAGATAGACATGTACCATCATCAAGAAGCACAGCTTTTCAACCAGCATGTTAGAACAGAAGTAGCAATTGCTAGAGTGAATAAAATATTGAGTGCACCCTCAGTAAGTTTGCAGATGACACCAAGTTAGGTGCGTGTGTCGATCTGCTTGAGGGTAGGAAAGCTCTGCAGGAGGACCTGGACAAACTGGACCAATGGGCTGAGGCCAACTGCATGAAGTTTAACAAGGCCAAGTGCCGGGTCCTGCACCTGGGGCGCAATAACCCCAAGCAGAGCTACAGGCTGGGAGATGAGTGGTTGGAGAGCTGCCAGGCAGAGAAGGACCTGGGAGTGATGGTGGATAGTCGGCTGAATATGAGCCAGCAGTGTGCTCAGGTGGCCAAGAAGGCCAATGGCATCCTGGCTTGTATCAGGAACAGTGTGACCAGCAGGGCTAGGGAGGTGATCGTCCCCCTGTACTCAGCTCTGGTGAGGCCGCACCTCGAGTACTGTGTTCAGTTTTGGGCCCCTCGCTACAAGAAGGACATGGAGGTGCTTGAGCGGGTGCAGAGAAGGGCGACGAAGCTGGTGAGGGGCCTGGAGAACAAGGCCTACGAGGAGCGGCTGAGGGAGCTGGGCTTGTTCAGCCTGGAGAAGAGGAGGCTCGGGGGCGACCTTATTGCTCTTTTTAGGTACCTCAAGGGAGGCTGTAGCGAGGTGGGGGTTGGCCTGTTCTCCCACGTGCCTGGTGACAGGACGAGGGGGAATGGGCTTAAGTTGTGCCAGGGGAGTTTTAGGTTAGATGTTAGGAAGAACTTCTTTATCAAAAGGGTTGTGAGGCATTGGAACAGGCTGCCCAGGGAAGTGGTGGAGTCACCATCCCTGGAAGTCTTCAAAAGACGTTTAGATGTAGAGCTTAGGGATATGGTTTAGTGGGGACTGCTAGCGTTAGGTCAAAGGTTGGACTCTGATCTCAGAGGTCTCTTCCGACCTGGATGATTCTGTAATACGCTGAGGAAAAATGTAAATGGGAAAAACACAGAGCAGGGAATCTTAATGAGTTTTCTTCCTGGGCTTCTAATTGCTCCCATACCAACATCTCCTTTAATTTTCTGCACCACTCCTCCCCCCCCAATGTTCGATTATTATTTAAAGAAATTATTTGACTGAGTGTACAGCTTTAAGACAAGTGTAAGAAGGCTTGTCTACATTTGGCTCTTCCTGGCAGAGCTCTACCAGGTAGTTTTATTTAGATTGTTAGTCACATGGTTTTCACATAAATATCATTTTCACATAAAGTTAGCTCACAATTACTGTCTCTCACCCAATATTTGAAATTTTTATAACATCCATCAAAATATTTTAGCTTCTGGGATTTATCAAGGACTGATTTGTCACAATTTCAGCAGGCTCTCCAAATAAGTAGTTCTTAACATGCTGTTCCAAAACTGAATGCTCATACTGAACAAGAGTGTTCAAAATAATAAGATTGATATACTCTAAAGATACATACACTCACATACAAGATGCCAGTTTCTAGGTAGCAGTAGTTTTAAGCTTCATTCACTTCTTTTAGGTTTGGCTCAAACATTTGATCCAGCTGTAATATGTTCTTGTCTTTGGTAGTCACTATAAGAGGATCGGGAAGTAAATTACTCCGGAAGCAAATTAAGCATCTGGAGATAACACACGGGGAAGTTATTATGTCATATTATTACCTATATCACAGTTTGCAGGAAACAAGTGTCAGCAGTTGATATTGTCTTTGGTCAACTAAAGTTTTAGTATTACCTTTGGGGATCAGAACAAGATGAGAAGCTGGGTATTCTCTGCTACCTTGATAGCAGGAACTTAAGATTTAGTTAGTTTTAAGCATTCCAGGTCTCCAGTTTTACAGTAGCACTTTCTCCATCCTTTATGTATGCCTCAAACTGCACATAGGTCACAGAAAACACTGCTAAAACAGATCTGAGCAAAGTACACTTAGGTATGAAAAATAGGACTGAGCTTAATAGATTAGCTTATTATACCTATTTTGCTACAGTAAAAATATTCCCAGAGCCAAGCTCATCTTTCAGATGTGCAATGTTTATGCTTGCACTACGTAAACACATGCAAGAAGTGGATTGCAGTTTGACTATCTGGAAGTCGGAAGCTTATCTACATTCTCTGATAGGCTGCCAACACACTTGTCACTCGTGATTCTGAAGAAGCAGGAGATAAAGCTGTACTACAGAAGTACTGCTCATTCAAACACTCTCAGAACAGATTATCATATTGTCACTTGCAAGTCTATATCGGTTTTTCCTTAGAAGCACTTACCAGGACCCCAGTGGCAACGCAAACAAAGGAAAAACATCTGAGCTCTATTGTTCTGAACATCACTGAGTAAGTTTGCCTTAATCATTTGAAGGCATCTTCAAGATCTTCAGCTGTTTGGTCCCCAGACTCCAAAGGATCCTATTTGCTGACCAAGAGCTTGTTGCCCTTTAATGGAGGCTTCTGGACAGAACAGCATGCTAAGCTGAGTTGATATTTAAGATCCTAATCAGCTGCTTTTGAATAAATACAAAAAGGTACTGAATGACTGCCTATTTTGTAACATTGCAAAGCAGCACTGGGCTTGCATCTTTTTTTCCACTCGTTAAAGGAAAAATTATAAACACTCCATAAAGAATAGAAGTCACTGTACTACCTCTGTCTTACCAGGCAAAAGATAACATAGGAAAAAATAACAAAATAAGGCTCAGGATCATCATGCTGTTATGTGCATGTAGTTCACTGTCTGAGTGTTTCAGCCTTCTCTGCGCTGATCACTTTTATTTTGCTCTAGCCTCCTGATGCTGTCAAGGAACCACTACCCAAAGAAAGATCCTTCCCCAAAGGACACAATAAAGACTTGTTGGCAGCCTAGCAGAGCATCTGCCATCCCACATCTTCTCTAGATCACAGGAAATTTGCAGTTACCAGCCACCGGGAGTGGCACAGGAGGCAGCAATGTTTCATAATGTTTTATAAAATCCTCCACCCAGTTACCGAGGGTAAAGGTTATGCTTCACCATGGAAAGTCAGAGAGAGAGGTTAGTCACCACTTTCATCACAGGGTGGTGAGCAATCGCACTGACTAATGTGTGCTTTAAAGAGGCTCTGCTACGGCTTATCAGGCGAGAGGCAGTTAGAAAGCCACACACTTAGGGGAAACTTATCAGTGATACATCCTAAAAATATTTCGGCAACTACTAAAGAGATAACGCCTGGCAAGTTTTTTCCCTTGTGCTACTCCCAAATAGAAGCATAGCACCAGCTGCAAAGTAAGAGGTCACATTTATGAGAACATTCCCAAATATTCCCTGAGGCAATAACAAACCCTCTTCCTAAGAGTTTAAAGAAGATAGCAGTTGCTTAAATCCATGGAGCACTTTACAATGTTAGCAGGTAATAAGCCAGAAGTACATGCACAACTTGTACAGCCCAGACAAAAGCTATTTTAGCACCTCTGTATACGCAGAGCCTCATCCCTCACAGGTCACGTTTAACAAAGATGCAGTACAGACATTAGTCCCTGCAAGGCATATGACTTAAAAGATATCCAGTAACTACAGTCCTCATCCAGAGACAGCAGAAAGATTCCACATCTGAGGACAGGACACATTTAAAAGTGGTTAGCTTCAGACCTTAAGTTAGTTTCACATATTCCTCAGTTCTCGTCACACCCCACATTACAAATTAGAGACGCCTCCATAGGAACAACACTTGTAAAGTCCCAAGCAATGAAAACATCCTTTTTCAGAAACAGTAACATCCCACCTCTTTTTCCTTCCCTATTTGAGGGTATCCCACACATGCATCCTGACACATTGTACCCTATGTGATATATCACACCAGTGTGAAACAAATCTGGAAGGGTGTGTGTGTGTGTGTCATGGAATACCCTGAACACCTTCTCTTTCCCCTCTCCCACACCCATATCCTAAATAGCTTTCAATGTGATCAGCTCTGGTCCAGCTGCCTAGAAAGCCTCATGAGTAGTATCTGGGAGGGATGACACCCGCAGCACATCCTCTGTCACTAACAGTAAACATGGAGATCAGATGGCACAGATGATGAGACACGACCTGCTCCCTGCTGCAGTCCCCCTGTCTCCTCACCTTGCCCTTACCACCAGGGGCTCCCAACCCCACCTGCCATCAGCAGCTTGAGGCTCGGCAGCACAACCAAAGCTCCAGTGAGAGCCGGGAATTCTCAGCCCTCTTTGTCAAGCCGGGTCACAAACACCAGAGAGAATCAGACCCATTAAGATCAGAGACCTTCAAGATCATCTGGTCCAACCATCGCCCTACCACCAACGTCACCCAATTAACTTTGGACAAGAGGGCTTTGCCCTCACAGCAGCCCTCGCCTCCCTTGCACACAGGTCTTGCTTCCCAGCCCGCCTCAGGGGCGCAGCCGCCATTACACGACGCCTCCTCCCTCACGCGGCCGCCATTACACGACATGGCCGTGCTTCTCTTGGCTTCCCCACCACCATTTTCTCCTCATGTTCGCAGCTTCCCTTGCCCTGGTATTTCAGCAGTTATCTGGTTTTATTTCTAACACAGACATTAAGACTACTGAACAACAAATACCATGATTAATATACACAAATGGTTATGTGGGAAATTCACAGGAATCTGTGCTGTTGTGCTGATTTGTTTTTCTAGCTGCCAGCTTGTCATAACTGAAGCTGTAACTGCCATAATTTTTTTTCCCCCTACCAAAATGCTACCCATCATGTTTAAGTACTATAGAGTTAAAGCTTAAAGTCATCATGATTTAAATTTTTAACCCAATCCCATGGTCTTCCTTAAACTTGTTCAACTGTTCCACTAGCTCAAGGTTTTCTATTAATAGAAGAACATACTTTCCACATTATGCTGACAAGAAAAAAATAATTCCTTTTAATATTTAGTCATGGAAAATGACACTGTTTAGCTTTATACACTTAGAAGCGCTATGTACTTCAACACTTCCTTCTTCATTTTTGTTTCCTCTACAGATTGATGAGCACAACATGCTTCCTTTGGGCTATCTGTTCTTCTGGCTGTCACACATCTCCCCACAGCACAGGGTAGCAGCGAGAAATAAGGTTTCTAATGGATGGTAGGAGTGGGGCAGCAATCACAAGTACCACTGAAATCTTTCTGCAATACCTTTCCCAGACATTTCACCATCTCCTTTTGAGGCACCACCCTAGAGGTGGGCAGGTGTTGAGTGAGAAGGCTGAGAGTACTATTAATGTGTTTTTACTGCTTCTCGGAGCTGTTTGCCTAAGGAATTAAACATCTCCAAAATAATACAAACCTCTCTCCATTATTCCTCGCTATACTGCAGCCTTTGATAAGAAGTATTTTCTGTCTTCTAGCATTTAACAACCCCACATTGAACATCACTGCAGTAATGAAATCTTTCTATGTCAAGCCCCTCGTGAGACTTTCATTTCATCCTTTCATTTATTTTCCTTCCCCTTCTCACCTAATAGTTTGAGAAGTTTACTGCCTAAAGCTCTTAGAAAGGATTGAAAGAACCACATTCGTGATGCTCACTCTGAATCCCTATTTACTAAACATGTATATTGTTCATTTTCTGTTTCTTTGTTTAAAGACCTGGCCAGTAACATGACTGTCACTAACTTGAATCAAGATAGTATTTCCACAGTAGGAAACAAAACCAAGCTGGAACCCAAATCTAGTTCTGACATTCATCTTACTAACTATGAAGAATACTCCCAGTTCTGGCCAAAGAAAAATAGCAAGGTCAAGATAAAGAAGTCTGTGACTGAGCAAACAAAAATTTGAGAAAACAGACTTGGAGAAGTATATTTACGACTACATCTCACAGTTCAGCCACATTCTCATGTGTGGTCCTGGAGCTCTCAAACTTCATTCTGAACAGAAAGCATTTTATGAAAGTGATTCAAAAAGCATCCTATCCCATGACCCACCAGCCATCTAAATGTGCATTGAGTTGGGAAGAAGAGAAGACTTGAAGGATTTATGTAGACTAGCTGAAACATGGAAATACAGTAACTATAAACAAGGTGACAAACATGGTTCTGGAAAAAGTTATCCCTCAGAAGAGGCACTGCAGCAGCCAGAGCTCCAGCTGACAAAAACTGTATGTCATCTCCAGACTCACCAAGACAAGTGATGTTGTGCATGTGAGCCAAGTAACCACAGCGGATAGTAAATAAGTGGTGGATCTCAGCTGTGTAACAAGAGAAAGAACTCAGTGTTCAACTGGAAATTATTGAATCACTTCTTCTAAAAGAAGAGAAAGTACTTCAGCAAGATTAGGACACAGTAAAAAAAAAAAAAAAAACAAACAATTATTCTGGTCTCCCAGCTGGTGTCTTCTCATGAGGAAGGACATCTGACCACATACTAGCATTTCTGTTGTGCTCCTGCACATCTTCCTCAAAAATCTCAATTATGGCAAAATATTTCCATGCATCAGCAAGGGCAGTCCACATGCTGCCTTGCAACTGGCCTTATTATTTTGACTTGCTCTAAAGTTATGTTACTGTCTGGAGAAGAACCTGAAAGCTAGACCTTGTAATGGTTTCCATTTCAGGATCTGTTGTCAACATAGCACTACAGCAACCCAGCCCACTTGCTAAGGTACCTACCTACACCTAACATGGAGGCTTGATGCTACACACCCTTGTGCTGGCCTAAAAAAGATCAGCTGTTCCACAGCCGTTTTGTAGCTACATACAGCCACTGCACATATCTCTGCTCTTACTTAATCTCCTCAGGCAGGATATCTTGCTACAGGTAGGCCAGTGCATCCAAATAGCAGTGAAGCCAAAGCTACGTCAGGCACACACACCTGTTCTGGAGAGGTAGCAAACGGTATGAAGGAAGTCTCACACAGACTTGATCTAAAAGGTGAATTGGGATGACTTCACCTGACAGTCACCATTTCAAGAAGTTGATAGCTTGTCAAATTTGGCTTTTGTGTTCCAGTTGTGTAGCTATAACACAACCTGGCAAGGACAACAACAAATGCGTTAACACCAACTGCCTTTCCAGGACAGGCATTAAAAATAAGAAGCACCTCCACAGTAGCAGTTACAGTACCACAATGTCTAGAGGCAGAAGCTCTCTAGACTAGCAGAAACAAATCGGGAAGAAAACAAGACCCATGCACATTGGACTGCAATGCTAGCATTTCAGAGTTGTACCAAGATGTTAACAACTGCTGGGCAGCCTAAAATGACAGCCTAAAGCATTCTGCACTAATCCCTGCTCATGCTCTCTTAAAACTGTTTCATCAAGACAAGATACAAACATGGACTGGTTCAGGACTTGTCATACAAGCTGCCACCCACAAGACCATCTTTTATTTAGCTGGAAGCAGAAGTCAGGCTGGGATAATAGCAAGTTCCACCCTGCGTTATGCTGCTCCACTCCTTCCAAAGCAGTAGTAATAGAGTTAGTTCCTGCAAGAAGTCTAGGTTATGTAAATTGAACTCACTGCAGGTCAGTGTTAATTTCATTCAACTGCATGAAGTGCAGTTATCTCTGTCCTAAGCCTGTACAAAGATAGTTGAACACAAACTACTCATGTGTAGGGTGATTGGGTGATTTTTTTTTTTTTAAATAGAATTAGATCATCTGAAAGGCACAGACCCAATCTATTTTTCCCCTTCCTAATACTTTGACTTTTAATAAGTCAAAGAATCTGTTTTTATATACATAAAAATAACCAGAAGATCTTTTAATAGCATGCACATATGAAAAAAAGTTTAAAGAAGTCATCTAAAAAAAAAGTCTTCATACCACAAGGAGTGCAAAAATGCTGCACAGGCACAAGATACAAATTGAGTTAGAGTTCAGTAGCTTAGGTCCTCTAGAAAGCAGGCTCTATGCTCTACAGCAGCTAGATAATCCATTCTTAAAGCTTCCCAGGTGACCTCCCATCTTTCAGTGTCCCATTCAAGAGGGAAAAATACACAAGAAACAGCAATGTCAGTATTCCAGCAAATACTGGCAAGCAAGTCAGGCCTGAAAATCATCTCCATCCCCTGAGCGAGACTGATTTCCTTTTATTTGGAATAATGCACATTGTGAGCTGCCTTAATTATTAGAGTAGACTCAGCTGTGCTGGTCATACACAGAAAAGAAGCATCCCATTTTTTGATGAAAGACATCTTCCAAAGCCAGGAGTCCTTCCTACATTCCTAGTACAGTTATGCTAAAACATAACTCAAAAGAGTAGTAGCATCTTCAACACTGAAACAGTCCCATTCCAGCAGAGTAATTAGCTGTCTAAAAAGGGACTGTTCAGAGAAAGCTTTAGGAAGCTGAAAGCTCTCATGTCTGTCAGTAAGACTTGTGAAACGGAGCTGGGCAGAACATAGGCCTGTTCCCCTTTGCTTCTATAGGGTAAAAGCATAAACACCAAGATCACACAGGCTGCTCTCTTACTCTGCAAGAAGTCGAGGCAGTCATCCCAAGGGCCTGGGTCACAACTCACAGTAAGGTTTCTTGAGCACATTCAGACACCAGAGCATTGAATGCCCTACACACACACACACAGATATTCCCCAGCAAGAACTCCAGTTCCTACTAAGACTAAACATTTGAGCTGAAACGTGGACTTCTGTGACAACTTGGTCTAGGAACCAGGTTACTAGTCTGTTTAACTACAGGGCATCAGCACACGTTCAGGAGGCAGCACAGCACAAGACAAGGCATTCACACACTTACATACTTTCCCTAAGGCATGAATCCATCCTGAACTGCTTGGTAAGAGGCTAGTTGTTTCACATACACTAATGTGAAAACAGTGCGTGTTAAAGCCCTAGTCATAACAGCAACAGGACAAACACAAGCCATTTAACAACACATTTTTTTACGCACTACGACTGGCTTTCATCTGCTGCATCACACTACTGCAAATATCCAATAAAAATGCTGTCCTCTAGTTTACAGGCCTTTTGATGAAAGGAGAAATGATTATAATGTGATTTTAACTGAAAACACTGTAGATTATCACTATAAATGCACATGTAAACAGATTTTTTTCATGTTTCACTTTTAGCAACAAGTAACGAAAGCATAAGCTACATAATATCAGCACAACTCCTGCTGAGTAATGCAACCTATTAAAACTGGATTAGGTATTTTTTATAAGTGTTATGGAAGATTAATTGAGGTAGCACTTACTTCAGCCCCAATTACAACATTCCTCCTGCATCTGCCCTAGTAGTTGCAATAGTTATCTACGACTCAATGTACAATTACTTCCATAATTAACAGCTCTTTCCTGTGCATTACACACATCAATCACGTTTTGAACAAACTGTGTTGCCTTAAACACATGTTCTAAAAAGGCTTGCAGTGCTAAAGGATTTGTGCTTGATTTCACTGGTGTAGGGGGAGAACAGGAATAAATACACGTACTTCAAGTCATAAATAAGGAAAAAACGCAAGGCTCAGGAGTTTGTCCTTAATGCACCAAGATGGAACAGGGCGCTCATGCTTTCCTACAGCACCTCTCCCCACTACATTCCTCCACTCCCCCTCCAGAATCTCCTGCTGATGTCTCAGTTTAACTAACGCCACTCAGATGGAAGAGAGTTAAAGTGGTCAGTCTGAAACCAAAGATGTCAAAGACTTTACTTTAAGCTTTCTCTAAGTCCAAGTTAAAGAAATAAAAATCAGAAACCACTTGTGGAAGCATTCATACTGCAGAGTAAAACTAAGCCAGACAGCTACTTATCTTGTTGAGACTGTCCAATGACTAGTGTGATGTACACTGGAAAGCATAAGCTGCCTGTAGTCAGTAGAATAATTACTCTTTTTAAAAAAGAAGCCCTATATATAAGTGAAAAATATTTTTAGAGCAAGAACTGTAATTATTTATCTTTATCAATAGAGCTTCTTTAGTCTAGCTACTTTAGCTTTGGCATTTGACAAGCATCATGCCTTGCCCTGTGACTATCAGCTGAGGTGTAATTTTATTCATCTTCAACTTTCAGAAGTCACTATAAGTTACTTTAACTTTTACCATACATGAATACATTACTCCATCTTACTTTACACTGACCAGTACTACATTGAGGAAGCAGCTTGGTCATAGTTATGTCTTCTCGTGCATATAAGAACAGCTTATTCGATTTTTAGGAACTGCATAGGTGAAACTAACCAGCATGGTTACCACAAAAAAGCTACCCTCAGTTAGAAGGGCTTTCTGTGCAGCTATGCAGGTTGTGTAGTATTCAGTTTCAGTTGTTTGGTAAACACCACTGAAAACAATGAATTTTAGAAGGGTCTGCAAATTCAGGATCCGGTCACTGCAGGGTACAGCAGCATACATCTATAACACTCAGCTCTTCAGCAAACTGTCTTCATACTGACATCTAAGTCTGCTATGGCACCTTAGGAGGAGCAGCATCTTTAATACCCCTTGCTTCATACCCAAAGGGGACGGCACGGCCCTTCCTCTCAAGGAAGAAGTTCTTCATGGATGTTCACATATTTCTGGGAAAAACAAGACACTGAGAAGTTCCCCCTCCATTTTAGTACCTGATTGCTTTTACTAGTAAATATAGGATTCTGACTGCTTCAGTCACTGTTCTTTCTCACAGGACGGGAAGACACACAGCTCTACTTTGGAGGACCAGCTTTAGCATGCTGGCATGTTTCCTACATCACGCAGAGTTGTTTTTTCAAACACTTTCCAAATCACTTATAGTTGTGTGCACAGTACACATCAGGACTGTAACACCACCATTCTGTGAAGACAGAGCAGACCGAGCATCTGCACTTCTGCAGTAACTGCCACTGAAGAAGCATCTTAAGCCAGCCTTGTTACTTATCAAGTAAGGCCAAATTTTGTGCTCATAATGAGCCTCTACAAGGCCAAGGTGGTACTCCAGAAGACATAAATTAATTCTTGTCAAGTGATGCACTCAAAACAATGTACAGAATCAGACTGAAATCAAATGAAGACAAGGTTGTGTCCAAGAAAGGCACTGCAAAAGAAGGGTAAGTTACAACACTCTTACACAGTATCCTCACAGATTAGTGCAGTATTATGAAAACAGGAAATAAACTTGGATAGGGATTTTGTCAGGCTCCTAATACACAGCAACTAAAAGAACACATTAACTTTTTAAGCTAAGTGCAAGTACCAGCGTAAGATACTGAGAGCTTCTATATACACCTGAAGCAGATAAGTTACCAAAAATACTAAGTACAAACTAATCCAGAATAGATCTATGGCAGTGAATTTCTCTCAACGTTGAGCAACAAAAGCTGTCTTCAAATTTTCAGTTTAAGGGCTTATTTTTGTGCATTATAATTTCAATATAAATTCAAACCAGAATAACTGGCAGAGGATCAGATGACAGAATCCTACAATACTACATCAAGTATGTTTTCAACACTGCTAAGACAGTAACACAGCATTCCAGCTTTTAAAGCGTCCTTTAGAGGCAGCAGCAGTGATGGGAACAGTTTGCCTCAATACAGTCTGTGTTCAGTCTCAAACTGAAACATGGGCAGTGGTATTTGGCACTTTTATAAAGCATCTACAAACAGCAAGTGCTGTTTCCCATTTACAAGGTTGATGTGGGGGAAGGACGAGAATCAGATGAGCTGTAATTGCTGTAGAAATGTATTAGAACTATCGACCAGATATACAATGTATCATGCCCTCTGTAATTAAACAATTAACAGCTATGAGGTATGACCTTCACTACTGCTGTTTCTCTTCACCAAAGTTTGTTACCTTAAACAAGGAGAATCAGTACAACTGCTGCACTAGGCAACTGCTCAGCACTCGAGTAAGCATAAGCAGGAACTGGGGTGTGTGCATAAGCAAACATTTTGTCACCGTTAGGTACGGTTCAAGTCGCGTTCTGTGAGAAGTGAGTCACTCACCACACAGCAGCTTAAGGTCTTAAGAGACTTAGTGTAGTCACACTGTGCTGCAGGTAGTTGTAAAAGTAACTCAAACTAATGTTTGAACTCAGAAACAGTAAAAAGCAGATGACTTCTACAGACAGGTGTTTTACCAAAGATATATTGGGGAGGTAATGTGGCAAGAGACTTCTAACAGCACTTCAATAAGAAGATATTACCTTTTGCTGTGGCTTTAAGGTAGAGCTTACAGGATCTGTGTTGCAGGCAATCTCTGCCAGAGGCTTGTTCTTGGAGGCTGGAGGGAATCCCATACTGATAGTCACAAAAGCCATTTAATTTCATAGGTAGCCAAGACTTGAAAAAAAAGCAACCAACCAAATTTAAATTCTACTTAGAGGTAAGAGTGCCACAGATCTGTGACTGAACTCAGAAGAGTTTGAGTCACAAATGCAAACCACACCAAGTTTTGCAAGGTTTGCAAGTCCTGATGGCAGTGTTGCAGAGAGAAGACCGAGTAAGTGCGCCCAAAGCACACCTAATGCATTCTAGTATTTAAAGCTTCAATTTTGGAACATTTGTTCGTGACTGTAGCAAGACTGACCTGGGCCTAAGGTATCAGCAGAGACACTAAGCAAAAAGATCTCCTCTCCCAAAACACTGAAAGTTGCATTGCTTTATCTGGGAAAAAATGCTTTACACAGAAGGAACAGGTAAGCCAGCCTCTGCAATTTCATTTTCACCAAGAACATTACTAATCGCCAGGGGAGTTTCTGGAAAGTAGTGATTACAAACTGCTGTAGGCAGCTTGTAAATTCTCAGATGGCGGATTAGAATGAATGATTTAAGAGATTTGTTAGTTTCCTGCTTTTGTTTTGCTCACTTTTCTTTGATTTCTTTCACGATCTCCGCCTCTTTTGCCATTAACGTTACTGTAACTGAAGGCGTACACTTGTACTCCCAACTCTCCATTCAGCCATAACATGCTTGGGTTGTATCTAGGAAACTGAATTCAACCCTACACATTTTATTTCAGTATTGCAGATTTACTATTGCTAAATTAAAAATAATTCTGAATGAATTTATTTTAAGTTGACCCATTCTTAAGCAAGCATCCATAAATGCTCTGCGCCAGTTCAGTTTAAATCATTTAAGCTGATGCAACTTTCCAAAACATTCAGTGCTGTACCCAAGAGGCTTGGCACCTTTTCTCAAGGCCACACCAGGCCACTTTGTATCAGTAACCATAGACACAAAAACACTGCAAAGCCTTGCTTGAAGCTTACTGCATCGCCCAGAATTACGGTAAGATTGAGCCTAGGAAAGTCTCAATATAGAAAGAAAACAATACTACAGGAGAGAGCAGCCAGAAATCAGAAGTCAGCAATATTAAGGCATTGTTTTGTGTGCCAATGAAACTCAGCCTCTGGAAGTTTCACAGTTCCACTGATAGCAGCAAGTGAGTTTCTGTTTACAAAGTCTATAAAGAATTAGTGGGATGTCCTTGAAGCAGACACTGCTGTGGCAAGTTAACCTACATAAACTGAGGGAAAGCAAGAGATCTGCAGTTTTGTTCGGATGCCTTCAAATGAACAGGATGTTCTTGGGAGTTACACATCTGGGGAACGGACAATTACGCTGCTCAATATTACTTTTTTTTTTTTTAAACTATAATGCTGTCTTGCCTAAGCTTCATTATTGCAAGCAGGTTCTCCTCCAAGTAGTCATCCTGAAGAATTTCCTCCTTGGAGGATTTACATCCAAACAGTGTTTTATTAAGAACCTTTCTATTTGCAACGATTAACTCAACAGCTTCAAAACCTCCAACGAACTACTTAACTCCCTCATCCATAGAGCAGACTAAACTTCAATTTTTTCACACCATCAGGCTGCAAACAAGAGGACCCACAACTGACACCGCATATTTTGAAAGGGACTTAGCACAAGGTAAGGCAGGAAGATTAACCCAGCTACAAGCACAGCCTCAAGGCACAGCAATCTCCTTGTTTCAGGCATGTCAATACATTTCCTAGAGGGCAGCAGGTTTTCCTGAGGCTGATTTGGTTTTATAAAGAGGTTTAGTCCTGCTGGAATTCAATAAATATATGACAGACTTCCAAGCTCAACTATATCAGCTGGAAGTACTTGTCTCCTTGTATTACGCATCCCCACACAGCAGCTATCTCGGGGAAGTAGTGATAACATCAGCAAGTGTCCTGGTACAGGAGAGGCTTGCAGAGCCTTACTAAAACAGCAGGGTCCAGCCTGCAGTTCGGAGATGGCATTGGAACAGGTGCAGCTGAGATGGACAGAGGGATCTGTGTTACACAAACCCTTCCCTTCAGCAGCTCATAAGGTCCTCAGCATCTGCTGGGACCGCGGTGCCTGCGTGCCCAACACACGGAGTGTCCCGCAGCATCCTCTGGGACAGTGGTGCCCATGGTACAAACAATTCTCCCAGCAGACAGAGAGCTCTGAGGACAGTGGACCTAGTGTTGCACTGGTCTTCCCAGCATCTGCCCAGACCACTGCAGTACCATACCCATACTAAATAAAACTGTCACAGCATCCGTATTGTCCACTCCCTGCAAACAGTATCAAATAATACTGTAGGCTGACAGCCTATCAAAATTAGAAAGCAAATCCAAATTAAAGAAGTATGCAACATTATTACAAATATCTGCATCTTCAAACTGAGTTTCTATAGTAGGAAAGAAAGTCACGAAGAAAGAGTCATGAAGAGCTATTTCTTTAAAAGCCTTCTTGCATTCCCTGGTCCTTAGCAAGGGAGGAACTACTCCTTTTTTAAAGCCCATTACTTGTTTTAATAACTTTTTTCTTTACTAATCCTTAAAAACAAAAATCAATACAATATTTTTCAGTCTTTGTACTTCAATTAGGTATACAAGCACACAGGATTCAAAGAATTAGCTGCTTTTTAGAATTTAAAATACTTTACAGGAAATCTTATTCTGCTCTTCTAGAGACATGGAGGTGAATTTGTTTTTTTTAATTATTATTATTTATACGGAAATATGAAGTCTTTCATAATACTGCATACATGACATAGTATTTCTGGTGTCTACCTAGAACAGACAGTTTTAATTCAGAGGGAAACTAGTTAGTTCATGAAAACAGGATTGTTAGACCCTGACAATGACTTTTGTATTTCACAGTTCTACAGTCACAAAATGCTTTCACGATCCAGAAAACAGATGCTCAAAGTGCAAGCCATGGCTCATGATTTAAAATATAGGGGTACATAAAGTTACTCTGGATTCAGATTGCCAGCCTCAGAGTTGAGGAAACTCTTTTCCCACTTCAAGTTCTCATTTCTCCATTGTGGGTATGTTCACCACAAGGACAGTACAGAAATCAATCTCATTAGGGACCACTGTCCACATCCCATTGTCATCACCTTACAATTTTACTCAAAGCTCCCCCCCCTTTGATTTTTGCACACATTATACATTGTACCCTTGAACAATGCTTTCCAGAAGGACAGAGACAGTTGTGTTTCTCTCTGTGATCACATTTTGATAACATCTTTTTAATTGAAAAATCAAAGTAAATCCTATCTTGAAGGAAAAAAAAAGGAAGCGATTGCACTGACCTCTAGTAAATCGAATCCCGGATCATTTAAGTCAAAATAAAAAAAGTTACTGGCTTCATTCAAGAGTAACTAAGGCTATATGGCATCAAAAAACACGCACCAACAAATAATAAACAAAAGCAACTTCATTAAAAACAAACACCAAACAACTTGGGTTTTAGACAAACCGATGAATAAATGCAGCAGAGTAAAGCTTGCCAGAACTGCTGGGAGCCCCTGGACTCAGGAAAGAGTGTAACCCAAACAGGTGTACGTGTGACAGTGCCACCCTGGAGCCATTCTCCTGGGTAACGAGCAGCTACCTGCTTCTAAGTGGTTAGGTAGCTTCAGGACAGATATTTATTTAACTTGCTGAGGTCTTGTAAATACAAATAAATAAAAGGATTGGAAAGATTAAGCAGAACAACTGCTCACCTATATTGCATTTTAGGATTTAAGTCTTGCCTGAAGACCCATTTTCACACGGATCTTGAGCTAGGTTGAAGGCAGAAGATGTGCGGGGTAGTGGAAAACTACCTGGTCCCTCAGCAAGAAGTTGAGCTGCACTTCAGAGTTGAAGGCTGGCTTCGAGGAGCGGACCCACGGCAGCACACCTTCACCCCACGACGACCCTCAGCACATCTCCTAACCCCCGGGAGCCTCAGGAGCGCTCTGGCAGCCTCCTGCCCCATCCGGGGAGCAGCATTTAGGCAGGTGCCCCCCGCCCACACCCCCACACACCCCCCTACCTGCCAGCCAGCCCCAGGCAGCCGCTGCTCTCCTTCACGACGCGGCCTCCTCAGCAGGAAAACGTCGCGGGCTGCCCGCCCACAGCCCCCCAGCGGGCGGGCGGCGTCGCCACCTGCACCCTCCCCGCTCCCTTCCTCCTCCTCCTCCTCCTTCTCCTCCGGAGCTTTCCCCGCAGCCTCCCGGAGCGGCCCCGCACTCGGCAGCGGCGCCGCCTCAGCGCCGGCCCTCCCCGGCCGCAGGGCGGCTCCGCGGCGGGGGCGGCGCTGGCTGCGGGCCGCCGCCGGCCTCACGCTCCCCGGCCGCCCCCGCCATCGCCGCGCCGTGACTCACTCACCCCTGTGGCGAGCCGAGGCGAGGCGGGGCCGGGCCGGGCCGGGAGAACCGGCGGGGCCGCCCGCAGCCGCTTAACGGCCGCCCGCAGCCGTTTAACGGCCGCCCCCGGCCGGTAACGGCAGCCCCCCGGGGCCGCCTCTGCGCGCGCGCGCGGCGGCAACGGCCAGCGGGGTCCGTCCCCGTCACCCCCCCCCGCCATGGTGTCCTCAGCTCCCCTCAGCGCCGTGAGGCGGCTGGCGGTGCCCGCTCGGTTCCCCCCCCCCACACACGCGCAGGAACGCGTCTTTTCTCCAAAATAAATATTAAAAGTTACTAACATAAAGATTTATTTCCGTCAAGAAATAAATAGAGAGCCCGTAACCGGTCACGGGGATGCGCGCACACACGCTTCACGCCACACAGAGGGCTCTGTGGAAGCGGGTTTGGGTTGCAGGTGTTATGCAAAGGGTAATAATGAGGGGCGGATGGAGGAAGGGTTGATGAGGAGGAGATGCAGCCGTGAGGGAAAGTCGCTTCTACAGGCACACGGCAAGCTGTAGGCAGAGTGCCCCCCAAACCCCTTTAAGTTCAAAAAAAAAAAAAAAAAAAAAAAGGTAAAAACGGAATTATGGCCATTCTGCTAATTACTCCAGACACAACAGCCACATGAAACACCCTCCTTCCTCTCTTATTTCTCTAAACACTATGGCATCACATCTGAGGGCCCACCTGCTCCACATCCATGGCTCAGGCACAGGGCGCCCGGTGGCCTCCAGAGGCTCGCTCACGCGGAGCGGCTTGCAGGAGAGGGTCTGCCCAATATCACTCATGTGTGCAGGAGTCTTGCTCCCAAAAAGGTTGTCACAACGTGAGTGGCACGTTCAGGAAGTCACAAAACTCAGCGAGGAGTCAGCAGCACACCTCTCAGCTACATTGCTTGGCCATAACAGAGTAACCTTCACAGAGCTCTCTTTGGACAGGAATAAGGAGGAAGAGAACTTCATATGGAACAGTTTCATGAGGGAAAAGAAACCTCTTTCACGCTAGAAGTCCACGAGGAGAACAGTGTTCAGATCACGTCCCTCCTGTCCCCCAGCAGGGTGACGGGAGGGAGGGAAGAGAGGAGTTTTGAGGAAAAAGTTACTGTTTGCCTCAGCTGGAACAAACCCAGCATCTTTTTCATTACTGTTTATTTTTTTTCCCTCCTCTTTCATGAGATCAGCAGGGATATTATTGGAAGCAGTAATTCTATAAACGAACACAGCCAGCCCGTGCATTAAAATTCACTTTCTAAAGAGACACCCAGGCAGTTCTCAAAGGCAGCTGCCACCAGAACCCTGCTCAGAGCCATGGTGCAGAGCTAAATCTGCAGAAGGGAGTTCACGGAGCCAGGCAGGAGTAAGAACCACTTTGGAATTTCTAGTTCAAGCTAACTTTATGGAGTTTATAGAAAGAGTAAGCACCAGCACAAGAAGATAAAGCCTACTTGTGCACCCAAGCCATGGCAGACATCTACACAGGAGTTAGATATACCAAGCAGACACCCAGCTCTTCCCTATCGAAGGAGTTTTGGAACTAGTGAAATGCATGAACACATACGTACTCTATGTCAGGGTAACCCCGTGCTGCTTCTGCTGTTGTCCTGTATGCCCTGGTTCTCACAGCAACCTCATGCCTCAGAGAGTACAAGCTGAGACTCCTACCTTGAAATGGGTGAAGCAATTCCTGAATGATTTGTTGCTCCTAACCAGTTAGGAATAAATACACAAAAGCCAAGAACATGTAAAATATCAGCGCTCAAAGAGATTCTTCAATAGCACACACTCACAAAGTACTTAATAGTGCTAAGTAAGTTGCATGGCTCTGGAACTGAACACCTTTCAGGGATGACACAAATCCCATCTCCACCACTTCTAAAAAATCAGTTCACTAGTTCCCATTTATCATCAAGGGGTTTAGAACAAGCAAAAACAAACAACAACAACAAAAAACTTTTGCTTCTAGATTCACCATTAATAGTATCACTATTTCTGTCAACCAAGCAAGTAGACCAAGAGATAACCCACCAGCAAGATCGTAAGAAGAGTTTTTTCCATTGCTACTCACACCAGAGCTCAGAAGCACACCATACTGCCCTACAAGCAGTAGTTATTTATCCACTACCGTAGTGATTTACCCATTACCATAGCTGATACAACCAGAAGCTCAGACAACAAGCCCACCCCAACAACCCAGAAGAGGCTGACCCCAAGCCCCACAAGGAGCAGGTTACGAGGACAACCAACTATGCCTCACTAACCACACAAGCTCCAAGGACTCCCAACAGGGAGCAGAGAAACCCCAAAACTTACAGACAAGCCCCAGCTCCCTCCTGGCACTGCCGTCCTGGCCGTCCCCGGCTTTCAAAGGAGGCGGCCGGTGTCCGCCGGGGGCGGGACAGCGGCCAGCACCGGGACCGCCCCGCCCGCAGGTGTGGGACGGCCCCGGGGCGAATCCGGGGCGAATCCGGAGCGAATCCGGTTCGAGGCCGGTGGGGTCCGCCCGCTGCCCTCAGACGGCGGGGAGAGGCCCCTAGGCAACCCCCCTGGGAAAGCTCAAGTGCTGCAGCTTTGCTGCCCTGCCGAAACTCATGGGATAGTGAGGAATGCACTGGTTTAGAGGGCAGGGATCTTGTGAGAAAATAAAGCGATTGTCTCACTTTCTATAAACAAGTTTCCCCTATGGCTGAAGCCAAAAATTGATTGTCTATCTAAAAATACGCGCATCCAAAATCACCGGCTCCGGCTTCAGAGCACTTTCTGTACAAAATACCACTTGAAGACATGCTTTTCGTGCATGAAAGAGGACCTTGGAAGAAATAGTACGAGTGCAGGTACTGACTTGATAAAGGGTGTAGAGGAGAAAAGGGAGACTGAGGAAAAATAATTCTAGTTTATCTTCTGTATTTGCTAGTCAGAAGATCAAGATGTTTCTAGGAAACTGTGTCAAGCAGAAGCGTAGGAAATATTCTCAGCCTCTTTAGGAAAGGAGATAACATTTTTGGAAACAAACAGTAGATCAGAGGAATAATGCCAGGCAGCTGAAAAGGCTTATTAATGCTCTTCTCTAGCATCATAAGAATTTCTGGATATGACAGTAAATGCATGAAAACTAGAAGAAGACTGTGTGGCTGTAACAACTACCGCTTAGTCAACAGGCAGCTCCATCAGCCCATTTTCTTTGGTACTCAGTCCTATCTACTTTATCTTCTCATCATGCTCCAGAGTGGTTCTCCTCTCTAACTTCTCTGATCTCATCTTTTCCATATAAGTTTCTTTTCATTTCTCAGCCTTAAGGTTTTACTTTTTTTCAGCAGGCCCATCTGAAGCAGAACAGTGTTGCTAAAGCTTTCACTGCTAGCAACCATCCTCTTTGACAAAAAATACAAAATACTGGGTTTGTTTGTTTGTTTTTTCCCCACAGTAATGCAAAACAAAAAACCCTCTACATTTTAATACAAAAATCCTCTACATTTTAATACAAACTAGCGGTAGCTGAACACAGAAGTTGCTGTATGGTCTCTTTTTGTCTGCGTGTGTGTGGTTTTTCTATGAAGGACAAATTGATCTTATTCAACCAGTAAAGGAGAAAAAGAAGAGGGAAATGGAAATAAGACCGAAAGGTGAATGAGCAATCCAAATGTGCTAAGCTTTACCACACCCCATTGAAGTATATAAGCTGTGTAATTTTTATCTCATTATCTTACGTCTAAGGATTCTATTAGTATGAAGATTATTTTTTTTTTTAGTCAAAATTATTTTTAAACCCCAGCAGCTGACACAATTGCATGAGGGACAATTGGCCTACTTAAAAAGACGTGACTGCTCTTATCACCTGAATGTAAATCCAGTATGAAACACACAGTGAGAACTATCATACTAGGGCACCCTATCTAATGTGCTGCCCTGGCTCTGATAGCAGGCAATGCAAGAAGCTTCAAAAGCTGTACAGTAATATTCTAGCTGCTTATCTATTCCAGCAGCTTATCTGCTTACTTTGTCAGGTACTCAAGTTTTGTTTTCTTTCTGGTTGCAAACCCGATTTTTTTTCCTTTTAAATAAAAGGACCAACAACCACCTTAATGAAGTTATGCACTGAACAGCAGAAGATTGCTGCTCTTTATTATTGTTGTGTGTGTGTGTGTAGAGTGTGATGCTCCTCAAAATGTAAGACGTTAACCCAGTCCTATGCCCATTTCTCCAATAATTTAAAATGATGTGGGGGGAAATACTGGAAGATATACAAACACTCTGCAATGAAATCTTACTATTAGTTTGGGCAGACCTGTAGAATCAAATCTGAAAGTGAAGTAATGGCTAAAGACATTGTGACAGATATCCTTCAAGTGAGTGAGTCAAGAACCACAGAAATACGAAGAAGCAAAAGACAGAGCTGACTCATTTATCAGTTCTGAATTTCAAATATGACATGCTTCTTTTGATGTTATTCTATGGATTAGCAGGCCTTTAGCATGTCTTCTTCTGCTGAGGATTCAAAAGATATGTGAGGTTAGTGAAAAGATGCACGAAAGCCTTTGTTCCACCATATCTGAAACATACCAGAAGTAATTTTGAGCTTATTCTTACGTAGGAGCAAAATGCCCTCATTCTACTTACAAAAAGTCATGGCCAAGAGATTTGGCGTAAAGGCCCCAGCCAAGAAAAAGTTGATTGATAGATGGGCTGCTAGACTGAAAAAAACACTTGTTGAAGAGTCTCTATGCCAATTGGTATGTATCATCACACAGATGGGATGTAACTAGATGGCTTATGATGGGCATGAAGCCAAAGTGAAGGGATCTGGGTAGTGTTATGTCCTGACAAATGTACTTTACTGTCATAAAAATGTGTTCTAAAGTGTCTTTTCCTTTGATTCATATTTTTAAATCATTTTGAAGGAGGATGCAGAGAGGGTGGGTCATAATACAAGGAGAAGGGTTCTTCCTATAATCTGATGAGAAAAAAGACCGAGAGAAAATCAGCTTGAGAAGAGAAACAGATCTTAGAAGAGATGAGGGGGCTGAGAGTGCTCCATGAAGACTCTCAATGGAAAACACCACAGCAAAATCTTGACTTCAGGAACTGTGAGTCGATATGTAGGCAGACTTTTGGGATGTCTTCATTGTGAAGAGGGGAGATTCTTGTTCTTCTCCTATAAATAAATCACAAGGAGGCATAAATGGAGATGTCTCCAGGGCCGCACACACCAGGAAAGATAGTAGAAAGTACAATGGCAGTGGAAGACCGTTGTGCAAGCTGATGCTGATGGGCCTGTTGCATCTAGTATTAATATAATCAATACTGATAAATTATGCGCGGAGCTGAATTCGCATTGTGCCAGTTCAGAGATTGGCATAAAAAGTAGGAAAGTATGAAAGATCTACAGGGTGATAGGCTTTGCAGAAGGGACCTCACTGGAACCAGGAATATGAGGATTCTCAGCTGCCTTTCATAGCGTGAAGAAAGTTAAAGCACATTATGCTTTGATTGGAGATACTGCTTCTTTCTGACTCAGCAATAATTTATGGCAACACTGCTGATAGGTAACCACCGTGAGAAAGTGCTGGCATCCACGGGCCTGACAACAATATGCCCAGTGAGTTATTGATCAACTGTAATCAATGAAAAGAAGCTTTTTAACATATTTCCTTGAACCAAAATAAGCCTCTTTTCAGTAAGAATAAAAGAAATACTTATGTTTCGCATATCATAAGTTTTTTTTTTTTTTTTTTAAGTGTTAATGACAATTTTATATATTTTTAGTGTTTTCAATCCAACTTGAAAGATTAATGTGTAATGGATGTTCAGTTGATTGTTCTAAGCATTCGGTTATTAATAATATAATGTTCAGTATTTTTTATCCGTATACATCCAGGCTTGTTTTTAGAAAGGAAGGTATGTACAATCAGCTGAGTTATAAGATTAAAACAAGAATGTGGAGTTGGTGACTTCTCCAAGATTTGGCTGCACGTCAGTAACGGGATGAGGATTCCTGACTTCAGATCACTGATCTGTATACCGCAAGCCAAGGTCACACCACTGGCTATCAGTGGGAAGTCTGGAGTGTTTAGAATAAATAAATCTTGAAAATTCAAAATAAGCCCTGAATGCAAACATAGTAGTAGAACAGGGAGTGACTGTGTGAGCACTTGCAAAGATGCAAGATCAGACCTCTGGTACACAAAACAAGAGAAGGAACCTCAGAATCAGAAAGTGCTGGAAAAATCCTTTTAACATGACCATACTATAACAATGTTCCAAGAATGCTACAAAAGGAAAGAAGATGACAGAAACCCACAGTGTTATGCTAAATTTCATTAGCCTGCCAAAAACACGCAAACCAAACAACAAAAACCAGCCAACCAAACAAGAGTATAGACCATTAGGAATGCTGTATGTTTAGTGTTTATCTTGGGATTTTTAAATAGAAGATGAACTCTATTTCTAGGTCTTCATTGTGACATTGGGCAAGTTGCTTCTAACTGTATTTTATGGGTTTTCACTGTTTTTTGACAATGCAGTTACAAGGGACCTGAGATCAGCCTCCTCTGTCAAATATTTGGGGGATTTGGGATCGTATTTTGAAACCCTCGAAAAAGGTCAAACAAATTAAAAAAAATGCTCTCTTTTATCTGTTATAAATATTTTTCTTAATCTACAGAAATTAACTGTGTATGAAAAACCGCAGAGACCTCTTCACATTTCAACAATAGATCCCCTACAGTTTCTAAAAAAATAAATAATCTTGACATCCCTCATACTAAGTAACAATAGCAGTAATAAGAGGAAAAATGTGGACTAACCCATAGTTTCTTTAGCTATTTAAATATTTCATAGGTTTCCATTTGAAAACTCATGTTGTACAGGTGTTGCACGTGTTTCCTAAAATTATATTGACAGAAGCACTGAAAAAGCGGAGATTCACCTTGCT
The DNA here is from genome assembly GCF_009819795.1 of Aythya fuligula. Lineage (NCBI taxonomy): Eukaryota > Metazoa > Chordata > Aves > Anseriformes > Anatidae > Aythya > Aythya fuligula. Next base: position 5,204,629 of record NC_045562.1, read on the forward strand.
AATGACCTCTGGTTTTGGCAAGATAGTAAGTATGAGGAAAAGAGAAGATCTGTTCTCACTGTAAACAGGAAAAGAGGCTTTATAACAGCAGCATTTGCTAGCACCTCTAAAATTAACTCTGGGTCAAGCTTTCCATGATAAATGCTTATTTTAGAGTTAATACAGAGCAGCTGAGCCCATAAACACACGAAAAAAGATATTTCAAACTAGTCAGTTTAGGAACTAAGTTTTAAAATAGTACATGTGGAAAAAAAAACATAGATTTATACTGAGCATTCATTTCCTATTATAAATTGTCTGGCCTGCAGTATTTCCACCTCTTCCTGTGATTGAAATGTAAGGTAATTTAGGGCACAGGCAGGTAATTGAAGATCATAGCAGAGCTTAGGTTAGGAGGCACCCCTGGAGATCATGCAGGGCAACCCTTTATCAAAGCAGGGCTAAATTCAAGCCCCCATCAGGTTGCTTAGGGCTGGCCAGTCAAGTTTTGAACATCTCCAATGATGTAGAATCCATAACTTCTTTGGTCAAGGAGTACCAGCGTTGAATCACTTCAGTGGGACATTTTTCTCCTTTTATCTATTTGACATTTCCCTCTCCAAATTCTAACTGCCCCTGTGAAAATGTTTATCACTTTTGATCATAAACTTGTGTTAGACAATATAAAGAATATTGTCAGGTAGTCAAAGCTGAGAAAACACCTCTGATAGACATTTCTGACATTGTATAACTTTGTCTTATAACGTTGTCTTACTGAAGTTGAAAATACTTGTTTGGATCCCATGGTTTCCTAAAGTGGTCACACATCAAACAGAAGAAGAAAATCTTAATAATGGGGAAAAAAAAAAAGACACTGAAAGCAAGTATACACAAAGCTCTGTGCATTTAGTTTTTAGTTTGCATACAGGTAGTACAGGCAGAGAAAGGCAATTTACCTTCCAAAATTGTTCAGTTTTAGCAGTTATTAGATGCATTATCAATGTGATCAGTAAGGAGGTCTGCTGGGCTTTGGCAAGTTTCTCAAGTTTTGTCAGTTGCTGAAAATGTTCTCATCTCTATGAAGGAGATGCAACGTAAAGGTAAAAATAAAAATAGGGGGCTCCTGAGGTGCAAATCTTCTTGTGGTGATACAGAAACAGCACAGAAAATAGAAAGTTCGAAAATGTAGGAAATTATTTCTCCCTAATATTCAAGAAATGACATTCAACACTCTTCTATGCATTGCACGTAATTATCTTAGTTGAAGGTGGTTTAGCACACTGTGGTACTAGAGATAGCACATTTTGTAATAGCTCCAGTGAGATATAAGGAACTTCTTGAAGGTCTATCAGACTATGGCAGTGTAAACTGAAGACTTCTCTAGTCTCTTGATATCACACATTTTAAAATATTTAGTTAAAAAAAAAAAAAAGTGGGATTCTTTATTTTGGCACATTGAAAGATGCACTTTCTGCTTTGCCCTTAGAACAGGAGTTTCCAATGGCAATTTCTGTGGTATGTGCAGTGCTCTTGGTCAGTGAGCCATTCCCAAATCGTGCACAGTGCAGCACAGGGACGAGAGCCGGCACTGCCAGAAGGAGCCTGCCATCGCTGCTGCTGGTTCCACAGCCTCTGGTACCCCTGAACCCCAAGCACTGAAGAGGAAGATAAAAAATACCTCCCAAAGTCATACGCTTCTCTGATGACTTTGCAAATGAAACTATTCAGCGTGAGGAGAAGTGGGGTTGGCCTTTTTTTTTATTTTTCCCTTTGCTGCAGATAATGGGAAGAGCTGAAATTGAAAAATGATTCTAAAGGACATTTTTAAGTTTTAAAGGAAAAAGAACAAGTTAGACACATCACTAAATCCCACCAGTAGCTGTCTAGGTTTTACAGCCCTGCACAGGAGGGTGCTGAGTCATGCCAATATTATACACAGAGTAGTCCCCCGTAAGGGTAGCTGGAGAACATTGGTTTTAATCCAGAGTATAAAATGCACTGGAGAATCTCTCCGGAGCAGAGGGAGTGGAGGAATGCAGTTTAAAACACCGAGAGCAGACAGGGTCAAACGAAAGTGTAGGTGCATATTATTTTGTTATTTAAATTTTAACAATAATGGCCAGACCGAGGAAGGGTAAGTTTGTATTATGCTCCACATATTGGACATTACACAAAGTGTTTACCCCGAGGGTAAATCCTGTGTTAATTCATCACCGAAAACAAGTTTGCAAACAAAGACCTAGCAGAACCTGTCAGGCTCGGGGAGCCTGGCAAAATTTATGTTTTGATTATAAACTAGGTGTAACTTCTAAATATTTATTTTCTCCAAAATTAAAGAAGGAAAAGAAGATACATTTTATGTTATTTTTAGAACCAGGCAAATCTTGGCTGCTCTGTTGTCTTGTACTGGTGGGTGGCAAACTCTGCGTATACATATTCTGGAAAGCAATTTTGAGGTTCCACAGTAAAAACCACAAATGCTGGGTGTATGGAAGATGTTGCTGTTTACAGCAAGTAACCACTTTCACTGGTTTCTGTCCACTTTTTGAGGTTAAGCATCTAGATTGCAGTTAGATATTAATGCCAATTCAATTTTCAGGTTAAACACCGGGACACTGATGTACTGTAGATTCCCCTCAGTTCTGTTCATGTAAATTGCCTCAGGTACATAACTTAATTCTGAAATGCACTTTCAGAAAACTTTCAAATCTGACCCAAATCCTTATAGATGGAGCCGACTATCATAATTACATCAATATTAGCTTCTGAAGCTTACCTATAACAGCATGAAGACTGATTTGTATTTTGCAGAACTTAGATGTTCACAGACAAATGCATTTCTATTAGAAACCGTAGAGCCGAAAGAGCATAAGCCAACTAAATAACAGCACTTCCTGATGTCTGATTTTTATTTGTGCATAATAAGTTCCTAAAAGCAGAAATATGCTAAAATGTGATAAAATATCAAACACCCTGCTGCCCCCATCTTGGATACACAGGTTCTAACTATCAACGTTGCTCCTAATTTTAGCTTATCCTATTTTTTCCCAGCAGAAACTTTCAGCAGTTAGAGATTTTGTACGCATTTAAAGTAGAAATGAATCCTGAGAAAAGAATACCTATTATTGTTACCTATGCTGAGCACTGAAAAGCAACACTTGTGGGGTTTTTTTCAGCTGTTTTTGGTTTTGTTTTCTTTTTGGGGGTATCTGACTTTGTAATTAGAAGAAATGTAAAAGAACTAAGAATCTCTCTTACCTACCAAATTAATGGATAGCTTGTATGATTTAAAGAAAATAATCTGTATTGAATCAGTGTTTATGTTTGCAATTTGTTCTGTGAAAAGAACAGCATGGCATTTTGCAGTAGCTGGCATATACAGTAGTGGGTATGTTTTATATCTGTATCGATCCTTTATAGTGTCTCATAAAAGAAGTCTGTAAATTATTCATATCTAAAACAAATTAGATGCTGGAAAAAAAGCTCTACTGAAATCCATTTTAAGGGCAGCAGAACTCTAAAGTCAGCTGGCTTAGCTGCAGCGATTTCTAACAATCATTCGATTGCTAATAATACCTTAATCACCATGTAAAAACTACCCTCAGACACTGCATATAAAAGCACAGGTGAAGAGTAAGTTTAGGTAACAGGCCTCAGAAGGCACTTCAGTGGGATATCTGCTTGCCCCAGAAATGCTGGCCTGTTCCTATTGCTCCAGGGCAGGAAACAAAGCCATGTGAGTATTAAATGACCAATCCTAGATGTTTGATACTAGCACGCTTCAGCACATGGTATAGCATCTTACCACATAGATATTCCCCTGAACTGGGTCTATGCTATAAAGCAACTTCCTGACATGCTCCAGGTTTGCAGTTTTCAAGAGGAATGGAGTCAGGCCTTCGATGAACACCCTGAAACAATCCTGCCAAAGCCACAATTCTTCTTGGACTCCTTAGTGTATCAGTGCAGAAACTAAAATGAGCTTGTAAAGTGATCATCTGACTAATTGGATGAATATGTAAACATCTTGTTTATGGAAAACATATACCTACAAGAAGCAGTAATATTCCCTGGATACACTGCTTATGACTAGAGTAGTGGGGAGGAATAGTAACTGAGAGCTCGAGGACGGGCGTAAGCAACTGGTACAGTCTCACACTTTTGACTAAGATTACCACACACATGCTTATAAATAACTGGTATAGTTTTTCATTTCTTTTTCTTTATTTTTTTTTGTTTCATGAGTGCTTCTCAGCCTGTCATGCAAGGCACCAAGCAGCCAACAGGCACAGCGCTGCTGTCTTAGGCTGAGGCCTTCCTGAGTGGCACATGAGCTAGCTAACTAGTAGAACTGCTGTAGCACAAGAATGCTGCCAGCAAGTTGTCCAAATATTTACTTACCTTAACAGGCAGATTTTACAGCTGACGCTGAACTGCATGCTGCCATGGCTACGCTGCTTCCAGTAGCTGAGCTAGTTCATTTGAATGTAGCTCTTGTTTCTCTTCAAAACACCACAGACAGCCCATGGCTTGAGCTACCAATATACACACACATACAGATATTTCTGGTTACCTTCCATAGCGTAAAAAATATTGGAGGATTTGGCTATGCATATCAAACTTTGCATATAAAACACAATTACTCCATGACAACTGTGGGGGGATCACATGCTGAAGCATATAAAGCCAGCTGGATTTAAAGGTGCTTCTCAAGATGCCTCAACCCCATTAACTTCTCAGGAAACACTCCAGGCATTCCAAGGTTTTCAGCTGTGGGAGTCTTTCAGAGGTTAGAGTCTGCACGTAAAACCTGCGGGTTTTGTTTTGCTTTGTTTTTAATGCACATTCTTGTCATGAAATTCTCCAGGTCTAGCATAACCTTTCCTACATTTAACACATTACAAATCAGGCTGCTACAAGTAAAGGTGTGCTGTTGAATCAGTAAGTACATTGATTAGATACTGGAAAATGGAGTTCAGTTTAGACTGTTTGACTTCAGATTGCTACTCTGTACCAAATCCAGATATATTTGCTCACCCTCCATTTCAGTGAAGCATGTCTGAAAAGACCTGTAAAGCGAAGGAGACTAACAAAACCTATCTCCATGAATACAATAGAAACCCAACTGTTTTCTGCTGTCCCATAAACTCTAAAGGACTAAGTTATTTTTAAAGCTGTGTTCCAAAATTATTAATCTTTGTATGACAGAGGTGCAAACAAGTTTCAGATGATGAAATTCGTTTTGATTGGTTTAGCTTTTATAAAACCTTGGTTGGTAATTTATATACATCATGTAGACTTTCTTTAGCTGATCTAAAGACAGAAATTAACATACGCACCAAAAACAAAACAAAACAAAACAAAAAAACAGTTTTGATAAATCACTTCTCTTCTCTTCCTTATAGTTGTAGAAGACTAGACCACTTAGTTCTCATGTATAAACAACTAAAATTAAATGAGATGAATCTGACCCTATTAGACCGTATGGAGTTCTCTGAAGAACATGTTAAAGGTAGTTCATTTTCTGTGTCCTGAAAGAGGCAATGAGGTACAGCTTGAAGTTAAAATAGTCTGACCCTGAAATTAGTGAACAGTAACAAACAAATTTTCACTTCATATTTAGTGAGATTTTTCCTTCCTAATCTGTAGCACTCACTCAATTTTTGGTACGTTTTGGGAGGAGACCTATGATCTGGATTGCTGTCAATGGTGTTTTTTGAAGAACCAATGCAAAGCCTTTCTCTTGAGTGTTATTCAAGTGGTGAAGCCCGCATGTATACACCACTTACTGTTTTGGTTGCTCTGATGACCAAGTCAAGAAGCTTTTAGACAGTAGTTTTTGGAGGAGTATTAAGTGAAATTCCAAAAAAGCCACCTTATTTGGGCATCTAACAAGGAACATTCATAGACATAAGGATTTTTTTTTCCTGAAGCCTTTCTTTCTACTTTATAGAGCATCTTATTTCTTCCAGCTTCATTGCTACCATTATAAAAGTTCAAATGTTCTTCAACAATTTTGGTCAGTGAACTGATATGCTGCATTAGTAACATGCCATCATTCCGTTAAGCCAGTTTTGAGTCTAATATGTGGTGTAGGGAAAGCAATGCTATTGGAAAATTATTACATGCTCTTCTTTTGAACCTTGGAGGTGAGAACACTGAGGGGTATGATGAATCCTATAGCACGTATAAGGCACAAATACCCACACTTATGCCCTTGGGTAGTCTCAGTAAATTGCTCAAGTAACTGTAGTTGGCTTTGTGGTTTTAACTGGTTTAGCATTTCTCCCTTCTTGTCTAAAATTACAGAAGGGACAAATGGTGTATTCTTTGCTAACTGCAACTTTCCATTGCAGAAGCCTTGGAATTCAGGTTGGCTTGCCTATAAATACTGACTTTCAAAAAATGTTTGTGGCGTGTTCACACAAAGGACACTTTACAGCTTCAGTTATCCCACTTCATACAGCATGCCTGGAGCACACACCTAGCAACACTGCTGCACACCTATCCATAATGCATTAGGATTAAGACTAATACTTAGGTGCATAATACTTTAATGAACAACTGCCAGAACTGTTTAAAATGAAATGACTTAGCTTCTATTAATATTAGGGAGAAATTATTACATAGCACTGTAGAATTATATGCACTAAGAATCCCATCCACCACATAGCATCCACCTGATAGATACACTTGAAATGCACTGTTAGCACATTTCTGTATTACAAGGGTTCAAGAAGGCATTGCCAACCCAGTTGGGTTCCTACCATAATTAAAATATTATCATTTAATGGCAAAATATTTTTGTTCTTGTTCCAAGAACACACCACTGCAATCCAGTTGTTAAACCAAATGTTTTCTTTTAGCTTTCCTCAAAACCGTAGCAGCCAAACTACACACGACTTCAGTGGATTCTGTTCAAGCTTCCTTGTATAAGCTGTATGGCTTTCTTGTAAGTGTAGCAAAGAAGAGAAGCTGCACTACATAGTAAAAATCAGTGTAGTATGTCTATCTGCAACTTTGATTTGGGTGGGAATATCACAGAAAAGTGCAGAAGAGATATACTTTGGAAAAACAGATTAAAACACATGGCAAGCGATAGAAACAGACAGATTCCTAACTCAAAATAAAATAAAATAAAATAAAATAAAATAAAATAAAATAAAATAAAATAAAATAAAATAAAATAAAATAAAATTAGGTCTTCAGAAATAATTCCATCAGCTGCAGTTACAGAATCTGGTTTTGGAAGGCATGAGATGTTTAGATGATGGAAAACTTAAATAAGGAAATCATCCTAATCCTAAGTATTGCTTTGTTATATCATTTGGCTAAATTAGATCATCTGTACCAACAGCTGCTTTCTGTGCACTCCCAAATGAGCACAAATAACAATATTAATCTGTCTTCTTTTGTTTTGTTTTGTTTATTTAATGGGATCCAATGTCAAAATCATTATTTTTTTAAATCTTGCTAGAATCATAGGAAAAACATTCAGTGGGAGGAAAATAATTAAGGAGAAAATAGGTATATGAGATCAAAGATTTCCTTCCCCCCCACCCCCTCCTCCCCCCAAAAATAATAATAATAATAAAAAAAAAAAAGATTAAAAGCAGGTCTTGATTTCATCATGTAAGTCTAAGATACATTGTTAACAAGAATTTGCTTTCATTTAATGTCTTTATAGTACAAATATCTTGAAAATACAACTCCCCTTAACCTTATGTACTTCTATGTAGCAAACAAACACATTTAAAAACTTGGTGAGGGAGTGGTAGCTGGCTAAATAAATACATAGAAACTCCAGTGTTTTGTCATGTAACAAACTATAATAACACTTCAAAGTTTTGGACAGATTTCCTTATATTATTGGTTTAGGGTGTAACTGTGTGGAAAATTGTAAATGTTGTCTTTTGGAATTTACTTTACAACCCTTTGTAATCTTCAGCTATATTTATAGCTTTAAGTGGGAAGAAATCAAAATTAAAGAGGCCTGCTTGCGCATCCTTTGTAATCAAATGCTTTTCCCATTTCTCCTTAAAATAAAAGCACAGCCTGCATGTTTGGCTGCCTTAGGAGACCACCCGAAGAGTTTACAAGTCATGACCTAGGGCAAACTATCACTGTGGAAGAGCGTTAGCTTCAGGAACCTACAGAAAGGAGTCATGGATAAACTGGGCCATTTTTGTGGGGAGAGTGGGGCTACTTTGTTTCGAATAGGAAGATTTAACCAGAAAGAAGAGGGAAATGGGGAGTTTTTCTGGCCTAGGGATAAAACATGAGCAATCAGTTGATCCTAAGGCGCTGGGATTGACACTTTCATGGTTCACCAGTGTACCAGAGCAAGCCACCCTCACAGCCCGCTCCCAGCCAGAGCTTGCAGGCCTCCTTGCAAGGCCATGGTGGCCCCATGCCTGACTGTCCCCTGCTCCTGGTCCCCCCGCTGACTCTGCCGTGACCCCTGGGGCTCAAAGCAAAGAAACAAGATGCTCAAAGCAAAGTTTTATAAAGAGAAGGGGTTTTTATTAGACCAACTGCTCCCATTGGCAAAAGTAGCTAGGCTTCAGGGCACACAAAACCTTCAGGTTTGTGCAGCTGTAGAAAGGTGTCACAGGTACATCAATGACAAGAACTCCGTTCTGCTGAAAACTCTTGGGCTAAGACTTGAAAGCTGTTGCTACTGAGGGAATATCCCTGGGGAGCAAAATGTTTTTTGGGGTAGTATAGAGGAGCCTTACCAAAAGAGGTTCCATCTTTTGGTATATTGAAAACCATCATCACCTCATTTGCTGTAATAGAAACAAAAGTAGAAGTGCACAGACAGGACACAGATCTACCTCCCACAGCAGCTTTGGAAATGTCCCAGAAGTGCTTGTAAGAGCAGCTGGGTATGCTGCAAAAGAAACAGAATAGGAAAGTTTTCCAGAATTTCAAGTTTATTGCTGGCTAACCTAGGCTCTATTGATCAGATCACAGCTGCATTTCGTTTAAATTTTATTCCTTTATATTTTGACTGAACTCTCGTTGTTGTCTGCTCATTTGTTTTTTCCTAAACAGCACACAGCATCATGGAGTATGGAGTCCAGCTCCTGCCTGAAAGACTTAAGCAGGTCATATAATCCCATTTATAAATTTTTCAAGCTTTCATCTTAAAAGAGTTTTTTTTTTTGTTTTGTTTTGTTTTGTTTTGTTTTGTTTTCCTTCCATCCATACTCTTCTAGTGAAGCTATTACAGTACTTAATGTCCCTAACAATTTGAAACTTTTCTAATTTCCACAATAAATTTTCATGGCAATATACTCAGGTGACTGTACCCTGATTTTGAGTTCTTCTTTAAGTAGCTTTCCTTTTGATGTTTTTTGTGTCTTCCTTTATCCGCAGTGTGTTTGGAGAGCAATGATACACCTTTTCTCAGATTTTCCTTAAATAAAAAAAACAAGGTAATAAGCTAAATAAGTTATATCTTTTTAATCTATTCTATCAAGATTGTCATTTATTTTATATAATTTCAGAAAAGGTCATAACAAATTCTTACATAATATCTTGCACACTTGTCTGTCTGTAGGAAAAGCTAATTTTATTCATAGTTTAATCTCCATGGTAGTACATAATTCAGCTTCAACAGAGGAATTTTTTTTTCCACCTAAGTTTCTTTTCTAAACCGTGAATTATTAGCGGCTAGTAAAAATTCCTGTTAGTAATTCCAAAGTGTACAACCTTGCACTTTGTACATTTTAACCTCATCCTCTTGCTGTAACTGAAGTTCAATGACCTTTATGATATTCCAAGCCTTTTCTAGTTTGACATTGCCTCCAAACTTTGTCATCAGAAAATGTCATAAGCACACACTTATGCTGTGCCAAAATTAGCTATGACACTATCCACTATTTTTAGTCCCCATATTAATCCTAGAGAACTCTGCTGGTAACTTGCCTCCAAACATACACTTCCCTTTTTAATGCAACAGGTTGAATCTTTGCATTTTTGCCCTAGTAACGAAGATAGTACAAACTATCCAAAACAATGGAATTTGTGTTTTTCTTTGCAGTTTTGATCTGATTCCATTTAATTTCCCACCTCTAAATTCTTATTTTCTCTTACAGAGTAGGCTTTTTCCCATTCTAGGCTAATTTTTCATAGCCTAATATATCAAATGGTTTAATAAGGTCCATCAAAGTTAGGCCTACTTTTTTTTTTTTTTTTTTTTTTAATTTTAACTAGAAAAATAAAGAGCTGTTTTGTATTTGTTTGAAAGAAGGCAGATAGTTAGTTCTCATACAGTCTGCTTCCCATAACAGGATTTTTCTTAGTCTTCGCTTTTTTTTTTTTGTTTTGTTTTTTTAATATACATTTTCCTTGGTGTCTTAATTATTCCTTGCTATGCTGTGTTTTAAAGCCCTGTATACTATTAAAGTCTGTTTAATAGTCTTGTAGTTTACTGGGTTACTTCCTCTTCTCTTCCCATACTATATTTGCTCATCTTTAGTAATATTATACAATACTTGCCTTGTTTGCTGTATTAACCAGCCTTCTGCTTTTCAGTTCACTATTTAAGACACTGCAACACTAGTAGACACTGTAACTGATTTTTTTTTTTAATTGTTATTCCAAAAATAAGCTGTGAAATTGGTACTATGCTATTAAGAGAAGAACTGAGCTGCCTAAAGAAACAACTATACAAGCAAATTATGCCAGCTAATATATGAGGAAAGATTACCTCACTCATAGGTGTACGTGGCAGGAGAGAGGGAGGAGCAGAGCGATGAGTGATGGGTCTCAGTAAATGTCACTTTTTTGTTGTTTTCATTACCTTATCTTTCTCAGACATGTTTTCTAATTAACACATGCTGGTTTGTCTTGTTTCTACATGAAAACACAGAAGATGATTAAACTGCACAGAAAACAGGAATGGTAATGGCTTAGCTGGTTCAGCTTCAACTAAACCCAAGTACTGAATTGCTCTAACATCTTGCTATCTACAAACAGGGGAGGTCTTGCTTTGTCTTCCACCTTTTTCCTTCTTCCCACTGATGCTGTCTTCTCTCCTTCCACCCAGCTGCTCACAGCCAAGCTCTATTAGTCCCTTTCTTGTCCTTGTCCTAGTGCTCATTGGACTCTTTGTGAGCAGGTACTGATCACTAACATGGCACAAATCCATCAAGAACACTTTCTTCTCTGCCATACTTCTCAAAGTAGCATGTATGCAGTCTGAGATCCAAGAGATTCACCTTCTTTTTATTAAACTAGTTCCTTTTTTTTTTTTTTTTTAAAGGTGAATTAATTTCAAAATTAAATTAGAAAAGCTGGAGAAGACATGTACCTTAAGTTATAAAAACAGTCATTTACATTTTGGTTAAAGGCAGGCTCTCTACCTTTAATGGTAATGACATAAATGGTTTAAAAATGACTGAAACTCCTCTACCTTATTTAAAGCACACTGTTTCTTTCCAAAAGGAACTTAGGAAAGAAGTGTTCTTTTAAAATTAGTTATGGTAGAAAGTTTACTCTCTGTGAGTGGTAATAAGGACATAAATAGGACTCATTTGGCTGCTTGCCTAATGGTCAGCAAACCCACTGGGGCTGTATCTAAACTAGGGAATAAAAAGAGGAGGCTTGCTGTAACTGTATCTCAATTAAGTTAATCGCTGAATGCCCTGAATGCTTGTTTTCTTTGCTGTTGGAGGTCACCGTGATTTACCATAACAATTACTAATCAGCTTAGTTTGAGTCATTCGTCTCTTTCATATGCTATGTTCTTAAAAGATGTCACTTTTTTCAGTCGTTTATATTATCTTGACCTTCTCAGATACATTTCCTAATTAACGCGGGAGGGTTTTTTTTTCCCATTATCTACCCCAAAACAAGACAGGAAAGATGCATCAGCTGCACAGTGTTTTACTGAACAACTTTCCGGAGACTGTTGTCAGAATTTGCAAAGAGCACAAGGAAAAAAAAAGATCAGGACATTCCCATAAGGAATGGTACAAATCCTACCATGTAGCAGATATTTGGGCTTGAATTTTTCTGTGTTGGCATAGCACCGGAGAACTGAAATCTCTAGGGCATCTTAAACTGTCTCCTGCATATCTAGTATTTTATGTGAAATATAAAACTTGGGCTTTAGATCTTCACAACATCCAAGCTAATTTTGAAAATACCATTCCAGAGTGAAACAATAAGTTCATTGTTTGTCCTATGCTGGAGAAAGGGATCGTGAAGGAGAACAGCAAAAATTTCAAGAAGGAATCTGAACTCCTGCTCGTTGAGAAAGGAACTGGATTTTCCCTTGCTATATCCTCTGTAAATGAAGTCATTTAGCATTCCCCGTAATGACTTCAGGGGAATCTGATTTCTGCTTAGCAAAGGAGGCACTTCAAGGTAAAATTGCTGTGAAGCAACCATTTATCTGGAAATATGGAAGGTCTTAATGTTCCCACTAGGCTCTGACTCTCCCATGACTGTCTTGACATGACTGTCAAAGCCTTGGCCCCAGGTACTTTGGAGCAGTTTCTCCTGAAGCCAGAAGGCCCACAAAGAAAGCTCTTCTTGTCTGACACCTTCCTTTTTTTAACAGCGGTATTCAAGGAGATACAGTGACTTATTCTACATCTTTGCAAACAATGTCTCTCGGATGATGTTTTTTGGTTAAATTCCTCCTGAAATGTGAAGAGATGGTCAATGTCTGCTATTTCAGGGACATGCCTATTAAGGCAGGAGAAGGCCTCTCTTTCCAGGGGCACCAGTTAGGCCGATCAAAAGGGCCACAAGCCTGCGGGTTTCCATATTGCCAAAGAATTCATTTTGCTTCAAAGTTGTTTTATTTTTAAACCACAGTGAATCAAGGGCTTCAAATATAAGGTGTGAAGTGAGAGATTACAGATTCTGAAGGGAGGGCTGTCTTGTCTAGATGTACCACAAGGGCTGCTGTAAATGTTAGGTCTACTATAGAGTCTTTCAAGCTAATGGCCTGAAAATTGTGGTCTTAGATGGAAAGGGCGAGGCCGAAGAGGGGAGCAAAGGAAATTATCCAAACCTGCTGAATTTTGTACTAACAAGTACCAAGTGTGGAGAAGTGTGTGTGAGCTACTTTGGATCAGGACAGCTGACCATCACTGTGTCTCCTTCAGTCAGAAGACACATTGCTCTGCTGCCTCAGAAGAAGATCATCCTGCTTTTAGTTCTCAGCACTGCGACTCCTCTCCTGTGTGAAGCTGTGGAAAACCACCTGCTGGATCTCGGCTACATTTTTTTCTGAGTAAACAGCATGAAAAGCTCGCATTGTTTGAAGTGCAGGGGAAGGTGGGAAAGTCTGTGAGAAGTTTGTTTGTGTTCTCCATGTCAAACAAATTGTTCTTCTGTAGGAAAGAACTGGCAGCCAACATTGTGCCTTGAGCCCTCTCATGACACGGTGTCTGTAGGGAAGAAATGACTGGTTTTATGGTTTGGCTGAACACAAAAGTTCAGCTTCTGTATCTACACCTCCCTATACACTTAAACAGTCACAGAGATGTTTAAAAGACAAGCATGTAAGTTACTTATCATGGCTTTCTCTTCACTTTTCTTCTGTTTATGTCAGGTGAGCCCATCCCTGCTTAGTTACATCTCTGGGAAATTTTCCAAGAAATCGACAAAATTCTCTGAGAAGAATGTGTTCTCTGAGCTAGAAAAGCTGCATTAAACTGTACTTCTACAATTTCCAATTACACAGGAAGATTATGGAGGACATTGTCATATGTCAGATCACAATAAAGCTTTATAGGCTGCTGTGTAAATATACACAGACTGGTTCTTGATGTGGTTTCCCACAATAGTTGCACTAGGCTTTCATCTGGTGTAATTTTCGCTGAGTGCTGTAATGACAGGTTCCACAGAGCTCGCCTCACTCATTTTTAGCTCTGTGAAACCAAACTAGAAAAAAAAAAAAAATCAGAAGGGAACAGCCAGTAGCTAAAAATGGACTCTGAAAAAAAAAAAAAAAAAAAAAAAAGAACTTTCGCTGCTAAATCCTCTCTCTGCACACTAGGGACTGGTCACTATAGCTCTGCTGTAAAACCGTATGTATAGACAAATGCTTAGGATGCAAGTAGATGGAGACTGCTCCAGCCACACGAGGCAAGGTGAACGTGAGTGGCAGCAAGAAATGAGGTAGTTTTGTGATACGGGTCAGCTGAAGCAGATCAAAGCTACCAGACACAAAGGCTCCCGATCACATGGAGCCACCCCCACAGCAGGTAGCCAGCTGTTCATACACAGCTTTGAAACCACGCTCTGGATGAAGTCAAGTAGCAGCTTTACCAAGCTAAGGAACTCCAAGCAATGTGAGCTGAAACAGTCTTAACGTGTTTGCTATGAAAATACTATTGCTAAATCAAAAAAAAATGTAGTAAAACAGTAAAGGTGCTCTAAAGGATAAGTAAAAACTTAACAAGCAGGATTAAAATGATTCATTTAGAAGGAACTTCATTTCCATCTCTGTCTGAATGTATTTTTGGTTAATTAGAGGAGTTTGAGATAATACATAACACAAACAAGAAATAACTTTATTGCCTGTCACGACCCTTCTGGTGATAATTGCAGGATTTTCTGTGAATTTTGCACTTTTGAATTTTGCACTTTTCTGTGTAAAATTTCCACCCTGTTCCGGTAATAAGATCACGATCTTCACTCTAGTGCATTGCCAAGCTCCTACAGAGGGAAATTTGAAACTGCCTTACCTCAGTGTAGTCAGTATAGTTATTTAGACACATTAGGGTCAGAGCTCAATGTAGAAGCACTTGTTTATTTCCCTAAATCATCAGTGAATATGTTAACACTGGAAGTGTCACAATGATGTTTATGGAGTACTGACACTTGTCTCTAAAATTTAGTTGGGAAGAACAATTTTCCTGAAAAGACAACTATATATGAAAGCCTACAATGCAAGTAATTTTCTCTTGATCATCTGCTTTTATTTCCAGACTTACAGAAGATTGAGATGGAAGGCTTTTTATAAAGGAAAATTTGGATATGAATACAGTGATGATTCTGCCAGAGGTACACCTCACTTTACAAATTCAAAGCTTTCTTTGTCTTCTACCTTATTTAACTTCTTCCGTTATGCTTCTTTGTCCTTCCTATCCAAATGTTCTCTTTTTTCCAGTTACTCTGAGCTTAATTTTTCCTTCTCTCATAACATCTTGAAAGATGATTCTGCAGCACACTTTTCTAGAGAACAAAAGCATACTGTTGAAATGTTCTTTTTCTTGCATGGTTGTATTTTTTTCCTATCATTACAATCCAACTCTGAGTAATAGTGTTAACGTGAAAAATTATTCATCACAATAATAAATCTCCTAAAATTTCTCTAATTACTATTAAACACTCTGCTGCAAACTACTTGAGTCCTTTGTAAATTAACATGTACATTAATATATTTTAAATGCTGAGCATGGATTTTAAAGGCCATACACAAATATAATCTATATAAGGATTTAGAAATGCCAAGCAAAATGTGGTCACATCTGTCAGGACCAACTGAAACACAATGAAATACAGGAGTTAACGCAGCCACAAACCAGGTCAGTCTGCTCCTTGGACACTTACCAGACTGTGCTGTTTGCTCCCAGTCCACTGGGCCTGGCATGTGTTAGGTTTCTGCAGTCTGAAGAGACTCCAGGTCCTCCACTTGTGTTTGTATTGTGAGGTGCAAAGTAATGCTCCCTTTGAAACTGAACATACAGTTCAGCAAACTGACTCCTGTGCCTATTGTTGACTCTCCAGACTTCTTTGTTGTTTAAACAAACTTTCAAGAAGAATTTGTTTTGCATAGACAATTCTGGGTCGTGTTTTTGTTCTTTGGGCATACACAGATGTGACAGCAAAGCCTAAGTGAGCTACAAAAAGAACTAAAATATGATCTGTCGTTACTTGTAAGGTACCAAATTTATTTGTGAGAAGACACTATCTAAATACAGTGTGCTTTTCTCTTTCCCATAACTAGAAGTCTATCATTTCATTGTGACTGCACTCCCTCCAGCAATTGCTCTACCTACTTTGGGTCAAAATGCTCATCCAGTAGATTAGTTCTTCCTACTTTTTAAGCTCTCAACTTCTCTGTCATAAAACTTTTTGTCTTTTTCACCACCTTCTGCAACCAGGTGATATGTGGTTTAAATGCCCCATCCTTTCCTCCCTTTGCAGACTAGAAAGGGTGTATCGTCATACAAGCCTCTCCTTGTCCAAAAGATAATAGCCAAAATGTTATGATCTTATGCCAACTTCCCTTGGAATTCTGCTTCAAAATGCAGGTAACAAAATGACACGTGGCTTGGAGTTTGAAGTCCAAGATAAGCACAGCTCATAAACAGAGAGCCTACTCCAATCCTTGTAACTGCTCCATGATTACAAACGTGCTCCAAATAGACACTGTACATTCATAGTGATGTGTGACAGTCACCCAGATTATCGGATTGGATTCTTTGCTAAAGGAAGCCGAGGTTCTTATTTCAGGCTGTGTACATGCCCAGTGGCTCTAGGTGGACAGTGAAACTGAAACTGAAGTTATCAAGCTTAAGCCTTCGTTATTGTGTCCTTTCTTCTTGGTATGAAAGTAAGTTATTGCGTTTTGTGCAAATTGGCAGAACATTTTTGTTTGTTTTTGGTAAAAATCTGTAAAAAAAAATGATTTGGTAAACTAACCTGAAGGCAATGAACTGAAAAATATGCTGCTTCCTAGGTTCTGAATGGTAAAAAGAACAAAAAAATGAACACGACAAACATCTCACAGTAGTTGCTGCCTGAATATTCATCAGGAAGCCAGAAGTCTGTTCTGAGCGCAGCCAGTGCATAATTTTGCAGCACAGCTCTCACCATTCGATACTGGGGAGAAAGCCTGACAGAATCCGAAGTGGCAGGAAGGTTACAACCACAAAGAAAGGTTCGTAATAAGGACACAGCTTACAGTAATGATTCATTCTTACCGAGGTACGTTACAGGCTGACATTTCAGGAAAACTTTCCCACCAGCTATATACCGTATCTCTTAGTTTCTTTGCTTCCTTCTCTCTCTCCATTCTCCACACGGCAATGAAAGGAGCTCTTTTTACCCTTCTCCCACCTCGCTGTGTTCTGATCCAAAGGTCTCCAAGGCATCATTCCTGGGGCGATGTTTTTCAGGATTGCTTCCCCCCGTTCAAAGCTGCAGCTTTGCTGAACAGACAGGTACCAGCCCGGAAACATAATCTGCTGTCACCGAATGAAATGTCAGATTCTGGATGCAATCCCATCTGGTTTGCTCGCTGAATAGCTTGCCCAAGAGATTGCTGAATCTATTTCAGACAGTAACAACAACTCTAGACCTTTTTCCAGGGGTCACCCTTGTGATCTTGTTTAGCTCTACGGTGAGGGGCCTTTAGTGACTCAAAAGATTATTCCAATGTGATCTCAAAGCTGAAAAGGATTAAAAGGTCTCTGTTTCGGAGACCTGTATAAAACTCCCCCTCCCATTTTTTACCTTGTTTATAGTGGTAAGAAAGAACTTGTAAAGAGACAGAGAGGAGTCTGGGTCACTAGATAAATGGTTTTGACCAAAATTGACTGTGTCCTCAGGAGGAACTGCTAAACTGCTTGTGCTTATATTGTTGTTTTTCTCCAATTTCAGATCTGCTGGTGTGTCTGCCAGCATAGCAGCATATTGTTCCTGAACATCAAAAGGAGTAAAAGGATATAGACGATTACTCCAGCATTTAGAGATTGATCCTTAGCTGCTGGGCTGAAAGCCTCTTAAAAAAGGCTAAAACCTTCAGCTCCTTTTGATTTGATTAAGGGCACTAATCATCTAGTCCAACTTCAGTCAGGGAGAGATCTGGGTGCAAATGCTTCACAGGCTGGTCTCTGCCTTCCTCTGACCACAAGCTGAGATGAAAACCTGTCCTGGACACTGAGGTGCAAAAAGTGGGTGTGAAGCAACACCAAAACAGCCTGCAATGGTTCTGCCATAGCCTGGGTTGGTAAAGCACCCTGTTGCAGACTGAGGCAGTTATGTTGGTAAAATATGAGCTCCAAGTTCCCTTGTCTTGAAAAAAGACTTCCAGTTAAAGCTGCTTCAGACTTGCACATCTGGCAAATATATTTTTTTTAACCTTTATGAAAATGTCTGCAGTTTGATAAATATTTTAGAGTACAGGAGAGTTTCGCCTGTTCTTCACTTGAGTCTCTGGGATTAAATGCCTTATGAACTGTATTAGAAATGTGTTTTGAGTCTCTGTTAGCTTGGGCCTTTGGGTGTTCTCCACTGAAATATATTTTATAATTCACTACTGGTAAATGTCATCACAGTAGGATAACTTTATTTCGTGCACTTGACATAATAATACTTAGGATATAAAAAAATCCCTAATTTCAAAGCATTTTTCTCAAATTAAGGAGTTATAAAACAGTAAAAAGAATCATTATTCATGTATTATACAACAGGAAACTAAAACACAGAAAGATAAGCTCAAAACCTTTAGAGTCAAGTAGTAATTTGCAGACCTATTTGAAGTGCTCTGTTTGTCAAGGATGGTTAGCAGCTATGTGGCTTTATAGGTTCTAGGTGCTCCTCCAAAATGCATGTCAAAATGCCTGATATTGGACAAAAAATAATGGAGGTGTGATGTATAAATGTCTTTTTCCCTGCAAGTATACATTGTGTGATCTTTGTCCTGTTTTCCCACAAGTTGATCGTGGTCTTCTTGAATCCTTTAATGTACTTTTTCAGTGGAGATTGTTATGAAGCTATCTTTCAAAGCTTGGTGGCTCTGTGATAGCTCACCAATCTGTTAGAATCTGTGTGTAGCTGTGAAACTTTCACACAAAATGCTTTTTCAACCTTTTAAAGTTATTATGGGCAATATTTGATTCTGAATCATTTCGTTTCTTGCTAGTTCCCCTTAGAAACATTAAAGTTTGAAAGTCTGTGTATTTGACAAAACTGCTAAAGACAACGATGATACCTTTCCTTAGAATTTCTTCCAAATAAATCATTTTTGGGGTTAATATCAGCTCAGTCACAGTCTTGAATTATGCCATTGTTTCCTTGGCAAACAGTCAGGCTGCTACTGTTGTTTCCAACAGGTGGGTATGGCCGTGACACAGTACTTTATTTAGCAGTCCAAAAATGTTTTCAAGTTGAGATGGAGATTTTGTTCCTAAACGTCTTATACTTAGGGGATGGATTTGCATGCGGAGAGTAATAAATTATTGAAAAGCACTCTAATGGTTCACTTTCCATTTGCAACAAATCAAATGACTGGAGAAGAAATTATATTAAAATGTTCCTGAAAAAGGGCTTTACTCATTAAGAAAATCTGTTTGTATTCTAACGACAAGAACTATTAGTAAGCTAATGATGCAGGTAGTGAGTAGAAAAGTGGTAGAACTGTTGTAGCTGGTGAGAAAACAACTCAGTAGCACAGAGACATAGGAAATTACTCTGCAATGTACAATTTATTTACTTTAGTTGAAAACTGTCTACTAATGGGAGGAACGTCCCTTTCAGCAGTACTGATTTGATGAAACATTCCTAGGGATATTGTGTCCTAGGCTTGTTGGTAAGTGTGGAAGTCCTCTGTGTGTCCTCTTTCCTGTGAAAACAAGCTGTTCAGGTTCACTTTGTTCCTCAGCTCATCTTTCCCCCTTGGCTCAGAGCTCAGAAGAGCTGGTCCTTTGGCTTTAGGGTAAGAACCACTGCCTACTTTTTCTTTGTCTCTTGCTCAGCTGAGAGGACCTGTAACTGCTCACCCTTCTCCCACTTTTCTTCCCTAAGCACATTCCGATCTGCCTGCCTGATAACCTTCTTTTGCTCCATTTTTAATCATAGAGATCTCACCAGGTCTAGTTTATTTGCAGGATTACCACAAGTTTTTTTTTTTGTTGTTGTTTGTTTGTTTGTTTGTTTGTTTTCCCTCATAACATCACATTCAGAGATGTGGGGAAAAAAAGTCAAATTAACTAGCACCCCTTGAAAATGTGAAAATGTCAGCACTCACGACAGAGTACAAGGAAAATCACCTCCAAAGACAGTTATCTTTAGAAGTCTATACTTAGCTCTCCTGCAATGTTCATTCGTTATGTTGTTAACAGCAAAGAACAAAACAAAACAAAACAAATAATCCCCAAAGCAGAAAATCGCCAAGCAGGACAGCAACAGCCTGAAGTATTTCTTATTCGTTGAATGACCTCTAGTGGTCATTCTCTAGAGGCGTTGTGTATTTATTTTTTTTTTTTCCAAAATACGGAGCACGAGTATCAACTTTTCAAACCTGTGCACTATGCACTTTTGCTCTACACCTGGAAGGCTTCCTTGTGGTACTGTTAGAATTGCATTTCAACTTTTCACTGCACAAAGCGAGCACTTATCACCTCGGTGGGAGCTCTAAGGCAGGGTCTAGTAGCTGTGACTGCCCCTTGCTAGCCACTGCCTCCCACAACCTACCCCTCCTGAATTTTGGGAGAGATGGCCTTTTGTAGGACAGCACAGAGCTGCTGTCTGTCCTGTCACCTTGTGTGCCATCTGTGCAGCTTCTCCTAACATCGCTGCATTACCTGGCGCCGGCAGCGGCCGTCATCTCTCGCTGCTGGCCAAAACAGATCAAGGCTGACCCCTTCATCCCGAACGCTGATGGCACACGGACTGGGTTTATCTGTCGAAAGAGCAAACTCAGCAGAGGGCATGCTGGCAACACAATTGGGCAGAGAGCTCTAATCCTCGGTATTGTGGGCCATGAAAAGAAATCTCGGTTGAATGTTCAGCAGCACATCGGAAAACAAACGGCATTCTCATCACCAAGGATTTTTGTTAGCAATTCTGCTGATCTTTCTGTGGCTTCCTTAAAAAGCCGGGCTGGATTGTTCTTCTGCAGGACATACTCATCAATCCAAATACTAAAGAACTTATTAAAAGCTTTTGCTGAAGACAGAGAGTGGGTTCCCAGAAACATCTCTTGTGTTACCATCTTTCCCAGATTTGGGAGCTATATGGGACTCCTGCATTTGTGTGTTTTGTATGGAGGTGAACATATGCTGTCTGCAAGCACAAGCTGCATTACAGGTGAAGTATCCACACGTTAATTTGGGTAATCTCAGGTAGCAAGTTAAAGTTGGCTTTGGCTACAATCTTTCCCACTGCACAAACATCATGGCAGAAGGAAAACAGCACCTCCAACAGGAGACCACTCAGTAAGAAGCACCATGGTTAGGAGCCATTAGAGGCTGCTTCATTGCCCCACTTTCAGTGTTGAAAAATACTTGGGAAAAGCTTGAGAGAAGCACTTTATCTGTTTAAAAGGCATTCTCACCAGAATGGTGTCAAAAGAAGAAAAGTTTTTGTGAGAAATAATGTTTGGAAATGATCGCAATGGAACAGCAATAAGTCTTTTCAATGTAGGCAGCATCATCTACATGAAAGGTGATAACTGTCTCAAATAAAATGCAAAACTGCAGTCTGCCTGCAGGACTACTGAGTCACGCTGGAATATACGCATGTTTCTGTGAACGTCATGTCACTGGAATTTGATCAGAATGCTTACCGGGGGGGAATTGCAATATTTAAGGATTTTTTGCCCTAATTGCTCGTTTTATTGAAGGTGTCTACAGTAGGTGGATCCACAGAATCCTTCATTAATGCTGTTTTCCTTCTTAGAAATAAGGTAATGTGCATTTTGAAGGTAATACTTCTAGCTAACACATTTCTGGTTTTGTAAATCAGTCATACACAAACAGATGACCAGTCTTTAACAGCAGAATATTTTGACTCTAGGCTGAAGTCAAGCCTAATTAGTAGGGCTTAGGGATATGGTTTAGTGGGGACTGCTAGCGTTAGGTCAGAGGTTGGACTCGATGATCTTGAGGTCTCTTCCAACCTAGAAATTCTGTGATTCTGTGATTCTAATTCAGACATTCCTTTTTTATTATAATTGATGCCTGGAAGCTTCTCAAAATACTTGTCTATTTCTGGACATCTTAAAGCCTGATTTAGCTGTGTTGCTTCAAGTGACATATTGGGATAGTTTGCCTAGTGAAACACTGTATTAAAAATATCAGACATTATAATTTTTCAATATTTTGATTTTTGATTAATTTCTTTTTTTAAAAAAAAATCTTTTTTTTTAATTTTTTTTTTTTTAAAAGCTGATTATTTCTCCTGCATTTCTTTAGAATATAACCTAATTGAAAACAACTCACCATTTTCCTATTTTTGTCAGTAGCTCAAATTTCCTGAAGATTAAAACTTGAGGGTACCTACATTTCTGTTACAGTACCGCGTATCTCCGTTAGATAACATAGTACACACTGAGACTTATACTATGTGTTTGGGATTGATTGGTATTAGAGAGTATAACTGCTGGCCATGCAGAACCTGGCTATAGATAATTATTCTCCAAAGTCTTCTTTCCTTCAAAGATATAGATAATTATTCTCCAAAGTCTTCTTTCCTTCAAAGTCCTTTTGGGGTCTCAGACTGGCCAAAGTTTTAGCACATATTGTCACTTCTGCCCCTTCTTCTCTTACCAGACAACACTTAGCAAGGACACAGGTGTACTGCACATTAGATCCAAAGAGAACAGTTGCAAGAACACCTGTTACCATGAAAACTGTTTCTGAACTCAAGCAGATTAAGAAATAATTTATTAGCAATTTATCAGAGATTGGTTATTAATTTGAATTTCACTAAGTGCTCCCATACAAATTTGCTTTTGAAGTCCTGGAAACACTTGGCTTGCATATCTAAATCAATCCACTGGGAAAGGTTTCGGAGAAGTGGAGCTTGAACTTACAATGTATGCAGAGCTTACACATAACCTAACAAAGAACTCAGATGCTCTGCATTTTCTCCAAATCTTTGTATAAATTATCACGTCTTTACTTCCTATATTTAAAGAATCTTTTTCTCATCTCCCTAACAGTCTAAGAAGGCTAAGATGTTAGAGCCAAAATTCATGGGCCATTCTGGATGGACTTCTACATCTATCTTCTGTACACCAAAAAAAAAGTCTACGTTTTCACTGAAACAGTGTTGACAAGAACTGAGGAAATTGGCCCATGTTTGTGCCAGTAGCCTCAGTAAAACATGTAAATATTGGTGATGACCTGATCTATCTAATCTACATGTGTGGCTTTACGATATAGCTTGTATCTTAACACACCATATGCACATACATGGGTATACCTTATTTTACAACGTTAGCATAATCATAAAAGGTGATCTAAGAACTGTTCATAAATGTGTTTTTATTGCTTTCACTATTATGTCATTGCTCTGATCACAAGTGTCTGTATCTGCAGTCACACCTCATATTTTACTACCATATGGTCCATTCATAAGTTTTCTTGCAATATATTGAGGAAGAGATCACGCAGCTCCCTGCCTTCAGCCTGTCTGAGCAGTATTGTGCATAAAGCCTGATTAAGACAACTCCATTTTATTGTCTTGCGATTTTCCAGGCTGCAAATACAGTTGCCTAAAAATCTGTGCTCAAAGCCTTCCTTTCTCACCCTTCAAATCTAATCTAACAGTTTCTTTGTTTCTTTAGAAACTAGCTGGAAAAAAAAAAAAAATATAAAAATCCCCTTATAGGATGGAGCTACTTGCCAGCAAACAGCTGGGCAAGGCAAAACCCCTAAGGAGAGCATTTAAAAAAGTTCAGTGTCTTGCTCCCAGTCACTATGTGAGTATTAAAAGGGATCCAAATGTAGCTGTAAGAAGTCATTCGCATCATTAAGGGAGCTGCCTGTGTTTTCTGATTTAATTCACAACTTTTACACACTTCTGTCTTCCCATTAGTGTCTCACAGACTGCAAAATGAACAGTACCAATCTGTATTAAATACAGTTAGAACAAAATAACAGTAGAATCTGAAACAGAAGTGTGTGATTGCAAATAACATGTAGAATTACTCTTAAGCCACAGAAAACAGTATTATGCAACGTACAGTTAACCAAGCCTGCCTTAAATACAATTGAGTAGTCAACAGGGAGAAGCTCCCAACTCACTGTTCCACAGCACTATGCTAATGCTCTTTCCAAGCTTGGGAGAGCATTGTATGAGAGATTTTGCTAATTAAAATCCAGGCCCCGTCTCTGTCACTGTTTGCCACGGTCTGAATGTTCCTGTACAGGGAGGGATCATCTGTTGAAGGATTATTGGATTATTTGCAGGATAGCATGCTGTACAACCTTCCTACTCAAGTCAAGCCTAAGCAAATAACTTCAATCACCATATATCTTAGTTACATTGTGATAATTATATCTGACCTTCAAACTACCTGAGAGCATTTTTTTTCCTTTGGATTTCAGAGAGGTCATTTACCTTGCACAAGGATTTTAAAATCTCAATCCACATTTGAAAAAAAAAAAAAAAAAAAAGTGCTTTAAACCAACACCATAGTATCTTTGGAAAGATGTCTTTCTAATACAGCAGTGGAAACACATTCAACCACAAAGAGGGACTTTTAATTTCCTGTTTAAAATGTCAAAGAACAAAAAATCTACAGCCTGTAAATGGGCTAATGTTTGTACAGTAAATGCAATCGGTGTTAGTCAGCGCAGCATCACTTCCACCTTGAGATTAGCACTTAAGTGCTAAAGCAGTTTCTTTCCTGAACCAATACAAATGGTAATATTTACACAGTGAATTTCAACTCATGTTAGCACGACATCATCTCCACCTGAAGCGCTGTGCCTAAGCAGTTCCCTTCCTGAAGGAAGAATCCAAGAACTTGGTGGTTGTCATTTCATGTCAGGAGCCATTTCCCGGAGCACAGCACAGCAGTGGCCTTTTTCCTTGGGGCATCCTGTAAGGTGGGAGGTTCAATCGAAACAATTCTTGCCTTCCAAGTCACTCATGACCACATTGCTACCAGTGCCTACTGCTGCTGCTCGGAGTTTCCTTGACTCCATGCCAAAGCTTTGCAGCAAAGCCGTCTTTCTTCAAAGGAAAGGAAAGGAAGGTGTGGGGAGCTGGGTTGGCCTCTTCTTGCAGATAACCAGCGATAGAACTAGAGGGAATGGCCTCAAGTTGCACCAGGGGAGGTTTAGGTTGGAAATGAGGAAACATTTCTTCTCAGAAAGAGCAGTCAGGTGTTGGGACGAGTTACCCAGGGAGGTGGTGGAGTCACCGTCCCTGGGGGTGTTCAAGGAAAGGTTGGACGTGGTGCTTGGGGACATGGTTTAGTGGGTGATATTGGTGATGAACAGATGATCTTGAAGGGCTTTTCCAACCTTAATGACTCTGTGATTCTATGAAAGACAACAGACACAGCAGACACCACCTTGTGCCCGCTTTTCCTGACGGCTTTGGGGGGCTCCCACCCTCTTTGGCCGCCGGAGAGGACGGGGAGCTCTGGGTGCTGGCTGAATACAGGCAAACAGCCTCTTCTTGCTGGAATCTTCCCAGCTCCCACACGAGCAGGACTTCTTGTGCAGTCTTGTAAGTAAGCACGACTGTACCAAAAGGATTTATTTGGTTTTCAGTCACCCTGGGCTCGGCCAGCCTGCAATATCCTGGATTTCACCTGCTGCTGCAGCCAGAAGGTTGGGTGCTGCCTTCCCCATCCCTCACATCCCTCACATCCCCACACCTCAGCCCCCTGCAGACACAACTCTCCGCACCTCGGAGCCCCCCCAAACCCATTTTTTTGCGTGTTCACAGATAATTTAACACATAGAAAACACACAGCTCCTTCCAGCCTGCTCACAGGCGTAGAAAACGCTTTCATTTTTAATTTTTGCCCATTCAATCACAACGAGGACGCAGCTTCGGGCGCTGCGGGGTTGGTTTGTTTTTTTTTCGGGGTTGCTTTATTTTAATTCCTGAGGAAAAGATGACGGCGGGGCCCCTCAGGGGGGCAGCCCGGTGCCCGCCAGGGGCAGCCGAGAGCGGGGCTGCCGGTGACCGGCGGAAATGGCGGCGTCCCCCCGTCGCCATCTCCCGCCCGCGGGCGCGTCATGGCGCCGCGCAAGCGTGTGGCCGGGCTCGCCTTCCCCATGCGCCTCCCTCCTCCTCCTCCTCCTTTTTCCCCTTCTCCTCCGCCTCCTCCTCCTCCTCCTCCTCCTCTCGCTGCTTGCCGGCTCCTCCCTGCGCCACCCTCGGCCGGGCGGCGGCGACAGCGGCGGCTTGGACCGCCCGGAGCATCCGAAGGGAACGCGCCGCCTCGCCCTCCCTCCGTCCTCTCGCCGCCCCCGCGGCCATGGAGCTGCCCGAGAGCCAGTGCAAGAAAGTGAAGCTGAGCAACAGGGTGCCGAGCTGGGTGAGAGAGCGGGCGCAGGGGGAGAAAAAGGAGGAAAGAAGGAGAAGAAGGAGCGGGAGAGCCGCTGGGGGTGATGTGGCAGCGGGGATGAGGGGCTGCCCCTGCCCCGCGTCTCGTCCGGGGCGGCGAGGGATGGGGATGGGGATGGGGATGGGGAGGGGACGGTGGAGCCGGGACCCCAAACGGGGAGAGGAGACCCTTAATGGGGGGCGAGACCCTTAATGGGGGCAAGGAGAAGGGGGCTGCAGTTGTCGCTGCGGAGGAAGGAGGGCTCGGGAGGGCGATGTACAATGCGGGCTTTCATGAAGCCCCAGACTGAGGTCCTTTGTGCGGCGGGAGCTGTGTGGAAAAGCGTCGAGACAGGGCTTGGAAAAAAAAAAAAAAAACCCACAGCCAGAGCCTGCATTCTTGTGCGTGGGGATGGGGGCAGATCGGCTTACAGCCGACACCAAAATGAAGCTATTTAAGAGGCACGGTGCAGGCCTTTACCAAGAACGCTTAATACTTCTGGTGATGCAGGGCAGTAAGGAAGAAAAAAAAAAAAAAGATAAATAGATGTATGATTATTTTCAAGCCATGCTGAGCTGAAGCAGACAAGATATGCGGTCCGGAAGATGTTTGATATGTAAGGAACAGTGCAGAACCATCTTTGAAGCCTTGCTGTAAGCTGTGCAGGCCACAGATTTCTTACAAAAAGGCTAAGGAACGAGTCACAGCTGCCCCTAAAAAATGGGGAAGCTGTTACCTTACTAAAAGTCTTTCAGTAGAGACTGTGCCGTGCCAGCCCTCTTCCCGAGCCAGCGAGTTCAAACTTGCTTACAAAAGAGTATTTGGTAAATTACGTTCTGTCATTTTCTGTGAGGAAAAGGTGACATCAGGTGTCACGAAGAAGGTAGTGAAGTAAATCATTGCTGGGTGTAGGCGGTGAAGTGTCTTCAAAAGATACTGTATATCGTTTAATTTATCAGAGGCAAAATCGTGATGGATTTGCCCAAACCAGGGAGGGGACACGTTTAAAAAAAGTTGATTAACTGTTTGCTGAGCTCATCTGATGGTAGCCGGCCCTGCAGGATACGTGGCAAGCGGAGGAAGGCTTCCACCTCTTCCTTTTTCTTCAGAAGACCTCAGCTGAAGTGCTCTTTTTAATCCAGTAAATTTACTGGAAAAAAATATCCTGCTGATTCACACGCTCCACAGAAAAATGTTCAAATGTTCTGGCATTTCTGACTCCGCATCTGTTCGTCTGAGAGCAGAGTCAAAGCGACCTATTACACCCTGACGGAGTCGGCAGCCGTGAGGGGAGCCAGCAGAGCCGTATCTCCCGAAATTTGGGTATCTGGTCCTGTTCAAAATGCCCCTCTCTGTGGAACCCTCTGCGTGTGTTCGTCTGCTTGCCAAGCCCGCCTCTGAGCACAGCATACCCTGAATTACAGAGCAACACACAAGAGCACAATGGCAGTGTTTGTGGCTGGCTTGGCTGCAGGACTTGTGGAGCACATTCCCGAGCGTCGCTCTGGCTGCTGAGGTGCTAGGAATTACCTGTGAAACGAGGCAACAAGGACTTGTTCTGATTTTCCTTTCTGCCCGCATTGCTGGCTGTCAGTACTTCATTTTGGTCTCTTCCCTCTGATGCCAGCTAATGCCTCGGCTCCAGCGGTGGTGAGCAAGCTGCTTGTGGTATTGCTGCAGCAGTTTGCAAGTAAAGATAAAACTCCTCATAGTATGGTTATCACGGAGCTGCTTGTGTACCCAGTGCTTTAGAACTGTCTCTCTTTTTTCTGTCACTGATTTTTGAAACCGTCCCAGCCTTAGAACAGCTAGCAAAGAAAGCCTAGCGTAAATCAGGTCTGTGGAAGTGGCAGGAGAGCATGTGTTAGGCCGGTTGGGTGCTGCTCTGTGCAAAAGTGCTCAGATAACCTTCCTGTATCAGCATCGCTGTGGCAATCCGTGTTCCAGAGAGCAGTTAGGAGGATAAAAGTAAGATTTTTTTGCTGTAAATCTAAGTGGGAGAAAACATAACGCTATAAGCCATGGCAAAAAAAAAAAAAAGGATTGATGACTTAAAGTTTCTTAATAACTATAAAAGTCTTGTCGTTTGGGTATCACTTAAGGCTGGTCCTTTGTTTCTAAGCACAACTGTCCAAACCAAAGCACAAATTTCCAAGCCAGAATTGGAGGTGGTAATTACCAGAAGGCGTTATTGGCAGATCTTTTGGCCAGCAGGTCCTGAAACCTCATCTAGGTAGGCGGACGGACAGACTTTCAGCTGTAGTGCAGTTGTTCTAGTTTTTATGGCAGTAGAATTGTATGTTAGAACTGTTTCCACTTTGTTTCTCCTTGCTTGTGTGTCGAGGTAGACAAAATAAATGGGAAGCGTTCAGTCTGCTTAAGTTGCTGCCTCTATATTAAAGCGAATGGGTTGGAGACAACAAGGAAGATACCATTTGTTTGAGTGCTGGATAAATGCCATAAATGCCATAAAAACGCATTGTTATCAGGGAATCCCTGACTTGTAAGGGCGTACAAGTACAAATGCCCTAGAAAATATCGGGGATGATTGGGAAATGGAAAGGTGTTAGAGATACGACTGCATTATGGAGGTGGTGCTGAATGCCTCGCTATTGTTGGCGTATGGGAATTTTTAGCCTGGGGAATTCAGTGTCTTCTTAGAACAGAAGACTACAGAATTAGTGTGAGCTTCTTGGGTATGTATGGTTTCTATAGGAACTGTGCCTGTTCTTTACACTGTTCTGATGTTTCCAGCCTCAAAGCCGATGGTCTGAAGTCTGTGTTGCAGCCCAGGGAGTCGCTGCGTGGCACTGACGCTCTGCTTCCTGCGCCAGAGGTCCTGCTTTGGGCAACGTTAACTTTGCTGCTGGGTGCCTGCTGGAGCATCGTTTCGTAACTGCTCTGAAGTAATGAAAAATGAATGCAGTTAATGTCAGCGTAGTGGTCTGTCCGTTAACTCCGAAACAATTAAGCAATGATCTCTCCTTTCTGCTGTCTTTTGGTCTTGGTGTTGCAATTTGGGCTTGGTCTTCGACATCTGGGTGGCTGATCAGAGTCCTTGTATCAAAGGGGTTTGGCATCGATAGCTGAAACTGGGCAAAACATCAAGAATAGGATCAGAAAAAAAAAAAATACAGTTCCTGCCTATCTTAGCAAGGCTTTGCATAGAGAAGTTGGCAGCGTTAATGCTTCCTTTTGATCCCCATCTTCTTTTTCTGCTCTGTTTCCGTAGTTCTTAGATGTCAGTGTTTATTTTCCTGGTCAACTGCCTGTAATGCTGAAAGGCTCCCCTTGTGCTGGAGACAGTGAGCTGCAGAGTCATCCTTCCTTGCTCGCTCGTCATTACAGCTCTTCAGTGCACATCCGTGAAAGGCTTTTTATGTTAATACTCCTTTTTTTTTATCCTTAGTACAAAGATACGAGCCTGTTGCAGAGCTTCAGATTTCATGCGAGAAACAAACCAGCATAGAGAGGGAGGAGAAAGGAAGGATGTCAGCCTTCCCAGCTGATGTGAGTTACAATGCAGCGCAGGGGACTGAAGCATTACTTTTATTTACCGTGGTGGGCAGGGAAAATATGAAAATGCAGTTTTTAAAAGGAGTACAGAGGCACTTAATGTGCAACACGGGGAGAAAGGAACAGATTTGTGGGCAAATCAGAGAGGAAATTCCAATGGATGTGGAAAAGAAAAACAAAACAGATAAGTGGACCTCTGAGATTGATAACCTTTTTTCATTACCCTTTTTACAGAAAAACTCTGGTGTGTACTTCCAGTAGAGATTATTATAAGGGAAGTAATTAGGCTAAGAGGTCTAAAACAGCTTTTTTAAAAAAAAAAAGAAAAAAAAAAAGAAAAAAAAAGTACTTGTTCATCGAATTGAGTTTTGCTGTTACTCATTGTCTTACGTTTCGTTTCCTGTAGCAGTGGTTGTCGAGTTCTCCAAGGTGAGCAGTGCTTTGCTCTAGTATAAGATGAAATGAGTGCTCTTTATTTCTGCTCTCGTTTTGGATGGCCATTACGTGGCATCAGCTGATACTCACCAACTTTTCTGTACAGGAAATGTGAAGACTGGTTAAATAACTTCAGAGCACAACTGGTGTCAGCCGCTGGTTTCTACTCCCACGTACCCCTCTGTGCCAGAGCAATGTCTGCAGTAAGTGTGTGTCTGTGTGTCAGGGACAGCAATAAAACTTCGGTTGTTGAGGATCGAGTGTGCAGTTTGCTCGGTGGTGGTGGTTGGTAGATGATCTGGTAGGAAAGTGAGCACGATGAAGAAACCCTACTATTATTTTTTTTCAGTAACAGAACAAGACTTGTTAAATGGTTAATTCTAAAAGCTCTTTGCTTTTGGAGCGTAAGGAGCATTTGGCTACAGCCTTGCCCAGCAGTGGGGCTGAGCCGTTTCATTTCTGTGCATGAGCACGCGTGCTGAGTGGTGCTGCTGGGCATGGGAGTGTCTCTGAGTGCATGCAATCTGTTTGGGCACTTCGAGATTAGTTTTTAGATGTCAGCTTCTTAAGTATTTCCTAATACATGTGCTTATTGTCCCACCACTGAGCTTGCTGGCTGTGCCTTCAGCTCCAGCAATCTGCTGGCCTCCTCGCTGATGCTGTGTGATGTCTCTCCCATCTAATTCCTTACTTAATGCCTTTCTGTGTTTACTTCTTAAACTCGTCTCTTTCTCATCATTTAACGAATTAACTCTGCCTGCTTCTTCAGGGCTTCGTGTGTTTTGTAAGGGTAGTGCTAGGGAAATGCCTGGCTCAGTTTCACTGCTGCTTTGCTGCTTCTGGAAAACGAAGGAAACTGATGCCATTTACTGAGTACGGGCTGGAAGAAGTCTTGCTGGGTGAGGCATTTGACCTGTAAAGTATTTGTGTATGATAAGAGATAATCCTGTGCGTCAAAAGCAAGGCGGGTGCTGTTTGTTTGTTTTAAATTTTTCTGTAGGATGCTTTCTTGGAAATTTCCTAGCTTTGGAAATCGTTCAAGTACAGGCAGAGCTCTTGGGTTAGGCAATCCGAGATACCTGGTGTCTGGGGGACACGTGGCTTGTTACGAGTGTGCTGCAGCTCTGCTGAGCCAGTGGCAGGGGAGCGGTGTTTGGAGACCACGGTGTGTTACAGGTGGAATTAATGAGAGAGAAGGTTGCTATTAATGTCTTAGTTCATTACACGCAGTGTCTTTCCTTTCAATTGAAGGGCAAGTCCCTAAATTCTTTTCCACGTCTTTAATTCCACAATTTTTGTTTGTTCACCACGATCTCCAGTTATAGGTAGCGTGTTAATTGTTTCTACTGCAAGAAGCCTCTTCGATTTTTGGTTTTAGTTAGCGTTATTGCACTGACTTTATCTGCAAGCAGCGTTGTAGGAGATAACTTATTTGAAGATAACGCAATCGGTGAGTAAGAGCAGCCATAACCTGTGCAGGTGGTGGTTTCTTACGGCTTGATTTTCAGTTTTCCTTTAATTTTAGGTGCTGGGCTGTCACCAATGAGATAGATCTGTTTTATTTAAAAATGTGAACATCTGTTCCTAACTTGAGTTTCAGCTACAAGCCCAGCTGTGTACGGAAGCAGGGGCAGATAAAATTGCTCATATTCATACATTCCTATCGAGTTATGGATAAACTAGATTTTGAGATGCTGTTCTACAGAAGAATGATGCAACAGCGTTTCTTGAAATCATAAGCAGATAACACTTCTCTGTTAAGCCTACTTTTATCTGTCATACAGCTCTCTGCTCTACTCGATAGATGAGTATCCTCCCTCCTTTTTTTGATTAAGTGCTTTCCTTTCCAGCCATCACTGATACAATAATGAAAGAGAAGATAATGCAAATACCTTGCAATATGTTTGTAAGTGAGAGAAGTCAAAGCAGCATTATGTAAGCAAACAATTCCACCCCTCTCCTCATTTTTTTTGAATATTTCTTTTCATTTTGTTAGCTTGTTCGTGCTTGGTCTGGTTATCTAAGGTCTTGATCTTTCACAAGCAAAGTTCAGACAATCAGATACCAGCGAAACTCAAGGGAATGTTGGGGCTGATCTTCCTGTTCCTTTGGCTTAGATTATGAAATGTGCTTGACAGCAATGTCATCTTATGTAAGATGATACGGCAGCTTATTATGGTGAATAAATAGCTTTAAGGAAGTCTTAACTGGATTTTTTAAAACAGAATTTTATCAGGAAAACCACATCTTTATGAGCACTTTCTTTAAAAAGTCACTTTAGGAATATTTTCTGTAAGGACTCAGAATATATCGTAACTGTCTTAATTTTGGAAACTGAAGACAGAAAAAGGCAGAGTGGTTCAGAGGTGCGACTGCTGAACTGAAAGGTGGATCACATGCATAGTTTGCAATGAGAAGGTGTCTTTTTATGAGTTAAAAGTGAGCCAATGTTTGGCTGCTTATGACTGAAACCTTCATTTCTGTGAGAGGAATCCACTCGCTCTCCTTAGATTTAACGACTCGAATAGGAGTCAGGTCTAGCAGTTCCTCTCTCTCTCGTTGGCTGATTTTTCTTCAGCTGGTTGTATATGAAAACAATTGACTAGCCTGATAACCCAAGTTTCAGAGGAGGGGCACAAGGTATGTGGGTGTTTAACTTCCTTTGTGCCCTTTCACATTGCAGTAGATGGATTGGGCATTGGTTTTGCTTTCCATTCACAGGTCTCCAAGTCCTCCTTTGTGCCTGTGAATAAGGTTTGATATACTTTGCCACCTTATCTTATCAGAAGTTAAAGACCTAATCGTCTGCTATTTCCACAGGGAATGCAGAGGGCAACCAACGTTACCTACCAAGCTCATCATGTCAGCAGAAATAAGAGAGGCCAGGTGGTTGGAACAAGAAGTGGTTTTCGAGGATGCACAGTCTGGTTAACAGGTACGGTTTAGGATTTCTCAGGATCCTTGTGTCTTGCTTTAGTTTGTCTTCTGAAAAGCTGTTTATCTGTAGCTCCTTTTTTTTTTTTTTTTTTTTTCAAAGTTGAATGTTCGTGGCATCTGAGCCCTTGCTTGATGCAGTTTAATTATTATTTTTTAGGCTGACTATCAAGAAATTGCTCTGGGACAGATAATAGCTTGAGATTGCATTTTGTTCAGTGCTCTAGGAACGTTAAATTAATCGCTGTCCACTGATTAATTCTTAGAGTGCGTTGGAGTGTGTTTTTTTTTTAACCACATTCTTGCTGTTCTTGCTGTCTGTTTCAACTGCTAATATATAAAACCTTTTTTATACGGTCTGCTTTTCTGAATCATTTTTGTAAAGATCCCGTCTTTGTAATGTTCATGGCTTTGGGTTGAAATAACAATTTGTTGTAATCATATGCCTTTGGACAGCAATTGCATGTTGTGACAAAGCATAGCAGGGCTTATTCTGAAGTCAGCGTGGTCTTTTCCCACTGAATTGTTTTGATTATAAAAAGAGAGTGTTAAGTAAATCCTGGAAGGTAGCTTTGTTACAGAAGTGCAACTTTTTTGTTTGTTTGTTCTGTGCTTCAAAGTTCTCTGAAGCATTAACACACTAACTTTGGAGTTTTTCAGTTATCACAGAGAAAAAATGCAGCCAAATTTCTTCTTTAATTAGTTTCTGCTGAGGAAGCTGAAACTGTGGTGGTACAGTTCCTTCAAAGTTCTCTCCTGTTGTCAGCAATTAGGGTATAGTGGTGTAGGAAAGGTGTATTCAGAGATCAATTTTCAATTCTAAAGTAAGATTTATTTGAGAGTGAAACTATAATGCATGTCTTCTGCTGTGAAGTTAGAGGGTCATAGTGGGGAAAAAAATGAGAAATGTATCAAAAATATGGGCAAGTGTTGCTTTCATGTGTAAAATAATGTAATACAATTTTTTTGAGTAAGTTATTTTAAAGACTTACCAGCTCAAAGCTGATTTTTATAGATCATTGTTTAATGACCTTAACTTTTACATTCCATTACATGTTGGAAACCAGATGTTGCATGGGACACTGAACATTTCAGTGAATAGCAAGCTAGATGCAGGAACAAAATTACAAACCACAAACATGAGCTATGAGAAGGAAATGGTGAGTAGCTGCAATCCTAGTTTGGATGGCCACGCTTGTCTTCTAGGATGGGGGCTGCAAGTTGAGGGAGATGATTCTCCCCACATACTCTGCCCTTGTGCGACCCCTCCTGGAGTGTATCCTGCTCTAAAAGGGCATGGTCTTGTTAGAGTGGCTCCAGAGGAGGGCCACAAAGTGATCAGAGGGCTGGAACACGCCTGTGAAGAAAGGCTGCGAGCACTGGGGTTGGTTAGCCTGGAGAGGAGAAGGCTCTAGGGAAATATTAGTGTAGCATTTCAGCTTAAAGGAGGCTTATAAGAAAGAAGGGGAGAGGCTTTTCACTAGGGCTTGTAGTGGTAGGACAAGGGGTAATGATTTTAAAATAAAAAGGGGTAGAATCAGTTTAGATACAAGAAAAAAAAATCTTGACTGTGAGGGTGGTGAGGCCCTGGCACAGGCTGCCCTCAGAAGCTGGGG
This sequence comes from Aythya fuligula, assembly GCF_009819795.1. Taxonomy (NCBI): domain Eukaryota; kingdom Metazoa; phylum Chordata; class Aves; order Anseriformes; family Anatidae; genus Aythya; species Aythya fuligula. The sequence continues at coordinate 5,239,381 of NC_045562.1, forward strand.
GTGCCCCATCCCTGGAGGTGCTCAAGGCCAGGCTGGATGGGGCCTTGAGCAACTTGCTGTAGTGGGGAGGTGTCCCTGCGCGTGGCAGGGGGGTTGGAACTGGATGATCTGTAAGGTCCCTTCCAGCCCAAATCATTCCGACTCTAACTGCTGCCAAAAGAACATTGTTCTCTTCCCAGCCTTGCCCTACTTTCACCCCGCCCAGTCTGACCTTGAGCTGATTCAACTTGCTCAATCATCAGTGAACTTAACACGGCGCAATAAATAAATACATAAATAAAAAAAGATTAGCAAACTGAGTTGGCTAATGAGCGCCAGAGGTGGTAGAATAATGGAGGTAGGATGGTGAGAGTGAAGAGAGGCAAGAGAGCAGGACCTGCCCTTCTGGCAAGCTGTTTCTGGCCTAAGTCACGACATTCAGCTTCATCGTTTTTAGCTGTTGCTCTTTTCAAGCCAGACAAGTAAGCACTGACAACAGAAGCTTGAGTTGTCTGAGTGTAGATAATTTTTATAGATGATAAAACATCATTCACACCTTTGGAGTCGTTTTCAGAGACTGGAGTATGAGCTAAGCCATAAAGAAATCAGAGGTGGACAGGAGGGCTTGTATTCAGAGGGGAAGAGAGATACAGGTGTTGGCTTAGGCTCTTGTATCGGGCTTGACCTGGGATACACATTCTGATTTTCAATAGACTGCTCTGCGTCCTGTGGATATTAAACTGAGCAAAGGATGAACCAGTACTGTGACTCTTCATCTTTTAAATTGCCCTAAACTATTACAGCTCTCAAAGTTTGCTTTGCATTTTCTTACTAAGTGCTTGTTTAGTCTGATTGTCACCCTTTATTGTAAAGGTCTTTGAAGTAATACTAAACTGACTGTTGCTTTGTGTGTTTTTTTTTCTTTCTCTGAACACTAAAATAAATCTTAACCATCACTAATAAAAATCAAAGCAGCTTTATTCACTTAGTAGTGTTACTATTAGTATTTCTTTTTTTGTTTACCATTACCCTTACCATTTTTCTTACACAGAGGATTAAAGTTGTCTTACCAAGATTTGAGTTTGTGTCCCATTTAAGAATTGATTGCCCTGTATTAAGCTTAAGCACTCACTTCATATAAACTCCTAGATTCTAGTCTGGAAAATTACTTAAACACATCCCCAACTTAAAGCAAGCAGTAGACTTAGTGCAAGCAAGGACATTCTGCATTGTGTGAAGGTTTGTTGCCTAAGTTTCTGAACTGAAGGTTCATATTCCAATTGCCTTTGCTTGTTTTTGACACATTCTGCTTAGTGGAGCGTGACTGCTGTGTGTGAGTCCTGAGAGACACAGTTCTGCTCTCTGTGTGGTGATCTAATTCAGTGCTGTTACTCTGCAAGGAGTCAGAACAGTGTGGTTTGGTCTGAGCCCCATCTGTTGACTGAAATTCACCTGACCGTGAGAGCTTCCTCATCTAATGCAATTGTAACATCTCCTTAACTCTGTTTTGGGTTTCTGAATGTAGCTTGCTCAGGTGGAAACAACTGCCAGCCACAGCAGCACTGGGCAATAGGTACCACCTCTGTGAACAGCAACAGCTCTCAAGGCCAGACTCTTCATCTTTTTCAAGCAGCACACTTAATTTTGTGCCTCGCTCTCCCTGTGTCTGTTGTCTGTGTAACAGGCACTTAGCTTGTTTTGAGGGTAAGCATCTCTGAAAGGCAGAACCAGGCATTGCACTTGTTGCTTTTTTTATTGTACTGGTAGTAGTACATGTGCTACAGTTCACCCCAACTTGTTTTTATTCTTACAATACCTATTTTAATTCAATTTAATTCTTTTTTTTTTTTTTTTTTTTTAATTCAATTAGGTCTGTCAGGTGCTGGGAAGACTACAGTTAGCATGGCTCTGGAGGAGTATTTAGTATGCCATGGCATTCCGTGCTACACCTTGGACGGTGACAATATTCGCCAAGGCCTTAATAAGAATCTGGGCTTCACACCCGAAGATAGAGAAGAAAACGTCCGTCGGATTGCTGAGGTTGCCAAACTGTTTGCAGATGCTGGCTTGGTGTGCATCACTAGTTTCATCTCTCCATATACTCAGGTAAATGTGAAAACCCTCTTGATAGTGTGAGGGAAAATAAAAAATGTGAAATGTCGCTCAGAATTTGAGTTACAAGAACCTGTCACTGAAGTTAGCCAGGATAAAATGCTTGCTATTTTTTTTTTGACATTAATATTTTCTGGAGGTGATTGTTCAAACTCCAGAAACACTAAACTTAAGTACAGAAAGAAGTTGAGATTACTTCTGAAACCGGGACCGTGTGAAGAACTGTGAAAAAACGGATTTAGCTGGTGGGGCATCAGTTGTTCAAGTTGTTTCTTTTCTTCAGACTTGGAGAATTTGCTTACATTTTGCTATCAGCTTCTTTAAAATGAACTTCAGAAGCAGAAAAGCAATACCAATGTTACGTGGATTCAATCTCTTAGTATTTTTTTTCCTGTTTCCTTTCAGGATCGTAATAACGCCAGGCGAATTCATGAAGGGGCAAGTTTGCCTTTTTTTGAAGTCTTTGTGGATGCTCCGTTGCACGTCTGTGAACAGAGAGATGTTAAGGGGCTCTATAAGAAAGCCAGAGCTGGAGAAATTAAAGGTGAACCTAAATGTAGTTGTGTCCTTTCTGCATAGGTGAAATGTTGTAACTGGACTACGCGTAAGTGTGTGAGCTCGAGTTTGTGAGTGTGTCACTTTTCCAAATGGCTGAACTGGGGATAGGACTGAGCAGAAAATTGGGATCAAATTCTGCCTGGGGCAGCTGACTATTATAAATGCATAGGACAGTAATGGGGCAAAAGTGCCTATCCTCACATAGAAACTGTGTAATCTGCTCAAGGCTTCTCGATTGCAAGCTCTTAGAATTGAGGAACAGTCTTACCTGCTTTGCATGCCTAAAAAGAGCCTGATACTTCTCTTAAGTCTTTAAAGAACTGTCTTAATACGAATTACCCACTTTTCCTTCCAAAATGTAGTGTCACCATCTTTCTGTAAAGAGACTAACTTGTTTATTTTGAAATCAAGGTTCAGTGCTAGTGCCCATGGGTATAATTTTCTGTCCCCAGACTTCGTTAAGACTCTGAAGTACAGCAGCCTGCAATTACTTCAGACAAACAAACGAACAAAAGCAACCTCGCCCTACAAAACAACTAAAAGTGTGATGACTTGTTGAAAATATTGTTTAAAGAGCTCTTAGCTCTGTATTATTTTAGGTAGAAGAGGCTGATAACATTTTTCACCTCTATTAAGAAGCAAAGTAATTTTTAAAGGTTTCACTTTCATGGGTCGAGTTTGCTCATGCTCTGATGATGACATCGCTATTAATCAAGGCTGACACAAAATTCAAGAAACCCGAGACACTCCAGATGACTTGGTTGAAGCTCAGTGCTTCTGCCAAATACGCAGTGAAGAATGGGCAATAAACACAGCTGAAGTCAGGTTTGCTCAGAATCATAGCAAGATGCCTTGCGTGGGAAAGGTGCGAGGCTATTGTACTGTACAGAATCCTTGTTTGTGCAACACAGAAATTTGTTAATTTTACAAAGCCCACAAGGGAATTTTGTAACTTCAGAAGTGGTAGTGAGATATTCAGTGCCTACAAGGGAATCTAGCAGTGACTGTTTCTTATGAACTACTTGATATGAAGGCTTGAAATTAAATGGACATACCTGTTAATTACAACTTCTGTTGTCTTCCTTTTCTCTAAGAATGGTAATGGGATAGGTTTTTTTTTTTTTTTTTTTTTCTCCTATTCCCATTCCTTAGTCATTAGGTACTCTTAAAGTACACAGGTTTTGGAACAGACACTGGCCTTTCTTTTTCACATCAGGTACTGCAGCAATTGGTATTTTTCGCAGATGGGGAGTAAAGCTACTAATTTAGAGAATATTTAAATCTGAAGTGCAAAACTCAAATTACAGTGTTTGCATTTACAAGTATGGAGGATGCAGGTGTCCAGTTAATAGAGCCCAGCTGATGTCTCTGCTGGAGATGAGATCTGTAGCAGCGCATGCTTTGACACTGAGCTTGACTTTCCTTCTTGTTCGTGCATGGTTGGTTGGAATCTCCTCTGTTTCAATGCAGATTGGTAGCCAGCTAGGCCAGAACAGGAGTCACCAGTCACTTACAAGGTCTGTGAAAATAGTCTTCATGGCTACTAATGAAAGACAGCTGCTGGATGTGTATCTACTAACTCTGTGTTGAAGTGCACGGCTCTTTTGTCAGTGCTACCTCTTTTATTCACAGAGTAAATCAAATACCAACAAACATATACAATGTACATGCTGCAGAATGCTGAAGTTAGATGCAGTCATGTGGTAGGATTAGCAAATAGCCCGATGAAGAAAAAAGCAGGTGATTCCCCTAAGCAATCATCTGTTAAGGAAAGTAAAGCTTTGTGCTCATGCCTTGTTTATGTCCTGAAAACTGTTACGTGAACGATCTTAAAATGCAGTCATCTTTTGGAAGAAGTCATTTAAGATTTTTGTCTTCTGTTCTCTAGGCTTTACTGGAATTGACTCTGAGTATGAAAAACCAGAAGCCCCAGAGCTTGTGCTGAAAACTGATTCCTGTGACGTGAACGATTGCATACAACAAGTTGTGGAACTTCTTCAGGAGAGGGTGAGCAGCAATGCAGCTGTATCTTAGTAGCTTTTTCAAAGCATTGGTGCATGAAATCTGAATGTATGTACTGGGAAACTCAGAATTTTCGAGTTAAAGACTTAAAGTTTTTAAATTCTAGCTTTTTAAAATTGTCCTGCTTTCAACCTAAATATTGCAACAACGTTGGTCTCCAAGTGAATTATCTTTGGACAAGTAAAAAAATTCATTTATGTTCACTATCATAACTGATAACTTTAAGGGAGAGAAGTTGTCTCAGTTGTTACAGAACCAGCAGTGACTGTCAACGTTTAAATTGCTTGCTAGCTTTTGTAAATCTCTCTTTTTTTTTTTTTTTTTTTTTACTTTGTCTCTAAAGCATATTTATTAGTACGTACTGCAAACATGAAGAGACAGGGATGCAGTACCACAGTAATCTGAGCTGACGGGCTGCTGTGATTGCCTGGCCTTCCTTTGCATTATTTTTTTCTTTTGTAGTAGTAAAAGTGATCTTGCAGTTAGGTAGCAACTGCTTCAGGAAGCTGATCTTCCTGATAAGGCTGAGTTAATGGTTTATAGCTTCTGAAAAAGCAGGTCTGTTTCCTCCCTCACGTCATCTATACCATCCCTTCTGAAGTTCTAGTGTTACTCCTGTTGTCTGGGAAGTGGATTCAGTTCATTACCCAACCTGAAAAACAAACACAAGCCCCAAAAGTGGTGGCAGTCATCATGAGAAGGCTTTATAGTCTTGAAACTGTACCCCAGTCTTTTTTTATTGTCTTTAGGTGGTGGTGTTTTTTTAATGACCTACACCAGTTCATTGCAGAGTTGCATGAGACGTGATGACTCGACGATCCAGAGGAGGTAGTAGTATGTGGTCAGGAAGAAGGAGGCCAGTGGCATTTTGAGAATGGACAGAGTAATTATTGTCTTCAGTTCTCAGCTTCGATCTGTCAGCAGTTCATATCCTAACTGAGATGTTCCTTATATATGTCCTGAACTGCTGATATTCTCATCCTAATGTTTTTAAGCTGTATTAAGCAGCAGCGTTACCTAATACGCTAATAAGCTGGCTTCTACAGACAGTGTCAAGGCCTTCATATTGAAAAGAAAGCAGAGCTTAAGGTTGGTGACTGGTGAATTTTATTTCTGGTGTGGGATGGAATTTTATATGCCATTCTGCCTTCCCTGACAGAGTATGGTAATCACTCAGAGGGAGAAGGATCAACATGTCAGGGTAACAACAAGTTCACCCCTCTAGCTTTGGTTTGCCTCTTCTCCTTAGTCTTCACCTCGATAGGAAGGCGTTTGCTAATGTTTGTACAGAAGGAGTTTGTCTCCTTACATTCTTACCTGTAGTCAGTGAGTAGCAGGATGACATTTCATGGCCATGATTTTAATTTAGATGCTCTAACAGGCAGTTCCTCATGCTCTTTGTGAGGTGGATGTACGGGGAACTGCAGGTGTATGCAGTAGCTTGAGTAAAGCTCCGCCAAGTCCTGAAGCTGGTACAAGCAAAAAGACCTCATCATATAGTCAGCGCTGAGTTCCCTGTAGCTTTCTATTGCCAGTACGCCTTCGGAGAGATTTATTTTTTTCTAAATTTTCAAGAAAACTCTATTAACAGTTCACTGCTTGATCAAGGTTGCTCAGGAGACCTGACACAGGAGAAAAACCACAGCAGAGTGCTAGACTTGAACCCTAGTACTCACCTGAATATTTTTTTGGAGGAAAAAAAGGAGAGAACTTTATAAGACCTATCTATGGGAGGTGGCAAATCCTTACTGTGGGAAGACCAGTTCAGATTTCACAATTCTAGAAAGCTGTGTGCCAACAAGCAACTCTTGCATTAGTACATTTGGTACACAATGCTGAATGCTGGCTTCTGGCCCAGGCAGCTTTGCTCTGTCCTTTGATTAAAGCACATCTTAACATTTTTTTTCTTTGTAGAGAATAGTACAATGAATGGAAGATGTCTTGGTGGTTGCTTACTTTAGGGAGACAATGAAACCAAGGCATGGCTGAACAGGCCGTATATAACCCAGTGATATCTTAAATATAATTCTGGTAGGTTTCCCTTAGCTGGAAAAACCTGTGGTTTTGTTCCTTACTAATTGCACTGGATTATTGAGAAAAGAACTGTAAGACAGCAGCATTACAAATATATATTTTTTAATAGCTGTGAAATACGCTGTAAGGAAGTCCTCTTGATGTTGGTAATCCTTGAGTTTCAGGGGCTCTTCTTCTACTAGTTCAGAAAATAATGGTAATAAAAGACAGCACAGCTGAAAAATGTGTGTATGTTGAGATAGATGCAGACAGATGGGGATATACATAGATATACATTAAGAATATGAAGCATTTATTATTTCATGAGAAATGGAAACTTGGTTCTGTCGTGGTTTAACCCGGCCGGCAGCTAAACACCACGCAGCCGTTCGCTCACCGTCCCCACTCCCTCTCTGGGACGGGGGAGAGAAATGGAAAGTGAAGCCCGTGAGTTGAGATAAAGACAGCTTAATAAGACAGGAAAATAACAATAACAATAATAATACAATGATGATAATAGTACTACTACTAATGATGTGCACAAACAAGTGATGCACAATGCAATTGCTCACCACCCGCTGACCGATGCCCAGCCTAACCCCGAGCAGTCCGGCCCCCCTCCCTCGGCTAGCCACCCATATATATTGTTTAGCATGACGCCAAACAAATGTATCAGGTATTCTCCAGAAATATGTTCAGTACGTTATGGAAGAAAAGGGAGGAAACTGCACGGAGGAGTAATAAGCAGCTGTTGAGTCTGGAAAGTTCTTGTGTGGTGTAACTCAGTTTTGAAGGGCACCTGGATAGATTTTTTTTTTTTTTTTTGCATGTGAATGCAATAAATAAAACACTTCAAAGTTCTTTTCAGGGACCTAGCGTGTGAGGTACTGTATCTGCTAAAGCTGCTGAGCCTGAGTCGCGTGAGAAGTTCCTTTCAATACTGAATGAATGAGTCCTTGCTCAATCCATAGTCAGAAAGGCATGTGTGTGGCTTTGGGCTTGATAAGTTTGCCTCTTAGTCTGCTGATACCGTCCAATATGCTGTCAAGCAAGCCTACTGCAGATGTTTGGCTATGGAGATTTCATTGTTTTAGCTTTTTCCTGTCAACAAATGTAGCTGATCTAGCTAATGACACAAAGCTCATATTCCTCAGTAATGAAATCGGTTCAATATTTAACCAGGGAAATGCTTTCTCAAGAAGTTACTTCTCAGAAATGCCACCCTTATTGTTAAGGAAGTGCCAAAGGCATATAAGGAAAGAGTTGCATTTCTGGTACCTACCTTTCATTGTACTGAGGAAAAGTGGCTTTTAACTGCTTTTGTACAGAAGTCCCATTCTTAGGGGCATAATATTACAGCAGCTCTGCAAATACCACAAAAGAAACCCACAAACGTTGGGAATTTGATTATGTACTTCTACTTAGATCAATTCATTGTGAGTGTGTGTATAAACCTTCCCTCTCTTATTCCATCTACCACCCATCCTCCAAATTACAGCCAAAGGTTGAGTTCTTGTCTAAGCCTGGGAACATTCTCTTCTGAGGCTCAATATCATACTTGCATTTAGGGAGGTGGTCCTCCTGGTCTTTGAAAGCATTGATTTCATAACTGTATTCACACAGTTCCTTACAATTGTATTCAAAAGCTGTATTTTGGAGCAGCGAGAATTTCAAGCAAAATAGAAATTGAGGGTGGCAGTTCCTGGCAAGCTTGTAGACATGGATTCTGCTCTTCTGTATAATCTGTGTATATTTTTTTTCCCTCAATTATACTGCACTGTTACCATCACTGTAACCATAGTGATTCTTTATGGATCTCGGTCCTCAATGTTATCTAGTTCCTCCCTGACTTATCAAAACTGTGATTAAAAATACTGTGTGATCACCTTGGTTATAAGCTCGAATTGCAGCAGGCCCCAAACCCGTTTTTTTTTGTTTGTTTGTTTGTTTGCAACATGACAAACTATTTATAAGTGTTTTTGCAGCTGCCTGTGCAGCAAAGAAGGCCGATGGCATACTGTACCGTATCAGCAAAAGCAGGTTGAGGGAAGTGATTAGAACAAGCGGCCCTGAGAATCTGTGGATGCTCCATCCTTGGAGATGTTTCAAACTTGATTAGCCAAGTCCCTGAGCAGCCGACAGCAACTGGTTCAGTTCTGAGCAGGAAACTGGACTAGATGACCTCCAGAGGTCCCCCTGTGATTCTGGGAGAAGCTGGGGAAAAAGCAAGTGCTGCATAAAGGCCGTGCAGGACTCTACTGGTAGTTTTATACTTATAGCAGTAAGTATGTAAGCCAGGATGAGCAGAAAACTTCATAAGCTTTTAAGTATAACCAAAAAAAAAAAAACCACCACCAAAAAAAACCACCAAAACCTCAGCATTAAATTTCCGTAATTCCCACATCAAAATACCACTGATTTCTTCTCATTGCTTAGAGAAGTAAGGAGAACTTGTGTGTTTTAAGTTAGGGATTTCCTGCTTTTGAGTTATGCTGGAGTTATGATTGTTGTCTTTTGAAAATATACTGCTGAATGGTATTACAGAAATGGATATCACCAGCTCAGATTGTTTTTTGTTTGGTTGTTTGTTTTTTCTAGAAAGCGTGTATATTTTTGTGGTTTTTAAAGAACAAACTGCAGTTACATTGAATGGTGTAATAAGGTACAGCGGTGGTGTCGTTTTTGTTGCTGCGGCATGTCTTTTGCTTTCTTCTCTGTTTTTTAACTTCTGCAGTTTGGGAAAAGGGACAGGCAAGGTTTTGGTTCACGGACGGTCTGTGTTAGTCATGGAGAGTCCAGCTGGGCAGTAATCACAGACCCACCGAATCATTTAGTTTGGAAAAGACCTGTAAAATCACCAAGCCCAACCATCCACCTAGCACAACAAGTCCACCACTGCACCGTGTCCCTAAGTGCCACATCCACACATCTCTTAAATATCTCTAGGGATGGAGGCTTCACCACTGCCCCAGGCAGCTTGTTCCAATGCCCACCCATGCTTTCCATGAAGAAACTCTGCCTGACATCTATCTAAACCTCTGCCGAGGCAACTTGAGACCGTTTCCTCATGTCCATCACTTTTCACCCGAGAAAAGAGACTGACACCTCCTCTCAGGTAGCTGTAGAGAGCACTAAGGTCTCCCCTCAGCCTCCTTTTCTCAAGACTAACCAGTGCCAGTTCCCTCAGCCTCTCCTCTTAAGTCATGTTCTAGTCTCTCCACCAGCTTCATTGCTCTTCAGTGAATGGGTTCAAACTTCCTGCTCCTCCAAACAAGGTCTGTATTTATAGCTGACCGACAGTGGATGACACAGGTGAACCCTTCCCTTCTTTATTTATGGATGGGTAGGTCATAGATAGGAGTGAAACTTTTGGTTAGTCCTACTTCAAGTATTTTTATTTCTTTTAACTCCTCCCCAGATGATGTAGCTTTGTTTTGGTTTATACGGCCTTCTGGAGAAATAAGCACGTAGCTTTGAAAGAAACTTCTCAAGCTCTCTAAAAAAAAAATATATTAATTGCACTTACTTCCAGAATTGTTTTTTTAACTGTACTGTTTTCATTGCATTTTGACAATTGTACTGTTTCTGTCAATATCCACACTCACAAACCAACTTAGAGGGAAAAAGAGCCTCAAACCCTATAATGTTTTGCTGGTGAGCTGAAAGTAGTTCTGTAATTGATCGTAGTATCACGTTGAATGTAGTTTTCATACTCTGTTAATTTTTTTAATTATTTTTTAAATTTTTACTAAATACGGGATCTTCTAGAAATACATTCACTGGAGAATTTCTCACTGTAGAGTGCAATTAAACAGATGCTTTAATCCAGTGGGATTTATACTCAAGCTGAGAATGATTCATGTATTTTTTCTTTTTGAGGGTAGAGTTAGGATGTTTCAGTTTCATCCCAAATGAAGCCATAAGTAGTGCAAGATTTTACGAGGATCTATTTCCTTTAGATCACACTTGCTTTATGCCAACATCTCATCTTTCGTATTGTATGAGTAGAGTGCTTAGAAGAAAATCTTTGAACGTTGGTAGTACCATGAGCCGTAGTAATTTGTTCTGCACATGCATGAAAGCTGTAATCATTGTTTTATTATAGTTTTGAGAGCCAAGTGTTAGGTATCTTTGTCTGTTCCTTCTGGTCCTATACCAAAGCAGGAAAAATCAACTGTGTTTTGTGCTTTGAGTTATATGCCAGTCATTGTTTTCTTTTTGTTTGCATCATGGAAGATTCAGGCTTAAAGCCAACAGAACCTGAGTGCAGTGACATAAACAAGCTCTAATTAAGTTAGAGAAGGAGGTCATATCTCAGAGAAATAAGCTGCCAATTAGCCTGAATGGTAATCCTGTCGCCACTGAACGACCAAATGCTGAAAACTGACAGTTCTACTGAAACTGAAGATGGGATGAGGATGGAAGATGAGGAATAAGGTTAAATGGCATGCAGAAAGAGGGTGCTTAAGGGATTTCTGATGAAGAATTTTATTTCTGCAACAGCTATTCACGTAGTAGTGCATTTACACCCAATCCATTAGTTACGTTACTTGAAACAAACCATCTTTCCTGTAATGATGAGGGTGCTCAGAATGCTGTAATCTTGATGTGTCACCTGAGAAAATGGTCTCTAAAAGTATGAAATGTAAAAAAAGTATATTGTCAACCTAAAAGCAGTCAGAAATGTTGTTTAATACACTTTAAAGAGAAGATCTTGAATTCAGCTGGTCATAGATTAAGATTAATACATTGAAAATAATTTATCAGTTTACTGAAAAGGTGATAGAACAGACCTGATGGGAAGAGAAGAAGCAGAAAATCTTACCTCCCTTTTTTTAAGATCATAACTGTCATTGCACTTTCCATTTTTTCCTTGCTCTTAATGTATTGACAAACCTACTTCCCTGCAAGCTGTAGCTATCAAAACATCAGTGATTACAGTCAAGCAAACACTGCTGTTTGCTTTTTCCAAATACAAACTATTTTGTGGCCTCACACATCAATTAATACGAATTTACGTTACTGAATAACTGGTCTTATAAATCAGATGGTGCCTGTGAATGGTTATCTACTGGAAACTTGCCTGAGGGCCCCTTCTTTGCAGGCTGTCAGGATGCTTGCATCAGCAAGGAACTGGCATCACAGTCTAAGATAGCACGCGTTCCAATAAAGCATTTAGTTTTATATTTTATTTTATTTTTTTACAGTTATTTGTTCAAATGTAACGACAAATGGTAAGTGTAGAGGATTATTGTGTAACTTGTCTGTTGGTAGAATGAATCTTTGATTAACTTTGCCATGTTAAAGTGGTCACTAGATGGCCTGCTAGCCTCGCATTTCCCTAACATTCATTCAGTTTGAAGACCTATGAATTCCTCTTGCTGCTATTTAAAATCTAGGAAGCTGTTTTAAGTACCATTTTTGTGTCTGCTAGGGAGTCTAGATTTACTAATCCTCCAAATTATCTAGATATTTAACTCACTAAAAAATGTAATGTGCCATAATCATATTTATGTTGCACTTTATTAAAATAAAATAATCTATGAAACAACAACAAAAATAAGCCTGTCTCAAGCCATACAATCTCTCTGCTTGCTCTTATAGGGGCTTAAATGGCCCCAGATTAAAAGTCTTGTCAAGCTGTTTTTGGCTGTTTCTTGCACTTGGGTAGAAATACCAGTGCTGGTGTGGCCATGGCTGTGGTCGTCACTGTTTTCTACCTGATTCTTTAGGCAATGGTGCTGGGGATTCAGCTGCTTTTCTAGCAGGGCTGGATTGCCTGCTCTGGTTTTATGGCCAGCATTGCTGGGGCTGCCTTCAGGCTGTCTGCATCCCCGCAGTGAGGTAGAGGGGTTGTTTGCAGAAAATGCACTGTCAGACCTTTGTTGTTCCCATTGTTTTGCCCATCAGTGGGACACCAAAAGCAGGATAATATTTGAACAAAAAAAAAAAAACCAACAAACAACAACAACAAAAACCTTTTAATAGCCACAATTATGTTAAGCTTTTGATGGTTTGTAATGCTAGAACTTCATGGCATGGTAAGAAACTAGGGTCCAGAGCAGGATCTTCTGGGAAGCAGCATAATGTGGACCCAGTCACTGTACTTTGCTTGTGAAGTCTGCGATTCGTAGCAGCAGGCACTGCTTTTCTTTGGTTCTGGGCTTACTGCTACGGGGAGGTTGCTGCAGCATTGCTGGGCTGTAATTCTGCTTCTGCAATACGGGGCAGGTTTTGCCTAAGTTGCTATCTAAAATAATCACTTCCCAGTTGAAGTCTGATACGTAATGGTTCAACTTTTCCATACACAGTGCCTCCTCTAAGTGTTAGTTTATTCATTTTTCTTTTATTTGTCTTTGGAGACACCAACAGTGTAAGAGCTAGCTAGACTCACCACCTCTGTACATTCCTGCCCTCATTTTGTCTCCCAGTTCCTTTCATCATCCTGCTTTTTTGACTTTCCACTGAGTTGGTCCCTAACGCCTGATAAGTGCTTGGATAAATGCTTTAATGCTCCTGGGCAAACTTTGCCTTTCCTATAGGCACACCCCTTTCCTATGGATTGCAAATATTGGAAGAATAAAAAATAACTCCTTGTGCTCTTGTTACAGGTTTATGTATACTTTGCTCTGTGGGTGAGCTTCCTCCTCCCACTCCACTTCCAACAGATTTACGTTACAGAAGTAACTTAAAACCCCGTTTTAAAAAAGAAATATCTGCCATTTTTCACTAATGTTTTCCTACTGGGTATCACTGGAACGTTGGACTGGGTTTTGACGCTTGACTCAACCCTCTGTCAGGAGACTCTTCAAAATTTTATCACGGATGACTCCCTTCCCTTCTCTTCCCCTCTCCTCAGAGGTGTGCCTTTATCCTTACGAGGGGTTTAAGATCTAGAGTATAGTGAAATGAGAAAGTCTTGAGAAGGTTTTATTTAAAACCCATGGAGGAAGCTCCCCCCCCCCCTTTTTTTTCCAATATAAAAGTGATATTCTGGGGTATTTGGGTTATAATTAGGACACTGGTGTTACTTTACTAGCTGTAGGTGACACATCCAATTTATACTTCTGTATTAATGACTTTCAGCTTACTTCCCTATTACCATTGCTAACACATCTTGTATAGTCAGTTACTTAAGTCTGTAAGTTTGTTCAGTCTCTACAACATCTTTTTATACTTCTTTAGCATCTGTAAAAGCACACGCTCATCCTTTCTGCTGTAGCGAATATAGGCATTAATCAGTCATAACAACTGCCCTTAATTCAGTAGTTAAATATTTACAAGGTGTTATAATTGTATGAGGTACTTACTTTAAAAAAAAATCTTCTTGCCAGAATGTTTCACTGTTACTACTCAAGCCAGCAGCGTTGCTAGCCGTATATCATAATCTTGGATCATTGTTGTTTTTTAAACGAATAAAAATTGCTTAATGCACATATTCTTGGCACAGAGCAGTACAGTGTAGAATTTTACTTCTTGACCTTGTGTTTAGTGTCCAAGAAGCGTTTGGACCGAACGCTAAATTCTGATTATTCCTTTTGTACAGGACATTGTACCAGTGGATGCCTCCTACGAGGTGAAAGAGCTGTATGTGCCAGAAAACAAGCTGCAGTTGGCCAAAACTGATGCTGAGTCTCTGTTAACCTTGGAAATAAATAAGGTATTGTGTGTTCAGTTATCTCATTGTTGAAGTTGAAAAAACAGTCTGCTGCTTGGCAGAACTGTGTATAGTCAAAATACCTGTACTGGTTACAGATTGTAACTCGATAGGCTTTTCTCTCCTTTTCTTGAGAAACATCACAGCATTTGTTTTTTTCTTCCTTTGCTTTTTAGAAATAACAGGTGAAACTTCTTAAGTAATGCCTGGTATTTCAAGTAGTGTTACTTAGTTAATCCTAAGCATGGTGATTAAATTTACAGTGACTTTCTTCCACCCTCGTCCATAGACTAAATCATGCCTTGAATACCTTCTATGGATAGTTGTTTCTAGAAGAATTTTCAGCTTACTTTCATAAATACATATTTTTTTTAAACTGTAATGACCTAGAAATATGGTGGAAATCAGTTGCTTCTGCTTCATCTCCTTGTTGGTAACCTTCAGGTTAAAGTAGTAGCCTTATACATAAGGCTTATACAGTTGTGAACTTTTCGAGGTAAGTGATCAGGTACTTACACAGGTAGGTGTCCAGATCTAATTTATTCTAACCAGAAAACAAAACGAAACAAGAACTAATGAGTTCATGCTACTTTTCTGGCTTCCAGCAGAGAATACTTGGAAAAGCATGGATCAACTTAATTGTTCTTACTTCGGTTAAATGCATTATTTTCCAGCTTGGAATTTAATTAGACAAAGCTGCTTCTGGCTGTTTATCTGTTCTTCCTGGTAATCTTTTTTTCTGAAGAATGAAGTCTAAACACAGATACAGTGCATGAGTTTTTTCACTGACTTTAACAGTATTATTATGAGCCAGCAGCGTGCCTGGCAGCTGACGACATTTGGGTTGTCCAGTCTGGGGAAAAGGAGGCTGAGAGGTGACCTCACTCTGTGTCATTCTAGATTCTTTTCACGTGTATCTGTAAAACTATATATTGCTTTGCTCTGGAATAAATTTGTAGGGTCACCATTATTAAGTTTCTGTAGTGTTGCACTCTAAATTGCTTCCCATCTCCAAAACAAATTCTTTCTCCCTCTACTCCTAACCAGGGGTTTATTAAATATCGAGCAAGTGTATAACGTCAGTTAGGGAAGAAAATCTGTGTTACGCTTGTCTCAACATAAATTAAACAACATAATAAAATTAGTCATGCTTTTTACAAGAGAAACTTGCACAAGTGAAGTCAGTGGACTTTGTCCTTTGTCAAAGACTCTTGACCAAGTCTTAGTAATGCACGTGCAGAAATAATAAAGGCCACACACTAAGTCATAGTGTGACTGTTTAAATGGTAAGGAAGGAAGTTCCCTGTAAGATGATACATCTTAAACTGAAATAAGTACTAGTCCCGAGAGAATTTCACTTCTGGATTTTCTCACTACTTTCTGCAATAAAAATTTCTTTTCTAATCTGTTTTAAGATTTAATCTGTTAGTATTCACATGCCCCCTCCCCTCCTTATTCTGATATTTTTGTGGTAACTGTATGTGGTGTAGGTTTTTGTTGCATTTATTTTTTAATAAGGCAAGATAACCAAGAGCTTAAAATAACTACGGTTCTCCTTTTTTATTTAAGTTGAACACTTTCAAACATTTACAAATGAAGCACTTTTGTGTATAATAAAATGATATTTGATGTTAAGTGCAAGACTGAAAAATAGCCAAAGTCACAAACAGTGTTTTTTTTTTTTTTTTCTTCTGGAGACTTTGAACTTTTTGTGATTAAGACTCTAACACCAAGAAATCTTCCATTTACACTGTGTTTTATGGATAAATCATGTTCTAAGATAATTACCATTAAATGTCAGCCATCGAGCAACAACTTTTATCTGCTCTGTTTCTTTGTAAGGTGGATATGCAATGGGTGCAAGTGCTGGCAGAAGGCTGGGCAACGCCCCTGAATGGCTTTATGAGAGAGAGAGAATACCTACAGTGCCTTCACTTTGATTGTCTCCTTGATGGTAAGATATTTCTGTTAGTAAAATCGAGGAAATTAATCATATTTCTAATCATATTAGAGGAAATTAATCGTATTTCTGGAACACCATTGATGCTTTGCTGTCTAGTGATGGTGTAGTGACACTTTTTCATGTTTCTGCACAGTCTGAGCTAAGAGAATAGGGTACTAAAATTGTTACTTTTAATGTATTTATTCTTTTTATTCCTATCACCATGTTAGTTTGAAAAATCAGTGCCTTTCCTTTTTTGCCTTCACAAATTATAATTTATATTTTGGAAATGTTTTCACTTCTGAAAACATTTAAACCTGAAAGCCAAATTTCCAATTTGTTTGGAAGGAATTTATTTTAGAACTTGAAATTGCAATTTAATTTGTTTAGCTCTGTGAGGAACAGCAAGAGATTTGTTCTTCTATAGTGATGAAGGAAAGGACGACGAAGTAACTTGCATGCTAAAGTTGCAAGTATGAAATCAGAATGTGAGAATGGGCTTGTTTATGTACAATTGTAACATGCAATTGAATGACTCTACTGTAACAATTACCCTATGATGATTTAAACAAATATATGTTATTTTGTATTCGTAATGGGCTAAGAATGAACATTAGTTAAGGTAGCTGACAAGTGATATCATCAGGTTTTAAAATTTGAGTTTGATTCTCTGTCATTTATTTGATTTATTCTTCTTAGAAGACTGTTTTATTCAAACTTTTAGGGTTTTATTGCACGCTATATGAAAAAAGAGATAGAAGGAAACAGGAAGACAGGAATCTTTACTGTGCTATTCTTCTCTTACTGGAGACCAAATAGCAGGAAAAAAATGTCACGTGTCATTCACTTCTATGTCTTTCACTTCTTCTGTTGTCTACAAATTTTTCCAGTTCCTCTTTTCAGAAGTCTCTGAGGTACTGTTGTACCTACATGAGGGCATCCAGTTATTTTGGAGCATCTCAAGTTTGCGATAGCTTTTTGGGCTACTAGTTTGGTCTTCATTCCATTTGCCCTTCTGAGTGCCAAGCCAGATGCGTTGTAGCCTGCAGTTGCTATGCATTTAACTGCTAAAACAGCTTGTAGCTCCTGCCCAGTTAACTTCTGTAAATCAGATTTTTCTATAAGGCTTTTAAAGCCTTTTATAGGTATTTCAGGTATAACGATATTAGAAATCTGTAAATTTCTCTTGCAGGTGTTTTCGTGTAGCACCTTTTGTGGTGCTACAAATAAACTATGAGCTATGAAAAACAAATAACAATAAGAGGGAGACAAAATACCTGCAATGCATTTATTTGTCCTTTGGGCCTTAATGTAGATGGACTTCTGCGTTATGGAGATCAGTGCATGTGTGCTGATATTCTCACCTTAAAGCTTAACTTACCCGAAATAGTCTCAAGCTGATGCTAGTTTCTTCTGAGCTTAAATAAATAAAAATAAACAACAACAGAACATCTCACTTAACTGTGTTACCCCCGTTTCCAGTTAGTTCATTAGATGAAGATGGGTGTTAGAGATACTTATTGTTGCAGTCTCACAAAAATTTAATAATTAACCACTTGGAGATCTCTTCCCAGTTGGAAGTGTGTATTTTCTTGCTGCTAAAGCAAGAGGCTTTTACTAATCATCAAAGTTGGAGTGGCTAATTGCCATCCCTGTGACTGTTGCCAAGCTCAATTTTATGATCCAGTTGTTTTGAAAATAACTGGATGGTGAGACTCCGCTGAGGAGAGGATATGCAGCACACTTTTTCCCTTTGAATTACAAAGGAAGGGAGGTAGAAAGAATTACTTATCTTTTTTCTCTTATCCATTTCACCCAGCTTCATTGTTTTTAACTTCCTATCATGCTTAGAGTATGATTGAGAAGGTTTTAAAATATGTATTGCTTAAATTATGGGCAAACCAGCCTTATTTAGAGCCTGTCTCCGCTGAAGCCAATAGCAAAACTCAAATTACCTTCAATGGGCCCATGACTTTTCTCCTGGAGAGCACCCAAGAGTTTTGCACTCTGTTGTTAACTCTGTTTTTATTATAATTCAAGCAATTGTATGATAGTTGCAGTATTTACTCCACTGGTTTCTTAAATCTTACCCTTGTAGTGAAGAAAAACAAGACTCCTAGCATCTAGCAGTGAAGTAAATGTTTAAAAATGAGGACCACATAACCTTTAAATTCAGATGCATTGGGTTATTTTCAGAAGTTAGTAGCTGGTAAGCATTCAGCTGAACAAACTATGCAAAATGTCTGCCTGATTCAACTCTTTTTTTTCTGACATAGATACACACTTGAGTCTGCTGTATGATAAACTTACAGCCTGGGCTGTAACTTTTTTAAGAGGTTAGATTTCCAAAATGTAATTGATGACCACTGGTGTGGATAATGGCTTTTTTCTCTCTGCAGGGGGAGTCATTAACCTGTCAGTGCCTATAGTGCTAACAGCTACGCAGGAAGACAAAGAGAGGCTGGATGGGTGTACAGCAATCGCGCTGGTGTACGAGGGTCGCCGCGTGGCCATTCTGCGTAACCCGGAGTTCTACGAGCACAGGAAGGAGGAGCGCTGTGCCAGGCAGTGGGGAACGACGTGCAAGGAACATCCCTATATTAAGGTGTGTGTTTAAAAGTTGAAAAGCTAGTCCTGTTATCTGCCCTGTCTGCGGACATCTCGAGTTGATGTCTGGGACTAGTGTATTTTGACACCAAAACTTCTTGGAGAAATAATTAAAACATCTGAGTGGAAACAAAGGTGCTTTTTTGTGTAGTGCAGCTGTTGAGTAGTCTGTACTCGGCGTGAAAATCTGATGTCCATAAGTACCCATGAAGTGAATTTAGGATGGAGAATCTGTGCTACAGAAGAGCGTAGTGCCTAGGAAATTTATCCCCTGTGGACCCAGATGGGTCATCAAAACTCCTTAACAGGTGGACACATGCATCACGGAAGCAAGAAAACTTCTTTTCTGCTTGTATGTGGAGCCTGTGAGAATTGCCTGATTTAAATGCCCTTGAAACAAGCACCCTTCCTGGAGAGTTTGTAATTTAACTCTCTGGGGAGTTACTTCCCATCCATTGTGCTCAGTATGTTTTATTGTCTTGACCTTATCTGTATGTCATACTGAAGTATTTTAATTATAACATCTTACGCTGTTGAGTTTAGTTTTTGAAAGATGATATAAATGTTACATTATAGTTCTGTGGAGCCCATAAATATGTGTCTTTTCCCACTTCTGTCTCTATAATATCTCTTTGTTTACATGTACAACTTAAAATCAGATAAAAGGAAATAAACCTCAAATTATGAGCTTGCAATTAAAAGGGAAAGCCTTTGATGTTTTCTAAAAGCAGCTGTATGATAGTTATACCTGTCTGAAAACTGTTTTTTTGAATTCTTAAAATTTTTTTATTAATGTGTAATGACATCTTTCACTGACTGAAGCTTTACAACTCCAACTAGACAGTTAAGAGTATATCTGGAAAAGGACATACCCTGCTAGATACAAGTAAGAGTATTCTGGAAGATGTCCTCTGTGTTCTGTGCTGATGAACGTAAGACTACGCTTTTACTGAAAACTTGAAGTGACACAAATGTAAGAAATGCTAAGAAAATCTCATGCAGAAAAGATTTGAATGACTAGTTCTTATACATTGGCAATATCAGAATGACACGGCTGATACTAATGTAGAAGATGAGAAACCATCTTATGTCTGTACTGGTGTGTATAGTGGTATCGCAACAGCATATCAATGAATATGTGCTTTGTAGTATCATGAGAGCACATAAATCTTGTGGCTTTTCTGAATTCATCAGAAATCCTTGGGTGCCTGAGAGCTAACATAGTGCTGATTTTCTCGTCTTCATGTTTTTCTCACGCTTTTCCCTCACACCTTGGTAAGATGTCAAAATCTGGCATTTTCTTGGGGAATGGTTTGGTGATTGCAGCATCATTTAACTCCAACAGCAGGTCCTCTATCTGTATCTCAAAGTAAAAAAACAACCAAATAACCAAAAAAAAAAAGGAAAAGAACAAAAATCATACTTAATTGTAACATCTTGACTCGTGGGTTTGCTGCACACAAACTCTTCTGTTGTATCAAGGAAGTTTGTCATCTCTAAATGACATCAGGCTGAAAAATGACTGGAAATGTATATGAAACTTGAAGACAAGAACAAAAAAAACTTTCAAAAGCAATGTGTTGTCAAAAATCACTCAGATTGTTGATTTCTATGGCCATTGATAGATTATGTTAGGCAGCTTGCTGTAAGTATTATTTTGATAAAGGGTGAGGTGGTGTTGGACGATACTAAAAGAATTGTAGTGAGCGTACAATACATGTTGCCTTGATAAAGTTTCGAAGTGAAACAAATCCAAAAGCTGCCTTACGTTAAAGATCTGATTTTATTCATAAATTCAATCAGATGAGTAAATTAGAACTGTTTTATTTGATATGTTATTGCTGACCAGAACCATGTGAACTGCAGCATGATACTGGAAGTGCATTAGCTTTGACCAAAACTGTAAAGCATCCAACTTCATTCTACTCAGTATATTAACTTTTCCAGCCAATATTTTTTTGTTGTTATATAATAATGTTGGTTAAGAACATGGTTTTCCTGCTTTTCTATATATTGGAGGAGATGGGGGAAAACAATAAGTTCTGTTCTTTTTAAAAGAAAGGCATAAGTCTGCCATGGATTAGTGCCTCTCTTCTGCATCATGGTGTAACATGTTTGGACTGTGTTACAGTGATTTATTTTATTATTATTTTTTTTAATATTGGTGCTTGATTTCATACCGTTAAATGCAATTAACTTGGAACTCTCTCTTTTGTAAATATTGTGCCCCCTTTGTAGTGGTCTCAATGCTCAGAACAAGCCGATAAGCAATCCCAGCATGGATTTTTCATTTCTTTTCCTAGATGGTTATGGAGCAAGGGAACTGGCTGGTAGGTGGAGACCTACAGGTCCTTGATCGTATCTATTGGAATGATGGACTCGATCAATACCGTCTCACTCCAGCTGAGCTAAGACAGAAGTTCAAGGAAATGAATGCTGGTAAGTAATTTTTTCTTGTTTTGTTTCTTCCTACAAAGATTTATCCAAATGCCTGCTGCTTCAATACTGCAGGGACAAGCCTTGTTTCAAGGATAGTTTTTATAACCTCAGGTACTATCTTGCCAAAATGCACAAGAGGTGGTAACCCCTGAGGTTCTGATTTTGTCTTTCCATGTGCACTAGACATGTTATTAATGCAAGAAAAGATAATGTTAAAATGTGGTAGAAAGTGATTTAAATATCATCAGATTCAACTTGATCTGTAGGGGTATGGCTGAGTGCTGAGCTTTCATGCTCTTCTGTTTTAAGTCTATTCCGTGCTGCTTCTGCGGAACAAAGCTTATGACAGCCATGCAAGTAAATGGGTGCAAGTGGAATGCATCACAATTAAAAACTGAGCTAGTTGCTAACTTTATATTGTGGAAGAAACAAAACAGTCTTTCACACTTAAGCAGTTGTTAGGCAAATAAATAAGAGGCTGAGTAATACCATAAAGCAAAGAATTGATCATTACTCCCTTCAGTGTGGCAGGCACCTGCAAACCACTTCTAAGTGTGAAGGAAGGGTGTAACATCAGCAAACTGGTATTGGTCCCGAGTTCCTGTCTTTTTTCAGCATGGTCATTATTTCCAGGATCTGCTGGTTTAAGATACTAGTATAGCTTTAGCTATTCCCCCAGTAAATATATTTGACACCTGAAAAATATAAAAACCCGTTCTCTAGATTTCACAGGCTGTATGAGGATGGAAGTGACTTCTGGAGGTCAACCTGTGCCAGATTCAATTCTGTTTGACTTCAGCTTCCCTAGCTTCATCCCTCAATGCTCAGAAAATGTCTCTGTGTTCTTTCCAGGTTGTGTGTCCTACAACTCCCGATAAAATAACTTGCCTTCCTTATCTTTTGTCTTTTTATTTCCTCTGTAGATGCTGTCTTTGCGTTCCAGTTACGCAACCCAGTGCACAACGGGCACGCGCTTCTAATGCAGGACACTCACAAGCAGCTTTTGGAACGTGGCTACAGGCGCCCCGTGTTGCTCTTGCATCCTCTTGGAGGCTGGACAAAGGAGGACGATGTTCCTCTCATGTGGCGCATGAAGCAGCATGCTGCAGTGCTGGAGGAGGGGATCTTGAATCCAGAAACGACGGTGGTGGCTATATTTCCTTCCCCCATGATGTATGCTGGACCAACTGAGGTAAGTACGTCAGGAGTTTAAATCAACAGCAGCAAAACCAGAACCTTTTGCTGGTGTGCCTAACCCCTCTGATGTGTGCACTAAAATATTTTGTTCTGTGCTGTGCCTGACGTTCATGGGTGGTGCTTTTTTAGTGGACAGAGAAGACTAAACTTATTGGGAAATCAAACTGTAAAAGATCCCTCTGTTATCAACCAGAATGTTCTGGATTGAAGGATTTGGTTTGGAAAGGGCAGAAGACAGTGTTGTTCTCATGCTCGTTTTCCTTAGAGTTAGAAGGGCATGACAATGAATTCATCTTTCCTTCTTTTTAGGACCTGTTTCAGAAGGAATTCCAAGATCAATTACTGCATCTTACGGTTGTCCTGAATGTTCGGATACTTGAGTTGATTACTATTAAGTGAAGAGTGTGTATATTGGAGGGCTATACACAGATTAGGAAAAAAAAAACGGCTTCGTTTATTTTTTGGCAAACTTAATTTACAGAGAATTATGTCAAAGCTTTTACATGTATATGAAATAATTCTTTGGCAATACTTTATTTAAAAGCTAGGACTTGGGTTGGAACCCCAGGAGTTTGTGGAAGTTCAAATTCCGACTAGGCTCAAGTGGTTAATTCTGTGGTAGCTTTGTGATAGATAGGAGAATACACTGGTGGAAATAAATTAGACAGAGGGCACTTCCTTTCTAGTGGCTGTTTGATCAAGCAGAGCTTGCAGTGCCTTTCAGTCCAGAGGAGGAACTGTAGTCCAGATCCAATTGAGCTATGTGACTGCAGGGAATCTTGCAATGTTCCCCATAGACCTTTTCTGAGAATTCATAGAAATCTTCTTCTTCAGTCTCATACTCAGGAACGTATGAGAAGGAATTAAATCCGCACTCCTTATTCTGGATAGAATAAGAATTTTCTCCAAACCTCTACAGTATTACCAGTGACCTCAGAATACAGCCTGTCAATAATGTGTATAGCCAAGAAATAAGAGATTGTTCCTTTAATCATTTTCTGTAGGTTATGTAAAAGACATTGGTACCAGATTTATTGCTGTAGTGCAAATGATTTGCAGAAACAAGCTCAGTATGGCTGTCAACAGGATGGACATCTTTCAAATTGTGAGATTTCAAATGACATGCTTCATAAGCACCAATTTAGTGTTTTTCTGTTTTTAGCATTCCCAGTAATTACCTTGAAAGGAAAAAAAAAAACAAAACAAAAACCAGTTCTACAAGGAAAATCATGTATCAGACTGCAGTGAATTTAAATCCTTACTAAACCATTACAGGTAATTTAGTGTTGTTGAGACTGCTTTAGGATAGCAGGACCTAAATCCTCAGTTTATGCTGTTCCAAACACTAGTAAAGTAAGTAGTTTTTTTAAGCATCCTGCTATGCAAATGAAACAGGAGCGTGGTATGCCTTAGCTGTAAGTTTGGTGATTCACATAGCTGATTCTTTGTTCTGGTGTGGCTCCGTAGTGGAAAGAATATCTGTTTGACTGGGGAGGGGAAATGGGGTAGTTATACAGTGCACACATTTTAAAGGTCATATTTTTAACTGTTTTCTTTTAACCTTTTCCCTTGTCTGTGTTCTAGGTTCAGTGGCACTGCAGATCACGGATGGTTGCAGGAGCTAACTTCTACATCGTAGGGCGAGATCCAGCAGGAATGCCGCACCCTGACACTGGGAAAGATCTGTATGAACCAACCCACGGTGCTAAAGTGCTGACAATGGCCCCAGGCCTGCGAGCACTGGAAATTGTACCCTTCAGAGTTGCAGCTTATAATAAGAAAAAGAAATGCATGGACTATTATGACTCTGAGCAGTAAGTCGTGTTTTAGTTCTAAAACATTTTGAGCAGCAGCTGCCTTTTCTTGCCCTGCACCCTCCAGTAAAAGAGTAGTTTTTAACTAGTTTTATATAGCTAAAAGATACCAGTCTTCAGAGTCATTTTTAGACCACTGATACAACTTGACTTCAGCCATGATTTGGGTGCAGTTCCACAGCACAACTTACCTGATGCAACTTGAGTTGCCACTGGAAGCTCCCATTTTCCTCCCAGGTACTGGATTTTGTGTAATTCTGGAACAAGCTGGCACAAGTAGCTAGGTCTGCAGGAAAATATTATTACTCGTTTTAATGGAAGGATTAGCTTTCTGCTGGTTTATCTTCCTAAATATGCTTGCTTGGTGTCAGGTAAGCATCAGATGTGATGCAGGAGAATCAATGGGAGAGTGCAGCAGGGAGAAAGAAGGTAGTGGACAATGTAGTGGCAACTAGCTGCTTGCTTAACAATAATGCAAAATGGTGCCCTAAGTCCATTGTGTGACCCAGGAGTTTTTAACTGGCTTTTGTTTTTATGATTTAGTTACAGGACAGGTAATTTTGTCTTCTGACTATCCCCAGATTATTTGCATGTGGCATAACAGAGTCCAAAACTTACTGCATGTGTTGCTGTGGTGTCAGTGAGTGGAACTGGAAAGGAGATTTGTCAGTTTAGTTTAAACCTCTTTATTCAGATTATTGAAACTACTTTTAAGTCAAGCTGCAGTTGAAGTTAGTACTGAAATACTAACTGAAATAAATAACTGAAAATTTTCAGCTGCTTATGCTACAATTATACAGAGTATAAGTCTCCAAAGATGTCACTGGCTTGTGGCAATCAACCAACATATTTTATTCAGCATCTTGTGTTTCTCACAATTAATTATGCTTCAGTAGATACTGTGCTGCCTCAGCCTTAGTCACAAGTTATGTGAATACTTTATATTTCAGCAGTAAATTCCAAGCACCTGAACTGGCCTGCTTTTATTTTTGAAAGCTGTAAAGTGTTATCTTCTCTTGCACAACTAAATCGAATTTTACGGTAAGTTCTTGCATTGTTTGGAAATAAGAAGCAGCAAGACAAAGGCAAATTTGCTGAAACCTGACAAGAATTAAAATAGCTTCGCTGTGTGTTACTCTACAATGTCCATATGTGTTAGGAAATTTGATGATTTACTACACTGCAGATGTTTTGAAATAGAATCTAATCAGGGAGGCTTATTTAGCAATTGCAGTTTGCTGATGTTGTTCTTCCTTCCTCTTTCCTCCCATTTAGGCAGCATTCCAGTATAAGGCTTCCCTCAGTGCTCTGAAGCATCTCTTTGGATAGTATTGCAACCGGGTGTCTTTTTTTTTTTTTTTCTTTTTTTTTTTTTCAACCAAGTGTAGCTCTGGGTAGCAGCATCAGACCAGACCTACAAAGTGACGCAGATGGCACTTTTATTAGAAGGAATAAAATTAGAGGGAAGGATACTCCTAACATGTGACATGAAAGTCTTCCTACACTTACTGCCCCTAGCTGTTGAATACTTCACTGCCTTTGTGCCATTCATTATTTGAGATGTGCCTAGAAACCCTCATTGCTGTGCACAATAACTAAATCCTGATGTAAATTTTGCTAGTTTTGTCCCAGCTTTTATGCATTATACCATAGCAGTCAAAAGGCTGTTGTAGTAGATGCTACGGGTATTTGTCCTGTTTGTTTGTTGTCCAAGTGATTAAATAGGTTGGTTTGAAAGATCACAGAATCACAGAACTGAAGGGGTTGGAAGGGACCTCAAAAGATCATCGGGTCCAACCCCCCTGCCAAAGCAGGTTCCCTAGAGCAGGCTGCCCAGGTAGGTGTCCAGATGGGCCTTGAATATCTCCAGAGAAGGAGATATTCAAATCCCTCTGTCCCCCACACCTCAGGTATTTATACACACTGAGGAGATCCCCTCTCAGTCTTCTTTTCTCCAGGCTGAACAGCCCCAGGTCTCTCAGCCTTTCCTCATAGGGAAGATGCTCCAGGCCCCATATCGTCTTTGTGGCCCTCCACTGGACACTTTCCAGGAGATCCCTGTCTTTTTTGTATTGGGGAGCCCAGAACTGGACACAGTTCTCCAGGTGAGGCCTGCCCAGGTCCAAGATAAATACAACAAGACCAAAGTGAAAGAGTTCTGCTGGTGCAGGATAGATTCGATTTAGATCAAGGGGAGTAAAAGTGTACCTCTGGCATTAGCCAGAGTAAATGATTAACAACTAAAACACACAAAAACACAACAACACCTCTGATAAGAGGTTTGCCTTTAGTTTGAAGCTTTTTTTTTCTGTCACTGTCTTGGAAAAAAAGCTCATAGAGCTGTTACAATGCAGCTTTACCTTGCTGCTGTCAGCATGCAGACCATTTGTCCTGTCGTTCTCTGAATGCTGTTTGTAAGCTGCAGGCTGGACTGGAGTGTGGCAGCAAACCTCTAGATGGCAATGCAGATGCATGCAGGCTCGAAGAGAAAACCATTCATGCTCCTGCTCACCATAGGCAGAACACTGTGGGAGGCTCCAGACAGAGTTAGAGCTTGGGTGGGTGCAGCTGGCTGCATTTCAAGATAGTCTGTAATGCCAAAAACATAGACTCCTGGACCATGTGGTGTTCAGCTCTGTAAGGAGAATGGCAGGGAACAGCGGGTTGTCTGGAAACATGAGTGTCAGTGCTGCTGGAGCACCCTTGGGTATGAAACAGTCATGTTCGTGTAAGTCTTTCCTGAGCTCACCACTTACGTGGTGGAAACCACAATGTGAAAATGTGGGGAAGAGGGCTGTATGCAGAGAAGCATTGCTCTGGCTTGTTTGAGGAACGGGTGACTTGACTTGTGTCGCATCTAATTCAATTCCTTGAGGCTTGGATAGTTGACAGGCAATAGGCAGTTCAAGAGCTTACATCACTGACAGAGGCATGGAAGCTTACATCAAGCATTTACTCCATGGGTTTCCCCCAGACTGAGCTGTAGGTGAGCTGCATGTCTTAGCTGCTGCCCCCACGACCTCCTAATTTTACAACAGGTATGTGTCACGGTGCAGACTTCTGAAGACCACCACAGATTTTAAATCCTAGCTTTGGGTCTGGGAGACTTAATCTCCTGAGTTCACAGTTCTTGTCCTGCAAGCAAGCTCAGGCCTGCCCCAGAGGAGTCGTTCACCAGGAATCCGGTCATCCACAGGGCCACATCACCAAGCAATGGCCAAAGGGAGCTTTTTGGAATGATGTGTGACCTGTGTGTTGGTAACTGCAGGCAAAAGGCTGAAGTCTGTCATTTCTTTGTCATTGTTCTCTTTGCTGTGCCATTTCCACCGTGTTGGTGACTCAAGGGAGCAGATGTCAGCAGGCAGCTGGGTCCTGAGATGGAGACTGCTGTGAGAACAGCACTCGTTCTGGTTCCTGGCTTTTCCGAGATCCAAATTTGGTAACTCCTTGTGCCTTGGTAGTCTAAATTCAGCCACTCCTGAAACAGAACTGAATGTGGATCAGTAGCTGAAGATGGCCAGACGTGTTTTGGAAATGTTTACAGAGAGGACTGTAGTTACAGTGGAGACCTTCCAATGAACTTCCAATGATCTGAGAGCCACTATCAGAAGTGTAAAAAGTAAAAACAAGAACCCCATAAACAACTACCTAATGCTGAAATCTGTTCAGAAGAAGTCGGTATGTTTCTTCAGCCAAAAAGGCCTCTCAGTTACCACAAACAAGTGTACTTTGGGATTGGTGGCTTAGTAGTTGTTTGGGTGAGCAACGATTCCTAATTCTTTGCTGAAGACCGGTCCTAAAAATGCAGCCACAGACTGCTGCTGAGGAAAAAAAATAATTAAGAAAGGAAATTAGTCTGACAATTCAACACAAAACCCAACAAAATACCCAACACATGTACAGCCAAAAAATAATTTAAAAAAAAAAAAGAAAAAAAAGAAAAACCTTTCTGCAGTGTCTGGAAAAAATGGCTTTTTTTTTTTTTTTTCACCCTTGAAGAAAACCCATGAGAGCACTTCAGCTAAAAGGAACCCGTAAGTAAGGTTACCATAGCAGGCTGTTCATGTGCTTTGTGAAATGCGAATGAAGCATGGGTATCTGAAGAGCAGTGATGATTTTGACTTTAAAAGTCCTGGGAATAAACTATGAAATACAGTTGTCATAGCTGCTTGCATATATCAATCATACTTACAGGTAGCTGTTTCAGCCAAGCACGTACTGTTCCAAACTTTTTTGGTGTGATACCTGATTTTAAAGTGGCAGCAAGAGGTTGAAACAGGCACACTTGATTATGCATCTTAATTTAGTTCCATGAAATATTGCTTCTCAGTTAACATTAGTATATCATTTAGGATACATTAAAGCACCACAGCAGCTCAAAATACCTAAACCCTTCTGCCAATCAGCAAGCCAAGTAGAGGATTTGCTTTCCTTATGATGTTATTAAACATATAGGTTATGTTTCGCTTTCCCGCAGAGTTTTTTCATAACTGGTTTGGTGTTGAACCTAGTGGATGTGAGCTGGTTCGCTCAGCATGGCAGGGTGTTCCCCAGACATTCATGCAGATTGACGTGACAAAGGCTAACGCTGTAGGGAACAGTGCCCTGCTGAAGTGCTGCTGTAGGTCACAACTTGACACTGCGAAGGCAAATTTCAATCCAGTCGAAATCCTCCCGAGAAGCATTATAAGCTTGGATTTCACCTCCTGACAGATTCTGTTCAGGGAATAAGAAGGTGGAAAGGGAGAAGTGTTAAAAGACTGAACCTGAGATAAAGAGGTCTGTGGAAGTAATTGGATCTGAAGGTTTGCCAGCTGAGTAGAACACGTTTTGAAGTCCCAGCAGAGCAAAGTCATGTTATTGCTCTATTTCTATACGTTTGCTTCCAGAAAAACTGTTTTAATGAGTAAGTGAAACTGCGAGTGCATGGGTCCTTACTGTTGTCATGAGTGTTGATTTTACGAGTGATTTCTTAAGACCCTCAGATTCCCACTAGAGACATTGCCCTCCGCAGGGAATGGGAATTTCAGGGAGGTCATTTGCACGGGGCCAGATACCCTAGGAAAAGGTTAGAGCTCCCCAGAATCGGTGTGTTTGTACTCATCTGGCTGGAATAGCTGGTACGGGGTAGTATAAAGAACACTTATAGGGAAGAGACTTCTTCCTAATAAATGATACAGCTGATTTTCACTTATAACATGCACTATACTTTGATTAAACCTTTAAACCTGCAGGGAATAATTGCTGAAGAGGAGATTTTTTTTTCCCTTCGGTTATTGTATTAAAGTACTCTATGGACACCGTGAAGATGCAGCAGAGTCAAGAACCTACAGGTTTCCTACAGGACTGTGGGCATCTGCATACAGTTGTTTCCTACATGCAAACTGGTGATAGCTTGCTTGTTTTGTCGTAAGAACTACGAGCTTGAAGTCAGCCTTGAGCACTGTTCTTCATGTTTAAGTTCATAATGAAACTTTGAGAAAGCTTTTAATTGTGTAGGCACCAAATATTACATCAATACTAGTCAAACTTGATTGATAGTAAAAAATATAATATAAAAAAAATATATATATTATTATATAAAAGTATAGTAAAAAGTAAAATCATTTTTACAGGCATTTACTTGTTTGCAGTGTGGCTCAAAGAAAGCTACTTCCAGCAGCTACTGAATAGAAATTTGAAAGGCACTTAAATCCCGTGCTCAAAAAAAAAAAGGCTGAGTTGATTTTCACTGAGATTCATTCCAAATTTCACTTGAGAATGGGATTTGGATGGCTGTTGCATTTAATTCCATAACAGCTTTAATGGTCAAACATTTCCCCCCCCACACTTTCTATTCTGCTCAAGTCCATTTTATGTTGAGTAGCTCCCAGTTTCCTCAAAGCTCACTGGACAGAATTACTGGACTCTTCTTTCTGTCTTCTTCTGTTAAGAAGTAAGTCACATTTTGTTTCAAAATGCTTGTGTTTCATATCCCACTACAGCATTTCTACGTAGTAGACATAGCACTTTCAGATACCCAGGAGAATTTATTTTTGCCATTAGTGAAGGCAGTACTTAGGTGTTGTTTATTTCAATAACACCTAAATACCGGGGAAATTAAGCTGGAAACTTGATCAGAAAATTGAAAAGGAAGGAATTTACAAAAAAAAAAAAAAAAAAAAAAAAAGGAAAAATGATTGGACCATTTAAATGGAGGGTGTATATTGCCAAAGCTCCATATTGAGTCAGTTTAGGGATTACTAATTAATGTAATTTTTAAAAGTGAATCCTATTTAACAGAGGTTTGGGAAGGCACCACTTAGTACTTCTGTACTTTAGAAATGTTTGAAAATGACTATTGAAGCAATATTTTGCTATACTGAATGTAGTATGTTTCTTAAATGACCCTTATTAATGTTTTTCTATGTTTTTTCTAAGGCTTCTCTAGATTTTCGTAGTGGATTTTTCTTTTTTGGGTAGTTCTCTATCCCATCCTTACAGCTGCTTCTTGCACAGCCACAACTAGGGATAAGAGGAACGTGAAGGAAATGGGGTCCTTATTGAAGCAAACTGCTATGGTGCACGTAAATTTATTGCCTTGGTCCCATTATTTCACATGTAGGGCGTGGAGGAATTTGAGTCTTTCTGCAATCTTAACAGGCAGGGAGGGAATAAAACAGACAATGTATTTTTGGTGTTCGGACCTTGGTGTTGTAGAAAACAGAGAGAAACTTCATAGCACTTGCTTTACTCTTATCTTCCCAGTCATCTAAAGGCTTAATTTTTTATTTTTAATTTTTGCTAGAAGATTAACCGGGCTCCTCGTTTCACCACACAGGTTTTGTAGAAACAGTTCTTAAAGAACTCAAGTTACCGTCGAGCAGTGTTAGTGAGCACTGGGCATCTCCACACCAAGCAACAAAATGTACAGGTGTTCTTAATGCTGGTGACATTATTCTTTCTCTGATGGGCTTGCATCAGCTTAAAGTTTTTATTTTTGTGTAATTTATATTTTGCAAAATTGAAGCACAGTAGGGTTTTTTGCCTTGTTGTTGCGCTTCAAGAACCTAATTCAGAGATCGCTCTCTGAATTAAGAGCAATAAGCAAAGAGCACGTATGGCACTGCTGCTGTGTAGATGCATACAATCCAAATCAAAAAGTTATGGGGTTAGTGGTTTTGTGAAAGGGAACTGTGGAATGCTTTCTGCAGCTTGCTAACTTCCATACCCTACTGAGCGTAGCTCAGCACTTAGAGCCAAGTTCTGCCCTCTGATGCACACACTTGGCTCTTGTTTCTATCTCAGGCATGTGCATCTGAGATCAATACTTGGCTTTTATTTCAAACAGACAAGCAAAGAATGAGTAATGGATACATGTTGCAAATTGAACAAATGGCGTAAGTAAAATTGCCATATTTAATTTAAGAATAAATCATTTTTCTTTGGAACACTTGGTAGGATTGTGGCACTCTTGTCTTGGTTGTACTGTCTCACTGTTGTGAGGAGTAGGAATTGAACTTGACTGGAACTTTTGCTGCTTATCACCACCTACCTGAGAAGTTGATTTTAATTTAGATTGTCCTGTTAATGATGATCAGTAATCAGCGATCAGTTTACTTTTTGTTCTGCAAATTGTCCTTCATTATGAGATCTTCTGCCATGTTGTTCTTCCATTCCCTAGCGCACTGAAATGATCTTCTCTAACCAGTACTGCAACTGGTGGACTGCTGGGCTGCTGCTGGGGCAGAGAGGGTGAGGGTGCAGAATAGGATGGCAGCTGTTGTTGACAGAGAACTGAGACAGGAGGTGGAGGAGAGAGTTGTCTCTCAGCAGAGTTCCTCACAGAGAGAGAAAGCCAGGCTAGATGAAGGCACAGACTCGATCCAACTCCCAGAAGATGAGTTGGACCGAGCTGCTAAACCTCAGGAGTTACCTAAGCTCTGTGTTGTAGTGGGTGTGTAAAGATGTACAGACACTGAGGGACAAATGTCTGGAAATAAGTTACTATCAGATCATACTTCCAAGAAGAACTTCCATTAAGTTATCAAAAAAGCAGAAGAATTGTGGGCAACTTTGCATTCTTTTTAACTAATTCTTTTTTTTTTTTTTTTTTTTTTTTTTCCTCTCCCTACCTGTTCTTCTCCCTCTCTCCCCTTACTCCCACCCCTATCCTCTCAGCCACGAAGACTTCGATTTTATATCAGGGACCCGCATGCGCAAGCTGGCTCGAGAAGGACAAAACCCACCAGAAGGCTTCATGGCTCCTAAGGCTTGGACTGTGCTGACAGAATACTACAAATCCTTGGAGAAGGCTTAGGCCTCTTATGAACCACAGATCAACATTTGACGCCTGATTTATTTACAAGAAGGGGACCACACAGTCACCGTTCGTGTTGCTTTGTTGTGGTGTCGGTCAGGAAGTTCTTCTCTGAAAACAGACTCTTTCTCCCTAACTTAGCATCATTCTTTGCCTGTCCTTATGGGTTTTATTATGTCCTGGCACCTAACTAGCTGCTGGTTTTAATGTCTTTTATTACAGTTAATATTCTTGCAGTAGGATTCTTAATTCTTGTCTTTTTGTTTTATATATATATATATTTTACTGCCTCTGTCCTATGAATTCTGCAACTGTTAAATAGATGCAGCTTTTTTCATGTTATTTAAACTGCTGGATATTTTCTGTTTGCAGTAGTTTGTAGGAGAAAGTGTAATAATTAGACCCTTAACTATGGATAGGTGCTCAAGAAATGGAAAAAATAACAGCTTTAAAATTACTGTTAAAGGTTACTCTATTATTCTCCAGAAGCTTTTAACATTAATTTTTCAGTACTTGTAATTAAAAAGCAGAGTTCTTTATGCAGCATAATTAAACTTTTTTTGCTTTCTTTGTTAATTTTTGGACTTCATTGAGTTATCCAATAGTTCCCTTCTGCTGTGGACCTGTAAAGACGACCAAGTAATGAGTAAAAAAGAAAAACACTTTACTATTTTAATTGATAACTAATCCATATATTTTTTTTTGTGCTTCTTGCCTTATGTGTCAATAGGGAATGTTTTATCCTATTTGATAGCACTTGCCAGTGTTTGGTTCCAGCTACAGTCATTCAGGATGAACTTAAAGAAAAAAAAAACAACAAAAAAACACAAGAAGTATGCCACACTGACCTCAAATTCATGTTTAAGAATTATCACAAGAAAAACTGAAGTCGTTAGATCCTTGCAGTTCCTGTGGTAGAAATGCTTAGTCCTGAAGGTGAAGTATCTGTTTTTTCAACATCTCCAATGGCAACGTAAGGGCAATCTCATTGTTTTCCATGACAGACAAGGCATATTTGCTTCTACTAGGATTCCTCCAAAATCCTGAAGGTGGTTAATTCAGTATGTGAAGCATTAACTGCTGAAGAAAAACATGAAAAATAGAAAGTAAAATACTTCCCTAAGTACACAGTAATACTGATCTGTTGGGATCTTTTCAAGTATTTGCAGGTAATCAGTGGAACAGTCATAACTGTTCTTAGCCTGTTCACTAGGAACTTCACGTATCCTCACAGAAACTTATTTTTCTGTTGGTAAGAGGTGTACAAAGGACAAAACAAAATGGTTTTCAGCATGAGGAAACTGGCTTGCTACAGAGCCTGGATGCAGCATGTTCATCTAGATTTTTTTTTTTTGGATGGTGGGAGGTTGTAATGAAGGGACCTGTGTAATGAATGGGATGAATACTGCTTGCAGTCTTTGGTTACTTGTTCACAGTACTATTTAAGACAAATGCTTTGAGAATGACTTCCTTCTCTTTTCCTCCTCCGTCTGTTTGAAGAGACACAGAGAGTAACTTTTAGTGGGATTTATACCTCTGTAAGAGGCAAGAAAGTAAGACGGAGTTGTGAAAAGACAGAGGCGTGTTCACCAGTGAACCGTGACAATTGAAACTGTTTTGGTAGTGTAAAGCTTACTCCTCCAGAATCACTGAACAGATTTTCTTCAAATTTGGCTTTGTTTTTAGATTGCATCAATTTACAGGACATGCAGAATCCAGAAGCAGAAGTCATTTCCTATCTGTGCAGGTGTACGTGCAAAATTGCAAGCTTAACTATGAAGGTGGACAAGAATTATCAGCTGGTCAAAAGTGAATTGCTGTTGAAAGTTGGAGTTGAGACTCTTTGCTGTCAGGTTTGATTCTGAAAGTAATTAGGATGAAAGATACAAAAAAATATTTTGGCAGAATGGCGAGCAGGGGTGGAAGTGTGCACAAGTAGATGTTTTATAAGTGCTGCTTGTGCTATATGAAGTCTGGACAGTATGTGGAGTGGTAAGCACGAATGTTGAGTCATTCCGTAAAGTTAATTTAGAAGCAGGAATGTCTGCAAACAAATTAATACAGTGATAAAAAGCAGATCTAGTTTTCATGCTTAACTCTTTTGATGCTGAGGCTCTGTTGTTATAGTGCTTCTAGAAAGCATTCCTTGCAATGCTGGGTATTAAAGAAGCCTTCAGCTTTATTCTAACTTATTATTTATTCTAAAGCAACAGCTACAGCATTCCCAGGGGGATTTCCTGATAAAGAACAAGAGCATCTGGTCAATTTGTGGGCAGAATGTGCTCTGTACAACAGCAGTTTTCCCATATCATGAATGTTTTCATTGTAGAATGCTAATTTTCCCTCTTCTGTTAGTGTCTTCTGTAAGGAAGTTGTATTTTACATGAAAAAGCTACTCCAGAAATGATTCCAAAATGTTCCCCTTCCCTCCCACTTTCTGCCTCTGCATTGGTATGCATTACAAGTGGTTCTTTACCTGCTGCTCTCACACAGGATAATTTATGGGTATTATCCATTGCTTTTTGTAGGGTCCCAGGATGATTGCTCGCTTCTAACTGATCATTCTGATGTATTGGGCGTGTGAGATACGAAAGCAATAACACCCATCCATATGGCCGATGCAAGGACAGTCTGGACCCAGTTTTCCAAAATAGATGGATTAATGAGGTAGTTGGAGATTACCAAACCCTAATCCTTGGAGTTAAATAAATGCTAGAAAATTACTACCTTTCCTAGGTGAACTGATGAGTTCCAGATGTTTTTGATTCCTGCAGTACATACGAGCAACTTGAGAAAAAGGCAAAAAAAAAAATATTTTTTTTTTGTGTAAAGAGCCACACAGCTGAGAATTCTGTTTTCCTATGTGAGATCTCAAATGCCTGTGTTCGACTAACGGGAATACTTGGGATGACTTTTCAAGTAAGGATCTGAGGGTCGCAATGGAAAAATCCTGGATATGTGCTAAGGGTGCTGACTTTGACCTGATTTTGTTCCTTTCAGTAGGGGAGCTAAACACTAACAACTCGGTAATGCATTAGACACACAAAATGGAACATGTAGAATAGGTCACAATTTTTTTTTAGACACAGTTTGGAGATAAGCAAGCCTCTACATCTGGAATAATTCAGTAGAAGTCTGCAGGGGGAGGATGTGAGTGGATGTCTTGGCGTGGTGGTGGTGGAAAGAGAACAGGGCTACCGTGGGCTGTGTAGACGGTACTGTAAGGGGCTTGAGTTTGGACCTCCTTTGCATTTCGTATTTCCTTAATTTCAAGGAGTTCCACATGTGGGTCACACAGAGGGTTAAACTTACTGCCTTTCCCTGCTACAAAAGCAATAAAAATTACTTCGGGCATCCTGACAAAATGCTAACAGAGTAGTCCAGATGCTTTCCCTTCCTGATGGATTAAAGGTGCTAATCAGTATCTTATAATCAGTGTGTTACTCCCTTTCCCAGTCAAAGCTGGCAGCTTCAAAGACAAGGATATGTGTGTGTCTGTTACTGCATTGACACACATGGCATCCCTCCTCATCTCCAGTCATGAACCTTTAAGCCTTTGTGCTCTGCACTGTAGGAACACAGAAAGAAGCCCTCATCTCTGTTACAAATTAGCTTTCCTATGAGTCAGAAGAGAACTTTACTGCATCTATGGCACCATCTCCGACAGCAGGGAAAGGAAAAGCTGTTCCTTCTCTTACATAGGAGAATTCACAAGAAAAAATGAGATGGAAAGTGATTTTTTTATGCAACTTTGCAGGGATGTCTGTCTGTTCATCTACAGGAATGGGATTTACGGTGGTGCCTGAACACGAGTCAGAGGTGTGTAGGAAAGCTATTCCAGTCCTCAAACCTGACGCAGAATTTTTCACCACTAACAATAAAAAAACAAGACCTTCAGGCTGGAGTGAGTTGGCTGAATTGGCATTACAATGAATGCAACTGATAGCTCAGAATTAGTGTTTTTTTTTTTTTTCTGGCTTATGAATTGGTCTCAGAAACTTAAAACTCTTAATTTAGCTGCTGTGAAAGAGAGTGCTGCTAGTTCCATTTTTTTTCATGCTTAATGCTGCAAGCTGGACCTGATAAGCTAGGTTGCCAAGGGTAGCTTTAAAGCTTTCCACATCCAGTTTATTGGATATGGGAGTTCCCTGCCAACAGCGAAGCAGGTGTTGGGTAAACATGTGATTCAGAGGAAGTCAGTGCTAAGGTTTCTGCTCAGTTGCATTGTTTTACCTTGAAGAAAGCCTGAGGGCTGGCGTAGCAGGGCCTCTTTTAAATTTGCTGTCTCCTTTCATGAAAAACGTTTTGATTATGAATATAGCTTGATTTTTAGCGGTCTTTTGAAGTGTCCATTGAGGGGTTTTCTTTGAGTCTCCTGCAAGCTCTGTGCCGGCTCTTGTGATATTGGAGAATTTTTTACCTGTATCCCTTTTCATTGTTTAGTTTTTATTAAAATCTTTTTTCTTTATGGGAGGGTGTATATGTGCATGAGCCAGAGTCATGCCTTCAGCATTTCCAGAACTGTTTGCCCTAGAAACCTCATCTTGATATCATTTTGAAGTTGAAGGGGGAAGGCAACTACACTGAA
The DNA here is from genome assembly GCF_009819795.1 of Aythya fuligula. Lineage (NCBI taxonomy): Eukaryota > Metazoa > Chordata > Aves > Anseriformes > Anatidae > Aythya > Aythya fuligula. The sequence goes on from NC_045562.1 coordinate 5,276,608, forward strand.
AGCTAGAAAACAGTGCTTTAAAACCACATCTGGAATTCTCAGACAATAAATGGCTCCAACTTAAAACAGAATGCAGAGATTTTAATATGTCATAAAACCCGAGGAGCCTTGGATTCAGTATAAGGACTGTCACCCAACCTTCATGTTAAAATCCACTACACAACACTTTGAAGTATGACTGTAGACAGAATGCTACCTGTCTGTGTATAAAAGGAGAAAAACAAAACAAAAACAAAACAAACTTTTTTTCCAGCATTTTTTTCCATAAACTTCAATGGAATGGAAATAGTGCCTGAATCTTTCTTTTTATCCTCTGCAAACAGAGCTGTTTCTTCTATGGAGTCCTACACTTAGCAGTCTAAATTTCACCTCATGAGAAGAATAAGCATTTTGGCCATATCCATGTGTCTTCATCTCATAACAGCAGTTATGATGTCAAGTAAAAGGCTTGCAGTCTAGGCTGTGAGTTTTCAGGTTTTCCTGAGCACCTGCAGATCTCCAGGCTTTCCACCCAGATGGCGTTTGTCCAAATTTCTATGGACTAAATCAATTATTTCTGTAATGATTGATAGTTAAGTTTGTTGCAATAATTATGATGAGACAGAGAGAGAAACCAGTATCCACATGTTAACACTCTCCGGACAGCGTTGTTGCATTTGATTTATTACCAAACATGGCATTTCAGGAGGACAAATCCACTCCTCTAACTTGGAAATGTTACTCTGATTTCAGGAGTGCTACTCAGAGAAAGAGAAAAAATTTAGGCGCTCATACTACTAACTTGATTTCATTGACAGCTTTCTCAAAGGCTTAAGTGGAAGCAGAAGAGACTCCTTGATCCTTAAACATTGGGCTCAAAAGGGCTGCCTGCTGGAATGGAAAACTACAGTCTGATAGTCTGTGGAAGGTTGGTTGCAGGATTGATAATGTGTCATCAAGGTCTGCTTTGTTTCTAGTTGATGAACACAATATTTTACCACCTATGAAAAGCAGTATTTTGATCATTTAATTATTTTTTTTTTCTGGATAATAAAGACAGTCATGAGACAAGATCATGTTTATACATAACTTCCCAGTAGGAAAAAGTTTACTGCTATTATAGTTTATATTTAAACTATGATACAGTCTGAAAGAACCAGTGTTATAATTATGTGAGCAAAAATTTCCTATCATGCTATGTGACAGCAGAGCAATAAACGTGCCATCAGTGTCAACATCAAAAGCACAATGCCAAATGCTAAATATTATTGACACTTCTTCATTAGGGACAGTTATAAATAACTCCTTTGTCCATTATTTCTTCAAGGAAAAATACTGCTTCTTCCTGAGAACTGTAAATCTGTTTGCCTTACTTGGTAGTTAGAGACACTTGGAATGACGGTGGCTCTTCGTAAGTTTTACTGTTTTGCTGTATTTTTGAAGGCGTGCTTCTGAGCTCCATAGCAAAACGGCTTTACAAAGAATATTACAGGTTTATAGTTTTTCTTTGTAAACATTCTTGGCTATTTTACTTATGGCACTTCAGATGTTTTTCCATCTGTGAAATTAAAAAAAAAAAAAAAAAAAAAAAAAGTCTTATAAAAGTCAACTTATGTAGAGTTTGGGTATACAGTTTTTATCAATTATTAAAACTACTCTAGCTGGCTTCCTGTTCATACCAACTTTTGGTTCAGCGTCGTCCTTAGTGGTGTGACAGTTTCTTGTGAAACACTTGATATGCTGGAGAAAAGTGGAATTTGGGAAAGATGATGAGTTGGTGGTTGACAATCTCATGATATTATCCTTCAAGCACTGATAGAAGACTACACCTTGTAACATGTAACTCTTTAAGAAGAGTATTGTGCCTTTTCTATAATCATTGTCAGGATATAAATGAAAATTCAAAGCAGCATGTTCTGTCTAAAAGGTGAACAGAAAGAGAGAAACATTCTTTGGTCAGTTGTTTTCTGGAGATAAATATGCAGCTTCCTTTTCACGTTTTTAGTGTATTTAAAAACAAAACAAAATGTGTGAAACTCCTGATCTTTCTTTTTCCATATTTAAAGATACCTCTTGGTGAGGACCAACTTGTTTTCTGAGGTTCAGACAGTTGCATTGTGTTCACTTTGAGGATTTGCTGAATATTGGTGATGAAGTGCAACTAATGGCCTACTTAGACCCATCCTTCACTGGACAATTTCAAACAAGAAATCTTATCTTTTCCCTTAGATTCACTTTTACATAGATGAAAAAACCCACCCAACGTGAAACAACTCCTCATTTCAGGTTTTTCCTCATAAACACGTAACTGATGAAAGAAAATTGAGCCTCTTTCTCCATTCTTGATTCAATTACGATCCTACACCTGTCTGTAGATCTTGGAACTAATACTGAGGATATAGGTGCCTTTCTGCATTGATTTTATGAAATTACCTTTGGAAAACGTTTCAAAAGGATTAAAGTTAAGCTAATGTGAACTTGAAGAAATATCTGGCTGCCTATGGAGAAATCTGATTGCATTAGGAATCTGTGGAGTAGGCACTAATTCTTCTCTATTTAATCCATGAGTGAATGTTGGAATACACAACCTTTTATTGTGATAGGAAAGTCAATTATCTGAAATGTGACAATGTGGCTTTCAAAAACAAAACAACAACACCACCACAACAACAAAAAAAACAACAACCCACAAACTAAACCTTGACTGCTTGACTAGCCAAGTAATAGCACGGGCATAAAGTAGGAGATTTTGTCAGTGGCTTACAAAATGGTTAATACAAGTCAAAGAAGGCCTGCCCACTAAAACCCAGAGATCTGTGCCTGGGAGTCTCTCCACTGGGAGACTACCACTGCTGTGAAGAATTCCAGTGTGGAGGAGGAATCTATGCAGTGTAATTTTTTTTTTATCCATTTCATGGTTTCTGTGGAATTTTCAACGTCTGCTCAATCTCCGCGTGTAATTTTAATAAAATATGTGCTCATAGTACATTCCGCTCAAGTATCTTTTCTTCCGTTTCTCATAAAAGTATGCTCTTTTTGTTTCAGGCTGAGAATCTTCTAGATTTGAACGTGAGCAGGAAAGCATTGCGGTTTGCAAGGGACCTCATGCACTTTACGCTTTCATCAGTCAGCTGTGAAAACCGTGAGAGAAGGGGCTGGAGAGTGTTGTGCGCCCATGGAGCTTCTAGTTCTGGTCAGGGCCAGTATAATACAGGCCTACAGGCTTTTTCACTCTGTAAAGCACTATAGTTTATGGTTGATGTTATTTTAGTAAGAATTAGACTATGATCTTGTTGTCTTCTGAGGTTCCCTTCGTGGTAGTAGCCTGTGAGCTTTCCTGGGAAGTGCAGCTCACAAGTTTAAAACCATTGCTCTAATGTAGCAGCTAATAAGTTGTCATTAATTTTATCTATATAAAATTATAAAGTATAGAAGCGTTCAAAGAAACAAGAATTAAAGGGAAATAATTTTGAAAAGGATTATAAATGAAGTAGGTGATAATCGAGGGGCTTGTTTATTCCTGTTCAGGCCAAACTCCATTTTACGCCCATCACCTACAGGAAAGCCGATGGTGTGTGCTGGCACTCTGGGTTTGTTTACTGCTACAAATGCAGGTGAGAACCCAGGGAAAGCAAAAACAGCTCAAAACAAACAAACAAATCCCCCCAAGCCTTAAAAGGCAAGAATCTGAAGCAAAGAAGTGAAGCAGAAGAGAAACTGAGACCCTGAAATTTGGGACTGCTTCTCTTGTGCAATGGATATGGAGTTGGAGCCAAGGCAAATGCCATTTGTTTATCTGGTGGAATGTTAATCTAAATAGGAAAGTTAACTCTGTCCCAGCCAGACCCAGTATACCTTTGCTTCCTAACTGGAGCTGTGAAGGCTGGAAGAGCTGCAACTCCAGAAATACCAGCTGATTTCATATCAGGGAGAAACAGCTTTTTTGATGTAGCCAAAGAGGTAGTAAAGATGCAGTTGCTTGTGATTACTTTACTTCTGTATGTTTCTATCTATGGAACTCCAAGTGGGAATGTAAGCGTCAGGGATGCTGAAAGAGTTTGTGCCGGATCTGGAGCTAGAAATGTGGAATTATCTGTAGGCGGTTTTTTCTTTTAGCCATGAGATACCTCTTTTTAAGTACAACTGTCAGAAAAGCCATATTTCAAGGTGAGATTTTAACTCATGGTTGTGAGGAAAGCCTCCTTGTTTGCAGTGTGACACACTGGAGCTGCATCTGGTAGCACATCCTTTGCAGGATGTTCACAGAGATGTTTGAACAAAACACCCGTGCTGCTGATGGCACAACTTGGGAAATTACCAGAAAGTTATATTTGTTACAGGTTTCATTGGAAAAAAAAAAAAAAGCAAAAGAAAAGCATGTTGTTCTTTGAGTAGAAACATTACTATTCGGGATGGGGGAGACTACAGGAGTTAAGTGTTTTCACTAATTTTGATCTTATGCAGGGGTCATTGCTGAAGAGCTGACTGTATGGAAACTGCAAGACCAAGCTCATTCTGAGCATCACAATTTCTTGTTTCAAAACCGAATCTCAGTTATCCAAGAGCTGCTAAATCTGTTTTAAAAGAACTTTTAAGCTTTGAGAGGGCAGGAAACTTCAATCGGAAAGTGGTAAGTTTCTTTGTTTTGGAGTTTCCCTTGTCTGGTACAGTAAGTGTTTGCAATCCAGCGTGAAAACACAAAGCTGAATCCTGCAGATTGATAGTTATCATATGCAAGTATGTTTGAGCTCCGTCACAGCCTCTCTGGGGGCCAGTTGACCTTGCACTAATTAGATGTCATTCCCAATGGGATAATGACATATTTGCCCTTATTGCACATGCTCTGGGATTAATTTAATGGGTCCAGTGCAAAGTGCTCTGTAGGCTTCTGCGAGAGCAGGCTGCTATGCTTGGGCCTTCTTTCTGCAGCAGTCGGCGCTGGCAGATACCCTCTTGTGTTCTGAGGTGAATCTTGTCCCTGGCTAAGTCATTTCTGTAAGTGGGAAAAAAAAAATAAAAAAATTAAAAATAAAGCCTCGCACAGTTTCACTGCAGGAGTTGGACCTTGATCTTTTCCTGACGCTGCTGAGCAGGCTTGTATATTAGAATGACTTGATTGCAAACTGTCTGAAAACTTCAGCGGTTACAAAATGAGGGATTTTTTACTCCCCTTCTGTCCTGTGTGGTAGGAATGAAGGTTGTCTTGAAATCTGTGCGGAAGGGTAAAAGACTTCACTTTGCAGAGTTCTGCTGAACAAGCAGGACCGTAATGGTCTTCCTCAGAATTAAATACCAGCCAGTCCTGCTGTTCATATGTGACACACTTATTTGCATTTGCTCTGATCTTTTGCCCAAATAAAAAAGCAGGAACTGAATAGGATTTAATTACAGGCTTATTTAAGCTTTCTTCTATACAGACAGTTGTGGAGTGTATTTATCTGAGTTGAACTGAAACACTGTCCTTTCTGCTGCCTGTTTTCTCTTTTTAAGAAAGAGATGCCCAGCCACTGATGTTTAGTTTGTTGGTTTTCAGTTTAGTTCCTTCTGATGGAAGCCTACATTTAGTGTAATGACATCAGGCTATCTATGCCATAAAGAAAATAATGAATTAAATGATTAATTTTTCTATCACTGTAACTCAGTAGCAAAAAAAATAATTGCACACTGATTTGTTTGCTTCTGAGGTACCTAGCTTTACAGAGTTCTGTTTCATCGTGAGGAATTCTTTTTCACCAGAGCACAAGAGACATAAAATTAGATTATATTCTTTGTATTGTTAGATTGGGTTTTTCGTCCCTCCTCAGAGCAACTTGTCACATCTGACTTCTATCACTTTTCTAATTTTTGGATTCTCTGGATTTATACCCAGAAGATTCTAATCCTTATCACTAATAAAATTAAGTTTTATTTGTGCCTTAAGTAGTTCAATTAACATTAAAAGCTGATGTATGTCTTCAGCCATCTTAAAGCATTTTTTTTTTCCAACTGAATTTGCATTCGTTTTTCATGTTGTGATGATTTTTTTTCCATTTATGGGGAATGTGCGTCAGAAATGCTAGCCTGTTTCCACAGGACAAGTTGCCTGATGGTGAGCAAAGTGGACTCAATATGATTAAATTGTGTTAGTAGATGAGTTTCATCCTAATTTCTGATCAGGAGGTGAATTACTGATTCTTTCTGGCAGAATTAGTTCTGTAGTGTAGATGTTGTTTAGTAGGAAGCAGATCATGGGAAATATAACTTTTTGGAAACTCTGCTTGTTAAAAAAAAAAAGTATCTGAAGATGAGGTGACTGTTGTGAAGGACATTTTTCTGCAACATTCAAATTCAAGAGATAATAAAGTATTTTTGTTTGTAAATACATGTATAGACGCAGAGAGAGATGTGAAAACAGAGAAAGTATCTTAACCACAACATATGTTTCCATTGAATTTCATCTGTTTTCTTCAGTGACAAAGCCACATGATTATCTTTGTTGGGATTGCAGGCTAGCACAGATATGGAAGAGTGAGCTGGATGCCATATTGCTTAATAAGCTTATTCAGGTTGTTCTGTGCAGAGGACAGGTGCATAGCCTTAGGCAGAAGTAAGTGATTTTTCAGATCTTTTGTCATTCTTCCTCTGTTGCCAGTTAGGAAAAGATTTATGCCACATAGCCAAGCTTTGCATATTAAAAGTCAGTAGTAGGAAAACCAATGAGGAAGAGCAAACGATGTCTTTTCAAGGCTTGGAAGGTTTCCTTGAGATTTGGGTAGTGTGCAGGATATTGTTTTAAGGGTTACTTACTTTAATTGTAAAAGTTACCTAGCCAAATCGTCGTGTCATCAATAAAGAAGAGAGAGGCACTGACTTCTCTAAGTGGTGATCCAGAAGGCAAGCCCTGCTTGGAATTGCCCTCTGAGCGAGGTTTGTATTCTCGATGACTCGATAGGAAGAAAAGGTGTTAGCTGACTGATGTGACCTCAGAAATAGGTACCTCTAGGTACCTGAAGTTGGAAAAACGTCTATAACAAGAGCTCTATTTTGTCAACAAGTAGTAATATTTCCAATGTCAACACGTAGCATATAAATAAGCTTTTTGGAATTCAGCATAATAATCTCCCTGCTCAGAGCAGCACACTCTGTGTGTCTTTACAATACTTTAATGGCACATGTACAATAGCAAGGAACGGGTCGTTAATACCAACCACTGTGAAAAGTTTTCCTGTTAAGCCACAGATGAAGAGATTTTCACTGCTATTAGATTTTATTACTGTTCAGGATTCCACAAAGGCTGTTCTAAATTTGAGCAAAGCTGTTGCTTTTTTTCCCACTTGTAATACATAGAATAGAAAAATCATGGTTTTAATTAGCTTGATACTCACAGAGAACATAGTGAGAAAGAGTCCACTGTTAACTTTCCTTTAATCACGTGGTGAAATTCAGTTTGTTGTCATTTTAAGAAACTAATTCTACTCCATATCACTGAGGAGTTCTGTGAAAATTAGCCTTCCAAACAGATCCAATTTTACTCCACATTTAGACTTTTTATTTTTTTTTCTATTTAAGCCATTGGCAAGTCTTGAAGACTATGTCCCTGAAGATACAAATGTATTTTTCTGTTTCCATTTTTTAAATTGAGCTACAGCATAAATGAATGCTCAAGACTTCACAGGTCTTGCTTGTCCATTTCTCTTCTGCCAGAGAATGTGCTGGCTATATTAATGAGAAAATGCTTCATACCTGAAGGAAGCAGTAAATAAAAAAGTGAAAGGCTACTGCGAAGGAAAATTCACGAATGCACACAGTCTTTAAAAAGAAAAAAAAAAAAAAGCACAAAAAACAACAGCATCAAAATCCCTGTTCTTTTGCTATAAAACAAATGAAAAAATAATCCATTAATTGATTTGGCAGCTCACCTCAGGAAAAAGAAATCAACTTAGTTTCCTGGAATTAGTTTAGTTTTTGATACTAATATTACCCTTAAGGATAAGTCCATCCATGGCTCTTTTCCACCGTCTTTGGTTGATACTCTTCTGTAAACCCCATTTCCCATTCTATTTTGATATATTTTGTTCTAATGATTCTGTGTTTAGAACTATTGTGCTAAACAGATAGGAAACCTGTTCCTGTCCATAGAAAAAATGTGTTTGCTGAAGTAGTCTTTTCTACTTGTTTAGGTGCTAGTACTTAATGTCCTTAGTTTTACTACTTTAAAGGATTAGAGTATATTATTTGAATTTATAGTTTTTGCAGCTATCCAATCCCTTTATTCACTTTTTGTCTATATGTTAATCTCTGAAACTGGATAACCTCAGAAAACCTTAGTTATTTAGCAATGATGACAGCAGAACATTTTTGGAACCGAAGTGCATCGTGACTAGAGAGACGTTCCCTAGTCAGAAGGGAACTTTTTGCTTAGCTGCATGGTGCTTCCCTATCTTCAAGCACAAAAGTAAACTCTAGCCCTGTACAGAAGGTCGATGTAAGGCTCATAAGGCACTTGATCAGAAAGTCCAATCGGATGGAAATGGATGTTGCTCTACTGATGTCTTGGGAGCACCACAAACTTGTGCATTTGGATCTGGCTCAGAAACTTGCAGTGATACAGGTCCTTGAGAGTTCAACCAGGGAACAGGCCTTTTTGCCTGCTCTTTTGCATAAGTCTGAATTTTACCACGGAATATGGGTTATCCTACATAAAAGGCCGTCCTTCATCAGTTTTTACCATATGGTTAAAACGTATATACATATTTTTTTTCGGTTCCCTCCAGGCACTGTGAAGCAGCTGGTATTAATGAATAAAAATAGCCAGCAAAATCATGGCATGTGGTTGCTGGAAGGAACAATTTATAGCCAGGAGTCTTGTAGGTTACTAGAAAGAAGAAGAAAGGAACAACCCCAAAACACGTGACCTCGGAAAGCATGCATGAACTCTAAATATCATCTGTGTTTTGGTCACCTGTACTGCTCAAGGCAACAGAATATGGGAGTGATTAGAAGACATTCACTTTATTCCTACTGCTAAAAGTTACAGGGAAGGGAACTGGAGATTTGGACGGTGTGGTGCCTTTGGTTTGTTTGTTTCTTTCCTTTTTTTTTTTTTTAACACCATTCCTGGAGTTTGTCTTCTAACTGACCACTGTATCAAAGTATTTGAAACTTCACGGAGAGCTTTGGAAGCAAAGAGGACATGCATTTGGTCTCTCAGAATAAACAAAATATAATTTAAAAGATAAGCATTGGAAGGTGGATCTTACTGTAATGCAAAGCTGAGCCGTAGTAATTTGTTTCATAGCTCTAGGTTAGATTTTTGCCTTTAAAATAAATAAAGCTGATCTGCCCTCGTGTACAAAGAGCAATGACAAAATGCAAGATTGCGTTTCAGAAAGTGACTCTTTAAGAGATTTTAGTATTTCATAACTAATAGTTACCAAGTTCAGTGATCGAGCAGCAAACTTTCTTTATACCTTCATTGAGGCCCTGCTTGTGCTTTGGTTTTGTTTTGGTTTGTTCCCATGTGGGCCATGGACTTCATCATTGACTTTCCCTAAGGGCTGTGGTTCAGGCGGTAGGAAGGCCAATACAGAACGAAAACTCTTTAGGGTAGGAAGGCTAAAAAGCTTTCTGGTGGTGTAGTAAGAAAAACATTGAAACTTAATTTGCAGGGAGGCTTCTTCCTCACTCTTAACTTCATCTTCTTCTCTCTTTCTTTTTTTCCCTTTTTTTCTTCTATAATTTTACACTAAATCCCAACACTCTTCTATATCCTAACCTCATCTATTCCCACCATGGGGTGATGTTTAGCATGATTTGGGTGAAGAGTTGAGAACTATAGCCATATATATTTCGCATGTACTTCTTTAAGCTCATTATCATGTTCAGGAGTGTGATAGTTAGGTTAAAGTTATTCTTCAATCTCAACAGAGAAACAGCAATGACCAGTGTCTCAAAGCTAGTCAAAGAAATCCAGATGAGATAGAGGGCTGTATTTTGTAGGGGGCACGACTGCCAGTTGGGACAAATTACCTACAGAAGGTTTCTGTGGGTAATTCTTCTGTAAGAGAGTTTCTTTCTCTTGTTTTCGCAGAAAGGCCATATGACTTTGAAAGCAGTTCTAGCCCAAACTGGGCATGATGTAGGAATGTCCAGGTGCAATATTGTAGGTGAGAAGAGGGACTGTACAAACATGTACAGGTGGTCCACAGGAAGGACCCTTCTACAGAATATGTCCATCTGTACTCTAATTTGTCCTGAACGAGAAGTTCCCTGATTGCACATGGTGCTCTGACACTGCAGTGACCAAGGAATGTGACTTGCACAAGGATTCATCTGTACCCAAATTCTTCTCCCTTATAAGGCTGGGGGGAACATAAGTAGGCCAATGATGTCAAAAGAGGAACAACGTATTTCCTGAATACATCGCTCGATGGATCTGTGAACTGCAGAAAAGCCAATAGGGGTAAATGCCTGGAGGTTTTGTGGCTTCACTGCAGAAAAATTTTTGGAACATGGAAATAATAAGCAGCAGTAGTTGGGGCACTGTGATTCTCTTGGCAGGCGAGCAATTCTAGCGAGAACTCTGGTTTCACAATTAAACTCCTAAACTATTTTAGGTCTTGTAATTTATTTCAAAAGACGGCTGCTTACTATTGTTAAGTTTAGATTTTTGTTTACCCACCGATGTTGGTAATGGCATATTAAAAAAGTTGGAAATATGTGTATTAATAACCGGAATTATGCCTCACGCCGTTGTCTGGCAAATGGGAAATGCATAATGTGTGCAAAGTGATTCTAATACATTGCTTTAACTTTGAGTTGGAAAGAGCTGATCCCCTACAGTTTGTGCTGGCTGCCAGTGAGTAGTGTCAGTAAACATTTGCTGTGAATATCAGGTGAACTTCACCCTGGGAGGAACAGTAACCAGGAGAGGCATATGCTGATTTCAGCAAGGAACATATGAAGATGGAAGGTGCATTTAGTTTAGCACTCTTCAAAACCTAATTATATATATATATAATATAGGGGAAATTTAGGAAAATATTAGGGGAAATAATAGGGGAAATTTAGGCTGGACGTCAGGAGGGGGTTCTTCACAGAGAGGGTGGTTGCACACTGGAACAGGCTCCCCAGGGAAGTGGTCACTGCACCGAGCCTGTCTGAATTTAAGAAGAGATTGGACTGTGAACTTAGGCACATGGTCTGAACTTTTGGGTAGACCTGTGCGGTGTCGAGAGTTGGACTTGATGATCCTTAAGGGTCCCTTCCAACTCAGGATATTCTATGATTCTATGATTCTATGATTCTATAAAAAAAATACAATTGCAAAGAAAAAAATAAATAAATTTAAGTCTATTAGCCTTTATTGTAACAGGATGTTAATACAAGCCTTTAACAAAAAATAGTTTGTAGGTTATAAAGATTGAAATAAACATCTGTGGTAGTGAGGGACTTTAAAACCTCTTAGAAAAGAAGTGTTTGCAAAATTGCTGCATTTTTGCTAAGCAAATTTAATTCCTCAGCTCCCACATGTGAGGCATTTCTAATTATACCCAGCTGGAATTTAGCATGCCAGCTGCCAGCCCTGATTGCTGTGTTTTTTGTTGCTGGGGAGAGGGTTGGAACTTCTCATTTTTGGAAAATTCTTGCTCATAAATTGCAAATTATTCTTCATTGTGGTTATAAAAAGAAAGAAGGGGCGAAAAAAAAAGGAAAAAAAAAGAAAAACCCTTCAGTGTTTCATATCAAACAGTGTGACTCTTCCTCTCAGTATATTATTGGTACTAATGTTTTTAAGTGGAACTGCTGCTACATGACAACTTGTAGTATACAAAGTGTTTTCTGGAGAAAACAATGATTCACTCACAGAGGTCAGTGGTGCAGCCTGGCAAGCTGGTTGTGGAAAGCGGTGATGTTAACACACAGAGCAAGCTGCCCCCTGGAAATTGCTGGTTTGCAAGTTCTTAATTCACCTGCTTCATGGTAAGTTACTTTTCTTTCAGAAGAAGTACCCTGAGTTAAGTGTTCTCTTGGAGTAGCAGGCTTGTTTTAGCCACATAGACCAGCCCCTACCAAAATAACCTTGTTATTATCTCTGGTAGCATCGTAATGTGTAAAAAGCGTACTCTTCTGTGCCCATATGGTGTTATTGCTTGTTACACCAAGAGTTTTAACAGTATAAAATAGACAAAAGTGGGGAGCAAAATAGCTCCTGTTCTTGGCATGCTCACAATACTTTTCCTGTTTGATCAAGCCAAAGAGTTCAATACATTCTTGTATTTCAAATACTGTTTACAAGGAATTTAAGTATTTCCATTGCTGCCCTGTGACTGTACTTTGAAAAAATTGATATTTAGTCAGAGTCCTTTATCAAACTCCCAAGAGAGTTCTGAAATATGGATTTGGTTGTCACCATAGGTGCTACTAACAGGCCAAAGCGTGTGCATGTGCACACACACACAAAAGATAAAAAGAAAAAAAAAGGCCAAAAAGCACTGCAGTCCAAATACACCCAAGCTTGAAGACAATTATTTTTCAGATGGTTTCAGGCCTCTTGTATGTATTTGTATTCATGCATACAAGCCCGTGCATTCACGGTCACCAGGTTGACATTTAAGAATGGCAGCTGATCATCAGCTGGCCAGAAATGAAATATATGTAAAATCACACAGATATTCTCATCAAACGGATATATGTGGTGCTGGGGCCGGTCCTCTTTAATATCTTCATCGATGATCTGGATGAGGGCATCGAGTGCACCCTCAGTAAGTTCGCAGATGACACCAAGCTAGGTGCGTGTGTCGATCTGCTTGAGGGTAGGAAAGCTCTGCAGGAGGATCTGGATAGGCTGCACCGATGGGCTGAGGTCAACTGCATGAAGTTCAACAAGGTCAAGTGCCGGGTCCTCCACCTGGGGCACAATAACCCCAAGCAGAGCTACAGGCTGGGAGATGAGTGGTTGGAGAGCTGCCTGGCAGAGAAGGACCTGGGAGTGATGGTGGGTAGTCGGCTGAATATGAGCCAGCAGTGTGCTCAGGTGGCCAAGAAGGCCAACGGCATCCTGGCTTGTATCAGAAACAGCGTGACCAGCAGGGCTAGGGAGGTGATCGTCCCCCTGTACTCAGCTCTGGTGAGGCCGCACCTCGAGTACTGTGTTCAGTTTTGGGCCCCTCGCTGCAAGAAGGACATGGAGGTGCTTGAGCGGGTGCAGAGAAGGGCGACGAAGCTGGTGAGGGGCCTGGAGAACAAGTCCTACGAGGAGCGGCTGAGGGAGCTGGGCTTGTTCAGCCTGGAGAAGAGGAGGCTCAGGGGTGACCTTATCGCTCTCTATAGGTACCTCAAGGGAGGCTGTAGCGAGGTGGGGGTTGGCCTGTTCTCCCACGTGCCTGGTGACAGGACGAGGGGGAATGGGTTTAAGTTGAGCCAGGGGAGTTTTAGGTTAGATGTTAGGAAGAACTTCTTCACTGAAAGGGTTGTGAGGCACTGGAACAGGCTGCCCAGGGAAGTGGTGGAGTCACCATCCCTGGAAGTCTTCAAAAGACATTTAGATGTAGAGTTTAGGGATATGGTTTAGTGGGGACTGTTAGTGTTAGGTCAGAGGTTGGACTCGATGATCTTGAGGTCTCTTCCAACCTAGAAATTCTGTGATTCTGTGATTCTGTGATATGTATCACACCATTCAGTCTCCTCACACATGAATTAGTACTAACTGTCCTGTTCTGCATGCTTGCCCAGAAGTGCCACAGTTGTACATACATGCTGTTAATTCTGAAAAACATGAGCTTATTTAGAATTTTCTATGCCATCTTTGAAATGCAGAGTATTAGGATGGGTGTAAAAATATAAAAGAACTCTACATGAAATGATGTTAAAAATCTGTATAGAAATTAAATAAGCTATTGTATATTTTTAAGTACATTAAATTAATATCCCTCTTTCTTTATTATTTGATATATTGGGATATCCATCCAGGGTATATGGGATACTATATCTATTCATGCTTTAAATCCACACCTGACACCTGAAGATGATATTTTTAAATTTTATGGTACAAGGCACGCTATTGTTAAATCAAATTGTTGAGAGTGATAGGAGTTTTAGAAATCTCTATGGCTGTACTGTTGCTGGCATACATTGCATATTGCCTGCTGAAATGAGAACAGTGTAGGCCAACCTAAAGAAATCCTACAAGAAAGCAGGGGAGGACTCTTTGTCAGGGAGTGACAGGACAAGAGGTAATAAAAGAGGCTTTAAACTAAAAGAGGGTAGGTTTAGATTGGATATTAGGAGGAAATTCTTCACTCGGAGGGCAGTGAGGCAGTGGCACAGGTTGCCCAAAGAAGCTGTGGCTGCCCCATCCCTGGAGGTGTTTAAGGCCAGGTTGGATGGGGCAACATGGTGTAGTGGGAGGTGTCCCTGCCATGGCAGGGGGTTGGAACTGGATGGTCTTTTAGGTCCCTTCCAACCCAGACTATTTTGTGTTTCTGTGATTTGAGTTAACTGGGAAGCAGTCTGTCAAGAGCTTACAGCTCTACTTTCAGCATCATAAAGGAAAAAAATATTGCAAGATAAGAAAATCCAATGTTAATAAGACATCCTGTGATGAAAAATAAATGCTGAGTACATTTGGTGTCCCGTCTTCAAAACTACAGACTTTTTGAATTCTTTCAGTCTTTCTGTGCTTGCAATGACTGCACCGTCATTGACCCCAAGATCAAGGTCTGAGGAGGTGATTTGTTTCACCTTGACAAATAATATCTTTGTTGGAGCTAGTCTGACGTTCGCATGGACAGCATCTTGGTCCATTAGTTTCACTAAAAAAGCACATTTTTTTGTTGATTTTTTGTTGTTGTTGTTGAAAAGATGTAGTCTTCTCTGATACAGGAATTTCATATAATTAAAATGTTTAAAAATACATTGCAAAAACTTTTTAAATCTTCGAATGACTAATAGAAACTTCTTTTTTCTTTTTTCTTTTTTAGTTTATATGGTGAGGGCAACTGAATCCTTTCCCCAGAAGGCCTTTCTTTTAAAAGAGTTTCCTTTTAAATTCCTCCTGTGTCTTGGTATTATGTAAGCTAATAGGTCCCTTGGCTATAATAAATACTGGTTAGCTGACCTTTTTAAAAAACAGTTTAAATAGTTTGGTTCCAACCCAAAGTTATTTGTAAATGAAACAAATGCAGCTATTGCTTTTATTTATTACTCACATTGAGTCAATTCATTTTTCCTTAAAAATGAGATTATAAAGATCTGACATTAGACTGAGAAGTAAAAATAGCAGGTTCATTGTTCGTCATGCAATGTTATGGTAGCATAGCCCAATAACACACACAGCAATGCTAAAGTTGTAGTTTGTGTATTATAAGGATGTTTGTAAGTCTCTGAATCTTCACCCAGTCATCGTTTTACAATGTAAGACCCCTGCATCAAAATCCAAGCTCTTTAGGAAGAGAACCAATAGAGTTCTAAGACCTCGGTAAAGCAAAACAGCAGGATCTCTCACCAGAAAGCCTATTTAAAATTACTAATATTGTTAACACCTTTTTTTGTTTGTTTGTTTAGTTAGGGTTAAGTGACAACTATGCCAAAAAGGACCTGGGGTGCCTGGTGGACAGGGAGAAGATGAGTCGGGCGGTGTGGCCTTACCTTAGCATATTGGAGCAAGCCGAGCAAGCCCAGAGTGGGGCCACCACGATGGTCAGAGAAATAGAACACAAAGTATAAGGAGAGGCTGAGAGAGATGGCTTTTTAAAGTCTTTAAGAGAAAGCTGAAGTGAGACCTTGTTTCTGACTTCAGCAATGTAACGAGAGGATTTGGAGAAGAAAGACAAAGACAGACTCTTCTTGGAGGTACATAGCAATAAATAAGAGGCAACAGACACCAGTTGCAATAAGTGAAATTGTTAGTTTTAAGGACAAAAATATTCACACTTAGGGTTGTCAAATAGTGGGAAAAGTTGACCAGAGGAAAAGAGGTGGAATCTCTGTCTTTGGGGGTATTCAAAACACAACTGGACAAGGTCCTCTGTGCGCTGCTTTGAACAGGGGGTTGGATCAGGTAAATGCTGGAGGTCCTTTCCAACCTAAATTATTCTATAAACCTTGGAGGAGAAAAGGGAAAAACAAAAGGTTTTAATAATAAAAAAATCTGATTGTTCTGATGAGAACTGTTTGCTTGTTATAATGTTAAAGTTGACCCATGAAAGAAAATCTGGACACTTCTTGCAGGACATGCTTTGGAATAAAAATGCTTTCTTTTCTTTGTTCTAAAAAAGCTGGATGTATGACTTTCCACCTGCATTTGACAAGACTAAATATTTATCTTTGTATTGTATCACCTTCCTCATCTGTAGAAGAACATCTGTTCCATATGAGTTACTATCTCTTCATTAATCTAGATCTTCAAGTGGTGAAAAAAAAATGAACTTCAGGAAAAGCTAAGGAAATAATACTGTCTTCTCGATTGTTTTCTCACTGTGGTCTTTTATTTAAAGGAAGAAAGGTATCCTTGTAAACTAAGAGAAGGGAAAAGGTTTTGAGGCCAAAGATTGCTCAGTATTAGCATACCTTAGACCTCCTATTATTAAAAAAATATTTTTTCTTTTTTTTTTTTTTTTTTTCTTTTTCTTCTGTAAAGAAGAGCTTGCAAGAGAGCACTGTACAGTTCCCGTGAAGAAAGAAAGGACGTGAGTGTACCATCTTGATTTGTGGGCAGTGGAAGGAACCTGAATTTGAGGAGGGTTTACTTTGGCTGCTGGACAGTTGACGTTATGTACCTGTAGTTGAAAAAGAAGTGGATGTTCTGCTACTTGTCTCCTACTATAAATTCATTGTATTCAGAGAGGGGAAGAATAGAAGTAACTCCCTTCACCGATATTCTTATTTTTACAGGAAAGTGAGCATCAAGTGTATTTTGTATTAGAGCCCAACTGTGTTGAATAACTATACACAATGTTTTATTATTTCATATTTTTCTCTTGCCTTTTTTATGATTCTATTGTTTCCAGATGTGTCCATTCCAAATAAGTATTTACCAACTTTCCTTGGAGCAGTCAGAAACCTCTAATGAGTTGTTATATATCATCTATGTCAGACTACTACCTGTTTCCAACCAAATTCCCAGCTCTTCTTATTGCATTTCTTCAAAGCATCCAATCCAAAGCAGCCCTGCCTATTTTTGACTTCTGATGAACTCAAAGATAGCTACGCAATGTCATGCAGAATCAACCTCTTGAAGATATCCGTAGGCATTTACTAAAGTATCTTCAAAATGTCTCTTAGAGACACATTTGTGGCACAGAACAATCGAAGGTGTAAGCCTTGCCCCACCTCATGTTGTAGAACAACAGAAAAAAACAGAGATCACATCCTAGGGTGAGATGGGTGAGGATGCATTTTTTCTTTTCCACTTATTTCTGTTTCTTTGAATGTCAGAACTGATCTTCTTCGCTGGGCTGACTCTGACTAACTTCTGTCATGCATATGCTCTTTTCACTGCCACTTTCTTCGCATCCCACAGACGGCTGAATGAGTTACATGCCAGAAGCTTATTGGGAACTGGAAAGAGCATGAAAGTGTCCTTTCTGGCTTTATTTCAATATCTTTGCCAGATCCCGATGTTGGGTGGAACCCGGAAAGTATTCACATAGAAAAACAATTAAGAAAATAGCGTGAACAGTATTAATTTGATTTTTTTTTTTTTTAGTGTGAATTTATCTGCCTTATTTGAGTAATGTTTATTTCAGAGACCCTGAAATAATATTTTTTTTTCTTAAACTGAGTAATGAAAATGTTCCACTTGCCTTTCTTGTAGAAGCTAAGCAAGTTGGAAATAAAAACTTCATAACTCCTTAAATTCAGTAGGATGAAGTTGGATTCAGAGTAATGAAACTGGTCCTGTGTTGTGAATATTGTTTTCTTGTTTCTTATAATGGGGTTTATATTTTTTCTTTGTAATAAAATATGTACCAATATCTGTTCTATAACAACATATTAATCTATGGTTGAATAAATGCTTCAAATGCATGTTGATGTAGGTAAATTGATAACTTCCCAAGGGTAATCAAAAACCTCTGACTACTTTGAATAAGACTGATCAGAAAGGGATAAATAATGCATATGGATATGTTAGAGACTGTAGAAGCACAGCATTATAATAGGTATAGAATTGTTTATTGTAGGATTGCAGGGCTTGACCTTTTCCAGGTGTTGCTCGTCTGGCTTTGCCTTTGTGACAATTTTGTGAGTATTTCCTTCATTTCTAGCTCCTCAGCTGTTAATTTTCTTTACCTCATCTGCTGCGTTTGCCTTACAAAAAAGCATCTCCTACCAATTGTCTCACCTTTCAGGCAAACCACAAAGTTCACCAATACTAATGCTTTCTGATTCATTTTGGTTATGGTGAGTATAATTCTTTCTTAACTGAAGAGCTTAAGGTTGAATTTTGCTTAAGAAGGCTTCTCTTGAAACAGGAAGAGTTTGGCTGAGTAACACTTAAGTCATGAGGTAAGAACATACTAAAAATGTGAATAGATTAATCAGATCTAACACTTATTGTGGTAGTGCTTAATAGAGTTGAATTTACCTTTTCAAGATTCTCTATATTTGTTATGAAAAGCACAGACTTGCATCTCAGTGCACAGACTGAGAACTCTAAAACTAAGAGCAGACTTTGGTGTCAGATTTTTGTCAAAGAAGAATTTACTGTCTTGACAGTGCTCATATTATACAGATTCCAACTGTATAAAAGTGACAAAATGAACTAGAAACAATCACCCCAGGAATGGGAATGTAAAATGCCATAGATCTATTTCTTTTTCCAGAAAAGTGAGATCTTTTTCGAAAAGGTAAACCTGCTTGTTCATTTTCAGACAAGTATGTTGCAGAAGCATGAAGTCCAAGTATGATCTCATCCCTTCCTGAGGGATTGTTTTAGCATATATCTGGTGATTAATCCATTCTCTTATAATAAATAAATAAATATATTTAAAGATGTCTTTAATGGGGCTTGAGGGGCCATACTTGAAAACCTGGAGACACATTAAGTGAATTCACAGAATAGTTTTATTCTCACTTGGTTTGGCTGTTGCTTCCTCATTTTGGCTATTCTGATATATCATGTCTATTACCTTCCTGCTTGAATTTTGGCCAGGTGAGCCATAGTGTAAATTGGATAATGTCTTGCAAAAACACCTGTTCAGCATTTGGTGTCCTTAAGGTAAGGCAAAACTAAATTGGTATTACACATGAAGACTGAGAGGAGAGCACTTCAGCTATCAGTTATTCTGGCATTAAGTGAGAAACCATTGAAAACACGTTGGGAATGCTGTTGCAAACAATTTTAGGCACCATTTTACTGAGACAGAAAACATGCTGCTGTTGTAGGAGGATTTAAATGTAGAAGTTGTGCTGATAAACTTTTCAATATAACTTAGAGCAAGAAAGCTGAAGACAGAGGGGAAGTGAAAAAAGTAAACAGTTTCCCGAATAGTGAGGTACAGATTGCTGTCAACAAGCTTTTTGGATTAGTGCTGATAAATAGTTATAAATTACATTATTAAGCTATTTTGGCAAAATGTCCTACTTGTTCCACAGTGACTTGTGGGGACCAAACCATTTGCTTTTGTATTTTGCCAGGAAACCTATTTACCCCAAACCACTTCTATAATTATTTTTCCACTAACAGCAAGACACTGTCCTCATCAGTCGCACCGAGTATTGTATTACTTGACAAGTAATATGGGGGAGTTCTAATTGAATAAAGAGAGAGAATTTACTTAATCACATATAGTTCATAAAGTTATTGTCCAAGTTATAGTTGCACAAGACTTTAGGTAACTGATATATATATATCAGAATATATATATTGATATAGTTGGTATAGTTGATACCATATATATATTGATAAAGTTGTAACTCCCATTTGCTGGACAATGTGTATTTAACCCTTCTGAATAATTTGTACTAAGTGCCTGGATGGTTTTTGTCCATGTGTGTGAATGTCCTATGTATTTACCACAACTGGTCCTTAGGTGGTGGTTTATTTGTACTAATAAAAAGACGTGAAAAACAGATGTTGTTCAAGAATCAGAAGGTTCATCAGTTATCAAAAAACTGCTCAGAAAGTTGGTGACTTGCAGCCCCAGAAAGCTACAGTGTTGTCAGTGTTGGAGATAAGGCAGATAATCCCCACTCATTTTAACTCTCATTTTAACTTGATATGGATCTTAAGACCAGTAACAAACCCAATACTGAACTCCTTTCTCAGTCAAAACTTCCACTGGAGTCTCTAGTAACTTCACCCAAGTGAAGGCCAGAAGATGTGACATCTTTCTGTTCATCTTCTGTTGGATCATTCATACTATTGGGGAAAGTTTATAGTAGTGGATGTACCTTACTGGGGTGTTTTTATATCCTTGGAGGTTTGGAAAATTAAATCTTTTTTCATCCAGAACAGGTACAAACTATTGGAGGAATAGCAGTCTTTTTGTTGGAATGGACCTGCATAAAAGACTCTCAACTAGCCAGCATTGCACTCAAATTGTAAGTTTAAAAGAATTAATGGTCTGTGTTTTTTTTTTTTTTTTGCCTTTTTTTTTTTTTTTTTTTTTTAAATCTAAAATAATCTCCAGTCAGAAACCCAGTGCTTAGCTGTAGAACAAGAACAAATTGCCAGACAATCAGCTGAAGCAGGAGGTTCCAATTTTGCAGAGCTTTGGGGGCTCCTGGCAGAGACGAAGGCTGTGTTATATACATGCTGACAAGTACAAGATAAGCAAGCTTCCCTCTTGCTGCAATCTTGTCAGTTTAATTACCCTCCGGTGTCTATTTGTGATAGCCACTTGGGAAGTCAGTACTGAGGATACGAGTTTGTCAGATTCCACTAGTTATCAAGGAATTACACGTTTTGGCAGAAAAAAATAGGACTTGGATTAAAAGGGGTGAAAACGTCCACAGCAGTAACACACAAAACATTTCCCTTTAAACTTATTTCTAAATGACCAGCAAAGCTCCAAAACCAAAATTCCTCTTTGCCAAGGGAGTCAAAGCTACTGGAGTTGTAAACAGCATTAGGTCATTTGTCTAAACGTAATCACCAGCAAAGTTTCTTGCTATCTGCTTTCATACACATAAACATACTCTTAAGGATCTGTATTATGTTTATAAAAATTCAACCTTATATTAACATAACCTCATTTCTGATTCATGTAAGTTGAGATTGAGGCAGATTCTATAACAACTTGAGGATTTTTTTTTTTCCTACAGTGATTAAGTTATATGAGGAAATGTTATTGGTGAAGTAGTTATAATTTCCTATTCTTGGATATGAAGTAGTTGATCTTGTTATGCAAGAAGAAACCAACCTAATTGTCACATTAATACTGTACATTGATATGTTAATACTGCAGAAGTTTGCCCTGGATTGTATGTATGGCATTTTATTCATGTTATTATACGTAATTGTTTGTTTGCTGCCTTTCAAAAGTACCTCTGATACATTCAGTTCAAATTCCCAAGTTTTCACTGTGCATGTTTGAAAAGACCTTTGCCTTTGTTTTAACTAAATATTAAAAGGCCTTTAATATTTAGCACTCTCATTTTTTTGATGTAAATTCTCCCCAAGTTATTGTTCATTCTCAAATTTGAATTTGTTTCCCATTTCATGCTATTTTTCTCAACATGTAACTGTGAAGGGCATGGAATAAGAAGGCATTGTTAATGGCTGTGACTTTCTATGTAATTAACAGCAGAGGACCACCTCGTTGGTCTATGACGTGATGTAACTTTAAGTCATGTTTTTCTGATTTGCTGTCAGGGAAGCCTTTGGTGACTGGACTCTAGCTGTTTTTTTATTGTTGTTGTTGATGTTTGTTTGTTCATTTTTAATTTCTTTCATTGTGTTCTGTGCACTGCCTAATGCAGTAGGGCCTAAATCTCAAGCAGGTCTTCCAGGCACTGTTGCAATATAGATATGTAATAACATCAACTCTTTTTGACAATTCATTCTTCTTCCAGTTGACTATTGGTGTTATGAATTATTTTTTCTCCAACTATACAGTTCCACACTCCTCTACCCCTCTGTATTTTATTTTGTAGTTTACAACTTTGTTAGGAATTTTAAAAATGATTTTTCTGTTGTTAGTGGACTTCAGAACATGACCCAGATTAATATAGTCTTCAGTGTTTTTCTTTTTTTTTTTTTTTTAGCAAGTAAAAACACAAGTAGGTTATTAAATATTAAATTGAGGTATAAAACATTCTTATCCACTGTGATACTTCCTGTAATTTTTTTCTTCTGGTTCCTCGAGGAATTCTGTTTACATTGATAGAGACTGGATTAGGATGTCATACAGGTTGGCTGTTATCTGCCTGAGATTAACAAGCATTTGACTGCTTTTGGAGAAAGGATAGATACTGGCCTCAAGGGTTTCTTGATGTGACCTGTTCTGCTCTACCAGTCATAAATTTCCCATATCTGCATATCTGTACAAAGGAGGGATAGAAGAAGTTTAAAGGATAGTATTGGCAAATTTCCAAAGACTACACTTTTGTTAGTCTGCATTACAGTTCACATGAAACAAAGAAATGAAAGCAAGCAAGAAAATAGAAATGAGGAGGTGGAATCTCCCATAGTGAAGAAAAAGTGAAACTTTTCTTGAAGAGCAGAGAGAGAGAGAATGAGCATTGGATGACATTTCTCCTAGAGTTTATATGAAAACTTCATGTATAATGCCAAGCTTTTTTACTGACTGTCTAGTCGGGTTGTCCCCTAAGAATATCTCAAGAAACATATATATTTAAGGCAATGCAAAAAGGGAACTGGGAATGATTATGAACTTCATTGCAGTGTTTTTAAATATTTTGGGGAAAAGGATGGGAAAAAAGAAAGAATAATTTGAAGATAAATGGAGCACAGAATTAAGTACAGAATGGGTTTACTATATGTAGGTTGCTGGCAACTAACCTGGTAGTGTATTTTGGAATTGCAATGTGTGCCAGTGCTACAAACTCAGAACCCAGTAATGATCTTCCTCAAGTCAAAAACTGAAAAGTAGACATCAGACTGTGTTGGATCAGCCCCAGAGTTTGTTTGACAATGATCATGCAGTTCTTTCTGTTTGTCATTAACAAAAATAAAGTTGTCAGGACAGTTTGCTCTTTTGCTGCTATTGGGTTTATTGGCTTTCCACTGTTATGCTAATAAAACCTTTTGTCAGCAGATGCAAATGAGACCTAGTTTAGCAACAGCAGAACTTTTTAACACATTTTTTATTTTTTCCATACAGAATTACATTTTAAGGGCTGAATGGAAACCACATGAAGAAGGCAGATATAAATGTCCCTAATGCAAATCTGCAATACTGTTTTTGCTGACTTCTTTTCTCCCTGCTTTCATGTCCAGCCAGGTATGTCCTATTCATGTAAGAGTCTAGCCTTCCACAGATTCTTAGAAAACTCAGATGGTATCTGAAGGATACAAATTTGTCATTTTCATTTGACTAAGGTCAGTTGGCAAGAAAACGCAAATGATTCTAAACAAAAATACAGGATCTTCCTGTACTCAAGATCCAAACTTAATTGCTTGGCCCCTATTAAATGCCCTGAGAAAGGTTTGGAAGATTAGTTTTGTTAAACAAAGAAAAGCTTCCTCTTTTTTTTTATGGATAGCTAAATCTATTTTATTATGTCCATAAAAGCACAGCATTACTGAGATTTGAGATTGAAATTCTAGGAAACTACGACTGGGTTTGGTTACAACTGCATAGCTATCACAAGCTGCCAGGGCTTTGGCTTTAGCTGGAGGGCTCAAGACTTGTACTTCAAGAAGCAAGTCTTATATACTCTTACTATTTCATTATGAAGTTCTGCATGATGATAGCTATATTATCCTTGTTTGTATCTCATTTATTGCAATAAATTTACTGAAACCATGTTGGTAAATGTAATATGTAGCAAACTCATGAACTGCCTGTTTTGTACATGAAGGCATGATAAAAATACTGCTTTCTTCTCTTCATTCAAGCAGTAAAACCACAAGTAACCATGTTATCTCCTTTTTATTTTATTATCTTTATAATCTGTCCTACACACTGAAAGCACTGGTTGTATCCTTTGCAAGACCACCTAAATTACACTAGCATATTTCTGTTCACAGATATGAAATTGAAATGGAACAGGCTTCAAAGTGAAGAACATCAGAGAAGCTGAAAAACAGCTAGGACTGCCACTAGTTCTGACTGAATACACTTATATAATGGTACCTCCTAACACAAGCTGTGGCATAGATTGTAAAAAATTAGTCCAAACAGTCCATATGATCCACAACCTGTTAACCTTTTCCATTTTACTTTGGAAAATCAGTCCTCTAGAAACTAAAAATTAATCCAGAACCCATCCCCCCGGACATTTTATCATTGCTTAATTAGAGCATTCTTTAATTGGTACATCTTTAACCAGAATGGAGACCTCTGGTCTTATTTCTTTTGCTCTCTTCTTGTCAGAGGTCAAATCTTTTAGGGAAAAAAACGGTTTTATTAAAGAAAATGCTTTTGTGTTCCTTAACATTCTTATGTTTTAAATACCTACAGGAAATGTTTTTCATTAGATGAAGAATAAAAGAGGCAAATGTTATTGTGCATACCCATATTTGGCATTTGATGATAAGCAGCCAAAAAATCAATGTGACCCATATGTCCAAACAGTATGCCGCTGGGGCATGTTTTCTGTAATGCACCGCAAAGGAGATCATGTGTTGTGTAGCTGGAATATGCATTTATTCTCTCTTATTTGCCTTTGTAGGAAATTACAAAACAACATTTTTCAGAGTAGGGTTATGTTTTTTTCTTCTTTGTCTGCATTAGTCTTTTGCACAGAGGTTGGAAGTAATGATCCTCTTCCCCTTCATTGCAGCCACTGTTGGCAGGATGGATGAGAAGTAATCAATGTGAATTATTATCTTGTTTCAGATTCTAGATTATGAAAATAGAAGCAGCTGGAGGATAGCAGAAGAGATATTCCACGTGTGGCAGATACATCATACCTCTTAGTTGTTATCTCTGTCCTGAGTGCTTCTCAGAAAGATCTTACCTTTGAGAAGAGCTCGCTGATATCTGCTTGTAGAAAAAGTTTGAACCTTCAAACTACAGGAGAATGTGAGAGAATTTCTAGGTGGCTTGGTTGACAGAAGCATCCCTTATTTCATCTTGGTCTCTGTTCCCTTGCGACCTGTATTTCAACAGCCATGTTCAGCAGGTGTAGTTCAGGTAGAGAAGTTTTCAGAGGCAGTGGCCATTTCTCAAACGTGACCAATAACATTACACATTTTATCTTTTTCAGCAGGTGGTCTTCTTCTTCTATTAGTAAGGTTTCAGTCTAATTCAAGTTTAGTTAGTGACTAAGGAAGTAGTTACTCTGGAAACCCACACTTGTGTAGTGAATGAGTTGAAGCAGTTGTTGGTAATGCTGTTTATGAAGCTTATAGTGACAAATTGTATTTTCTTTTCATAAAGAAGGTCAGAAAGTTTAATAATTTTATTGGCTTGGATAATAATCAGGGTCTCTATGATAAGATTCAGGCATCTAATTCAGAGGTTTAATTTTAATTAAACTTTACCCAGTGGATTTGAAAATAGAGCCTTTTAATTAAGTGCCTTAACATGGATTTGTACAAACAGCTTTTTTATTTCCTGATCAAACTTGATGGACATTTCTTGAACTTTCTTTGTGTTACGTCATGAGTATATGTAGTTGTATGCCTGTATACCTGTGTATGCGAGCTGCCCCCTCTATAATCCCTTACTGTTTTGCAATGATTAAACATGAGATTCAACATAAACATAGGCAGCAAAGATGGGGAGGACTGAAGGTCAGTGAGTCATTCACATAGTCAGCAGCTTTCAAATTTGGATTGAAAAGAGCTTAAAGTGGGATGGAGTGAGACCTCAGGGGACAGTGGCTAGAAATACTGTACGATGCACTACAGTTGGGCATAAATCTTGATATATCTCTTTAGCTGCATTTGATATTTGACAAGGAAGAAAAAAATATTGCTTTCGGTTGTGCAATTTTGAAAAAAAATTTGAAAAAAATAAAGAAAGCAAAGATGCCAGAACTGGATGACGCGTTCCCTTGTGCTTTGTTAAATACAGAGATGAGATCCTTTCTTTTCTTCCACTCATCATTCTCTTGTTTTATATTTGAAAGGCATGGCAGTGTCTTAAGTCACAACATATCCCTGGGAAGTTATTTGTTGTTGGTTGCTTTGGCTCCTCGTTGTTGGCCCTCATTTTGTAGGTGTGGCCTCCATGTTGTGCTCCCAAATACTTCGCTTTATGTTTCACAGAATTGAAATGAATACTGTCTGAAAACCTGCAGACAGCTAGGAAATTCAAATTAGTTCATTTTACAAACCTGTCTTCCTTGTTATCTGAGTATTTCACTGTAGTTATCATTAATGACTTCTGGATGCTATAGAAAATGGTATATCATGGTGTATATCATGATTTAGACTGATTGTGATATGGAGTGAAGTCAGAGGTCTTGTAAAAGTCTGTATCTGTTACATCTGCACAGTTACTTTCTCTCTAAAACCCCTTGAGAATGAAGTCAGGTGTCTTTGATAAGACTATTCCTTTATAAAACAGTATCAACTGGCATTTATGTTCATAAATTATTAGTTTCAGTAGTTATCAACACTACACAGGAGTCTAATGACTTAGTCTGCAAAGACAGACTAAGAGGAAATTAAGTGCATTGTCAAAGGGCTTAAATGCACTGTCGAGGAGTCTGAGAGACATTGCCAAATATGTGTGCATCTGGAAATTAGGAAAGACAGAACACTACTCTTTAGCTCTGTATTAAGTTAAATCCACATAAAATTTTTCTTTATTTTGTCCAGGAGTGTTGTCAAGCTTCTGGCCTGACGATACCTTGTTGTATTTAGTACACTCCATGAAGAATGTTTCTCTTTTCTCTCCCTCTCCCTCTGCTCTTCTCTTTTTGCATTTAAAAATGTTTCAAGATTAATTAAAAATATATTTTCTCAGCATCTATCAAAGGACTCTTGTAAGAAATCTCTTTTCATTTTAGTACTTCATATTGCTTCACGTTTTCCTTGCTTTCTGAAGCACTGGCTGATAGAAACACAGCAATCTAAATGGCTAATAATTTCTTTATATCCATCTTGGAAAAACTGCACTATTTTCTTTTGTTCTTCAGCTATGGCAAAAAAATTATCCTTTACAGATTAACCTTACAATTTTGCTTCCAGAAACCTTGGTTAAAATGGTTCAATAGTTTCACAGGCAGTATTCTTTTGTTAGAAAATATTCTACTGTAGTTGCCTTCTGTTTGACTTTTGTTTTTGAATCTCACTTGAAGATATTTCAGTTTTCTTTTCTTGCTTCTAAATTCCTGTTTTGATGTTTTTATGACTTTGTAAGTATCTAGTGCAAAATGCTGGGAAATATGAGTAGATAGTCTTAAGACCTATTACTTTGATTTTCTGCCTATTTAATTTAGGATGGAATAAACCAAGCAATTTTACATATTTCCAAGTTAAATGCTAAAATATGAACATGAGATTTAACTGAGGACTCAACAAAATGTTTAATCTAACTAGATAAGTTCAGCTGCTCAGAAAAGTGTGAAAAACTACTTCATGTTCACTAAACTGTCACCCTTGGCAATTTTGTCCAATATATCACTGAAGATAAGATCAGATACTAGTAGATTTGTTTTGTTTTCTTTTTCTCCTGCTAGATCTTACTCTCTTCTTTATCATCTCATTATACATGTATTGCTTTCTTCCTCTTTATTGTTTGGCCTTGCAATTCCAGAAAACCATTCCTTTGGATCACTGCACTCAGATCTTGTGTGTCTGTATTCAGATTCGTGTTTGCTGAGGTTTGCACTGGAGGAAGCTGCTTAAAATAGAATGTTCTTAGGTTAAGTTCAATGTAGCAGATGTAATGTGTAGCTCAGGGAGACAGGAGTAACATGGCAAGAAAGAATATAACTGTAAGAGAGAGAGTTGAAGAAAGATGAAAATGTGCAAAATCTGAAAATAAATGTAACTGTTCTGAAGTGGCAAAAAAAGAAAAAAAAATGAAATTAATGATAGCAGATCCCATAAAAATATAAGGTTTGAGATAATTTCATTATCTTCTCCAGATGTGGCTTCATTAGGTCTGGCTAGAATTCTGTTTGGCATAAAATTCTGAGATTTTGGAACTTTTGTTCATTCAGCACTGGATGAAGACCGAAGGGATGAGGACTAAGAAAAGACTCTAAAGAGTGTCATGATAGAGAATAGACAAATACACCACCTTCTGCAATGGAGGGATGATGTACTTTGCAGTTTGGACTTCCCAAAGGTCGTTTTATAACTCTTGGCTGCACAGTTGGTTTGATAAATTGATGTTTATTTGCACAAAAAGGAGTGGCCCTAGCAGAGAAGACGAACTCCATAGCGTAGGTCCCTTATTTTAAATAAAAGACAAGAAGATCCTGGGAGCCATTTCCCCAGCAATGAAACAGCGTTCCAACAGTGAATGGTAGGATCAAACACATGCCTCTGTTTGGGAGTTTTTTTGTTGCTTGATATTTCGTTTAGCCAGCATGTTACTAGAGGCATCACCACGACTGTTATTACTTCTAATCCCAAATGAAACTATTAAATAAGCATTGACTTTGTTGCTGTTCCTCTAAACGTTGTAGTTTATTTTTGAAATATAATGGTTAAACAGGGTGTAGCATTCTTTATGGCCATCTGTTTTTTAAATGTTCTGGCAAAAATAAAACAGATACATGTACATAGCTAAATAGTGGAATCAGTGTTAACTAAACATCCAAAAACATTCAAAGGCCAAAAAATTACTTTTATTTTCTTCCTGTGAGTGAGTCTGCTACCTCTCGTAGAACATAGAGGGACAATGTGTTTTTCTATATCATTGTACTGTAGATAAACACCTGTTTATGCAGCCACTGTGCAGTGTTTGTCAGGTTGTTGTAATCCAATCATGAAAAA
This sequence comes from Aythya fuligula, assembly GCF_009819795.1. Taxonomy (NCBI): domain Eukaryota; kingdom Metazoa; phylum Chordata; class Aves; order Anseriformes; family Anatidae; genus Aythya; species Aythya fuligula. The sequence continues at coordinate 5,305,595 of NC_045562.1, forward strand.
AATTCACTGCACCCTTCCTCATTTAAAAACTGAAAAAAAAATTAAAAATCCCTCTAAAGAACTGGGATGGTATGGTTGCACCTTGAAAAGGACAACCATGATGCCTCAGTTTAATTGCATTTGTACTGTCTGTTACTCTTTGTTCTGGAGGGACTGGAAGTGAAAGATTTTGATTTTCCAAAGTGACTCATTGTTCTGGATGCCTTAAGATTCTGCAAATTTCCAGTGTGAGACATATAGAAAAATCTGAATTTTCTTTCATTTTCAGACAGTCAAGCCTGCTTCATGTCCCTTACATACTGCTTGCACTCTGAAGACATGAAAATTGAAAACATTTCACAGAATCACAGAAAGGACAAGGTTGGAAGGGACCTCTGAAATCATCCAGTCCAACTCCCTGCCTTGCAGGCTCACCTAGATCACATTGCACAGGATGGCATCCGGGAGCGTTTTGGATATTGCCAGAGAAGGAGACTCCACAACCTCTCTGGGCAAACTGTTCCAGTGCTCTGTCACCCAGATCATCCCTTTTTCCTGCATTTTGTGAAAGGAAAGTATATTTCTTACATTTATATTTTTAATGTAAATGCTCATTTGGAAAAAGCTATTGATGCTAATGAGTATTTCTTCCAGAAATGGGAAGGTTGAAAAATCTTTTGGTGAAGGAGATTCAGGATGAATGACAACCTTCTAAAACAGAAATGAATTTGATTATGTCTTTTTTTAAAACCTGCTACCAGTGATATCCTAGAAATAATTAGTGAGTCAGTGTTATTTGCTTCTTTTTTGTTTCTGACTAGCTGAGCAGGATACTGCATTCAATGCTATGGTAAAAATCTGAGTTGGAGTACTTGTGATTTTATATTTTAAATTAGACACAGATCACGCAGAATGTACTGCTAACTCACGTGGTGCAGATTAATTTGTATCTATAAATAACCCTGAAAAATATATATGTTCCCAGTTTTACTTGGACATTCTCCTAAAACTTTTGTCTTGTGAAGATTGTGCTTCTTCATTATTAAAAATAAAATAAAAAAAAACCCTCCCTCATTCTATACAATTTTATTTTTTCCCTATACAAACCACAATAGAATTAGAAGAATGTCCATTCTTATTAAAGCTGTTTCAGGCAAAGTAATTTATTACAACCACAAAAGTATTATTGATACACCAATTGTTAAAAATGAAGTTTTAGAGACATCTCAGGGTTCTTCACCAGCCTCAGAGTTCAAGAGAGACTAATATAGTGCTTTCACTTCTTTTGGAGGAGAAAAAGAAAATAAAAGTAAGCTTTAATATTATTATAATTGCTTATCTGAGAAACTGAGAAAAAATTATGCTAAGCCTAAATATCATTGAATTTTGCGTTCACAGGATGAAATCCAACCAGAAATTCTATTTTCTCAGAAGCTGATAATGGGTAGCTCCATGTAATATGCAAACACCTCCAAATATTTGCCTTTGTTCATTGTGTTTCTAATTTCACTGAAGACTTAATGCAAGTTGATGACTTGGAAAGGAAGTGTTTCTAAAATCTGCATAGTTATTGTGGGACAGCAATAGTTGTATTACGTTCCTTTCACAATTAGGTTAAATCTGTAGTTGTTTATTTTTATGGCCCTCCTAAATTTTATTTATTTATTTATTTTAAGGTCTAAAGCAGTCTCATTTGCTTTCAGTCCACTTTTACGGTACATTCAACACCTCAGAGTCAAGCCAATCATGATCACCAACTTCGGTGAAGGTAAAACGTGTTGTTTGCCTGCAGTTATGACATTCTTTCCCACAGTCTCCTTCCACTTTCTTTACCAAAAGCCTCCATGTCTGATCCAATAAGCATAAAAATATGTCAACTTCTGAACCATGAGTACTTCAATGATAAAGAAATGTCTACCTCACTTTTATAAAGGCTTTTTTAAGAGCCTTTCAGAGCCTATTGCACTTACTTACTGTAAAAATAGTTTCCTAAGCTCCAGTCATTTTTATCATGTTGGTTGGAAAATGAAAGAGTAACAAACCTCTGATCGGTAACACTTTAAGTGCAAGTGGTGAGCAATTAGAACAATATCAGAGGAAAAAGGAGGAAGTCTGGATCTCAAACCATTGTGGTTTTAATCAGAACAGATTTATGTAATTCTTGGTCAGTGTAAACTGACTCTGCTGTTTTGAAGTCAACAGACCTAGACCATTTAACTTAATGCAGGAGTAGGAATTTATTGCTTTCCATATATGAAGTGCCATTTATAAAAAAGCAAACACATCCAAAAAAAAGCCCTGATCCCAAGAGACCATCCCTACCATCCCTTTTAAACTGCTGGTTTACTTCTGAAGTGTTCTTCAGTCCATGCCATGTATTAGCTGCTTTCTATTTCTATTCAAGCTGCCTGTACTGTGAGGACAAGCTTACGAGTGGCCTCTGACCCAAATGCATGTGCATGGCTCCCAGTCTTGGTTGCTGCATTGCTCCATGGACTTCTCCATCAAAGCAAGGAACAGGACAACCTATCACCTCTGCTGGTGCCAGGTGAACCTTGGCCCCATATACAAGAGCGAAGTTGGTGGAAGGACAATTTAAGTGCATTTGGGTGATGACCAGACTGCCGTGCTTTAAGCCAAAATGTTCTGATGTGGATGGGCTTTCGAGCTGAAACCCTTTTGTCTTCTAGCTGGTAGGGCGTGGAAGACTGCAGGATGGGGTTAGTGAGTTGATTAACATCTGTACTCCCTTCTGGGGCCTTGTTCTGGTTTTGAGGCAAGAGTAACTTGGTGGCTATTCAGCTGTGCTTTCCCCCTGCCAAATCAGGCATCCCAGAGATCCATGTCTTACTTACTCATCACATTTTGCTTTGTGTTTGTGTGTTAACATTCCTTGCTGAAGCCATGCAGTATCACATCCCACATGTTGACCAGGGTGTTGTTCTCAGTGTGGGAAAATATTGGAAAATGAAAAGATTTTTTTTTTTTTTTTTGGCATTCAAAGTTTATAGCTCAGAAACCTGAGGTAAATGGTATGTTACTACTGGGCCAAGGGGTCACCCTGTCTCCATAAAACTGCCTCTTGCAATGTGATATGAGCCATTGTTCAGCCCTTGGGACAGACAGGGAGTTAAAAGGTGAGGCTGTCATCCTCCTTGCGTCCCCTTGGTGCGGAGTGTTACGGAGAGAAATGCACATGAGGGGAAGATTTCTGAGCATGAAAGACAGAAGGGTATTTCAATGTAATTAGACTTCATCAAATCTGTCAAAACTGTGTAGACCTGTGCAACTAAAGTGAGTGCAGCTGTGCTCTCTGCCTTGCACTTCATGTTGTATTTCATGGGTAGCCATAACTGTAGGTTACAAAGCTTGTTTAATTTATACTGGCAACGCTGAGTGTCTAGGAAATAACAGTATAGTGGTGATGTGTGAATCTCAAAGTATTCAGAGGTTTGTTCTGGTTTGGATAGCAGTAAAAAGCACAGATGCTGATCTGAGCCTATTGGGTCTCTCCAAACAGGCTGGGGACCCCAGTACAGAAGAAGTCTCCTAAGTTTTTTGGCCACTGCTAGATTTAATTTTGAACTGGATGGGCCACTGCCCAAGGCAACTGCAACCAAATGGTAGCAATCAGCAGCAAAGAGAGCCAGAGAGAAATGCAAAAGCTACACAAGTAATGTAGCCGGGTTTCATTTCAGTTGAACTCTGGCATGTTTTCTCTTATTGGCTCTGAAATGTCTTGGCACGTAGATCAAGATATCCAAGTGTTGTGGGTTAACCCCAGTAGGCAGCTAAGCGCTACAAAGCCACTTGCTCACTTCCACCCATGGCCCCCCAGCCCCAGAGGGACAGGGGAAGAGGAAAAGAAGAAGAAAAGCAAGAAAACTTGGGGTCACAACACACATTGCTTAACAAGCAAAGGAGAGGTGAAGAAGAAAGAAGGAAAACAAAAGAATTGATACAAAGCAATCACTCACCACTTCCCATGGGTAGACCAACGCCCAGCCAGCTCCCAAGCAGAAGATGTCATGGTATTATTTGGCCTTGAATATCTCTTTGGTTAGTTCAGGTGATCTGCTTGCTCGTGTCCCCTCCCCACCTCCTGTGTGAGTCCCAAGTCTGTTCACTGAAGGGCAGAGGGAGAAGCAGGGAAGGCCCTGATGCTGTGCAAACACCCTGCAGCAACAGCTAAAACTTGGGCGTGTTATCAGCATTGTTTTGGTCACAAATCTAAAACAGGACCATCCGAGCCTTTATGAAGAAAATTAACTCCACCCCAGCCAGGCCCACTGCACCAAGCAATTTGAGCAGAAATTTACTCTTCATCCCTTTGGAAATGCTTTATGCCTGCAGCTCAGGAAGCTCAACAGGAACCTGCATCTTCAAACTGAGGCTCCAATGTCAGGCTCATCTGTTCCCACACATGCCAGTTCCACCAGAGCAGGTCTGCCTTCAGATACTTTGCTCGTTTCAACCGTGAAGGCACTGAAGGAACATAATCTGATGACCCGTGTGGAACGAAGTTGTTGGGGCAGAGTCATCTTGTCTTTGTAGCCAAAATAGTTGGCATAAAGAGTTTGAAATGATGAACAGTGAAGGTACTTGACTACAAACTTCCAATTTTTTTTGGCATTTCAAGGGCTTGCATTTTAAAGAACAATGTATCCCCAGCTTTAATTCTGTTTTACATAAGCACTTCTATTTAAGAAGTACATTTACCTTTACTAAAAGGGCAAAACTAACTGAATAATTTGCACTTCTAGGTGTAGTGAGACCTGTATTGCATCTCAAGTTCACCAGAGACTGACAGCTCCTACGAGGCACCACATTGAGTTCTCAGGAGCTTACCAGTTGGTAACCAGCCTGAACAAAAGAAGTACTGGAGGCCTCACAGAAGTTTTTAAGATTTGTTGGCATGACCTGTGGGGCTTGCAACTTCTGTGAGTACCGCGTTTCATGCTTAGCTAATGAGGCTTAGAGGTTTTTGGCAAAACTTGTGCCTAAAAAAAAAAACTAAAATAGTTTGCATATGGTCAGAACCTGGGGTCCCTAAAGCAACCACTAATCAATTCTGTGATTCTATGATCAGAGAAACCCTTTCTTATTCCACAAGACTCAAGGAAAACATTGTCATTTAGGTATGGTATTTTCTCTATAATAGGAATTAGGACCAGGAGTTCATTAGAAATCTGATTGTCAGTCTTTATTCCTGTATAACTTTTGCTGGCAAAGTTATTTGGTGTAAAAACCCTGTTGTTAATCCCTGGCTGGATTAGATTTATTTTTAAGTGTCAAGTAAATTGATCAACCCTTTCTTGTTTTTATTACTGAACTTTAAAAATTGCCAGATGCTGCTGTTGAGTGGTGGTTTATGAGGCTTCTTGTCACTAGCCTGAGGCAGGGCAGAAATAGAAGGGCAAGGAGGTTATTTTTGGAATGTACAATGTGATATTTTATGTAGCACTTTTATTTTAAGAGAGCCAATGGACTGCGAAGGCATTTTAAGTTTGCACCTTTCTCTCCTGATAGTTCTGGATTGTTGTAATCAGAGGAAAAATGGTGACTGATGATTGTCAGAAACTTGTCATTTGTCCCCTTAGTGCTAAAGATCGCGTAGCACTGGATAGCCCAGAAGAAGCAAACAGGTCTGTAGGGCAGTAGCATCACTTCTGGATGTGTATAGTTAAAGAAACACGTGGTGTGTTCACAAGTTGAGTGGCTGCTTATATGTTCTAATTTACTTCCAGAATGAAAAGTTAACAGATCGCATGCCTGAAGTTAGGCCCCTGGTATATAGGCAGAAATATTTTTTCAAAGATGCTGAGTACACAAATAGCTACCGTGATTTACGTGGTGCAGGAGTTAACCAGCAGCTGTACAGATTCTTGAAGGTTAAATGTAGGCAGGTAAAATACAAATCATAAAAATTCACATAAGACATGGCAAAGTCTTTAATATTTGTCAAACATGTCAGGGAAGCTCTTGACCCCTATGCCAGTCATGTCACACATCCCCATTGACTATTTTTTTTATGTTTTTTTTTGAAAATAGACCTCTGTGTTCATTGAGGGCTGGTTTGCAAAGGAAGTTTTTAATCTCTGAAATTCTTTGAGTAGGAGAGAGGGGGCAAAAAGAGGAGTAAGGAAAGGAGTGCAACTTCTAAACGGGGAAAAACAAAAAGACAAAATGTCCAAACACCAAAACTTAGTATTTTTCATTCTCTCCTAACTACAAAATGGTTTGTCTGATTGTTCCACTATAAATATCTTCCTCTGTGTACGGTCTAGACAGCAGATATTTTAAATGGAAAGGTGCTTTTCTTTCCCTCTGTTACAGGAATTCAGTATTGGGATTATGGTTTAAAGGAAACTCTTACCTTGACTAAGGAGTAGTTAGTATAACCTCATTACAGCGTGAGGGAAAGGGATTTCACTAGTTGTTATATTCAGGGATTTTTCTGGCCCCTCCACTTTAGGGAAGGAAGTCAGATGCTCAGGAAACCTGGTGACTGCAGTGCAGAGGCTGGTGGGGATAGTCCCGATCTCGTTGTTCTGGCACATGTGTGAGCAGTAAGTGATGCAAATGAGACATTCCAAGAATAAGTGATAAATTTGGCAACACTCATGTGGCAAGTCCCAGTGAGGGAAAACAGACATCAGAAAGCCAGAACTGCTTTATTTAGTTATGATGAATCTCAGATAAGAATTTTCTAGTTCCCCTAACTTAACACGCATTTAAAAAAAGAGTATGATGTATACATATATGTATGTATGCACACACACACCCGTTGGAAATGTAAAACCAACAGCTACAGTTCTGCTTCTTAATCAGATTATATATTTAACTGAGGGATGTTACATATACAAAAGCTCGTCTGTGTTAAATTAAAGGGGCAGAATTTTTCATTGCCTTATTCTCTATGGTATAAGCTGTTAACGATGCCAAAGGAGTTATCTGTATTTCTGAAAACAGGAGAACGGTTCTGCCACTCTGGCGCAGGAGAAGATGAATTGCTTTCTGCCAGTAAAGTTTGACAGATGAAGTTCCTTTTAAAAGAAGTGTCTTATCTCCATTGAGAAATAGCACTGGTGATATTTTGTTTCTCTTCGCATCTACCTGCCCTACATAGCTGTGGTTTATTCATTCGTCTTTATTGCAATGTGGCCGTGCTTTACCTATATACTGTACATCCAAACTCCATCTGGATTTAAAGCTGTGCATCATACTTTTCTTTTCATCTAGGATTTGATATTCTTAACGTGGTTTGTGAATATCATTTCAGAGGGAGGACAAATGCTCTTTTATGAAGATTTCTGGTCTCAGAATCATCTCTGGAGTGCAGACTGACATCTCATTGCCTCCTCTTTAAGTTCTAACAACTAGGTAACAATTTCAGATTGAAGCTCAATTCAAAACCAAGTCACTAGTATAAAGAATTATCATTTTAGTGAAAATGTAGTCACCATCTATTTATCTATTAGATTAAAAAAAAAAAAAAAAGACCAGACCAGTTGTTGATTTTGGTTGTTCCTATTTGGTTGAAAACTTAGGAAATTTTTGTTTAGTGTTTTACCCTGCCATTATTTATAACTGCAACTCACTGCACTTTAGTCGCTTTAAACAATCTGGTTGCTAGAGCCAAAGACAATTCCAAACCACACAGATTTAAATGTTTAAGCAAATCAATGACATTATTAATTCATAAATCCCATGTTAGCAATCTGTAGAAAGAATGTTTGCTTTACCACATACAACTAAACGATACAGATGGATATGTAATTTCTGCTGAAGCATGATCCTCATTCAAGAGGAGTTTTAGCATTTTTGTGTTTATCTTTTGTCAGCACATTGCAGAATGAGTTCAGTTAGTTCACAAATAACTGAAGTAGTAGTAGTTCAAGCATCTTTTTAAGGGATTATATTTTTATTGTATGGTCAATAACATAGATGACATTATATACTTTTGACATATATACAATGACATTATATACTTTTCAGGCCTACGTATGTTCAGAGTCCACACTGTGAAATTATGCTTTTATTCTATCTTCTTTTCAGTAAAATTTCACTGAAGGAAAAAAAAAAGGAAATACATCAGTTACGATATCAATAATGTCCATGAAGCACGATGTGTATTCTTGCATTTGTCTTTGAAAAGGCAATGGTCAGGTAGGATTTTGCATACACACCTTACGAAGTAGTCGTTAGCAGCTGTTAAATGAGAGTGTTGAGGTGCAGATAATTGCCAGTAGGGACAGAACTAAAATTTGAATTTGGGGACATTTCTTTTCTAAGTATTGCATGCTAAATCATAGACTAAGATGGCTTATGAAGGTAAGTTTTCTCTGAAGATCTTTATGGACAAAAAATGTAGAGAAGAAACAGAATATATTGAAAAGCTAATCAAAACTATCTCTGTGAAGATATAGTTATGAAGAACCTCTGTTAACATGAGGTATAAAGAACCTCTGTTAACATGAGGTGCTCATTTGAAACTATACAAACAGGATCAACAGGTAGATGTTTACTGAACGCAGAAGGTAAATGTACAGTTACATATGTTCTTTCTACATTGTTTTTAGGAGAAGAATATTCCTGGCTGTAGATCTTGAAGACAAAACAAAAGGCTGACTGTTTGTCTAATTAACATACCTGTGACAAGAAGGAAAGGTAAGACTAGCCACAAGCAGCTGTCTTAACTGAATTGTAACATCCTTTTGATCAAGATCTCATAAATCCTCATTGTGTTCATAGGCAGATGTATTTTAGCTTGAACAAACCTAAAGCCTTCATGTACCTAAGGTGAGGGAAATGGGATCTCTGTCCCACATTATTCTCTTGTGTGGCACTGTGTTGGCCATTGCCACCCACAGTGCACTGCTGCATAAATAAAGTCTGAAGAAGAATTCCCCAGAGTTTTGGTTAGTCCATTTAATAAATCATATACAACGAAAAGAATATTCCCTTAAGCCAAAGGGAAGTGATAAAGAGTGGAGTATGTGGGTCCATCTGGTCAGAATCTCATAAAAATGTGTTTACTCTTCATTTTACATACCCTCGATGTGTTGATATGACATAATTCTCTATAAAGGTATGAATACTGTGCACATACAACCACGAGTTTGTATGAGATACAGTGAATATCCCATGAGAGAGGGAACAAGACATAATTTAATGTTGGAACCAGGAGTGATTTATGAAGATCATTGTCTTACTGATTCAGATACTTTCCATATGTTGTAGAAACCACTTTTTGCATGGTATGCGTAAAACATGTAGCAAATCTACCTCCTTTAAAATGTTTTTCTTTAAATGAAATTATTTTTTTTTAAAGTCTCTGTTCTGTGGTATCCCACCTTATTTTTTTTGGAAGGACACTTTAACATGAAAGAGATTGTGAGGTGACTCTGCTGAGGTTTGGTGTGGTTGACAAAAAAACTAGAAATACTTTTGATGCTAAAACATCCTATTGCACTGTATTTATGGCTTGACTTCTGTATCACGTTTATCTGATACATAATATGCCCTGTGTTATGCTTAACACCCTGAAGGTACTAGCCTTCATGGGAGGATCAAATCTATTTATTTTTTCTTACCAGCTGTAGCACCTTATAATTCTATATCTCATTTTATTTTAGAAATTAGTTAAAGGTGGACCTAGTTGTATTTAAATTATGTGATGGGAACATGATTACTAAAAATCCATTACTGTTTGAGGCATTAAAACACTCCATTTAATTTATTATAATGCATAAAATAATTTTATTATGTGTAGACTATTTCACTGGTTGCTTAGTGAATGAAGGGACATTTATTAATCACATAAATCAACACCACCTGTGGCAACTTGCCCCCCTGAAGTACCTGCCAAGGAGAGATGGATGAACAAAGCATGAGGAAGAAATTATCTGGTGTGTGCTCTGCCTTTTTGCTTGCAGTCTTCTGGAATGTATTTGTTTGTTCACCAAACAGTGCCTGCAGAGTAGTTTGGCTTGTAGCTTGTTTGGAAGCAATGTGTAGTGAGTATCAAAACATACTTCCAATGAAGATTATTTATCACTAATGGAGGGACATATTTCTTTTTTCTTGTTCTTTGTGTTTGATCCCTTCCTTACTTAAAAAGTCCGTGGATCACAGATGAGGCATTGCAGTGTTACTGCTGTACAAATTAAGACCAGTATGAATCACCTACAATACCCCTATAGCTTTACTTTGGACCCTCCATAATGATCTCCACAGACTTCAGGGGTATTCAGAACAAATCTTGGAATCAATTTCTCAGCATGGACGTATGGGACTGCCACTTTAAAATACATTAGGCACATTTTCTGTAGGCCTTTCTTAAAAATCCTTGTTTCAGTGGCTGTCTCCCATTAAACTTCTTGCTAGGGAATCTGTGGAAAGTGAATTATAAAGATGATGCAAAGCCTCTTGAAACTATTAAAGCACTTGAACAAATGTAGCTAAGAAGTTGTGAACACTGTTTTCCTGTGACTGTAACCCAGGGTCTATGTTTTTAGATGCTTTCCCCCATGTTCCTATTTTGTAAGTCTTATATGAGTGCTAGCATGAGATACCATAAGAGTTCTAGCAGAAGAGTTGCATAAGATAGCATAAACCAGGCTCATCAGTACCAAAAGCTCACTTTGAAAGTGTATAAAACGTTTTCAGAAAGATAAAACAACATCGGTTCTTAAAATAGTAATAAAAATTCACATTCCTTGATTAAATGAATCAAAAATAGGTGTGCACCTTGAGCAAAGATTGCATTTATTTATTTATTGTTTGTTTGTTTGTTTGATTCCTTGATGTGCAGCCATGCACACCAGCTCAGTGCCCAGAAGGCTCGTCGGAGCAGGCTGGTGAGTAGCACAGTAGCAGGCCTGTGGCCATCCTTTCTTGTGTCCTGCACACTCTGCACGTATCCGTGCCACGTTGTTCTCCAGACCTCCGTGCTGTGCGAGCTTGCTGCTGGGAGGGGAGAACAAACGTGTCTGGAAAGCTTCAACATCTGCTGTAACCATGAGTGCTTTGCTGGATGAGCTCACCAGCAGGTAGGACAGCTCGTTCCTCTGGTCTGCTATCATTAGCTAGCCACCATTGCTGACCCTCGGAGAATTGTTAATGCTTCTTTTTGGGTTTGAGAAAAGGTTAGTCAGCCAAATAGGTATTTTCTGCATGGCCGAAAGGGAAGGACAAACAACTCTTTCCAAAGTGGCTGTGAAAGCAGCTTCTGCATGTAGAGGATAGAAGACAAATGTGCTGGACAGGTTTTCTGTTACTTATTTTCATTTTTATGTTTTCACAGAATGAATTTTATCCATGGGCAGGGGACTGAAGAAATGTGCGTATGATTGCTCTACCCTCAGAAGAGGATCTGAGGTGAAAATGAGAGGTGAGTGGCTGGAATACTGGCTCTCTGAGCAGGAATTAATTGTATATTATTGTCATGTGTTACTCTATTGCTCTTGCCTACAGGGAAGTGGTAATGAGTCAGTGTTTGTCCATAGATTCAAGATTTATGAGCGTGTCAGTTGGCAAATTCAGAACAAGTCCACAGTTGTCTCTTCCATGTTTTTCTGGTTGCTTAAAACAATTTATCATCAGCTACTTTCTGCTGCTTGTAGGATCAGTGGAAATCCCATCCCACCTATTGTTCTCTCTCTAATGTCAATCGGTTCCACTTCTTTTCTTCCACTGGTGATATGGCTAATTAGAGAAATGGGCACATGTACTTCACAGCACTGGGACAGCCTCTTCCAGAAACTTTCCTAGGCAAGGACTGCTCTTCTCATCACTTGCTTGGACTTACCGTTTGCCTGTCCCTTCTCTGCTTCAAAAAGCTCTGTGTATCTCTCCCTTTTTATATTGAGACACATGGGCATGCATCGATTTTTCTGATTCTGTGATGGTCTGCTTAACTAAGTTCATTTAGGTTCTTCATCAGGAATGAAAGTGGAAACTAAATGCGTCCTCAGGATGGAATAAACCCCAAGCCACAGTAGTGTAGGGGAAGGAACAAATAGCTCAAGTTTCAAATCTGAAGCTGGCTTTACAGCCCTGACACTTAGGTATGCAAAGAATTGCAATTTTTCCCCCTTTATTTTGACAGTCTGTCTATCTAATGATAAAATAGTTGAAGCTGGACAGGCCTGCAGGTCATTTTTTTCAACCCTATGATCATATAGATAGATAGGTATTCGTGTATTCAGAAGGACAGCTGTATTTTGGATTGTTTCCACAGTGTGTATCGCCCTCATCCACAGCAGGTGGCGCTTGAGCCCCTGAAATGCACCATTTATTCAGCGATTCTTGTGGTTTTACACCACGGGTTCTGTACAAACCGTGGAAGATGCTCGGGTAGCATCAGTGTCCTCTGATACCGGCTGCTTAAAATCAGAGTGACAGCCCACAAAACAGGATACGGGGTGAGAAGCAAGAAGGGAATTTTTGGAATCAATTAAATTAACTTGGGCATAAGGACAAATAATGCACTTTTCCACTCCTTGGAATGCCATGATCCAGGAAACGATGTGATTGCTGGTTGTAACATCATATTCTCTGTAGGAAGTACTTCCCGGAATTGGGAACTGTATAAACAGCAAATGCATTTAAATATAGCAAAAATGTATATTAACCTGAATGAAATCAGCGTAAGGAAATAACCGGTTCACAGATGAGCAGAAACAGTGATGCTTTTTTTTACACAAAAGCCAAAACTTTTACTTTACAGTCACATTTTTGATGCTTTTTATCTTATGCAGGAAAGGTGTTTCAGTCCACCTGTGCCAAGCACAACAGAATTTCATGCTGCTAACTTTCCAGTTTAATCCTGCAAAAGCATGAGTTTAATTGTTCCTATCTAACAGAACACAGGTATTTTGGCAGAGATTTTACACTTACATTGGTTGTCTACTCTAGTGACTAAAACAGAGTCAGACAACTCTAATATTTAGGACTGTAACGTACAGTTTGGAGCATTAATAATGCAGGCATGATGGGCTTTGGCTCCCTGTGCAGTTAATGGAGGAAGGAGATGTAATTCCTCAGGTACAGGACACTGTACCTGTGCATATTACAGAAGCATCTTTTTGTACGTTTTTGTTCTCTGAAGTAGTGGTCACTGCCTTCCAGTGCTTGATAATCCTTCCCATATTTATTATAAAGATGTTCTGTTGTTTTTCAATATAGCCACAAGCAGAAAGGAGAAAATGTGAATGGAAAGGCTTGAAAAGCTTTAGGAAAGTGAAAATAGACATTTAAAATCATGATGAGGAAGTAAGATCTGTCTTTCTGGATCCCCCCAAATCCAAAACACTACAAAACATTTGCAAGCAGAGCTAGTGACAAAAGTACTGGCAGGACAGGGTTTCAACTGGTGTTAAATTGTTATGGGACCATCAAAGGTCTCTTCTGTTGCTGTTCTGCACTTACAGAGCCCCTGTAACTGGGCACCACCTCTTTGGCCATGGAAACTAAGGGAAGTGGGAAGAAAATGCACTTAATGACTTCATATGGCCTAGAAATGCTGGGCTCAACTCCCCCCTGCTCTCCATTCTGTGTAGGTATTACCCTCTTGTGCCAAGAGGTTTTACCATACTGAGGTGTCAGAAACAGTAGCATTTTAAATCTATTTGTCAAAAGAATAGATGGTGGATAAAACATATCTATTAACTTTGAAGGTAGCTCCTGCTCAGTAAGGACCTCAGCCAGAGCCATAATATTGAATTAATGATGTAAATACAGTTACAGAACAAACAACCCCCAAAACTGTCTTCAAACAAACAAACAAACAAAGTGACATACTACATTGATGAATCACTGATACATTTGCTGAGCTGAATAATCCTTTGTACTACCCTTGAAGGGAAACGAAGCAAAAAGTCCTATCTGTGGCCATCGTTTGTTATCAGCATACATTGCTAATCAAAAATGGCTTTGGTGTAGAGAAGAGTCTTAGAGTAAGTGTTAATAAATTGCAACTTAAATATAAACGCTGTGCCAAACAAATTGTATGCTATGATGTACAGTTGAAACTTTGAGCCTACCACAAATCCCAGAAGCACACATTCCCAAAACAAGTGCTTTCCAGCAAATACCAAACAAAAATAACTTTTCAACAGAAGATGTCTCTGGAGTATAGCAAAATACCAGCCCGCTTAGGACAGTCATGCAGGAGAAAGTAAGTAAGTAGTCACCATAAACTCCAACTTCTTCTGTGGAACCAGCCAATAACCATCATGCCTGGGTGGTGTCAAGAAGATCGAGATTATTTTCATCTTCTGTATGTGACAAATTCCTCTGTTCTCCAGATTAAATGAAATAAAGGCCTTCACTGCATCTGGTGTAATAAAGTTATGCCATTACCCCCTTCCATTCCAGATGAAGCAATCAGAAGTGAGCACTTCTCCCTTACAGCTGCTGCTGCTGCTTCTTTTGATCAAAATTGCTCTGTGTTCTTAGTAACTGTAAATCTGAAGGAGGAAGTGTTTTTAGGAGATGGAATAGACATGAATTACCCTCTTTGGTAAGCATTCAAGGCTTTCTATTCTCTAGGGATTGCAAAAAAAAAAAAAAAAAAAAAAAAAAAAAAGTTCTGTGTATTTCAAGAGCTCAGATGTTGTTCCTTATTAAAAGGACTTTCCATAGCAAAACCTACAGGCAGATCATGAATACTGTTCTTCCCAAATGAATTCACAATTAAGAGTTCAAACAGAGCAAAACCCGGGATATTTTGAGAATCTTAATCAATCTCACATTACTAGGTTCCGTTGTCAGCCCAATCCACAAGGGAATGAATAACACTTAAACTATTAAGGCACCAGAGTTTTTTAGGAAATGGAAAGCATCCGTCCTATCTAAGAAATCAATTCCACAGAATTTGTTCCATTGTCAAATGGCAAAAAGCAAGTCTGTTAGGGTTCTTTAAGTTAGCAATATTTTATCAAGACAGCTACCATTTTAATTGCATAATATTATGTCCATTATTTCAAAAGAAGTTGACCTAAAACATGGATGTATTCAGGGCAAGTGCTGATAGGCTTCATTCACAGATTACTACATTCTTGCTTCTAAATAATTTGTGGTCATGACCCTTTCTTACTACCCACTGTGACACCAACTCAAGCTATTTTTCTGGATCTGAGATTCTGGGTATACGTTATGATCTGAATGAAGATAGAATCTCAATTTGGCAGGAACCTGAAAAGAGGAAGATAAGAAGAAAGCACTCTGTATAGCCTTCCAGATTCATACTGGAATTGGATTTCAGAAAGTCCCAAATGAGAAGGTAATTTAGATTATCTTGTCATTTCTCTGGTTTATCACAGGAGATATGCTTCACCCAGAACCCTTTTTGAAGCTCACTTTGTAGAAAGCATTTCAGACTGAGCAGGAGATTAACTTGAGCCAGGAAAGAGCAATGTTTGAGGTTCTCATAGTGTTAGGAACCCAAGTAGATGTTAGGCTACTTGTTGATATGTAAGGCAGACACACTGTGCATTCACTACTTTGACAATCTAGGCAGAATAGGTTTTGTTTCTGTTTTACAATGAGGAAATTGATGTGTACAAGTCCCTCATCCCAGATCATATTTGAAAGCTGCATGTGCATCATAAATACATGATATTTTAGAAACTGCCCAATTCCATATCCAAGTTAAGAAGTATTTGTCTTCCTTCTACTTAGGAAATAGGCACTAAATCTCAGTGATTAGCGCCAATGAAATGATGTCAGTGATTATTCTGTGATGTACATGGTTCTTGTGTCACTTTGGACATGAAAGGCACTAAAGAGATCTCACCAGTTTTCCAGAAGTGAAAACTCACAACTCAGAAAGATGAGTATAAGAATTTTGCAATTCAGGCCTGAATCTAGACTCTGCAAAGGTGGGGGGTCTTTCAACAGGAGTCTTGGTTCTGACAGTGAACAAGAGGTAAGCCAAGAGTAATTCTGTTGAGCTCAATGGCACAAGGGTTGTAGGAAAAAAAAAAAAAAAAAAAAAGTAAAAGAAGACTAAGAAGATTCAAGATATTTCCATTTATGTAAAACAACGAATTCGTTATTGAAGTGATTAGACACATTGTTTTCATGCAGAATGGATGCTTATTCTCTTGTCTCAGTTCCTTCATCCTGACCTTAAAGATCATCTAGTTTTATCATGTGGATAGAATGCCAAGGAGTTTCATCCCTTTTCTTTGATAAGGAGAAAAATATCAGTGATTTATACCTGTGCTTTCATGGGAGCAGAGCTAAGTCTGTACCTTTCCCTCCCTGGTGTTCCAGAAACTAGCAAATTCATGTGTGCTTTTACTCCAGGACCAACAACATTGCTCGGTTTTACAAGAAAAAAAAAATGATGGCACAATTAACAAATTTTGGAGTAGTTTTGTGGATGGCTATATTACAAAAGGGAAACAAGAAATCCATAGTCAATTTTTGTTGTTGTTAGGATCTCCTGTAGAGTAGAAGAGGAAAAATATTGTTGAAAATGACAGAGTAATTGTACAAGAAGAAAGAAAAACTGATCTGAAGAATCAGGCAGGTAGACCAGGAACTAAGTTTATCTTGTTCAAAGTATTTACTAGATTTTAGGGTTATGGTGACTGTCTCGATTCTGACTAATGTGTATGGTAAACGAGACACAAAGGGAGGTATATATATTTATTTTGTTGCACCTGATATAAATGTACCTGTGCATATTATAGGACAGAAAGAATAACAGCTTCCTTACTATATGAGTTCTAAACTTTGAGGCAAAAATGATTATGTTCCTATGTGTTTAATGGACTGATTCCATGGACTGGAAAAGTTTACATATTTTTACACGAGGAAGTTTTATATTTTCTATGGTATTTGCAAACAGTGTAAAATAAATAATTGAAACACTTAGATTAAATTAATCAAAAATCCTAAATCCCCGAATGAAGTCTTTTCATAGTAATCATCACAATGAAGATTTCAGGCAAAACATTTACAGTTGGCGGCAACATCAAATTCTAAATGGATAAATCACCTTGCAAAATGCACTGCTAAAGGTCTGTCTTGAGACCGCATAGCTTTACATAAAGGCTACTTATTTTTCCTCCTCAGACTAGTGCAGGAGCTCCTCCTGCTAATATAAAACACTCTTCTTCTGTCTGTTTCAGGGAAAATGATGAGAAGATGGAAAGTGCAAAGCCAGTTCAGATCAGCTCCAATTTTACGCATCTATGTGGTCAGCTATGTAAGTAATAGTCCTCTCTAGTTAAATGACTTTGTGTCCCAGGAAACTGAGCAAGGAGGAGGCTTGTAATTAATAATGAAATCTGCATAAAAAAATGGTTTGGAAAAAACATTAAGGATGACAGATAACCGCACTGCAGACATAAAAGGAAAATAGTGATTCCTTTCTTAGTGACTGGTTTTATCTCTATAAGAACCTAACTTGTCCTGAGTACATGAAGGTACTTCTGGAGTGCTTGTGTATTGGAGAGAAAATGGGAAAAATTTTCCAGAAATGGCATTTGAGGAAGAACGCACCCTCTTTTACTGTTGCAATGTTTCAAATGAAGGAAATGACAATTCCAGTATGATCCAGATGGCAAAATCATCCTAGATTTTGATTGAGACTCAATAAATGATATTCTTATGCCATGAGAGCCTTTGTGATAAGGAGATGTTCATGGCCATAGAAAACTGAATGTGCAGGCTGAAGCAGGAAACTTTAGTCTTTGAAAAAAAGGGAATAGTTTTCACACTATGCCATAGGTAATTTTTCAGTGTTCTAATCTGAGGATTATTACTGTGCAGGAAAGAAAACATGAACCTTTCAAGCATCTTTATTTTTAATTTTTTGCTTTCTTGTGCCATTGCTTTGTATTTTTGCACAATTGTTGCACAATCTTTTCCTTTATTCTAGAACATGAGTCCTAGAGATATTACTAGAATGACAGGTAGTCAGGGACATACATCAGAGAGGTTTTCCAGCCTGATTTTCCAAGGCAAGCAAATGAAAAGGTAGGCAGTTTATGTGAAGACAATCCCGCTGAAGGCAGTAGGTGGAGGCAAAGTGCAATAAAAACTCCAATGTTGTACTATAGCCTTCAGCCCAGGGGCGTCCCTGGCTATTTGAAGACACACTGCTGTATGATTTGTAGAAAAAAATGCAAGTTTGTCCCAGTGGCCAAAACCAAATGGAAGACTAGTACTGAAGTGGTTTTTTGGATAAAGAAAAAGGATGGCTTGCGGTACCTGCTGTCTACACACGCCTCTCGGGAATACAAAGAAAATATAATTTTGCAGAAAGCGAGAGATGGCTGGGGTAGTAAAAGTTCACGGCCCGGCTGCCTTTTTTCCTATGACTTGACAGCTGAAGATCAAGCTGGCTGTTGCATCCGTGGAATGATTTCTGGGGTATTGACAGTTACTGGAAACATTGCTGGGACACATTATCCAGCAAATAAAAACTAGGAAAGCATAGGGCGACCTGTGTAATATGTGTGTTTAAAAACGTTGTCTTGGCATACATATTAAAAAATGTATTTGACAATGCATTGTAAATGTGTTCATAAACTTCACATTTTACCCTGATTTTGCAGGTAACAGAAGAGGCATTTGGATCAATTCAAAAATAGTATGTTTTTTAGTCAGAACATCTAAAGAGCAAAGGAAACAGAGGGTTTTCTCAGTCTAGCCAGGGGAGGAAGAGTTTTCATCATTCTCCTTTTGCCAAATAGCTCACAGGGTAAGGAATGCTTTGAAGATATTTTCTCCTGCAAGTGTGATGTAACCAGCAAGCTGAAGTAGGCTGACCAGATTACAACCAAATAGCTCTGAGAAACTGTGGTTTCTGGAGAGTAGGAGTGGTGTGACAACTCCTAGTAGGTAATACCAGAGATACCCTTGTAATGACCTGCTTAACCTTTACGTTCATTCTTCTGCTACTGTTGGGAATGGCTAAATCCCAGACTTCCAGCTTTGGGTTAGGAAGATCAAACCATCAGGGAAATGGAGAAAATATCCTAGTCTGAACATCCAAATAGTGTCCCCAGTGTTTGGGGAACAACAGCTAAGGCCCTGTGGGGCAGCTTACAGGTGAGAACAGGTGGGTTTCAGCTGGCAAGGGGAGACAGCTGTTCCCCATATCCATTCATGACTTTCAGCTGCAACCAGTGCAGCGAGTGGTGCAGTGTGGGAGGCTGAGCTGTGAGGAGAGGCTTCATGTGCGTGCCAGGAGAGGTTTGTTGGCTTTTACTTTTGCTTTTCTTTAGTTCCTCTGTGACTCCTTTGGGTGGTGGAAAGGTGTCTGTCTCTCTTTATACTTTGGGAATGAATTAGGAAACTCTCCCTAAGACTTCTTGAAGCAGGATGGCACAAGAGGATTCTCCGTTAGCAGGGGCTCGGGTCTGCTCTAAACCTGGGCTTTGCTATGTGTTTCTGAAGGCCAGATTCTGTGCTCTTAGATCTGTGTGAATTATTTGGGTCTTTCCAGCGTTTGAATAAAATGGAGAGGGGAAGCTAGCCAGACATTTTTATTTTATTTCCCTTCTAGTCCCATGTTTTATTATTTTTAAAGTGATTGACTGGAAGGAGTTTAAAGAGGATACATTAATATTAAACTGTGCTGCAACAAATAATTAATGTTTTTAAAGTTTTCTTTCATTCAGACTTGTCTGGAGCTCCCCAGCCTAGTTTATTTTTGATTATAGAAATTCATTTCAGTTAAATCATTCCTTTATCGGCAGGATCTGCCCACATTTGGTTAGACTAAATAGCTCTAGAAACCACAGTGTTTTTTTCAGTTGCTTTGAATCAAAGTTGCATTAAGGCAAAGAAAAAAACAAAAACAAAACAAAAAAAAACACCACACCACTCTTTTGCTGAAATTGGGCTGGATCTCATTAATACAGAAACAATTATATTAAAGAGTCTTTAATGTGTAGCTGTGATGCTGTGCTAGTCACTTAAAGCTTCAACTCAGTTTTGAGAACAGAGTATCCTGTTTCTTGAGTTTTTCCACTTGCAGTTTTTTGTGTGTCCATGACCTGGAAGCTTCCACCTGTCCTGTCTGTTTGTGACTCTCTTGATAATCAGTAGGCTCCATTAGTTCTTTTGATGCCTTATAAAGCCTTATGCTTTTGGTGGGTAGAGCTAACAGGTCAGAAATGAGGAAAAAAAAATCTTATTTTGTCAAACAGCCTTGTTTATGTTGTTGATACATCTGCTTTTATTGAATGGCTTCCTGCTGATACACAAGGCAGGTTGTTTGCTGTTAGCAACGATTGTTTTATGAATCCTCTACTGGGCTTGTCTGATCTTACTCATAATTGTACATGCCACTGAACACTGGGGGTTATTGGGGAGCGGACTGAAGTTGTGTGGTTGTAAAGTAGGGTGACTTGTTTGTTTTTTACACTAATGTTTTTTTTTTTGCAAATTGCTCCAACAATTGAAAGGGAAGTGCAAGTTCATTTTAAGGCCATTTTAAGTATAACTCTTTGTCAAAGGAATGGCACAAGACTTTAAGGTTTGTGAGATGGATGTCTCAGTGAGATTTAAAAACATACTCATAATACTACAGTCTTGCATTACCACCCCAATATATGAAAAAGTAATATAAGTGTTCTGTAGATTGATAGGGATATTTCTCAACTGCGGGCTAGCTTCTGAAACCCTTTGCTCCTGCCAGCAATTGCATTCAAGTATTAGGTGTTGGATTTACACAATTGCATTTTAGCTCTTAAAGACAACAGTCAGATGTCATAAGGTAGAGCATCCCCACAGACATTTATTAGCTTTTTTTTTTTTTTTTCTAATTTGTTAGCTTATTTCCTTCTCAAGTGCTTTTCAAATTTTTGGTAAATAAATGCATCGACTATGTTCTGTTGCTTACAGAACTCACCTGTTTTATTTGTGTATCTGACTAGTTTTGCTATAAGACTGTATTCCTAACTCACATCCCATGCATCTGCTCCTGGTTCTAGTTTGGAACTGCAGAAATGCAGAAACATACGACTTCATGGGGCCACAGATTATTTATTAAAATGATTCCTCATGCTTAATTTTTAACATGGTCTCCTTTTCTAGCTGATGAATACATTGGCTAAATTACTGAATTATACACTAGTAATTCTTAAAACTTATTCCAGGTATGAAAGGATTAGAATTTCATGAGTTTGAGATGGATTCTTTAAAGCATTAATATATCAGTAGGGTGAATTCAGGAACTCACCCTTCAAAATTTTTTTATAAAGGTTTCAGATTCACTCTATGGACTTATATTTTAGCATGAAATATTCCTTCATATTACTTAACTTCTGTGTTTGGTGCCCAGAGAGTGGGGAACACTACATGGGAAGTACTCAAAAGAAATTCTGAAAAATTTCTTGACTTGTATGTTGCTAAGTACAGCCCTTTTATCTTTGAATACCCCTTTTAATGTAGATTTCAAGTTGGGAAAAGGAATAAAGAATCATCACTCTGTGAACTTTGCACTGAGACTTAGTTTTGCAGGCACTGGGGTAACAGTGCAGTCCCACGACTCCCAGAATATCCTGAGCTGGAAGGGGCCCTCAAGGATCCTGGAGTCCAGCCCTGGGGACTGCGGACTCCTGTGACTGCTGCCCTGGGGAGCCTGGCCCAGTGCCCGACCACTTATTTTGGTGAAGAACCTTTTCGTAACATCCAGCCTGATGCAAATTCTTGCTGTTGCCTCAGGTACTGTCATTGTCCCTATCCCCAGAGAGCAGAGCTCAGCACCTGCCCCTCCGCTCCCCTCATGAGGGAGCTGCAGGCCGCCATGAGGCCTCCCCTCAGCCTGCTCTGCTCGGGGCTGAGCAAACCAAGGGACCTCAGCTGCTCCTCACACATCTTGTCCTTCAGACCCTTCACCATCTTTGTGGCTCTCCCATGGACACTTCCTAACAGTTTTATGTCCCTCTTATGCTGTGGTATCCAAAGCTGCACGCAATGCTCGAAGTGAGGCCTCAGCAGCGCAGAGTGGGGCAATCGCTTCCCTCAGCCAGCTAGCAGAGCCATGCTTGGTGCACCCCAGGGTGCAGCTGGCAATAACATGACAGAATTAGTCTGCTGAGCGGTGGGTCCTCTTGCAAAACAGCCCTTTATTTTGTTAGCCAGATGTAATACTGTGTAAGAAGTGTGTAAACCGCAAATTTCTCCCTTGGTAGTCTTAGCATTTCTAAGAGATGGGCCGTTCAGGTGGAGGAAGCAGAAATCCTTATGCGTGAAGAAATGTCCTTGAGTATAAGAAGGTTTCTTGTACCCACCAGCACACAGAGGGTTGTGATTTTACTGGGCGTTGTTTGAAAGGACAGCATTTCACAGGTGAGCCAGATCTGAGTCCAAATGGACAGCTGTTACAAGAATGTATATGGCACCTGTGGAGCATTGCTCTGAAGTGTTTTTATTTTTTTTTTTCTTAGTTAAAAAGATCAAAACTGGTATCCTTTTGTTTTAATGTACATGTACCTATTTCCTTTGTTTGCACTAAGTACATATTAGTTCCAGAATCTCCATCCATTTACTGCACACTAGAACTCTGAACCCTTCTATTCCCTGCAGTAACTTCCTCAAATCCAGTTTTGCATCTGAAACTCCATGAATCAGAGTCACCCTCAAATCTGAACCCTAAGTCTATACGTATAGAAAATGTATATATATGAGTTTATATAATTCTACATACGCACATACAATTCTCATACTCTAAGAGGAAGAAACAAAAAAATCTAAATTTTTAGCTAGGCCTGGTTATACTGTGATCAGAGGAATGATTACAGCTCATGACATATCACAGAATATCTAAGCTATCTAACTCAAACTGGTTTATGCATTTGCAGCAGTAGATTTGGAGCAGAGTATACGTTGGCTACTGAATGTATGCTGGGCCTTCAGCAGGCTGCTGCACTATTGCATTTTGCTACCCTGGCAAAGATAAAGCTGGCTGCTTCAGGTGCATCTGAAGCAGGTCTGTCACGGCACAGTATTAACATGCTATGTTGAAGTTTCAATCTTATAAACTGTTAAGATTGCGTTAATTCTTGCAACGCTGGGTTCAGCCTTGAGTTACAGTGCTTTTAATGCCCACCCCCTTCAAAATACATCCAGATCTGTGTTCTGGATGTTCAATTTTCCTATGTTTTGTGAATACCTGTTCCTATACGATCAGCCTCTAAGATATCTGCTTTCTCTCCCATGATGCTGACCCTCTCCTTCAAATCTCAGAGGCACCCATCATGCAGGCCTTTGGTGCCAGCCCGTACATCATCGGTTTCCTGTGTGTCAGCCCTGTGGAAACTACCCGAAGTAGTTAGGGTTAAGTGCTTCAAACAAAGGGGATAAATTGCTTTGTTTGTTATTCCTCATAACCAATCTTCTGTCTATGAAAATATTCTTCTAGGGCAGTTTTGAATGAGGCCTAATGATGAACTTAGCTGGAAAAAAATTTGGATGTTATCTTAGACCATCTTCTTCCTTGCGTTTTTTGATCTTTACTCTCAAATACAGCCCATGAAGAATTAAACATGCTCAAGAGAGTGGAAGAACATGTTAATGAGGAAAGATAAAAACTGGGCATGGAAAGTTTGGCCAAATCATTTCCAAAGACGGACCATGATGACTTTGTATTTTTTATGTGCAAATTACAAAGAGGGCAAAACCTCAGACTTGGGAAAAAAAAAAAAAAAGATGCTATAACTGGGAATAGTGGATTGAAAAATGATGAAAAAATTTTAGACAGAACATCTGGGAAAAAAGATGTACTAAAGGTGAGATATATTGGACTGTGGAATAGTTTTTACTGATTAATGGGATGTATTAACCCACCAGCTGATCTGGATGCTGAAGTGAGAATTACTTTCTACGTTTTAACAAGAAAGATTTATTTCCATTAGGAAAAAAAAAAAAAAAAAGTCACCTGCAGTTAAAGTCTGTAGTGTGATCTTTCTGAAGATTTGTTTCAGGAAAACAAAATAAAAATAATTAGCTGTCATGGCAATAAGAGGATTGACTTTTATAGTAAGGAAAAAACACTCTGTGTCCACATTCTTTGGGCTCTTTTTTTCTTTTTTCTTGTCTTTCGCAGGCATGACTCCCATGCTACATACCACAAGCAGTCCAACCTCACTAACAAACCACATTTTGGGATTGATCTAGGAGTTGACTCTCCAATGTTATGTACAATAGGAGCAATGTAATAAAACACACTCTAATCACTATCTGAAATTGGCATCTCTTACTCAAAAATCCTTTTATTTTACTTTGGACCCCCATGAAAGTCAAGTTTATGGAATAATGAACTCCAGGAAGGAGCTGGAGCTCATTTACTATTTGAATAGTACAAAACCCTTCATAAAATGTTGACATTATTCAGTGTGCAGCAAAATGCAGCTGGTGTAAAACTTTTTTTTTTTTCCCCTCCTTTAAATAAATACTTCAGTTGTTTGTTACCACGAGAAGAAGAGACTAATTTACAAATTGTTCATCTTTCCTGCTCATCGTTCCAGAACTGCGAGTCCACTTGTCTCTAGCTACTGTGTGCAATTACTGTGCAGCCTGCCAGGAAGAGAAGCATAATGAAATAGTGTGCTCTTCTATTAACGATGGCAGATCAAATGGAAAGTATTACTCAGAAAACATTTCTTAGTGGTTCTTCTCCAGAACACACAAAGTGTGATTAGGAACAAACACAGAGACATCCTCTCTGGTGCCTGTTGCAGGGCGTAGCTGCCTGAAAGAACCTGTTTAGGGTAAGAAATTATCCCTATAAAATGAAACCCCTGCTGGAACTTTTGGTTCCCAATGCTTTATTATTTAATGTGCAACTTTTTGTGTATTTATCCTCTCAAGAGTGCCTAGAGATAATGAAGTACTACTTTTGAAAGCCTGTTGAAGAAGATAGAGAAGTGCAGAGAGGTTATAAGGGACTGGGAGAGCGGGGAATGGGAGCACAGCAATTCCTAGGGAAACAGCTCGGAGCCATTATTGGTTTCACTCCTCAGCTCTCTTCTCTTTCTCCCTGTGGAAATGACAGCACAGATAACGTGGGGACTTGGGTATTCTACACCTAGGTGGAGCTGTGGATTTGTGTAATCCATATCCACCTTGAAAAACTAAACCTGCTTCATGTGGAACAACGGGGCTGTTCCAGGAACCTGTAGCCCTGTAGACTGATGACAGTGTTATTTGCATGTGGTGGCTTGGGGCTCTCTTGGTATAGCTTGGCTGACAGTAATGCAGGAGAAAGTAAAAAAATGCTTCAATAACTTCATTCTGGAAGCTACACAAATTAAATTTTAAACGATGAATACCAAATACCTGCAGACTTTTCTTTGTGGGCCAGAGAGTGCTGTCATGGAGGCACGTTAAGGCTCTCTTTGAAAGGGAAGGAAAGTCAAAGGATCGGAGCATAGTAATACAAAGGCTATTCAGCTTCGGAGCCAGAGACCTTTTCCTTCTCTGTGTTCTCTGCTGGGTATTGCTTCCTCTTGCATAAAGCATAACGTTAGTTCGCTATAGTTTATACAATTGTCTAAAGCATAGGCTTAAGGCAGAAAGTGAAGATATTATGTCTGCGAGAGAAGAAACAATAGCGTGAGCTTCTACTGCTGTACCCATTGACTCGGGATCTGCTACGCTCCCTTCCGCCTTCCCAATTTCACACGCCTGTCGCCTTTCATCTCATTCCAGCTTGCAGGGTGGTGGTCTGTCCTCCTCCTTCTGATTCCCTCCTCTCTGCTGGAACTGAAGCTGCACCAGAAAGAAGAGGCTGAACGCTCACTGGGAGGGATCTTGAATTTGTAGAAAAGACATCTTTGTTGCCTTTTTTTATTTTCTTCTTATTGTAGCTGTCTACTTTAGAACTTGCAAACATGAGTGAAAACAGTTTGGGAATGACATTTCTCTTCTGTACATGAAACTCTGTATATTTGGTATTATATTATGTACAGAGCCCAGAGTCTGCTGGTGTCCTGTGGGACATTTTGGTAAGATAAGTGCTCTATTCATGTTTCATGTCTCTAAAAGCTAAAGCTAAGCATGTCCTTCCCACTGTCATATTTAGCTATTGTTTCTCCTTGTGACTTTTCTCTGATCACTGTGTGATCTGTTTTATGTGAATTTAAAAGTGAATGAGATGGCTTTTTTTTTTTTTTTGGATAATATTGGGTGTCCATATGAACCTATACACAAATTCTATGGGTCAAAAAGGTAACAGTATTTTTGTAGATGAAAAGTTTGCATTTGTGATTACCCACCTGCAGCATAAAATGGCGTGTCAGCCATGGAAAATGAAATCAAAACAGTGCCCAGATGGATTTTTCTGAAAAAAAAAAAATCTTACAAGATTTTTGTCTTCTATAGTTTGATTAAATCACTTACTCTT
Organism: Aythya fuligula; assembly: GCF_009819795.1. Taxonomy (NCBI): domain Eukaryota; kingdom Metazoa; phylum Chordata; class Aves; order Anseriformes; family Anatidae; genus Aythya; species Aythya fuligula. Next base: position 5,331,951 of record NC_045562.1, read on the forward strand.
TGTATATAAAAAAAAAACAACCAACCAAACAAACAAACCAAAACAAAAAACCAATACAGTAAGATGTCATTTCATGGGATTAGAGGAATCCAGAAGATGACCAGGTTTAGCATCCTTGTAGTTGAATAAGGTCATCTTTTAATAATTTCCTTGTTCTAAGGTTACCTCAGTGAAATGACCTGGTTTACTGAAGTGAATGGAACTGAAATAATCTCCAATTATTTGTCGTGTTCCTTTAGCTACTTCATGGGATTGTGTTAGATTAACTGATGTTCCAGTCTGACTAACACCTCATGTGGAGATGACGGTGTTTCAGTTCTTCTGAAACAATTTCTTAGCACCGTGATGCTTTTCTACCTTTACTCACTGAATGTTTTTATTAACTCCTTGCAAATGGTTTATGTGCAGGTTACACCTCAGGCTTATTTTAAAACATCTGATCCTTGATGAAAGACTGTAGACTTTGTAGACATTGCTATTCAAAGCACATCATTTTGATCAGTGCCACTGGCAGTTGAAGCTAGAAATGATTCATCAGAAGACTTTTAGCAAAATAAAGGCATTACAGTGGCTTAACTCCAAAAGTTTTCACTGTCCTTGCAGCTGTTGTTTTGCTCCATTTCATTTTTTCAAAGAACCTTTCAATCTGCAGATACGACACGGTTAGGTTCAGGAAGAAACAACACCTCACTTACGAAGAACGTCTCTGCTTTTCCATTACCAAATATTATATTATCTTCAGAGCTGCAGGAGAAAATCTGCTTGGATGAACATACATCAGAGCATGCGATTAATGAAAAGCCAAGGACAAATGTGGGTGCTTCCTCAAGTCTGACAAACTTATCTGGTGTTTTCACACATCTTTGTCTGAAGCTCAGACAAAACCCTAGCTTGGGAGTGCCATGAGGGCCTCAGGAGTAGCAGCTTGGCCATGCTACTGATGGACAAGCTAGGGGCTCAGGTGGTATTGTCAGTCAATACTGATAGTAATGAAATAGATGCTACTTATGCATTAATGTTGTTATTAGAATCGGCGTACTTTAGACTGTATTACTTGTTCAGGCCGTACTGACCATGCTGAAATCAATGCTTAGAGTATATTCATTGAAATGTTTTCTCTGTTACAGCATGATAGAAAGTAGGGCTAGAAAGCACATGAAAATGTAATCTACAGATTCATGTATTCCAAAACAAGGTTGGCTGTGCCCTGAAATGTTCATTACGTATTCAGCCAGTTCTTTAAAGCCTTCAGGGATGGAAATTGTACAGCCGTTTCCAAAAGTCTGTTTCAGTTGTACACACTGTCCTCCTGGCCTGCACACGAAACCTCGTAGGCCAGGTAATATTCACAATTACAGATGCCAGTGAGCTTCCTTGTTGTGGTCTTGGCTCATCAGAATTAAAATTTCAATGGTTCTGATAAATCATGTTGTAGAGCAGGATTTCTCTCTTTGGACATGAATTTATTCCATTGGAAAATTTCCCCCTGTCTTGAAAAGGCATTGATGGGAATGTAAACACACAATGCTGAGCTAAGTTTAGCTCTTGATGGTGTACTTGTTACGGATACCTATATTCCCCCCTCCAATTCAGCTTTCAGTCACGTTTGTGACCCCAAATTTCAATTCTATCCACTGTGTGAGCCTGGATTTCCAGCTGTATACCTCACTATGTTTTCCTCAAAATATTCCTCATGTAGGGTTGAGCAATTGGCCTTGTACCAGAACTACAGCAATTATTCAGTATATTTCTACATTTTTTTTTATTTTGTACAAAATGTATGTCAGGGTAAAAGAAGTCTTTCTTTTAGTTAGCGTTGGTGTTCTTTTTTTTTTTCTTTTTTTTTCTTTTCTTTTCTTTTTTTCTTTCAGCTTTTTGTTTATAGATTTTAGGCAACTGGAAGCAGCAGTTGAAAGTTTGCATGTATAATCTTTATATAATCTTTCAATAATCCTAGATTGAAACTTATTCCTTAAAAAAAAAAAAAAAAACACACGCAAACAAACAAAAAACCTAAATGGTAATGTTGCAGCCTTTTTTGTTCTGATTAATTGCATTTTCTCAACCATTTCTTTCCCTTTCCCCCGCCTATTTTTCCTTCATTATAGCAACAGCTTCACTTAGTACCTGAGCAGGGTTTCATTGTTATGTGAAATAAAATAATTAGCCAGTTCACCTCCATTGGTGATACCAGATTAAACCTTGAGATTAAAATCTTCTACTAAATGTGATGATGTTTTTGCATGGCTGAGGTTTTGTGTCCCAGTGCACATGTCCAGAGTATCAATGCACTATTTAATAAATCATGGCTTACTCATCTTAATCATTCGATATTTAGCATTTTGCTCTGGTTTCCTAATTTCACCTAGCAAAATTGTATTGTGGTTAATCAAAATGCAACAGATTAAAAAGTCTTTTTGAACGTATCAGTTAGAAAAAGAATGAATTTCTCTAAAAACGCGGCCACAGAGGGGGCAGCGGACTAGAGCTCTTTACAAAAGACCTGTAGTTTTTCAATCACTCCTGACTTCTTGTTCTGTATCATATAATATGGCAGAAAAAGAACAGAGCAGGGTGCCACCAATCTCCAGTGTCACCACACAGAATTTATTGGGTGACAGTGTTCAGATCATTATAGACATTTATTAGACACTGTCGTCCTGTCGGCAGTGCAGCATTAAGAAATGGCTCGTTGTAAGAAGGTCTCAAGGGTGCTCCATCAAAAGACTGACTAAAGGAGCTGGAACTGGAAATGCTTATCTGAGAATATTGGCTGGTTGTATCTTTAGCTGTATTGCATTTGTCCAGCATACCAATGTTGGGCCATAGGTAATGCAATTTTTAAGCTTTTTTATAATAATTTGGAGGGAGAAAGTACACTAAATTGTAGCAAGACATTTAGCTGTTGACTGTTTTGTGCAGCAGAGTCAAGTCAGGTGTCTGACATGGTGATGGTTTTGTTTCAACAGGAAAAGAAAACAACACCTGGGAACAAAGGAATCAGTGATGGTGAGTTATCATTTTTCCTGTAATGACATTTTTTCTTTGCCTTTTTGTTTCTTCGACATGAGCTCTGCATTGCAAGTGAAATTTGAAGCAGTTTCATCAAGGTTATCATTTTGGTTAGGAGCATCTTCCACCAGATTCACAACCATTATAAGTCAAAAGCACTAGCAGGCTGTATAATCTGGGGTGTTGTCTGGGAAGGTACCGCACGCTATTTTCTTGAATTGCACAAGGAGTTTTTTGCAGTCCAGGCTGTGCTAAATAAATGATAGGTTACCAGCTGAAAGGTTCATACGGCAGTGATCAGGTTTAAAACAGAAGAGACTGGAATGTGGCTTGGATATACAGACTGCTGACGCCTACTTTCACAGCTGTCCAAAATGCACAGCAAATACTCCAAAGCAGCAAGAGATGTTGCTCCTTCTGTCAGTTGTTATCACCTCTCTTTCTGCTAAAAGTGCCTGAGTGTTATTGCTCGCCATCTTTTGGCGTGGATTCTGACATGACGAGGATTTTCCTTTAATTTTGACAGAGGGAGACCACTCAGGCCAAAAGTGTCAGAAGTAATTTGGGATGTTACTCTGCTTTTGGAGATCCCTGCGTGGTGAACCAGATTTGAACCTGGTTTGAGGGAAAGGTGTGGATGTTCAGGGTTTTTTTCTTGATTCCTCGCGTACGTTGAAGCAAAGATCTCTCAATGATTTGCCATCTTTGAAAGTTAAAACTTGAAAATAGTATTTACTAATTCATTTTTTTGTTGTTACACTAACAAACATAGGGTTACATTCACACTCACTATGCAGTGTACATGTAAGAAGCCATGATTTTGAATCCTCAGCAACATTTGTTCCAAAAGTGTAAAAAATATAAAAACAAAACCGTAACTTGGTAATATTGCAGGGCTGATATTTATTTAAAAAAAAAAATCCAAAGCAGTATCTGCATAGAGCTGAAATATCAGAGATGAATTAATTGGGTGAGCACCCTAGAGGCACCTTTTCTGGCATTTGCTAGAACCCAAAGAAGTTGTTCAACATGGCTCTGTATCACAGTATGTTTCTTAGAGAATGTTCTCCCCATTATTTAGGACAAATCTGGCACTGAAGTCAGGAAATTTACCCCAAGCAGAAAGTAGTGTTACAAACTTTTTCTGCATGGCATTTGAATAATTTTCAAGCCTTAGTTTCTCCCTAATAGCTCGTGCTGCTACACCCTTTGTGTTGCATTAATATATATATTTTTTTTTCTGTTAGAGAGTAATTGTTTCCATTCTGATAAAGCACCGCGACTTTTGGTTTGTGAAGTTACTGTTTGTATGTTTCATAAGGGGAAAAGTGGTGAAAGTATGGTGCTCTTTATAGGTTGCTAACATTCACTGAAATATCCATATTTTAGGTAGGCTGTCTAAGGGTACAAAAATCTGAGTTTCTTTGCAAAAGAAATCCTGAAAAATGTTTAATTTCAAGATGTGTCTGAATGTTCTGTGCTGAATATTTTGTTAGAGATGGATCTGAGCATCAAATCTTGTGTGTATTCCTAGAGAAACTATAGTCTGATTTTGGCTTTTGCTGCAGAGGTCCAACTCTGGTTAAACATATTGAAAAAGTTATGCAAGGTAGGCTTTATGGTTGATTTATATTTAAGTTCTGAAATGGTCTGATTTTGGCCAGTATTGAGCTCGTAACAATGTTTCCTTGAAATATAGCTGATTAATTAACATTTGTTAGTGAAGAGAAACGATGAGAAAATAAGCAAGCAAGCAGTTAGGAAGGCAGAAACAGGACATGAAACTAGAAGCAGCAGTTGCAACACACCACAAGTGTACTTGGATGTGCTCTAGGAAACAGTTTGAAAACTGGAACTTCACTAATACTCATAATTAGGATAGGTTGATTAAATAGAGCTCAGGACCCACAGCATCAGTTGTTTAGTTTATAAACCGAAACCTGCTCTCTTGCCTAACTACGGTTTAAGACTTGTTCAGATTGCTATTAGGTAGCACAGGTAAATTTGAACATATTCTTGTACCGTGTTTATCTAACTGAATACATTCTCTTCACCTTGTCTTCTTATTCATCCTAGTCTTTTTTTTTTTTTTTACTTATATTTTTCAGTAGTTTCATTTAATTTGTACATTAGGTTACCTATATCCCAGATGACTAACCGCTTCACATAGAAAATAACATAGGTAGAATCTGGTTTTAGCAACCTACACAAGTGATGTTTTTCCAGAGGTTCATATTGTTAATCCCATCCTGTATGGTTTCTTTAGATTCCAAAATGGCACATTTACTATTCTGAAGTATAGCTGCCTGAGGTTTTCATTCTAATGTTCAGTAACATTTATGGCTTTGTAAATCTCACCAGTTGGCTGTATTTTTCTCTTACACACCTTTCCCTTAAGTTTTAAAAGAGTTCACAATTTGTCTGGGAGGTAAGGAATGATAAGATAAAATGAATGATAAATGATAAAATGAATGATAAGATAAAAATCATTTTGCACAGAGGTTAGAAGTCCTCATGTATGATGGCTGTTCTAGTTATTCAGAATTGTTGGGCACAGACTTGACTGCAGGGGAGTTGCAAACGCATAAATTTGTGTTTTTTTTTGAGAGGATTTAAAAATAGCATGTATGGTTATAAGACAGTGATCTGTAATGATCACTCAAAAATTCTGGCTCCAGCCAGAACTGATACATCCTTCCAAAAATCCTGGCTCCAGCGTGCTGCTGGTTTGTGAGTGGTAGTGTTAACAAATGAAGTGAGACCTATAGCTAATTCCTTATTTTCTTTATAGCTTTTCCTCAAACATTTGTAAAACTTGCTGTTGCAGGAATACCAAGATTTCACAGCTACCAATTCCAACCCAGAGCTCTCACTGATCACCACTTAAGAACATTGCAGGGAGTGCAACATACTGCTTGTTTTTGTCATGCATTTCTTGCATGGTGGTCCATGACTCTGGAGAGTAGTCTCAGCACTAGTTCCTTCTGTTTCTCTTTTTTTTTCTGAACTCTAGGAATATATTTTCATTTTACACCTCCTAAATATCAGTCAGAACCTCTTTTCCAAGGAGCTTTGTCAAGTCGCAACAGTTCAGGAAAAAGCTGGTCTTCCCTGTCTGTACTGGCTTTTGATTCCTTCTCTGTTTTGCTGAATGTGCAAGTGCCTGTTTTTCCCATATTTATGAACACACAGTTTCGTGAATGTATTTTTCACAATTTATTTGCCCAATTCTTTGCGTAGTTGCCCTGTCGCAGAGAATCTGCAAACACAATGACAGTGGCTCCCGAGGAATTTCTTTGACAATGGAGAAAAATTCCCAAGTGACACAAACCCTTCTCTCCCATCCCTCAAGTGCTCCTAGTCTGAGTGTTTCCAGTGCAGAGGGAACACAGTCCTATTACCTTTGTGATCTAGCTAATCTGTCTTCTGGAGCAACTTTATTCCGTAGCAGATTTCTGCTTTTATTCAGAAATTTGCAGTCTACAGACACAAGAGGATTGAATGACCACCCTTCCCTTTCCGTTTACACCTCCTAGTGATTTTATATGCAATGTAGCACTCTGAAAAGATGTTTTTTCAGTTGCATGGGATGACAGTTCAGCAGGCAGAGTGTGGTGGTGTGATACAGGGTGGTAAAAACGAGTTTCTGAAGAGATGAAGAAAACTGTAGGCATGTAGGAAATGTAAACATAAATGGAATCATTAATGAATCCAATGGACTACTGAGTATTTTCTGTTCTCCAAAGAATTATAGCAAAGTGTAGCTGCATTTAATATAGATGTTAATAACTTGTGTTGCTTGGCCTAGGGACATCAAGATGTTGCTGTAGACAGTTTAGTGTGCAGCTGTGTTTGCAATTGTAAGCTATACACTACAACATACAGGAGTGAAGGATCATATGGAAAATATTAAATGTCTTCATAGAAACCTGCTCTGCTGTATCATTTAGAGTAATGCTTTGTGCTAGTTATCCTGTGGAAAATTGTTCATGCAAATAAAAGAAATCAAAATGAATAGGCTAGGATTGTTTCCTGGAGACAAATCTTCTAATTGCGGCTAAAAAGGGCTGCAACGAAACAATAAAAAAAGAGGGGTTTCAGAGAGGGTCGTGCAACAAGGGCACATTCATGAAATTTCAAGGAAGCAAGTTCAAAAGTGATGAAAAGAAATACCAATATAATGTGTGGTTGGCCTGGAAACTCCGCCACATGAGTCATGGAAGGCAGGAATTTAGCGAGTCAAAAAGGAATTAGATATTTTGTACAGATAACAAAAAGACTTAGAATTATCTGAACTGATTTTAGTAACTGTGGAAGTTCTGTTCCCTGTTCAAGAGGTTATTTACAATTTTGTATTAAACAGTAAATGGATGAAAAAATCCCGGGAGTGTGAACCTTGACAAGGACACAACGCTTCTAGCTATGTGCCCAGCTATTGTTTTTTCTTTTTATATGCCACCCTTCTGGATGCAATCTTTACTAGACAGAGGACTGGCTTCAAAGAGATGGCTGGATGGCTACCAACGTAGGTGTTAGGGCACTTTGCTGGGAGGAAGGCAGTGTAAGTTTGAATCTCCTAAGACTCAGGAATGGATTTAGGGTAGGTTTCCCAACTTTTTGATAACCGCTTTAGCCTCTTTGCTCTTTTATGGTAGGTAGATAACACTCCGCTTTTCTTTATGGAAACTATTTAAAAATGTTAGGATAAGTCAAATTCTCTAAAACAGTATTTGTTGCAGCAGGAGGTTTGTGGATGAAAGGTCTCTCTCCTTGATTCAGATATCTGAGTCCAGGAGATGAAGAAAAAAAAAAATTAGTGTGGAAACAATCTGTCCTTCATAACTCCAAATTTTGGATTCTGTCTTAGGGGTGAGACAGAAGGGAACAGATGCAGAGCAGCACGTTATTTGTGGGTGTCCAGAGACTTCATGTGAGCTGGTCCATCCCGTGGGCAGCTGGTTATCCTCTACGTAATTTCCTCAGGGCTTTGGACTGTGTGCTGCTCTATCAGCTGCTGGTGACTGCAAATGTTAGGATGCTGATCAGCTAGATTTTGGGACCGATCCTACACTCCAATGTATTTAAACTGCAAGTCACCTGCTCAGTATAAACTGCAGTATAATTTAATTTAGCTTTTTGATGTTCATATACCATGACACTAAATTCTGACATGAAACCAAATTCAAAGCCAACTCTGTCCTCTTAATCTAAATCAAAATAAGGTGAAATCCTTGGTATGGGATCTGATCCAAATTTCAGTGTACTCCCTGCCAATCTTTCATTGATGTCAGAGGTAGTTGTGGGACATAAGTCTACAAGAGGAAGAAAAACAAAACAAAACCTTTTCCTAGTTAAAAAGAAAAAATGTATTTTAACATTTTTCCTTTGTCACAGACAAAGCAACAGTGAAAAGAAAATGAATTAAGATTTTCTTACTACATTTTTCATTTTTCATTCTTTATTTATTTTTATAGTTAGTTTTAAGCTGTTAAGGATTATAACTCTTAGTTATAAAGTATTTCCAACCAAACAGTTTAATTTACAGCCATAAGGTCTCTTATGGAAATGGTTTCTGCCATCGGTTGATAATTTTCTTGTATAGTGTTATTCCTTAATGGCCAGGTTTTTACTTTAAGCACAAATACAGACTAGCAGCAGACAACAAGAAGAACCTAATAGCAGATCTATCAAACAGCAATGTGGATAAAATAAAAGCTCCATTTGGGAGTTTGCACGTTTCTACAGCCTTGGGGCTGCAGTATACATTTCTGTCAACGCTGTTTATGTGAAAAATGGCATTGACATGGTGTAATTGGTACAATAATGTAGCAGTAACACAGTTATGTGCGATAACACATAATCTTGCAGCCATGTTCCTGGGAAGAAATGAAATGTAAAACAAAGATACTTCATCTCACGATCCTGTTGCAAGGTGTGCACCAAGTACTTTCATACAGACTTGGGTGTCTAGATCTGTGCTCACCCAGGATCAGCCTCGTGTTGTCAGCCTCTGCGTGTTGTCTGCTAAAGAACACGTTGCTTGTAGGCTCATCGAGAGCAGTGTGGGTGAGCTTGTGGTGCTTCTGTCAAAGGTTTGTAGTCAGATTTCAGAATTTCAAGTTGTTCACCATCTCAGCAGGAAATCAAGTCGGGGGAAAAAGCCCGTGCCAAAATTTGACTCTTTGATACGGAAAATTCAGAAAGTATTGCTTTCTCTTGGATGAGTTTGTTACCAGTTCCTTTTGGTTTTGTTTTTCAAACTGAAATATTTTAATCTAGGAAGTGGCATGCTCCAAGATGGGAAAAGTGGGGCAGGTGGTGTAGATTTTTTTAAAATTTAATCATAGCTAAAAGTCGAAAAAAGTCAGCTGTTTTTCACTTTTTATCAGTATTCCAGAAGGCTTTCATCCATGTTAGTGCTTTGTTCCCCCTCCTCTCCTTTTTTTTTTTTTTTTTTTTTTTTTTTTTCCCAAGTAGGTAGGTAGCAAGGGAAAAGACCACCAAAAATATCAGTGAAATAAAATGATGTAAAACTTGGCACTAAACTGTTGGTGCTCAGCAAGTCATCTCTTTCCTGGAGAAGGAAGAACAAGAGTTGCTTATTTGGCAACTTTTTTTTTCTTTTTTTTTTTTCTTTTCCTTAATCTCACCTTTTTGTGGCCTGCAGCTGGTTTCTGAAAAGAACCATCGTCTTTATAAACCACAAGACACACAGCTTGAGAGCTGTAGGTGTGCACCAGAACTGCTTGTGCTCAGGGCTGGCTGTCCTCATTTATTTTTAATCATTGCTTCCTAGATGCAGATTGTGGGCTGCAGTTTACCACTCCATTCACATGCTTTCCAGTCTTTTCATTCGTCAGCTATTGTCTCAACACCCAAAGAAATGGTGGTGTGCTGCATGGTCTGTATCAACCAGAACATATGACTTTGTCCACCTTATGTTGCTTATAAAGCATCTAACCTGTTTTACACTTCATTCTCCACTCTTTCATTAATCTTTATAAAAATGGGCTCACCCCCAAATAGTTTTCCCACTGTTCCAGAAAAAAATAATATATATATATATATATATTTTTTGCCCTATGAGGGGAAAAAAAAAAAAAAAAGAATATCACATTTCTACAGATTTGTATTTTTAGGGTATTTTTTTGAAATGCACATGCATTTTTGTTTCATAGGCTGCTTCTGCTACAAGTTATGCATTTAAATACTGAAACACTCTAGAGATAGTGAGAATATATGCGTGTAGTCATACGTTTTGACAGTTACGTCAATATTATTGAGTACCCATGTAATTCTTCACAGACAACAAGAAGTGTATGTGCTTTCCAGTTCTATAATGATATTACCTACATATACCTGCACATTGCTATTTTTTGTCCAATCCTATTTGACTGATGTCAATCATTACTTGGCCTCCACATATGAGTAAACTCTGATACTTGACTATAATTTGGCAATATCCTAATTATGCCTGACTCGTAAACTTTTCTGACTCTTAAACTTTTAAAAAGTGCTTTGGAGGGAATCAGGAAGCTATTTCCCACTGAATTTCTGTGGGATTTTAATGTCTAATGCCTTGTGGGCTCTGCTGAAAAACTCGAGTTCTTCCACAACCATATCATATTCTTCCAGGTACTGAGAGAATAGGAAGACAGCTAAGACCATTTGTCAAATACATTTTATTTTCATCTACAGAAAGCATGTGTGCTAACCAGCATTCTCCATGTATTATTCACATTATCTAAGGGTGGCAGGTCCATTATACTTACAATATATCGTAACTGCTGGAAATGTTTTTAATATGCAACGATAATATATTGCATTAAAAATACATCTTTCTTCCATGTGCATTTTTTGAGAAGCCATTTGGGCACCCTATACATCAGGATTCATCGCTGTCCACGTTGCGGTGTCACAGCCAGGCACGTGTGCCTGATGGGGCTGCTTTCTTAGCTGCACTATGCTGAAACCGAGCGGGGTTCGTATATATCAGGTTTGATGTCACGTTGGCATTAACACAGGTGTGAGCCCGCAGAAATGTGGCTGTTCCTACTTAGCAGACCGTCTTAGAGCCTATCTGAAACAGCTTCTGCATGGATGCGCTTTTTCTGGATTCACACAGACTGATTTTCAGTGTTCCTTTTACAACGTGATCCCCAGTATTTTTACTTATTGTGTACAAATGTTCCCTTCTTCTGTAAAATGGAGAAAGAAACTGAAAAGGCACAATAGTTCAATTTATCCTAAGCATTGCAAGAGTTTCATCCAGAGAAGGGTGATCCATTTGTAGCAAATAATATATTCAAATGTTACCCTTTTTTTTTTGGTTTGTGGTCTATTGAAGTGCAAGACTTTTTTTTTTTTTTTTTTTTAAATGAATTTGCTCATTGTTTTGAAACTGCTGAGAGAACACTTCAAGCAAAAGTTTCCGGCCTGTGAGTTGTTTGCAAATAACTTATTTAAATTGTCTTTCACTATTCATTATTTATGAATTGGTGTAAATTCATGCCCTCATGGATAAAGCTTCCATAAACTTTGGCAGGGAAATCGATGCCATTTCCCAAGGGCACACAAGCACCTCTGGGCTGAACTTTCCCAAGAGTATGATTGTGGTGACTTTGCCGAATCTCCGTGTAGCTGGTGTCTTCTAGTTGGCTTCACTGTCTTATAAGACTTCTCGACCTTCTTAATTGTTTATAAATCTCATTCAAATGTGTTTCAGCTGCTTCTGCCCAGGGTTTCACCACATTCCTTGCAGACCGGGGATACCTCTTGGAAGCTGAGATGGAAATAGTTTGTGACAGCGGGCTGAGAAACCTAGGTTTTATTCTTCCTATCCGGAGGCAGGAGGTTTGAAGCAATGGAAAATTAATAAAGACAGAACAAAGAGGCCAGATGTTGTGAGGCAGACTAGAGGAGATTCAAAAAGCACTTTCAGTGGGAGCAGAGAAGATACAGGCGTGCTTATATGACAGGAGATGGTTTAGTTGACCAAGGTCAAAGACAGTGAGCTCAGTCGGGCTGAGCAAATGCTTTCAGAGAACAAATCCCAAAGTATTTTAGGTGGTTTCATATCGTCTGGGGACTTTCTCAAAAATACTGCTGTGTAGAAAGTAAAGTTGAATGATGTTTGAATCCTGCTTGCAGCCTGTTTGTGCCTCTGGCTGGTGCCACGTGCAAGGCCATCGAAAGGAGTAAAACAGCCCAGAGGGATATAATCCAGATTATTCCAGAAGGATGAGGTTCTGCAAGAAAGTTGGCTAAAATTTCAAGGGTATCTCTGGGACCTTCCTGGGATGAGATCTCAGAAGAGAATCCATGCCATGGGAATAAAAAGGCGAATGCCACGCAGAAACCTGCCCTACACCTGGGGAGTCTTAAAGCACTTACAGCCTCGTGGACTGAGGAATTTCACCACGTTACAGATAGTCCTTCACATTTTCACGAGTGCCCATGTAAACGTTCACCTTGCTTGGCACTCTGTTTTGGGGGAAAATTAATAACAAGTGTTACAAGCAGACTAATAGTGTGTAGTTTTAATTAAACAAGCTTGTGAGTTTTTTTTGGAGACCATGTTTTGCTTTTCAGTGCCTTAGCTAAACCCTTTGTTTTAGAGTCTTTTTGCTTGTCATTTATGATGGGCTAAAACTTTGCCTCCAGCTTAGCTTTGCCATACTGCGTAATATCACAAATATATTTCTAGGTCTTCCACTCATTCCCTTATCTTTCCTAATTTGACTCACTTAGGGTGGAAGGCGGTGCTTTGAACGTGCATTATGCCCGCAGGAGTCAGACAAAGGCTGCTATATGGGAGCCTGTCAAAGCTTAGGTAGCCTTGCAGCCTTCTGTCTCTAATGCCTTATTTTCTAAGGACTTCAAGGAACAGCTTGAATTGGAGTTGTAGTTGCTGCTGTTCATATGTGCAATGTGTTCATGTTGAGCTACTTTAGGTTATGACTAAGAAGTCATAATTCTGGGAGCCTATGAGATTCACATTCATCGCAATAGGAAAGATTCTGGTTGTGCTTTTCCCAGAGGTACTGACCTTTCTTTGGGGCTTTCTGTGCTTTTCGTTAGCAGTTGTTAAGACCTAATCAAATGATTTATTTAGTTGTTCTGCAGGCTGCTTCTGGCCAGTCTCCCTTATTGCATGTATCTTTAATGAAACTTCTTGTAGGACAAAGAAAATGTATTTGCATGAACAATTTTTGAGCTATACTCATTTCTGAGAGCTACATGCAACCTGGTAATCCCTCCAGCATTTGAAGGATGTTGCATTGTTAATTTTATGTTGCTTTTTATAGAAAAATATTCAGGGGACATCGAGAAATCAGCGCAGTTTAACTAAGACCTTCCACTCAAATTGACAAAAGGACTTGAACCATGGAAGGGACTACTCTTAAGCTGCAACCTGTTTAAGCAAAATTAAATTATTTCATCACTGAACAAAGTACTGATTTTGGATAATTTAACAGGGATGATGCTGTAGTTTTGGAGTTGCAGATAACTTCTACTCTCAGCCCTGCAGACCCTGTGAGATATTTTACTTTGACATATTAAGCTAATATGGAGAAATCTATGTCTTTGGGTCAAATGCATCATTTTCATCAGGTGGATAAAATTTGCTTGTATTAATTACCTTGCGATTGAGTAATTTTTCCCCAATAAGATGGCTTCAGGAACTTCTGAGGGTAATCTGGTAATAATATGAAAATGAACAACATCTGTAAGAACCCATAATGAAGACTAAAAGACCGGCATAATGGCTTGTCTTTACCATTTCTGATGTAATCATTACTGTATTTAGCAAGTGAAGGGACCTGGGCTAAATTATTCCTTGTTAAAGCTGGAGTTTCCGTGGGATTTCTGTGGATTCTTACAGATTGTGATGTGAAACCAGTTTCTGCCAGCTGATACCGACAGAGATGTATTGAACAGTTTGACTGCTCTACATATATTTACACGTGGGAGAATGATTTTGTAATCAATGAATTATTTTCTCATATACCTTGCAGAAAATGAAAACAGTTTTTCAAGCATATATTTAGACTCTAATAGGAAAAACAAAACAAAACAAAACAACAAAAGATACGTTTAAGAACCATTTACCTTTTTATTCCAATTGGCTATACTTGCTACATAGACTTTTCTTTATAATAACTAATTCATTCTGACACTAAATATATGTGTTGAATGATTTTATACTCTAATCACCTTAAAAATGTCTTCTGTCACTTAATAGGACACCTGGTAAAGGAATACAGTTTGCTGGTAATATTTTAAAATCTCCTTTATTTTACAAAAATCATATTTATATGCAGATAGGGACTTATACTTTAACTGCCTGTGTCCTGTTGCTTTATTGGTTGTGATGTCTGAAGAGCATTGATGGAATACAAGATACCTAAGGGCAGTATAGTTACTTCTAGTGGAGGATGAGCAGAAGAAACTGATAGTTCAATTTAGACAGAAAGATTTTTAGAAAAAGACCTGTTTCTTTCTTCTCTTGTAAGTGAATATTGAGGAGTTTGGGTGTTTAAAAAAAAAAAAAAAAGTCAAAAAAAAAAAAAAGAAAAAAAGAAAAGAAAAAGATTATGTACTTTTGAGAAGTGCTCTAAATCAATATAGTTTGTGTAATTTTATGATGCCTTCTAGCATATTTATCAGCCCTCCAGTGAACGGCCCCCCTCCCATCCCTCTTTTTGGTCCCATGTCCTCGCCATGCCCCCGGTAACATTCTGCCTGCTGTGCTTTGTGTTGTGGGGTCAGATGGAGAGTGCTTCTACAACACGACATAAAAATGTGAATTCTTTAAAATACTAATGGCTAATAAGCTATGGGAAAAGGGGTGAGCAGAAAACACGAGGTTAGTATTTTTGTGCTTTTCCAAATCTATTACGAACAAGAAGACCATGGTTCAAGGAGCAGTCAGTAGCCAGAGAATGCCAGCTTGAGATGTTTCAATGCAAAAAATGTTGCTTATTCATCCATGCACAATGAAGGTATTCAGCAAATTTGGTTTTGAAAATGTACAATTATTATCCTGTTTTCTTTCTTTGGTGAGCTAGCAAGCAAAATATGAAAATACAGAATGGAGTCTGTGATACACAAGGATTTTCTGTGTTTGGAAGTCAGTGTGTTGGCAGTGCAAGAGTCCCAGAGCCTTCCGTTGCCATCACCATTTACCAAGCATCACTTCTTGCTCCCCTTCTTCCCCCCAAAAACCCTGAGCTGTGAGAGGCATATGAATTTGGGCTCTAGCCCCTTTCAAATGCTCATCTTCTGACTGGGATTTCTCTAATAGCAAAGCTGAAAAAAAAAGCCTATGAAGCTCAGAGCGGAAGGACAGGGACATCAAATTCTTAAAACAATTAAAAGTGTGAAGCATTTACATGGTTAATAGGAACAGCAGCAAGTGTATTAACAAGAATCAAATACGTAAGGAATTGAATCCTTTTTCTTTATGCCAAAGAATAAAGGCAACCACCTGTGGGCTGACCTTTCACCAATGCCACAGGCTGAGATGTGTCCACAAACTATTTCCAGCTTCTTGCTTGGGTCCTGCTCCTGACAACGCAGCTATCAGAACCTGCAATGGTTGAATTAAAAGTTAGTTTGGCTATTTGTATGTGGAATGTAGTCTGAATGTGAATTTAGGATGAATTTGCTCTCACCCCAGTTTCTGCTAGGTCTTGGAGCTCACCAAACAGCATGACAAGGGAGATAACCCTCAGATAACTGTTCCTTTGAGTGACACGTTGGGGTTGTTCTGAATTGAAGGGGTATGGCTCGAGCTCTAGCCAGTTCTCTGAGTCATTCAATTACTAATTTCATTAGCAAAAAGCTAATAAATAAAAAGCTTTGAAATAATTGCTAATTTTTTGGAAGTTAGTAGGCGACAGAGTTGTCAACATGTAACTGTAGAAGATGAAGAGTGTTAGAGGACTGCTTTTCTGTTAACTCCCCCCTTGCCTGCAGTTAGGAAAATGACTAATTACAAGTTTCTGGACTCATAACCTAGCAGTAAAAAATCATATGTACTTTTCCATTTGGGCTAACGACAGACATACTAGTTTGTGCTTATTAAAGAATTGACTTCTGTGCTTTTTTTTTTAACAAGCTTATTTTATTTATTAACCAGGAAGATAAAGCACAAGTTCTTGGTAAAACTGTTCCAAATTTTAATCATGAAAATTACACAAACCCATATAACTGTTTTTTATTCCATTAAAAGTAAAATAAAATGCTTATATTAGAACTACTGTATGCTGGATCTAGAAAATTTCTTCCCTTCTTTCTTGTGTTCCAGGACTAATATTGAAAGAAAATCAACTGCTTGGGACTTAGAGTAGTAGCTAAATCTAGTTTTCTATCTTTCTTGATAATTTGGGTAAAAAAAAAAAAAAAAAAAAAAAAAATTAATGGGGAAATAAAATTACACAGTCATTTCTTACTTGCCAAGGGATGATAATTTGGGTAAAATGCTCTCTAACATATGTGGGCCTAGTTTTTAAAATACTTTTACTGTGAAATATTGGTCTTTTGGTTTGTGATCTGTATCAAATCTGTGCCTTGAACTGATCCTTACTTTGAATTTTATAGTTAGAGATTGACTTAATTTTAGTCAGTGCCCTCATCTAACATTAAAAATGGTACGAGTTCAAGGATAATCTATTTATCTCTGTATATTTTTTGTGTATGGTAGCTTTTAAATTAAGTGTGAATATGTTTTTAAGGAACAGAAATGAGAGGAGACAATGGAAATAAACTAGCACTTCTCTAATTCTTAGGGCTCACGAGTCTTAGGTAGAAGTGCAAAGGAAAAGGATTCACAATAAAGAATCTGATTAAAAGGTCTGGTTTAGATTGCTGTGTAAGCAGGAAATGATGAATCTTGGCAGCCTCTCAACTGTGAAACAAAGCGGTGAAGAAAGCTGAGGCTGATACTTCGGATAGACAGGAGGAAAAAAGGGGACCCAGAAAATAGGAAATTGCAGACATATTTCATCTTGGCAGAGCCTGAGAAATTGGTTATCTTTAGCACCATTGTACGAACAATTAGTTATTATTTGTCCTGAAGAAAAGCTGAGGGTTAATTCTCTAACCAATAGGCAGAAAATAAAGCCATTGATGTGGGGATTGAGTGCTAGCATAAAATATTGCTAGGCTGCCTGTCCTCTGCCTGAAGAAACATAACTTTAAGGGGTAAATCACACACGTTATTAGAAGTAAAAAGCTCAGAAAGCCCACAGGGGTTACAGTAGGCCAATTTAGCAGCTGATGTGCCTAATCTGAGTTAATCATCATCCTTACCAGCGGAGGGATGCTCAGAATGAAATACTTGCTTCTAGATCTACTAAGCGTTATTTTTCTCTCTTTTTCCTTTGCTTTTAAGAAAAAATGAGGTGGTGTGCAGATTGTTTTCTTGATTATTAAATAGAGGTTTGTTGCTGCAGACTAAGGAAGCTCCAGCCGCTCTCAAAACAAGGAACAGCCAATGACTCCCCATGACTTCAGGCCAGCTCCAGTGCTTGCTGAAACCAATGGAAGGAGTTTTTCTGCAAGCAGTAGGAAATGTCAGAGTTAAAGTGTTGCAGCAGCATTTTTCTGTTCCTATTACATGTGGAAGTTCAAACTGTTCACGTTCAAAATCAGACGATGAGCTGTGTTGTGAATCTGTTGTTAGATGGGCAAGCTTCATGCCTGAAGCCAGGCACAAAGTGAGGCATACCTGAAAATATAATTGCAGAGTATTTATTCTCTCTCTTGATGACATTCACTGCTACTAAAAACCTCACTTTGACATGCTGTTTCTTCTAGAATTTGTTTCTGAATGCAGTCATCTTTTAATCTATGCTGGATGGACGTGGCTTGATGTTACTGGTCATTACACACACACTGTGTGAAAATGTGACGCTTTTCGTGCTTGGTTACATTTCTGATCTAAAATATCCTTGATTTATGTAAGAGAGTATTTTCAGTTATGGATCTTTTGTTCAGGACTACTTTCAGTGATGAAGATACAAGTTTTTCATTCCTCCTTGTTTGTGTTTTATGAAGAATTTCATGCTGGAAACCTCTGCTTCTTTTTCTGTAGAAGCCCTTTCTCCCAGCACTGTGCTTGCTGATACTCTCTTCTCCCGCACACGGGAGAAAAGCTCATCCAAGTACATGTGCAAAGTTACCTATCTGAGTGCAAAGCTCTGTTTGCATCTGACAACCCTACCCACCCCAAATTTACACGTAGCAGGAATGTTTCCTTTAGTCACAACACGAGCTTGGCGAGCGTTGTTTAGCATTTAACTTCTTGCTTCTTAATTGCTTCTGCCTGTTCTTGTATAGTAACTGTGATTTGCTAAAAACTAAGAGAGGTCAGAGTCCTTGGCAAGTCTTCTCCTCTTGTTATTTGAAATCTTTGGATTGGTGTCATTTAATAGGAATTTTAGAGGGCCTAGCCTTGAACATGGCAATGCTTGGGAGCAATTGATCATTGTATTCCCACTATTGTCTTAATGGTGTTGCCTTGAGCTCTGTTACAACAGAAGCCAACTGGCTCTTTAAAAGAAAGAAAAAAGTTCTTGAATTCAAAAGAAACCATACCAGCTCTTTACAAGTCTCTCAGGGATTTTATGGTTTTATGTAGAACCCTTCAACTGCGTCTTTGAGCAGCAGCTGCACTTGCCACACTTAGAAGTCATTCCTGTAATTTCACTACTCATGCCAAGCTAAAATAAAACACCTCTGGTGCTTCTTCTGAAACTTTCCACTCCAGATAAGGCCAATAAGTATTTTTGGAAATGTTTCTTAGAAAGGTTGGTATAATTAGGCTTGCTTTCCTTTTTTTTTTTTTTTTTTTTTTTTTCTTCCGTCTGTTTATTTGTTTGGCAAAAGACCATTTTTCTACATTGATCTGAGAGGGCAGCGTTCCATCTGGCCTCAGACTCGGCATTCACCCCTATCATCAATCTGATCTTGAGAAAGTGTCTTGTACTGAATGTGAAAAATGAGCCTAATTCGTCTCTGTGTTTATAAATAGCTGCTTTCCAAGCACTGCGTTGTAGCATGCTTACAAGTACAGCAGGTACTTGCTCGAGAAACAGATTTATTTACCAACTCTTCCTTTGCAAGCTCCTGTTGTTGCCCTTGTTTGCTGGTTACCTGGACATGAGGGCAGCTGAATCTCCCACCTGGTGATGTGAGCATGGGTGCTGATGCAAGTTGAGCTGATGTCAAATGAGCGACCTTTTAGTGCCCCTTCTGCTCTGGCTGAAGAAAAAGGGAGAATGAGCATCCTCCAGGGAGTACAAGAGGATGTACATTACAAGAAGGTTGCCCCCAAAATGTCCCTCAGGGATATAAAGGTTTCGTGAAGTGTAGGTTTTGGGTAGCGGCAACAAATCCTTGTGCTACTTGAAAGCAGCCAGGAAACATTGTGACTCAGAAAGTCCCAATCTGCCTTCTGGAATGCTCTTGTTCGATGATTTCTGTGCGTTGTCCAGAGCTGGCTTTCACGCAAGCCAGGCCAAGCCTCACAAAGTGCTGCCTGTTACGAGTCGGAAGATACATCTTGTCATAGCGCTGGCTGGCTTTCCCTTTCCTGATGCTGCAGTGCTATAGATCGTGGTGTAAATGGAGGATAGATCTTTCCTTCCCCAAAACGGGGTGAAAAAATAGCCAGATTACCAATTTGCCTACTTTTTCTTTTGGTATCCTGTGTAATTCACTGGCCTTCTACATGCCTAGAAGGTTTCTATAGTCTACAAAGTTTCATGTAAGCAGTTGTACTTTGTGCTGTTCTGTATGACTTTATAGCTTTTGTCTATGGCCCTCTCAAAATAACGTTTTGAAAGGGAAGGAATGAGTGATGGGGATAGTGATGGAGGGAGGTAATATTATAACAATATGGCTTTGATTTTTCTACTCTAAAGTTGTTTCTGTTACCTTCAATTTGGGCTTAGCCAATTCTTTCTTCCCCACCTAGACAGAGCAGAAAACAAAGAAAGGAAAAGTTAATGAGAAAAGGTAAGGCTGAACAGTAGAGGGAATACTACTAAGATAATAATGGACTTTGTAATGAACTTGTGTGTTGCCTGAACTCAGGGTTCTGGTCAAAAGTTTCTTGTGAAATGGCATTTTGGACAGTAAGGGAGAATTACTTGCCTTTTATCAGTTTTCTTGGAAAAATGTGTGGAAAGAGGGTGGGTCAGTAATATTTAGTAGCCAAGTAACTGCCTCTCCATATACATTTAATCCAGCAATTTGAAGCAATTCCCCTTGGTAGTAGCTGTAAGAGAAATTCAGACCTTTGATTTGGTGCCTGCATACAGATTGAGGGCTGTAGTATTAGTTGCCCAAGTCTGAATATTTTGGAATAAAGATTCAATCTGTGAAAACTTTCAGATGGAAAAAGCCAAGGGTATTCTACTTGCCTCACCGAAGAGCCTCTTAACCTACCACCCCAAACTCTGAATTTTGTCTTTGCAACCTCAGGAATTCCTCATTATGTCATTTTTCCTTCTCCTTGCCATCTGCCATCCTCTTGCCATCCTTCCTCCTCTCTTGCCTTTCCCTCCTTGCCCATTCCCGCAGTCTGCTCGTGCTCACTGGAAGGCGTTGCGATGTGGGCAGTGAGCAGGAGACGTGATGGGCTTGACCAGTTGAGCAGTGCTGGAGAGTGGAACCAGCTGGGAAGACCGGGCAGTTCAGTTTGCTTTTCCCTGAAAACTAAGCCAAGGTTGTATTGAATAGTGCAAGTCACTCGTGTAACCATCTGGGTTTTCCTTTTTGAAATCACATCGCCACTAGTGAGCAATAAGTTCTCACAACAAGGAATTCCACTTCTTTTTCCAAGTCTTTTTGCTTACTGTGGATGGTAGCATTTCCTTTTTACGTGTTACTCTTACTTAGTTTCTACTGAAACGATTAATAATGACGTGCCTTACCTGTATTGTCTGAAGTGGCATAATTTAGAAACACAGAAATAAAACCAGGAAAACAACAGCTTTGATTTTTGTTAGCATTTGTGTGGGTGAAGCCATGCTCAAGATTTGATAACTCCCATAAATCTTGTTGAGCTAAGTCTCTTTGACTTATTTACCTTTGTAGTTGTGGCTTTGTTCTTTTCTTTGGTGAGCTATTTTCTACATCATGCGCTCCCTAGTCTTGGCAGATTAATCCAATCAAAGAAGATCCTCTATATTATGATTACAGCAGCTGCTCTGCAGATACCTATTTGTCCTGGCCAAAGTGAAATCACCAGTCATGAGCGAGTAGCATCAAGTCTGGTTGTTTTATAGACAACATGAAGCTCTTTCATATTCGGTGGTCACATGGATGATTGATAGACCTCATTATTTTGAAGAGCTATTGCACTGTAATGTTTCCAGATGTTCTCCAATGGAAGCTTGTGTTATTGCTACAGCGAAGTATTAATCAGTCAATAACCCATGTCACTCATTGCCCTTCTATGCAATCACAGTGTTCTGATCGTGTGGTTTGGCTTCGTTTACAAAAGAATCATCGATTCAAATGGATTATTGTTCTGTGTGCTACAATGCAGACCAGCAGAGGCACAGTTTGAGCGTGTGACACCATCAGCCTCGTACGAGCCAAGTGGAGTCAACTGTGATCAATACTCAGGCGAAAAGTCATCAGGGAAAACCCAAATGCTGCAAAAACCTTTTCTAGTGAGTCAACATAGAGGACAGCGGACCATCCGCTACTCAACGTTTGCTCCACGTTGTGCTAGAAGGCATTCTGCTGTCGAGGGCTCTTCCTTTCATAAAGCGATTGCAGTGCTGTAACCAGAAGATGCGAGTTTGATTTCAGCAGCTTTTCTTATTTACTAGAGCTGGCTTCGATACTGTGATAGCGAATGTAATTTGGTTGCCAGAATGTCCTGATGTAAGCCAGAAAAATGGGTGGATGCATTTACCCTCAGAGTAAGAAACAGAGGCTAGAGATTTTTGCTGTTTGTAGGACATACCATATTAATACGGACTTCCAGGCTGCAATTAATTCTGATAAAATCAGTTAAAACAGTTGCTTTGCAAATTCTTGTTGAAGAACATGTATAAACAGTAACACCAAACCTAAATGATGATTTCATCCAAATTCATTCAAAACATGGATGGATAATCCTTGTAATTTTTATGCTAAATTGTGTGATATTTAGTGATTTTTTTTTTTAAACCTTTGGTCTTCAGAGTCGTCTTTTAAAAGGACATCTGAAGATATTTTATGGAAAGAAAATGAGTCTGCAGTATTAAAGAAAAATGCCCCTTTCATTTTCCAGTTACCTCCAGGTTCCAAACCAAGAAAGAGAAGAAGAAATTGAAATGTGCTATGGTGAGAAATCAGATTCATTTTCCCAGTTGCACAGTTCAGGAGAGGAACCTGGCTTTTATGACTTTGCAGCCCTTGGAACTGGCCATGCAGGAATTGGGTGCAGGGCAGGGATCTGCGTGGGCTCACGAAGCTTCCTGATGGAGCTGGTTCCAGGCTTCAGCTGTTCTGCTGGCAGAGTGCCTGTGCCAATAGTCAGCATCCTCTACAAGGTGCAAAGAGACATGAGTAAGCACTTCTGGGCAGGCTGTAACTTCAGACACTTTGCTATCTTCGTTTGCCACTTGGGTACCTCTGGGCTTTGCACAGTGTGAAGCTTTTTTAGAACTTTTTAAATGGTACATTTTTATTGTTATATTTAATAACCTATGCTAAGCAATTTCTTTATTGGATTTATGTGTATTTCTTTAATGTTGCTAGCATCACTTTCCTTGGTAGCACACTTTCTGACTAGAAACAGCCTTTTTGATCAGCCTTTTTTTTTTTTTTTTTTTTTTATATACAGATTTTTCAAATTCCCAAGTGTCTGCAATTAATACAGCAATTGTATTTACTTAGGCTTTTGGAAGGTCAATTTTCAGCGTAAATCTGCCTACCTGTATCTCAAACACATCTGTACTTTGGAGGATAATGACAAGCAGAAGAATGGCATAATCTAGTATCGAGCTGTAACAGATAGGGGCTGTATCCAGCGAAAGAACTGGGATGTGTTTGAGCACAGGGGCCAGGGGATATGCCTGTGGTTGGAGGATGACATACCCTAAAACTATTAAAGACTGTGCTGGGGTGGGACAGTAGGGAAAGTAGAATATTTGGTCTTCCAAAATTGTGGTCTCCACCCCAAACTTAATGTTTTTCTTTTAAAAAAAAAAAAAAAAAAAGATGAAAGCCTGGGGCCATTGATGCTCTCAGTTGCAGGTTCTTGCTAGTGCTAAGAAGTGTTAAGAAGTGTTGACTGATAAGATGTTATCTGGATTCATTCAGCAGACAAGATGACTCTCCTGCCATGTCTGTTCTTCACCAAACTCGGTGAGTTCATCGCTGAACTTGATTGTCAGATGCAGCTTTTGTTACGTGAACTTTTCACAGATGTATGAGTTGTCAGAGGGAATTTACATTTGCACATGCTGAGGACTGGGAGCTAATGTTGGAGTGGTTGAGTATTTGGCTGTGTTAAGTATGAATGTATGAAATCCTCTTTTTCCTCTTTTTTTTTTTTTTTTTTCTTTTTCATTGCTTTTTTATGGTTTACCTCAAAGGGGCTCGGCCTCCTGTGCGTTGGAAAACAACTGGGCTGAGAGCAGCCCAGAGCAGCTCAGAACACAGGCAGCCGAAATGGTCGAGGTGACCTTACCTATGAGACATCTGTCTGCGTCGTAAAAACTCTGCAACATCTGGAGCTCTTGCTTTGCTGGACGTGGCTAGATTTAGGAAAATTGAAAGATGTTACAAAGGCTGAACTCAATAAGAAGAATTTTCATTAACAATAATCCCTGAACAAATATTTGTGTATGGGCACAAACTACTTGGAACTCCGTATAAATGTTCCGTTTCATGAGACCTTTTCCTTTTCATATTGCCTTTGAAGTTTCTTAATAAGTTTAGAACTTTGTTCCCTCTGAACCAACTGGGGGCAAATGCTGATTTCATTTACACTGATTTACTAATATTGCTTTGAACGAAACTGATACACCATGTTTCTTTTGCAAGAAGCGTTTTCCTAAGGTATTTCATTACTTCCAGAAGGGATGAAAGCCAAAAATTAAATGTGTGCACACAAAAGCAGCCCAATCAGCTATTCAAATGTGTCAGAACCTTGCAGTGTTTTAGCTTGGAAAAAAAAGCAGTGTGGGCTGTTTCTCAGAAATAATGTAGGTTTATACAGTGCTTGTGTTTTCCCTAAGTTGATTCACGTTTCTGTAACGAATCTCTCTGTCGTACCCCTGCAGGTTATCATCCTTCAGTTGCCTCTTGGGAACGTTTTATCAGCTCGTTGATTATTTATTTATTTATTTGTTTGTTTTACAGAAAGCAAAGTATTTTAACTTCCCTACCACAAGGACCTTGCTGGTTCTGACCCTGGTTTTGTTTGCTGTCTTTCCTTTTCTGTATTAACTTCCGTATTCCCATCTTGTCACAATCTCTTTGGTCCTTGGCAGTGGCAATATCTTTTCTTTCAGGCATGCTGACCTCTCCCATTCCCTTTGAAGCACTTATGATCATATCCAAGAGCTGCATTCCAGCTGTGGCGCCTTCTGAGGTACTGAATATATTAAGATAAAAAGAAATAAGCTGAGCTATATTAATAAGAAGCTTAAATGTTTATGCAGGCATAAGCTTTGAGAAATTAGATACCCCAAAATAAGGCTTTAATAGGAATGATGAAGTAGCTAAACTGGAAGTCCAAAGAATGATGCTCTTTTTCAGTGTGTTTTGGTCCAGTCGGTGGTCATTTAACATTTATTACTATTGTAACTATTTGACTGTCTAAGTGAAGGACACTTTTCTTACAGAACATACCATGAAAAAAAAAAAATCAGATTCTTTAAAGCATCTATCCTTTGTCTTAATTTTTAGGTTCAGGGAAGTAATTGTGACTAAAATCTATTCTCATACCTCATTTCTCTTAATATTTCTCTTATGCATTATAGAAACCTGTGTAGGGGTAACCTGTTGTATTATCATCAAAACAACAGGAACTTTTTATCTTTTCCTTTTAAAGAGGGGGCAATACAAAGATTGTATGCTGAACAGAGTCATATCTGGCTGCAGAATTGAGGTAGACAGGACACCAAGGAGGAGTGAAAATGGAGCGGTTTAATAAGATGGCAAATCCAGAGTACATAGTACAGGGCCAAATATGTCATTGGTAAGTGATATCAAGGATGAAACAGAGAATCATTTTGCTAGTTGAAATGTGGTTGGAGAGGGTAACTTTGCCCTGGTGGGTTTTATATCAGAATAGGTGTCATCTGTCCTTCAGTGCCCATCTATAATTTAGGCTCTGGCTAACTTGGGAGAAGTGTCATTTTTGTGCTCACGTTGATGGTAGAGCAAGTTTGTGCTGTTCTACCAAATGTTATTTCATGATCTGGTATAAACGGAAGAGACTCAAACATCCTCTGTCTGTAACCTTTAGGGTGTCCCATGGGGAAGCACAGGGTTTGCAGGCTCTTTGGGGCTGTTATTGCTGGCTCTCTGAGTCCTACTTTTGTATGTTAATGTTTAGAGAGAGAGAGAGGTGGAAAATTGCCTGGGGCCCATTTTTTTTCCTTCAGCATGCTGGATGGCTAACAGGAGGCTCACAAATGGTCTTCCTCCAGTACAAAGCAGAGCTCGAGACTCCTTTTCTGAAAGCTGCATACACACACAGTGTTATTTCTACAGGGCAGATAAAGGGCTAAAACAACAAGAAGTGCTTCTGTGCTATTGCTGACTTTGTCGTCTTTGGCCACCTTGGCAAGATATCATCTTTAATCACATTTGTAGCTGTATCTTATTAAATTGGTCAAAAAAGAGATACATATATTTTTTCTAACTCAATGCAGAGGAAGGTTACGTATGCCCAGAGTTCTGGTTTGGGGATAATCTTGCATGAAGTCAGCAGAATCAACTCCTATCCTTAAAGTTATGTACACGTTTGAGTGCCTCAGCAAACTGCAAATTTTCAGTATTTCTGAAACAGTTTTCAGCTGGAACAGTGTTCAAACTGGTGGAGTTTAGTGTCTATGCTTACAAGTGGCACAGTTGTATTTTCACCCTAGCAGAAGTGAACAAAACCAGAAATGGAGACTCTTCTGAAATAAGTTGAGAGGTGACAGGCGTATCAGTGGGACGTGCCAAAGCTGTGTTCCAACTCTCTTTGGCTTGAGAGAGGATGATTTTCACAGTCGTTTCTTTGGCATCATATCTGTTCATAGATGCTTAATTAGTTTTTTTTTTCTTCCCCAAACATTTTGTCTGGGAGCTAGATGGTTGGTAAGAATAATTCCTTCCATAAAGGATCATAAGCATACAAGCAGCAGGTGAAATTCAAGTAGCGTATAGGCCAGTAGGTACCTCTGCATCTTTTTGAGCTTCAGGTAGACCCTGTCTTGGTGATGTGAACAACGCAAATGGCTTGAGCATTTATGTGAATCTTCACATAAATGGAGCATGAGCAAACAGATAAGGGAAGTGAGTAGAGAACATAAAACTTAATAAGAAATAGGTTTGCGTATTGCAAAACAGATTTATATGTTTTTTTGTCTGAGAGAGAACTTATTTTTTAATTCTGTTTTGGCCACAAAGGACTTTGTGCTGTGGAAGAATGAAGACCTTAGACTTCAGATGTTGCCTTCTTTATTTCATTAATGTTAATACAGGAAATCAAAAAAGATCACAAAAACACTATGTCTCATTATCAGGATGTTTCTTTTGATTCTGAACATGCCAGCAAAGAATGCTTGATCCAGCAACATCAAAAGATGAAGCCATTTGTGCTTAGTTGGTTGGCCTTAGATTTTTTTTTTCTTCAAGACAGAAGGTTTAGCTTTTTTTCCTAAACTCCAAAGCATGAGACTGCAACTGCACATCTCTTATTGCATCTGTATTTTATGGGAATATCTTAGTCAGAGCACAACAGATGGACTCATTTTAGCCGAGACACAGAATCTTCAAATGTTACAGTATTAATATGTAGATACATAGGCCTATGCTTTTATTACTGAGAGGCAGAGGCTGTTGATTTTAGTGCTTCTGTGCTAGGAAAAATAACTAGCAGCAGAAAGCCTGCAGCATTAAATTCTTTATAGCTTTTTAATACCAAAGATGACTACATGCAGAATAGTTGCTGAATCAATTATTGACTATTTTTATATAGCTACTGTGTTATATATATACATATATTTTTTCCAACTGATCATGTTCAGGTCACTTAAAATTGTTTTGATGATTCTAGCTGGGCAGAAGTTGTCAAAAATTCCCTGTTGGGTTTCGGCCAACACCCCCCCCACTGCATTAAAACATAGAAGAAAATATTATAACTAACACATTTAAATTACAGCAGTGACTGTGTTTTACTTCAGACCAGAAGCCGGTGGCTGTGTTTCAAGTTTCAGTCAGAGCAGCCTTGACATTACTGCAGATGAAATACGTTCGGCTTTTACATGGATGGCACAACAGAGCTGGGAAGCTCCATTGTACAGGTTTTGTTGATAGCTTGCCGTGAGTTTGCGTCGTAGAAATGAGCTGATACAGTTTGGTTGCTTTAGCTGGCCACACTGCACTAAACGATGCACTGCGGACTAGGTATGTGGCATATAAACAGGCAATAGCCTCACTGCAGAAATGTGTATTTTATAACACCAGAAATATTGAAATGGGTGGAGTCTTTGTCTGCATGGTTTTGACCCTCGATAAAGCTTAAAACCCTTCTGACAGGCTTGGTCTAGATAACTTCAATTCAATGACAGCTAAACTGTATGGGGAGACACCTGAGAGCCAGTTAAAGATGATGAAGTGTTGTTTTGCATATTTTGCCAGCTTGGAAGATATATATTTCACCTCTTGAAAGTTTTCCTATAATATTCCACATCTGATGACAAATCCAAGGTGACAGTTGGAAGGCTCTTTCTATTGTTTCATGCTTCCCAGTATGTTTGGAGTGGATCAAGGTTGTAATGAATTCCAGAAAACCGAGAGAATTTCCATCCTGCACAATATCCAAACGCGGATCTGTACTCAACAAGAAATGCAATCATGGACAAGCCTGTGGGGCTGGAGAGCACGCGGGATTCACGATGGGGTACGGACCCTCTTGTTCACCAGGTGAGCAGCAGCTAATGGATTTCCCTGTTAGCCCCTGGGTGGGGTTTGTCAGAAGGTAGCTGCAAGGAAGAAACACCCAAGCGGTGGGACGGAGGATCCAGGTGATCTCGGACACGTGCTGCACTCTCTTCTGTTGGTGAACCCTGAGGGTCAGAGGTGGTTTTGTAGGGACCAGCACTACTGCACTGCGCCCTTCTCTGCCAGAAATGGTTGTACTGATACTGATTCTGTACCGATCATTTTCTTTACCTCAATATTTTCAAAAAGTGTTCATTTAGAAGTGAGACACCTCCGTGGGCTCTACAATTAAATGACGTTTATCCTGTCTCATGGATGTTTAAGCTGCCTCCTGAGAAGAGAGTCAGCCAGCACATTCATACAACAGTACTACAGAGAAAAATTCAAAATATTCCTTGATTCACTTATTTGATAATGTTAAAAATCTGAGCCACCATTTTTACACTTCTTGTGTGCGTAGTAGTTGCCCCAGCTTCTGTGAAATAGCTGAGGATTTTCACCTCAGTACATGGTGTATGTCCCTTGAGGTGCATTTGTAGTCTTTCTATTTAGGCAGAATGCTTTTTTGAGGCCATTTGTTCTTCCTCTAAGGAAAAATAGTTACTGGAACTGTGTGACTTACTCAAAGTATGAAATAGTAATGCTCTTAAACATACTGCAGACCAAAAACCGAAGTGATTTTGTCTACACTGTGAACTTGAAGCACAGGGCTAGCTGCAGAAGGAGCAGCCTAGACACATGCTGCCAACTAAATATCTTGCTAGGGACTTGGGACCCCACACAGCATGGTCTTGTCCTCGTACTGCACGAATTTGTTTCAGTTGTTAATTGGAATTTTTTCAGGTGTTTTGTGCTGACTTAACTGTACTTGGCTGAAGCCACCTTTTAGTCCATGCTTTTCTGAATAATCTCAGATTGCTGTGTGCTTCCACATGAAATCCTGTTCAGTTCACATGACTTGGGCTTGGATGTCAAGGTAGGTAAGATCCGATGTCTTGGCCTTTTGAATTTATCAGGAAGAAACTGCGAAGTGAAACTTTTTGAGGGAGCTGCAGCAAGGTGTGCATGAGAGATGATAAAGCCTTCTGCAAAGACGTGACCAAAGAAAACGTTTGCCCGAGCCTGTATGCTGTCTCGCACAGTTGTGGTTGTTACAAGTTGAACAGTTCTCAACATAATTTGAGGATACAAATAGTTACCAGTTGTATTTTTGTTTATACACTGTATTTTTCTCCATTTTTTCCCTTTCTGAAACGTCTCACTAAGAAGCAGTAAATGTAAGTCGGGGTCACAAACTTCGTATATCCTGGCAGCGGATAGCAGTGTGAGAGCAAATTTGAAAGAAAGTGTTAAGCTTTAAAGGTCTGCAGTTTGACAGGCTGTTATCTTTTATCCTTCCAGCACAAATCTTTATGCTGACTTCTCCTGTATCCCTCCATTCCCTGGGGGAACTCGGGTTCACTCGCATGTTGCTGGACAAGAGACAAAGAAGGTCTGTTCACCACGTGCGGAGCAGATGCTCAGGGGAGGATGGGGGAATTTTCCAGTGCAGTTACTGTAATATCCACCGCTGCTGTCTTGCTCCCTGTGTAAGCGCTGCTGGGCTCTGCAGAGCTAGTTTGGGGATTTTCCCATCTTGGAGACGGGCCACCCAGAGAGCTGCCCCTGCAGACATTTGCATATCAGAAATGCTCTTGGAGGGTGTCACCTGCTTCCGCGCCCAGGGAGCACTTTTGGAGAAGGAAGAATAAAATAGATAGAAGCACTGAATGGCTTGAGTCTCAAAGACACAGCTCTGCATTATGTGGGAGCATGGGGTCGGGAGAAAACACTTCCACTCCTGCCCCTCATAGCAGTAGTCGTGCAAGCAGGCACCCCTTTTTCTTGCTCTGTGATTGAGCAAGTTGTGAACGGCAGGAGGTGAGGGGGAATTATGATTTAGTAGTCAACTGAGGTAGGTAGGTATATCACACAGTCACGTAACATCGGCAGACAGAGCTGAAAATACAGCTATTTAAGAAATACAGAAACCTCTTACGGAGGTGCTTGATCCTGCAGAGCAGGGGCATGGAAAGGCACTGTGATTGGGATAACAGGGGAAAAGGCACAAGGTGTGGAGGAATTACTCTGAGGCATAAAACAGACATGATGAATTTTTATTCTGTTTTCAGCAGCACATGGGATCTCAGCAAAAACAGACATGGGAGAGAATTTGCCCTTCCTCATCAATTGTAACGTTAGATTCCAACCCAGCCTAGCTAAAGCAGCAAATAATTGTTCTCCTGCAGCTCACCAGAGGATCAAACGTGGAGTCAAAATGAAAATGTAGTCTACTGCTATACATCACTGTTCCCCAGGCTCTGCAATGGCACCTGACCAATGGAGCAAGCAATCACACTTACAAACAGCCCTGCTGCTGCAGAGCTGTGCGACTACTGAACGGCTTCATCATAGTGCAATGTGGCTCAGTTACTGCTTCCATAAATCAAACTCGGGGACCCCTGGTTAGAATGAGGATGTGGGGACTCGCTAAGCGCCTTTTCAGGTAGGACAAATGTTTCAAGGAGGGGAAATACTTGCAGCACAAAGTTCCCAGGACAGGGAGGTGTTTCTCCAAGTGCAGAAAATAAAAACCCGTGCCTGGCCTTGACAGAAAACAGGAATGTCATTGTGACATGGAGCTACCTGCCAAAAACGGGGAGCGTGAAGCTTTACCATCCAGCCTGGAAAAGGGTCCAGGCTGCTTCTCCTCTCTCTGAGGAAAGCTGTGCACAGCTGTATTTTTGCATGTGTACAAATGCATACAATAGGCTAATGAGTCTATTTTGTTCTCAAGGAATGATGGAATGATTTGCTCTACGTAGTGTGTTTTGGCTCCCCTCGATCATCCGGGTTCGTGATTGTCCCGGGACGGCTGAGACATAGGCTAAGGCAGATGAAACAGTGCCTTGAGCTTATTAGTTGCAGCATATAATTTCATTTAGCTGTTGGAGACTGAGAGAAAAGCATTCAAAGTACTTTTCAGGTGGGCAGCATCTTCCTAGGTGGGGAGTATCTCAGCTGACTTGAAAGAATTTCTTGTTTTTTCTCTGTTAGTCCTACCCTTTTACAGTAGGTTGCTGTGCAGTGTCGACTAAGGGGAATAAATGTGGTATGCTTCATAGTTATATCCATTTCTCTCTGAGATATCCCAGAAGACAATGTTGGATACCTTTCCTCTACCTCTATGCTTATTTGCTGCCAGGTTCTGTCTTGTTACAAGCAGAGTTACTACAGGTGACAAATTCTGCAAAGTAGGTACATTCTGGGCATTCTCATTCAACAGGCTGGAAGGAATGTTTTTTGGGGATGTGATCTGAGGTGGAATATCATCCCCTTGTGTTGGATTAATTACTGCAGCTTCCAAGCTGATGTGCAGGAGCACCAAAGTGCAGAAGCTCTCAGGTCGGATATTTGGCAGTCAGAGCAGGCTGGCAAAGCTGACTGTTCTCAGGTTAAAATTGTGGCCGTGGCAAGCACATTTCTTTATATATATACAGATTTTATTTATTTATTTTTGTAGAAGCAACACAAACTCTGACCAGGTAGGTTAAAGTCATCAGGTGTCATAAATAGTGGAAGAGTTTCAAGAAATATGACGTTGCTTTCTTCCTTCAAGTGACTCAGGACATTGAACACACGATGCTGAATGGAACTTCAAAATATTTCCCTACTTCATTTGAAATGCTTTAAAACTGCTAGGCTCAAGATAGATGAGATGTATTCTTTTAAATTATCGTGATGAATGTCAAAAATGTGAACTCCCTTTACACAAATTTAGTGATACAACAACAAACCTGCTTTGAACACTGAGTGTCTCTAATGACCTTGATAATTTTCACTTGCTTTAGATGAAGTTGTTTACCTTCTTTATTACTGAAACTCCTAGAAATTAAATTATTTTTTTTTATGACCTTTCCTGAAACATTTTCAAAAATTACCTTGTAAATGAAGTGGATAATAAGTAAGAGAGTATCTAACATGTGTGGCAAAGAAAACCAAGAGACCACAGTGGAAAGAAAAGCAGTAACATAACCATCACCTCCAAGTTCAGTAAAATGGGACGGTGGGAAACTTGCATTTTGTAGAACATAAAGGATCATAAAGATGGCATGGAAATGTGTGCATGTTTGAGGTGGGGGGTTTCTGGAACATATTTTCATAAATCAATAACATGGTCAAGTGGCTTTATTTTTATGGTTTCCCGAGGCTATTGCTATTTTATAAAGATTAGTCCACTGGAAATCCAGAGTTTCCTGTTTTTATTATTCACAATTTACACTGTGGTTTAGACTAAACTGTCCTTGGCAGTTTTAGAAGACATTCTTTTTACTGTGCTGCTGCTTCCTTATGCTGTTGCTCTATTACATATCACGGTGAGTTTAATTTTTAAAAACAATAACCTAAATACAGGGTTTTCTTTTTATTAGCCTGGCCTCTTATTTAAACATGCATTCAGCTGCTGCCTTTTATATACATAGATATATAAAAATATATTTATTTTTACATACTATGATCACAGTGCTTATTATTTGTCCAGTCTGCTTTCGAATTAAAGGCTATTTCAGATAGAGAAGCTGTCTTTGAGCCCTTGAATTGGCAAGTAAAGCACTTGCCCAGTTGTAATCACATCATCTGGGATTCAGCTGAATTGTTTAGTGCTTGAGGTTCCTGTGTTAAAGCAGCTTGGTTGCAATTTCAGTATCAACACTGTCCAGAATGGTCTTGCATTTAAGTACCACACAGCTTTGGTTAGAAGGGATCGTTTGGACCTTTGGTCACATCAGCTGCCTTTCTGAGGGCATGGAGCTCCTGGTTTGTCTGACACAATGCAAATACGCAAGTCTCACAGCTGAGGTTCATATAGAAGGATTCTAGGTTGCCAATAGTTTTACGGGATGTTTTTTGAACTTCTTGTAAGTGTAAGCCTCTCTCCCTTTTCCTGCGCTCTGCGGTTGGATATTAATATATATTAAAATTTAGGAATTACTTTAAATGTTATTTTTGAGCGCTATGTGAATACATATTCCTTAGAGGAGATTTGGTACTCTCATTCTTTTGATATTACTACTTTGTCTCTCTTGCCTACCAAAAAAAAAAAAAAAAGTTCGTCTGACCCTGAAATTCCAGATGCCTGAGATTAAAAGAAAGGGCTGGGTTATCCCATAATCTATACTGGCACTATAGCTGCTAAGTAATTTAATGTGAATGCTGTGGAAATGATGATGTATGCCATCAATTGCTGTGAACACAGCTGTGTTTCATCAATCTCTGTTTCCCATAATGAAACAGAGAACTATCAATGACTCTTACACATTTGATGTCAGCATTTGGGTAGGTCTGAAGTTTAATTATTTTATGGGGTTTGGTCTCAGGCATCTTGGGTCCTCCCGTTTTCTTATTGTTTTTGTTCGGTAGCAAGTGAGGCATCATTGTTTTAATAGCTAACAAAGAGAAAACCCAAATGAAAAAAACCTGCTTTGTTCATGGGAACTGAGATAGAAAGCGACAATATCCCACTTTCAGACTGACTTTGCTGTTCTGTCATTCATCAGATGTCAGTTAAATCAGTTTCCTTTCTGGCTGACAAGATGGCCCAAGTCAGGGCTGATTTGATGAGCCACTACACCCTTCCAGCCTAACATTTGCTTAGCAGTGGATTGTGGCTTCTTTATTTTTCCCCTGTGTTTGTCTCTGCTTCTTCTCTTGTCCTAAGAGATGTTTCTTTGTGTCCTTCCTTTTTTTTTACCTTGACACCGTATTCAATTACATTTTCCTCAAAATCCTCCTTATCCACACCTCAGGCTGCTGGGGAACGTTCCCTCGGGCTTTAGCTCACTTTAGCAAGGCTGTAAAGTTGCTGTGCTGTGCTGATGGGAAACCTCAGATGACATGGTGCTGGGATCCCTATACTGCCTTTTTCATAGTCACTGAGCCAAAACGGGGTTTGATTTACTGTGACTTAAGTCAGTAGTGCCGGCCGTGACATGGGGCAAAAGCCTCGATCCAAATGGTTGTAAGACAGGGAGTGGATGCTGTAATACCCCTTTCCCATGTTACTGGCTTTATGTGGGAGCCTCTGCCAGGTTGTCGTATGGATACAATATACTACAAAGTATGCTAGCAGAGCTCTTGTTATCTGGGTCAGGCAGTGATTTATCTTTCCTGCATGATTTAAAGGATTTTATATACTTGTATATGTCACCTTGTTGTAGGCTAGCTCTGTTTATATTTATCAACTTCTCATACGTACGGAAATAAAACTTCCACGTGCTTCCCGTAGCAGCTTTGCAATGCATGTCATGAATATAACACAATTTTGGCTCAAGTCAAACATGCCTCTCCTGTGTTTTATTTACATCTACCTGTCAGGGGTGAAAGTGTCTTCATTTATGAAGTCAAAATACAGTGAATTAAGACTTCATAAGCAATGTGGAATCTCCATCTGTAACAGAAAAGGTGCAAGCTGTGTACATAAAGTTGTTCTCAGTTTAATATTACAGATCCCTATCTAGAGCTGTCTTTCAGGGACTGGGAAGGTAATCCTCAGGCTACGTTTACACATCTTGATATAGTGCAAGTACAGAAATTCTCAGTTCTGCTATCTCGGTAATAATTTTTAATACCAACTGTGCTGTAGAAATGATAGTTCCTCCTTCTGCTTTTTGACCACTTCTACTTTAATCTTTCATCAGTCCAGAAGTGCTTAATTTTGTCTACTACTTGAGGGAAGTGTGCTTTTCATTTATAAAATACTTTAGTCTGGGTATTGGGCTGTATTGTTTGGTACATCCTGGTGCAAGTCTAACAAGTGGTACTGGTGGGATGATACAGTATCTACAAACATGCAAATATAGTTTTGAATCTAGTCAGAAATTGCCTAAATATGTGGGTGACTCTGCAAAACACGTCATGCTTCACACTTGTGGTGTTGTATCACATTGGTGAAATGTATGAGAGCAGAGGTGGGTATTTCTAATAATAACATCAAATTTTATAGCATGAATTATAGACTTGAAAAAAAGGCAATAAACATTATTCGTCCTAGTATGTTTTTGTTTTAGTACTTATTACTGTTTTTTTTAGTATTGCTGGGCGGCAGTCCAAACACTAGGTATAATTTTACCAAGCCCTTTGTAAATACATGCCTCAAAAATAATTACTTCTTCTTGTCTTCTGCTAGAGCATAGATATGTGTCTCCCCAAGTAAGCCCAGAAAGAGACACAGAAATCTCTATAATATACTTGGATTTGACTTGCAAGAAGAAGTGGGTTATTAAAAGAAATAGAAGAGAAATGAAAGAAAACCTATGCCTTTATTGAACAGAATAAAGGAGGAAAGAGAACGTTGATTTAATCTATTGATTTGCTGTGAAGTAAAAGAGCAGATGTTTTCAGTTAGCTCCCTGGATAACATTCAGTAGGTGCCACTAATACTTACGGACTGGTGACTTCTGATAAGATTTTGAAAATTGATGTCTTCTGTTGTTACCAAATGGAAATGGCAGGTTACGCTGCTGTAGGTGACTCATTTCGGAATACCTTAATATAGAAGCAATATCTCCTTTTCCTAGACTGAGAGAAAAACAAGCAATGTTTTGCCAGCAGTTTTCAGCTCCAGACATGTCACCAATTAAGAGTTTAATGCCTATGGTGGGTAGCGAAACCCACAAAGCTCCTTTGTTGTAGGTCTGCATCCTTTTGTGTGCCTAGGAAAAGGATATCTGAGGTGCTCAGGGAGATGTGATCTCCGAAACTGTGGAGGTGCTGGAAGCAAGTCATTTCAACATTGGTCTAGTTTATCCATCTGCCTCTCCTTCGACAGACTCAAACACAAGCGAAGTGACTGGAGTCTTTTCTTCACATTTCTCATACGAGGAAGACCAAAGGCCTTCAGGTTATTTTTGATGTGTAGCCTCTATGCATTTAAATTCAGAAATGGAGAATTCAGAAAACCTATACAAGGCACTGAGGCTCTCAATGAGAGACTTCTGTAGCATAAAATGGCTTTTTATGCCTGATGGAAGCAAGAAAGAATTTGGGAAAAAACGTGGTATAATTTTGACGTGGTGTGATGTCTTAGGCACCAATGAGTCATTATTGTTTATAAAGCCCCTTTTTGTGATGCATCAAGTTAAAAATTATACGGACCTCCAGAATATTGCTTGCTTCTTTAAAAGAGTCTCAAATATAAACCATCTGATATGTAATAGACTTGGAATGAAGTCAGATAAATCGAAACACAATTTAATTTTCCAAGTTGCTTTTACTTTCAAAGAATTTTAAATGTCTGATCAGAACAGATTCTGTAAAGAGAAGTTGACTCAGCTGTTATGCAGATCCAAACCTCTAAAGAGGTTGTCCAAAGAGGGGAGGAAAAAAAAAAAGTCAATTTGCATTGGGTAATATTCTTTATTCTGCTTGAGAATGTTGTTGGGCTTTGAATGGCCATATGATCAACTTTATTTGGACAGACATCTGTAACCTCCAACAGATCCGAATCACGGTCTTTTGTGAGTATTACATGTAATCCCATAATTAAATTAAAGGTGTTCAATTGGCCTGTTGAAATCATTGCAATTAGCAAACGGGGAAGGAATTATTTACACGCTCAATTTGGTACCATATACGCATACATTTTTAAGGCCAGAAGTTGTTAAAATCATCTGGTCAGGCTCCTTGCACGGTTCAGGCCATAGATTATTAATCCATGATTTCTATGGCATGTGAGGAACTATCTGAGACAGTGTACATATTTTTAAAGAACATCCGATCTTGAATTAAAGGCTTCAAGTGCTAGTCAATGCTGCCCTTGTACTGGCTGGTTGAATGGTTCACCTTCACTCAGTAGAAATATCCTTCTGATGTTTCATCTGAATTTATTCACTCTGCCACCGTGTCTTGTATTTTACCTGCTTGGTTTCAATAGCCTTTATCAGTCTCCTTTTCTTCTCAGGTAGGCATACGAGGTCATCCGTCTACTCCTCTCTAACCTTGCTTTTGAAGAAAGCGAATGAACTAGATTGAAGTGAGCCCTAGCATCATTCTTGCACTTACTTTGCTAGTCCTTTCCAATTTTGCCATACTTCAAATGTGTTTACTTGCTCTTCTAAATTGGGAATAATGTCTGGAGAGACAGCTTCCTGAGGAGCAATAATGCATGAAGCTCAGAAGTATGAGCACTTTGGTTCGGATGAGGACATATAACTCCAGGCACATAAACAAACCTCATTCCAAACTCCTCACACTATGTAAAATATTCAGTATCAGGCTGGACTCTGCAGAAGAAAAGCTCCCTGGTGTTGCAGCAGAGATGCGGTAGGAGATACTGAAACAGACATAAAAATACATGGGAATGACAATAGCTGCACATACAAACCCTCACTTTACAGCTTTATATCGATGATATGAACTCAGTTGAATGACTTGGCGCTAGTCTTAGACTAATCTCGTACAAATTGCAGCACTGTCTAAGTTCCAGTATCCAGTTCTCTACAAGCAGAAGCCCTGTCCATCGGCACTATATTTAGAGCTTTTTCCATGGGGTTCAGATCAACCACTCGTATCAGATTTGCGCTAGAAACTGGCTGACTCGGGTTTCCTGCCAAGAATATAAATATGCTGTCACGAGGAGCTTGCAAGGATGTTGATCTAGCTGATGGTCATGATTAGAGGTTTGGTCATCTTATTGAGTATCAATTCATGCATAAGCTACCATCTTTAAAGACATATTTCTATTTTATATTCCCTGCTGTGCCTCTGGAAATACAGGGCTGTGATTCTCTGAGCTGCCACCAGATGCCGGTGTTTACTGTACGCGAGGGCCAGCAGCAGGGCAGGAAAACATCCAAACTCTCCCAAGACCTTCGTGGTGCTAAAAGGTTGGTTCCTCTTGTTTTGGATGAGGAACGGACCTGCTGTGGTCATCAAGCTGAGATAATCTATGGAATGAGAATAGCCTCCTTATGATATGTTAAAAGCTGGTAGCATCCCTCTGCCCTTCGGCAGGGTGGAGAAATTGGAGAGCCCTACCCTCATCAAACAAAGTCAATGAGAGCGCAGGTAATGTCAGGGTCCTGGCTGCTTGCCTACTGCAGGGAAAGGCTTGGGGAAGGCTCCTGGCACACTGATCACACTGAGCCCTTGGCAGATAGGCCAAAGAAAGGTAATCCAGCATCAAAGAGTGAGACGTGAAGAGCTGTAAGATAGCTTTGCAGTCGTAGAGATACCAGAATTCAAACCATCCCGTTGGCTTTTTAATGTATTCCTGTTTAAAGAGCCATGAAAAACAGTAGCTGCAGAATGAAGGCACTATTGGCAAATTAAGGGTCGGTTCCCCAGAGGGTGTTTGTTTTCTCTGAGTGAATTTAAATTGTTAATCTGGTGTGCAAATAATTATTTATGGGGAAAAAAGCATAAATGTAGTAAATGCCAGTTATCTTTAGCCTGTGCACATGAAAGGTGTTATGTTTTCTTCCTTAGGGACGTATGTGTCTGGCTTGGCAAGGCTCTGCTCCCCCAGTCCAGTGTGGGAACGTGTTTGTTGAGTTTCTACCTAGGTTGTGGAGCTAATAGGTGGTAAGATTTTTGGACTTTCACATTTCCTTGATTTTATAGATGAACAATTATTTCCACTTGGAAAAAAAACCTCATACAATTGTTGCGGAAAATCCTTGCTCTAGGACTCTTTATTAAGAAAGTGCAGTTTGTAATGACTTGTACTTGTAATCAGAAAACAATAGACAGCAGAGCTTAACCATGGAAGTGGTTAACTTACTGTTTGCTTTAGGAAAATATAGTAAATGCCTATTTAAACTCTTTTAACTTCCTTTTTAATACTTTATCCACTCCTGTATTTTTGGTAGGCGTATTCCAAGCAAACTTAGATACAAAATTATACAGCTCCCTTGCATATTGCTCATGGGCTTCTATTTAAAAAAAATACTGCCTCTTTGGTTAATACTGGTACTGGAAGGAATATAGATTAAAACCAAAAAATCAGAATATGGTTGCACTGTCGCAGGGTAAAAGAAGAGATTTTTCTTGTTCCTTATTTTTCTGCAAGGCTAATAATACAAAACACATAAAGTCCCAGCCCAGGCAAGGTACCTCTGCAGCAAGTTGCTCTCATCAGCAGGAAAAAACGAGAGACAGTAATGGTTGTGAGACGGTCATAGGAAGCATGCAGGCTATGTGTAGAAGAGCCAGCGTTATCCAGCTTTATTACCCCCCTAAGTAAGCCGGGGTGGTGTAAAATGTTACATGATATTTCACCTTACGATGCTTCCAGGTTGTTTGTGTAGGAACAACATAGGATGAAAACCATATCTTGGGTCAGTAGCGGTGGCCGGGTGAGAGTATTACCACACAGGAATTTCTCGCTGGCAATTTCCCTACACCTGCTGCCCATCACAACAAATGTCCACAGCCCAAGCTCTCAGAAATGGTGTAAAATTGTTACCGTATTCTTAGGTCTGTGTTAAGGCTGCACTGAATCGCTACAGCCCTACAGATTTATTTTTTTTCCCCCAAAGCTATCCATTAACTTTATTGATTTCAAAACACAAAGATACTTTCCAAATATCATATCAATTCAATTTGTAATTAGCCATAATATCTTATGCAGAGAACATCTTTAGGTGTCCTAGGTTTGCCAACATGAACCAGCACAACGTTTGGTTTAAGCAGCTTAATTCCTGTAATGAAAAGTAAGAGGCAAAAGGGAGAGCTGACTGTTCTGATACAGTTCTTGTCATTGATCGTGGTGGATTAAAATGGGGGATTGCTGGCGGGCTGTCCCTGGGAATCGCCCTCTCAGGAGCCATTTGTCTGCCCTGGTCTTTGGTAAGCGAGATGATGCGTTCCTTTCTAACATGCACTTTAAATTAGTTGCAGCTCACACTTGGAAGAGGAATGTCTGCAACTGAACCTTTTTTCCCCTCATTTCTTTTACTGATTTGTGAGGCTTTGATTGAAAACTTCCATATTATGCTTTTTACCTTAGCAATTGTAATGAACTTTTGTATGTGATTAAGGCAACGGTGAGTCCCCGGAGGATGGTAAGTAGGATATTAATGTCTTTTGCACAGAGGCAAGGTGATCTGCAGGAAAAAGCACCATTAGAGCAAGAATTAGAGCCTGTGTTCCAAAATTTCTAAAGGAGATCTTCTGCAGGAGGTCAGGACACTGGGGAGGGGCTTCTCGTGGAGGGGTGAAGGCAGTTTCCAGGATCCGTCCCTGTTGATGCACGTTGCTTTATCGTCCTGAGCTGAAGCCACTGATCCAAGTTCCCTTTTTTATGCTCTGCTGTTGCTACTGCACAGAGCTTTGAAGTATCACAACTTGAAATACCACAAAGCTTTTCTGTGCCAGCCCAGATCACTGATGGGAAAGGGATCAAATAAAAAGAATCTAGATAGTGCAGTTAGCTACACTGACATCATCACTGGTCCCCTTTCAATTCCTCTGTCAGCTTTGGTTCTCTTCCTTCGCTTTATTATTTGGAGAT
Organism: Aythya fuligula; assembly: GCF_009819795.1. Lineage (NCBI taxonomy): Eukaryota > Metazoa > Chordata > Aves > Anseriformes > Anatidae > Aythya > Aythya fuligula. The sequence goes on from NC_045562.1 coordinate 5,372,683, forward strand.
GGCATTAAATGCTGATAAGGCAGCACATATTTCATGTCATCAAAGCACAGCCAGTCGCTCCTAAGCTATCAAACCTTTTTTTGGGGGTACCTGATATTAACTGCTTATAATACAGAGCCTGATCGTGGCCTGGAAGCTATTTCCATACTGCTGCGTTCCTGCTCTGTGGCGTTGGGCAAGTGACAATATTTGTCATCCCTCTCTCCCAGCTGAACCCCAAACCAGGTTTTTATAACTGTAGGACACAGTGCAGCTGAACAAAATCTTAATATTGCTGTGCTCTTCTTCAAACTGAAGGGTGTCATGGCTTTACGTTTCCAAACGTAAATCTCACAGAAGCTGAGGTATGAGAGGGTCAGCGATTTGGATACTCAGCCAGGTTCTCGCTTGCAATTTTTCTTAATCAGACTTGCATTTCTTACATAGTAGAGGGGTAGACGATGATTGCAGCAAGTTTAAGAAAAAAAAATAAAATTACAGAAGGAGACAAATGTCCCTCATGTCCCTTTTTCTGTAATAGGGGTGAAGGTGCCTGTGCAAATTATGGTTGCTTAATCCGTTTCTATTTGCACAAGTTTGCAGTAGGATTGGTGGGTAGCAACTCTGACAACATTTGCTGGCAACTTTTATTACGTTGCCTCTCTCAGATACCTCTGCATTCACTTTAAACATCCTTCGAGCTGGAGAAGAGTATTTTTTTTAAGACCTGAGATGAAAATTGGTAGCAAGCAAGAGTATGAAACTCTAGCCCTTTTGTAAAATTTGGCACTAATAGCAGATTTCAAGTTAAGAAATTGTAGGCTTTTAAATGTAAAACTATGCCTTTGGATTATTGCTGTGTACTTCTGCCAGGTTTTCTGAACACTAGCGCTATTTCTTGGAAATAAAGAGGAGGAAATAACAGTTATTATATTTCTGCAATCATACCACCCCTGATTAGTGATCTGTAGATAGCACTGGAAGCAGATAGAATAAGTCCAGTCAATACAATGCATTTGTGTTTATCTTCTATTCAATTTAACACTTCAGGATTTTTTGTTTTGTTTCTCCCCTAACCTTATTTTTGATTGTGAAGCATTTTCTTCCTTACGTCTATAACATTAGCCTGGATCAGTGATTTTTTTTTGATGACTGTTACACTACCTCCTATGCCACTCTTTTAGCAGGAAAAAAAAAAGCTTAAAAAAAAATAATCACAAAACAGCAACAAAAAATCTTCCATAAATTTGCTATGTAAGTCCCTTTATTAAGAACTAAGTCACCTTATTCAGAAATATCTGTCCCAAGGTAGATTTTGATCAAGATAACCAAAACCATGAAGAGAAACTGATTTGAGGAAGTAAGTGCAAATTTTGTCTGCAACTAGTTTTGAATACTTTGGGAATAGGTTGCCTCAGAAATCACCTCATTCCATCGGAGGAATGAGTGACTTACTTATGTCTGAAAAGACCAAAAGCCGTTTTGGATGCGAAGAGCAGGAGTGCAGAGATCATCACACCCGTCAGCACCAGGTTCTCGTTGTTTTATGTTAGAGCTATGTAATGTTTAAATAAAAATAAATTAAGTGTTAAGTGGAAAGCCTTCCTGCCTTAGCACAAATAGCAACATACTCCTGGCATGACAATATAGCAGTTGTTTGCTCAGCGCTGGAGATGATCTCATAGTTGGTTTAATCAAAAAGGGACATTCTCAGTTAGAGGGCCATAGCTATGGAAATTGCATCTTTTATCGTTTTGCCAAAAACTTTCTTTGTTGTCCTTTGGGTCACATTGCAAGGCTCATTTTGTTGCGCTAGGATTTTCAGAGTGAGAAAATGCACAAAGTTTTGATTGTGGAGCCTCTGAAGGCTTTTTGCACGCAGGCTGGGATGCATTAAAGAAACGAGTGGACTAGTGTCGTGATAATGCATGCCTACTTTCTCCTTTGGCTGTCTGTGCCTTTTTCCGACCCCTTTTCCTCGTAATCATCCGAGCATTTATTTGAAACTCGTAAAATGGAACAAGCAGCTGTGCTCTTTTGTACAGTGTGTTTTGGAGTATATGCTAAAACATATTTTGATATGGAAGGTATCCGTCGTTTATTTGGCAGACAAGATGAATATTGTATTTCTGTGGTTTGAAGATTAATAATTTAGCAAGTGCTCGGTAATTTTTAATTTTTTTTTTGTTATTTTTTTAATATTGGAAAACCACTGAGGAATCTACAAAGTCAAAAGCTTGCTTATAAATATCTCAAATTCCTTCACTTATATGCTCATGACTAGTAACTGCTGCATGTTTTTAGAACAACTGCTGTTAATGAGTAGGCTTTTCTAGGCTGTTACGAATAGCACATTGAAACATGAAAAATAGACCATGGTTGATTATTTTTTTCTTTTTAATTCTTATAATGCTTTCTATACTGTACATTTCCAGTCATTTTCTGTTTCCTTGTCTTCTAAGAAACAGATGAAATGCTGTTAAGCAAAGGCTGCTGTTTTAGTCTATAAAAATTCAGATGAATAGGGAAAGATGCCCAAGCGGGTACCTCCAGCATCCTGTGTTCTCTCAACATATGAATGAAATCTGGTGTGATGCAGCAGGTACTACCGAAGAAAATAAAGAGAAAAGGAAGAATGTTTGAATACTTTGGGAATACGTTGCCTCAAAAATCATCTCATTCCAATGCCAAATGCAGTCTTGGGACATCATGTGTACTGCAGGAATTAAAAACATCCACAGGTGTTGTAGAAAATCCGCTCACTGAAGTCCAAATCTGCTTGCATTGTGTTCAATAGCGAAACTCCAACAGATTTTGAAGGTACCATAACAGAGCATTATTTCATAGCCCATGGGGATGAATCCTCTTCCTTAAAACAGTTCCTTATGCATTTCTGTGTACGACCTGAAACTCTCTTATTTATCGTGCAAATGGCAATGTAAGGCAACACGCTGTAGAAGCAATTTATATAAAATGTTTTATTTTGCTAGGCTACGGCGTTCACCTCAGTTTGGTGTTTGGTGTCATAGAGAGACTCAGCAGATTTATGGCTTCACTGCAAATTGTGCTGACATACCCTTGCGCTGCTCAGCTCGCTGTGCAAGGTCTGGGCCTGCGTCCAATACTTGATAACCAAGTCATCCACAAAGCGATACAAAACTCGTTTTGATTTACTGCAAGAGGACATTCTGATGTCAATTAGTGTAAGTTAAAGGTCCGTAGGTGCTGGATGCAGCCAGACGCTCAGGCGTTGCTTTTATCTCTTAGCGTGCAGACCTGGGTGAGCCTCGTGCTCCCTTGCCGTCCCATTGCTGTCCGTGGGATTCTGCACTGGTACAGATCTCTGAAGCTTATTAGTGCTTTCAGGAGGTGCAAATTTAAAACAAAACAAACAAACAAACAAAAAAGCATTCAAACAAACCATGCTAAATTTCATTTTCACGTGCCATCTTTACTCCAGTAAATATATTCCTTCCTATGCGTTGCTTGTACCTCCTGATAGAGATGGACCGTATTTCACTTTCAGAGAGCTGGGAGTACAATTACATCTCTTGGGCATACTTTTTCCCTCGAGTGCCATGCTAGGAATGTATTAATATGTCTTTGATATGCCAGAGGAATGTGGAATGTGCATACTGAGAGGGTTTTCTAAGCCCAGCGGGGAGGGCAAGTGAGGAGAGAGACTGGGCTGATGGAAACCTCCTCCCTGCAGGAGGTAGGAGTGCTGGAGTTTGCTGTGCCATGCTTCCACAGACAGCCCCTTCTCTCTTTCCCTAGTAGCATCCCTCCACAACGTTACATCCTCTGTTTCCAACCTTTAGCCAGCGCCACTAATTTTCGTGTGACCTTGGGGCGATTCTGGGTGAAATGTGACTGGAACGGGAAGATGAATTTTCTTCCTGAACTTTCAAGACATAAAAAGAGGCTTTAAAAAAGGAGAGAGAGAAAGAACTCAGATACCTATTTTATGCCTCTTTATTAATATAATTTTAGCTGTGATTTATGCTTTTATGTTGGTATTTGTCTAGTCCTGCTTGAAGCCCCATGGGTTCTTACTAATTGGGAATGATGCATTTTTGTCTTTTTTTAGGCTTCTTACATTATGTGGCCTAACTATGGGTAGTCTTTATCAGCAGTATGTTCTTTCATGTGCCTTCTCTTTCTGCTAAATGAAGGAAAGGATATTTATCTATAATTCATACTTTTTAGTCCCAACCCTATGTCTGTCCTTCTTTTTATGTATTTTTTGAAACCTAGATTATTTCTCTGTAATATCAGTGTTATTGTGAAAAATGACCGTTTTGCCCAGTGTCATTGCAGTCCTTTTCCACTTAGGACATTTATTTAATTCCATGGGTAACATTATAATTCAAGCTGTTATTAAAAATAGTGGAAATAACCAATTAAGGACGGGCTCCTGTGGAATGTCTCTGTATATACACATCTGCATATGTGTTTCCAATTAGTCAGCCATTAAGAACTCCTTGAATATGATGTTTCATCTAGTCTGTGTCTTCCTTGGTGGCTTATGAAAATGTCAAGGGAGACGGTATAAAAGATTTGCTCTGCTGAACCTGTGTGACATTTACTGCATCTCTACTATCTGCTAGGTGTGTATCCTGTTACAGGAGAGCACTTCGGCTGGACGTGGCTTGTATGTGTCTTTTAGGCTAACTTAATTTTACTTCTGTAAAACACTAAGCTTTCCATTTTGGTAGCATTACACTCTTTTTTTTTTTTTTTTCTTCTCCAGTTCATGCTAAGCCTTCTGCTTCAAACATCCCGTGTCTTAGTATTTGTTTTATCGCTCAGTGCTCGCCTTTCAGTCCCGCTCAAGTATTGTGATAATGCTCTTCCTATTTCTGGGTTGCAGGGTTTGTGGTGTTTGGGATTTTTTTGTTTGTTTGTTTATTTTGGTAGGGAATGAATGTGGCTCTTTTTAGTATGTTTAAAGCGTTTACTACTTGCAGAGTTCCACTTAAATATGGGTCTGCGCTCTTTATAGGAGAACCTCAATGTGATGTATCTGTGTGTAGAACAAAGATAAATAGGGTCGTTGTTCTAGATGCTAAGAAAATAGACAAAACGCTCCAAATTTAAAGCTATACGGGTGGTATTTGATCTCGCTGGAGAGCATCCCTTGGTATTTTTTTAACGTCTATCACTAATAACTCAAAGCCTGGAGTCCTTGCTAACATCCTATCCTAGGCAAAGTCCCATTGGTGTCCTTGGGAATTTTGCCTTCAAAAATGAGCCAGCAATTAATTTCAGGATTTCTGTCTTAGTGATGGCAGCTGAATGCCAGCTGGGCAGGGTGCTGTATGGGCTGGTAACTCGGAGTTTCTCTCCCTGCCCTAGCCAGAGAGCTGCCTGCAGTTACTGCCACATAAAGGAGCTCAGCTAGCTGTGGGATGCTGAACACTCAAAAATCCCATTAATTTCAGAAGGAGTTGTCGCTCTTGGCCTTTCTCTGGACTAGGCTGTATATGCTTCTAGCTGGATTGCTCCAGAGACCTGGCGAAGAGTCTGGAGGGCATTTTCCTAGGCTGTTACACAATGTTTTGCTCACAAATATGCCGAATATTCCCAAAGGACTAAATGTTGGTAACGCAGCACACCCTGCCACCCACCCACCCACCCCCAAAGAATATTGTCTATTAAACCCTTTTCATTTGTTATGGCATTATAGATCCCGAGTAGCGCGTATTCACGAAGCTGTTGTGAAGCCACTGTCCTCTCCTGTTTCTCCCCGAGAGGCCTTTGATGCTCTTGGTCCTATTCCGTGGCTCACCAGTGTTATTCAAGTCATTACTCGGGCTTTGCAAAACCTACCCTCAGGCTCTCAGCTTCTTTGAACATGCCTCAGCTTTTCCAGTCTCCGAGTCCTTTCTTCATACTCTGTACCATGGCAGGCTGTTGTGAAACACATTTTCTGCATTCCTGCCCCTTCGAGGGCTTCCATATTGAAATGTTCTCCCAAACGCATTACTGAGGATAAAACTCAAAAGTTCTGAGGGCTCTGGTTTTATAGGCTTGAGAGGAAAACCAAGAGAGACCTTAAAGGGAATCGTCCTCAGCAGAGTTTTGGAAACAGCAGGCTTTTGGGATGAGTTAAAAAAAATAAATAAATAAATGATAATTTCAGTTACATGGATGTCTTAAATGAAGCGTATGCCTCTTGTGACACATGCAATAATTCATCGAAAAATAGTGTTTTGTGTTCCATCTCGTCTTGGATGTTTAGACATATATATTGTAGATGTTACTGGTGGCAGGGGGACAGCTGGACCAGGTGGAGGTCTTTCCCAACCTCCATGATTCTACGATTCTGTGTTCTTCTCAAAAACTGACGTCCTGCACAGCTCCTACTTGTTTGATCATCCCTCGTTCTGAGGTCTCCGCAAGAGTGAGGAAAGGAGAGTGGCATGTGAGGGAGAGAAAAAAAGGGTAGCTGAGATTTTTAGTGGGAAAGGAGGTGAGGCAATGGCTGATTAGGATGAGGAGCCTGCAACTTGACTACTTTCAGCCACAGAAGTCTTAAACGGGAGGGAGTCCTCTCCAGCTGGAAGGCTCAAGAAAAAGATGAGGGTTTAGCTTCAGTGGAAGACAGACTTCTGAGGACTGAGCTAGCTCTTCAGTGGTAAGAATAAAGTACATTTCCTGTTTATCCTTAGTCTTTCTGTTTTTGTTTATTTTTTTTTCTCTTCTATTTCCTTCTCTTCACAAACCAAAACAGAATTACAGCAGGCAAAAGTTGAATTTACCTTTAAAATCTGATTTGGTGGAAGGATCATCTGAATGAAAAATGTTGAAGCTGTTGGTCCCTTTCTCTCTACATATTTAGCAGTACAGGAGGCATGACCATAAATGCTGGGCAGCTGGGAGCTGTTTGTTTTTGGAGAACTGGAAGCTCTTTGAAAACTGCAGGAGTAGATATGTTTCTGAAGTTTTATTTCATTGTTTAGCTTTCTGTCATCCAGAAGTGCAGTGTTTACTTAAACGTTATACAAGCTCAGTGTTGTAAATTAACAAGTACTGTTGTAAATTAGGAGTCTTGGCTTTAAACTGTTGGACTTAATGTTGTAATTGAAAACAGCTCTATAAACGCTCAGCTGTCGGGTCCGAACTTTATAGAAATACCTTGGTTTCAGATTGTGACGTTCCCAGGGAGTTCTCAGAGTACGTCGCGCTGAACCTGAGGTGTGCATTTGCATTTTCGTGATCAAAGAGAACCTGCCACCTGTGTCTGAGGAATTCCTGCAATCAAAGGTTGGATGCTAGCAGTGCCCTCTTATTGTGCCATAGGTCCTGTGTAGCTCCTATGTAGGGTCCTGTTATTAAACACATCCACAGTCCCAAGAACTAGATTTTAATTTACCAGGCATAATGAAGACTGTTTTTCCTTTCTGAAGGAACATTTGTGCTTAGACAATTAAGGAGGGGTGGTTGGCTGCCCTGCTACGAAGGATGATGGGGTCACGCTAGTTGTATTGGCGTTCATATTTCAGGCTATAATTCTCCATCATGCTGCGTGAAAACACCATCACAAGGAGAGGTGGAAGCTCAGAGCGTGATGTGCTGATGCCATCTCAGAGTACAACTGCAGACAGAACCCGACAAGTGAGAAGATACAAAACAAAGCATAACATGAAATATATATATATGTAGGAAGGTCTTAATAGGCAGGACAACCTCCATGCTCTTCTCCACACGCTGATCTCTGTTCTCACTTCCTTTATAAAAACAACATATACATTCAATGTATATGCATATTTGACGGGGTATTTATTTAAGAAGATGGCAGAACATGAGCAATAGGAGTGGAAATGACAGAGCAGTAGCAGGACAGACACGTACCATATGGTGATCTTTACTGCAGAGTAGGCCAGGTGCTTACTGTAAAGAAAGGAGATTTCAAGAGGCATAAGAGGTTGTTTTGTTTTAAATAACGTTGCCTCAGGGATGGTTTTCCAACTCATCGCCAAATTGATGGACAAAACCTGGATCGGCTGGATCTTGATGGGAAGAGAGCTCCTGTAGGCATAAGATTTAGTGAGGGTTAATAATCAATACTCTTCTTTTCTGGCATGTGAAATTACAGAGGCAGTTGTTGTTTTTCTGTTTATACACGAAACAAGAGCCGGTGTGCCATGTTACTCTCAGCTTTCCTCCTTTTCCTGGCAGGAAGGACAGCGTGTTCCCCAGCTGCCTCCTGCTTTGCAAGAGCAGGCAGCCCCTATCCCGTATCTCGCAGCAGGATGTGGCTGAGGCCAAAACCACCAAGGGTGATTTTTCAGCTTGGAATTTCCCCAAGGCTGTTGTGTCCATCTCCTAAGGACAGCAGAAGAAAAGGGTTTGTTTTGGCAATAGCTTTTGTTCAGGGCTAATTTTAAATGGTGAGCACTGTCCTGTAAACTCAGCTCCGTGACCTTGCAATGATGCGCTATTATTTGCTTGCTAAGCAGCTTCTCCCTTTGCTGGCTTTTGCCAGGAGTTTTGTGTGTGACATGTATCTCTGGGAGAGTCTGTGCAATCTGCTGGACGCCGTCCTTTAATTTTCCATGGCAAATAAAATCCTTGTTAAGCCGCAAGTGTCTCTGCGAGAATGAAGTTACACACGGAATTATGAGGCAATATTTACACAGCCTCTTAATATGAGTGAACTTGTTGGTGATTTTATCCCAATACCAAATAAATTCAGGACCTCTCAAGTGTTAGTCTTTGCATGTCAACAGACCTTTCCGCGTTAACACGGAAATCCTCCGCAGCCTAAATTCTAGCAAGTACAAAGGAGAAAGCATTTCAGAGAATGGAAGGAATTGGCACCATTTTTTCCAGCCTCAGTTTAAATAGGTTCCTTGTTACGAGAAATGTTACTCTTCTTGGTCTTGTTGAAAGGAACCCTAGTCGAGTCATTCTGTTTCGGTAGGCAAGAAAAAAGGAGCAAGGTTAATGCTCAGAATTTAAACACTGCCCTTACTGTTGGTGAGGGTGTTCCTCCACTACAGCAGGCTGCAAAATTGCTCATACTGCCAGCCTGGCAAACCATAATACTTAGGTGTGGCTGTAAGAAATTAATTTAAACCTTTTTTTTTTTTTTTTTGTGTCTCATTTATTTTCTGTAGTGGATCAGGTGCAGTATCAGCCGTCACCATCCTGCTCTCTCTTGTCCTCCTGCCTCCAGTGGTTTGTTCCAGTCCCACGCTGACCCACGGTGCTGCTGCTGCTGGAGCTTCCTGCATGCTGTGTGTCTAGCAGTCATCTTTATCTCCCTACTTATTTAACGTAATGATGATTTTGCTTAAGAACTAGACAACAAATGCATTTTGTCTGTTCTAGGGGGAGCAGCAGCATGTCCCGGAGCTCCAGGAAGCAGTGCAGCCATTGCCACCCGGAGCCCTCCAGGGATGGATTTACCTTGTGCTCTCCTGCCTCTACCCTCCGCTGGGCTCGTGATGCGGTGCTAAACACCAACCTCAGCCGCTTCCGCTCTTTGTCAGGCTTTGTTTATGGCTCAGAAGCAGCCCACGGAGGGTGGGGGAGCTTACATTTCTTCATGCCTGTATTAACCACTGGCTCCAGATCAAGAAATACGCGAGCAACATTTATTAAATATGATCAATTGCAGACCTGTAAGTTCATGTCACTTCCACTAACATTTTTCCATTTAAACTTTTAATTCTCCCTCTTAGGACCTCAACGTAGCAATTTATCACAATCTGCTAGCATTTGAGCATTTCTGATGTTATAGAAAGAGATTTGTGCATGTCCGGGGCCCAAATGGTCTCGGGCCAGGTCAGCAAACCCCAGTCTCCCAGCTGCTTGAACAGGGAGCTTCAGGGACCATTTTTACAAAAGGGACTATTCAGTTCAAGAAAACCCAAGCCTATTGTCAGGGTTAGAGGCTGGAATCTGTGCTTCGACTGAACCGTGTGGTGAGCAGAGCTTGTGGGAACTTGCAGTGAATGAGTCCGAGCGAAGGGTGAGAGAAGCCTCAGCTCCAGCACACAGGATGTCGACCCGGCAGAGCCGATTCTCTCTCTCTTGTGCCTAGTTTGTAATAACCCGAACCATATTATGCCTGGTGATTTGTTAAATTTGCATTTGAATTCGAGTCCAAAGCTGAAACTGTGGCCAGACTAAAGTCATCTGGAGTTTTGCCTTTGACTTCAAAGGGCTAGGCTTTTTATCCAGAGCTACAAATGCATGAGTGATTTGAAGGAGCGCTTTTTCAGCTCCTCTGCAGAGACAGGTCTATTTGATGTACAGCTCTCTGCCATGGCAGCAGGATCTTTTCTCTCTGAGATTTCTGTGCTCCTCTTGCTTATTCCTTGAAGTCATAAATCTCTATTTAGGGCACCAAAATTCTTCTCCGCAACAGCTGGTATTAATTGTAAGGATGCTCCAGGTAAAGAAAAAAAAAAAATCAGTGGAAGGAATATAAGTCCTGTTGGCAGACATTTTTCCCTAGACATTAAAAAAAAATAATAAAAATAGAGAGAAATGGATCTTTCTCTATGTCATGCTTATTTGTTAGGAGACAAAGCATGCAAGAAATCTCCTCCACCACTCCAAGAGCAGTGACCAGAGACACTTGTGATCATCACTGCATCCTGCTGCTCAAAACCCTTTCTGAGGAATATAGGAGAGGTAGAATTGCAGAAAAAGATGATGTGAGAGGGATGCTGAACTCCCGTGAAGAGTGATGGGGTAGGATCCCTTTCTTTGTAAGCTAAAAAGAAGTTGCTCCTAGCAAGTTTCAGAACAATGTCATCCCCCTGCAATCTCTGTGACTGCAGTATCTGCAAATAGGCAGGTCACTTAACTACTTTCCTCCTTCCTTCCTCCATTCCCCAAATTGTCCTGGAGGCCCTGGCTGTTCTCTTAGCTCAAATAATGTTTGACAGTTCAGTAATAAGACAAAAGACAACCTTCTTTTTTTGTCTTTTTTAATCCAGATAATTTAATACAATAAAGAAGCGGAGACATCAAAGCAAAGAAACTATATACATTGTACAAAGCATCAGGAATCTGTTCTCTTTTCAGAATTTTGACATGTGCTATGTAGTGTGGTTACAGCTATTAAGAAAATACAGACATCTTTCCATGCAGTCCTCTTGCTATTTAAAACAATCATGTGAAATCTGTTTTGATGCTGCACAGAGACACACACGGCTTCATTACTGGCTTTCAGTGAAGGTGGGTAGAATATGTTGGCCTTGTACTTCATTAGAGCGAGAGCAGGGCAGCTAATTCTGAATGAGAGACGTGGATTAGATTTATGACATAGTACAAGTTTTATGTACATAGACTGCTTTCTTCTTTGGTCTTCAGAGCTCTGCTTAACTTCTTTTGAAACACCTTTGATTATCCTTTATTGCCTGGGAGGGTGTTTTCAGAGACTTTCCTGTCCTACACTGTAAGACTTTGGTAGGACTGCTTTTGAGACCTAATATGGAGATGCACAGGATCTATGGTAGGATCCCTCATATTTAGAGGGCAGCGTGTGAGCCTGTGCCACCTCTAATCAGAACAACAGATGGTGACAGGTAGGATAGACCAAGGGTCTAACATCACTCTTAATGCTCAGAAAATGTCTCTCTTATTGACCATGTCCATAAAACCCCAAAGTCCCTATTTACCTTCAAGCAGTTAAAATACATATGAACTCAAATGCAGAAGGCAACATGAGTTAATCACTGCAGGAGGAGGAGATGAGCACTGATATCTGTCTTCTACCATCACTCCAGCTATAACCCTAACTCAGATTTTCAGTTGTGATTGCTCTCTTCGGATGCGTTGGGTGTCGGAGGAATAGCACAACCTTCTTGAAGGCAGGTGAGCTGCAGGGGGGCAGCAGCTACAAAATCCACATGCAACATTCTTTAACTTGGGCATGGACAAACAAAAAGAAGGAACAGAAAAGGAAATGTTCAGAGGGAAGTGTCCAACTTTTCCTTTTGAAAGCAGAGTCCAAATTACCATATTGCCCAAGATGATTATGCTTGCCAGACTCGGGGGATTCTGACAATTATCATCCCTAAAAGTGTTTTACAGCAGTGGGTTGATGGTGCTAACAGATTACTAAATTAACGAGAAGGGCAGGGATTCAAGATTTTAGATGGGGTGAGAGGTGAGGGGTAGTTTCTGTGCTGTTTTATTCAGAATTTTTTTTGCCATACTATGTTGCCTGGTTGTATGTTTAGGTGAAATTATGCCCTGGGTAAAGCAGGACATGTTATTTCTATGCTCTTTCCCCCTAAGGAAATGTGAAAAACATTTTTTGCACAGAGAAGTTAATAAAGAGGCAGCGATGATTTCCAAAACTCTGCTTCTTGCTCAGGTGGGAAGGCGAGACAGCAGGCCTGATCTGAAAAATAAACACGCGTTTGTAAAAATAATGTCTGCCTACACCAGGTCAAGGAGCCCTGGGCAAGATTTCCAAAAGCAGTGCGTTGTATTTGGATCATGAGCTTTCTACTTTGGCAAGAACACCAGTGGGAAACTCAGCAGGGTGTTGTCTACACAGAAGAGATGATCTTCCTTCCTCACAGGTGAGACTTGTTCTCCCAAGTATACGTGTAGTTGTGTCTGCCCACACATCGTGATCTATACTGCTGAGTGAAAGCTTTGGAAATAAGCGTCCATCAATTATGAGGGCTTCTAATTAGAACAGTAAAAGTTTGTGTTCATTTTCCTTTGGGTATGGCCTGTGATGGACTCTCCAAAGAAAGGAGACCATATTTGATATGGTTTACTGAAGGACTTGTTAGTGTTAGCTCAGAGGTTGGACTAGGTGATCTTGGAGGTCTCTTCCAACCTAGACGATTCTGTGATAAGAATCAGACTTCGTTGCTAACCAATACGTTTTCTTCATCCAAACAATGGATGTTATTGCTATAAAGTGTTGGCTACAGATCCAGGCTAGACATTAGCTGGGGAAAGAGGCATCCTCCAAAGACAAAGCTGTGAACCAGACTGAAGGGATATAAGCGAAGTAACAGCATTGTTTTCATCTTTAATCTGTAGATAGATTCCTGAGATTATTTAGTGCTCTTTTAGCCACCGAAGTTCCCAGTGGAGTCTGATGTGTCTTGCTCTGGTCCAGTCCAGACATTATTACTTAATCGTTTGCATACTCCAGAACGTCACTTGGATTGCTAACCAGACTCTGCTATGCTGTCAGCCGTAATTTCCCCTGGAATAACTACCTTGCAGCGTCCAGATCCGTGTCTTCGTGCGAAGATCGTTTGTTGTTGCCCAGCGTGGAGAAATTCCAACCACTCCGGCTGGGCCGACGAGGGTTGCAGACAGCACTAGTAACTCCTACGGCAACTCCTACGTGGAGGAGATAGGGTTGTGTGAAAAACATGTTTGTAATCCAGCAGCTATTTCCTACAGAATCGGGGATTTTAGGGCTGATGCATCTCTGTAATTAGGTGAGCCCATACAATCAGACTAAAATATGTTTCAACCACCAGTCTAAGTGCACAGCTGAACCTAACAGAGCTGAAGAAGGACTTAATGGAAGTGTGCAGGTCAGGACTTAGTGGCTGGAAAATATGCCAAAGCCCAAGGATTGGAAAACACATTTGCTATGCTGCTTTTTTTTGTTGTTGTTTTTAAAGCTGGTAGTGTGGCAAAGCAGTGAATTACAATCACTTGTACTGCATAACTTGGATGCAACAGTTTCTCTTCTATTAAAAAAAAAATAAATTAACTAACATTTCCAAAAGATAGTTTATACTTTTCAGATGTGACTGGCATTCCAAGCGTAATATTTAATCTGTCAGCAGCTCGTTTTCTTGATGTGTTATGTCATTTTCCGAGTATACCTAGAGACATGGCATTAACACTAAAAGTATTCATATTTCATATGCCTCTCTTTATTTTTGTTGTTTCCTTCAGAATAAATATAGTGCAATTTTTATTAATTATGGAGAATTATAATAGTTTTCATAAAATAAGAATCGTGTTTTTCATGCATTTGTATGTTGTATGGAGTGAGTTAGGATGCTTTATTGTTACCGTTGGCAATAGGAAGAACAATTGCTCTTTTCATACGAATCAGTCATTATTACTATCAAGCCAAATGCTATGTATTATGGCAGAGTAACTCTTTGTAAGGATGTGGGTAATGATGCATTGGGGGCAGAAATGAGCAATAAGGAACTGTGGTAAGCTCTGAGCAAGTCCTTTGTTTGAATCCAATCCTTTCAAGTTTTAAGAGTGTTAAAATTGAGTTGTGTGAATGGTGAAGCTGGTGACTAAGACCTGAATTACCTAGCCAGGAGAGAGCATTGCTCTGAAGTGGGAGCTGCCAAGCCAGTGCCACAGAAGATACGTGAGGCCCATGAAGGATCTCGATGTGTTTGATGTGAGCCCAAAGAGGAAAAATATCCACCAGCCAAGCGATAGCATAGCATAAACCTGCTGTGAGCACTGTTTGCTCAGCAGTCATGACATTTGTTCGCCTGGCAGGGCTCTGTTTCCAAATGGCTACTGTCTGAAAGTGGACAGACGATCCAGCCTTATGGGGCATAATGCAGGAGATTCTTGTTCAGAGTCTCATCATAGGAGATGTTCGGAGAGGTGAAGATGTTCTTCACAGGGAAGACACTTCAGTCCTCTTCACTAAGCAGAGTGCCTGTGGAGAGGGCATATACATAACAGTACCGTGTGTATTGGTACAGTTACTACAGTTTCTGAATGGGTAACGCCAAGTGCCGTTGTTTCTCAAGTTAGATTTTGTTTTGTTTTGTTTTGTTTTTCCCTTCAGGATATGAAGTATCTTATGAAAAAGTTCCTGAAACACTGAGCTGTGCCTTTGATACTTCGCTACCGTGGAGCATTAGGATTCCACAGTGCCAAAGTTTAGCTTTGCTTTCAACGTTGCTCGATGGGGTAAGTATTCGTGTTCCCTAATTCAGGATACTGGATTATTTCAGCCTTTGCCCTTAAGAGAGGGGCTCACAGAGAACCCCATGATTCAGGAGGCTCAGGCTGAAGGCACGGTGAGAGCCTCTGAGAGAAAAATAGCACAGGGCATTGCAAAGAAGCGACTCTCAGATGACAGCTCCCCAGCCAGCAAGATGCAAGCGCTGTGTAGCTCACTAGAGGGCGCGTGACCGTGCTGAATAATCCTGAAATTACAGAAATTCTGATGGAGGAGAATAAACCAGGTATAAATCAGACAGAGATGCACTGCAACCAGAAAACTTGCAGTCTGCTTCTTTCAATTGCTAATTCGACTTTAAAAAAAAAACATTTAGACCAGTCTTTCAGTCTCTGTTATCATCTCTGCATCCATTTTATCCAGTTCTTTGTTCTTACCTTAATATTTTCTTTCCTTAATATTTCTCCAGGGGGTGGGGAGGGAAATGCAGATACCATACTGATCCACTTCCTTATGGAAGCTGCCAGAATAAGCAACTCAGATATTCCCCGTAAGTATTTCAGAATATCTAGCATTTCTATTTGCAACCACTTAATCTTGTACACATGTTAAAGGAAATCAATTTTTAAAAAACAATTATATTAGGTTTTAGTTTTCTGTAGGCGATCGAACCTAGAGGGCCTGGTGACTTTTAATATATGAGCTATTCTTCTACCTCAGAGCTTTTAAATGTAGAGGCATTTGGGTCAGTTGTTTTCATCTGCTGTATAAACAAGCCTTAAATCTCCTGAATTTCCTAAGTATTTCCAGTTGCTTTCAATTTGGGGGGTTAAAAAGGCATAATCCAGTAAGCCTAGCAGAGCTGCTTTCCCCCTCCTTTTTCTGTTGCATCTCGAATTATGCCTGAGTGCAAAGCCATTTGTCATCTGCAGCTGTGACAACTTCCAGCGAGGGGATGCAGGTATTGCACTGACTGGTAAAGCAAAGAGTAAATAAAATATGGCAGAAGACATTGCTTTGGAAGCCCTGCATCAAGTCCTGGGCTTCTTCACCCAGGTTTTGTTTTTAACTCCAACACGTACTGGTGCAAACAGAGCTTGTTTGAGCGGTAGCCTGTGTTGTTCCTAAACATTGCCCTTCATCTCCTAGCTCCAAGAGCTACATCTGAAAGACAGCAGGCAAAAAATGACCAGCAGTTCTCTTGGATGTAGCAGCAAAGACTCCTGCAGAGGGACTCTGTAACTTCACTGCTTGCTGGGGCTGTTGCATCTCCCTTTGGTGTCCATCCAGGCACAGTTTTACAGGGAAAAGCGCATTGTGCATCTGCACAGATAACGTTAAAAACAGGGGGGAGATGAAAAGCTGTGCTTTGGATGGCTAAAAACCAGAGGAGGTTATCTGTCCTAATCGTTCCTTGAGGTTCTCTTTGCAAGTAGAGCCTATAAAAAGCCTCTGAAAGATGATACGGCTGCGGCAGAGGAGAGTAGATAACGCTATGGCTTTAATTACAGTGCAAAAGACATAAAGCACAAGCATATGAAAACTAAACATCCATTGACTATCTGCTCCTCCCTTATCCCTCATCTGTAGGTTCAGACTATCTCGTTTGGGCCAAAACTGGCGATGTGTGTGCCTCAGGCTGCAGCCTAGTGCCTGAAGGTGGCCTGATGTGGCATTGCCACGTCTTGGCTTAGCCACATCCACCGTCTGGAAAAGGGCCTATAGACTTGTTTAGTGTGGCCAGGTGATGTGGCAGCAGCAATGTGAAATCAGAGCGCTCTGGGAGAGGGGGACAGGCGCCACGCAGCCTCCGAGAAGCTCGTTTCTCGTGTGACAAAAGCCCGTGGGCAGTTCTCCCACTCGTCTGCACCGAGACAGAAAGCAGCTGGGTTGAAGTTGACGCATTTCGAGACAGTACGTGAAAGAGGGACGGGTGCCAGCCACTCCCTAAACTACCTTACGGTTTGACTCAGGGAACACAGCGAGCTTAAATCCATTCAGCCTTCATTAAAGAAAAAAAAAAAAGGAGGGGGATGGAGGGAGGCAGTTGGCTCTTGACTGAAGAAAACCGAACAAGATGTATCAAACAATTTTTTCCAATATTGTTTCCCTTATTAAAGAACGGCCCCGCTCGGCATCTGCCATGAAGATTGGGATGGTGGGTTGAGATCACACTGAAAGTCAGGGTGGCCTACATCAGAAAAGTTGCATTTCACAGAACATTTGCTATTGATATGTTGGGAAAGTGTCAGACTTGTGGGAGGACTGGAGAGTATTTGCATGATACATTAATAAGAAACAGTTTGGTATACCAGATTACTAAAGCATGGTTAATTTTGAAGCCAAAACCCACACATTCTTAACTTTGTTTCCCAGCTTCAGAGCCAGGATACTCGCGTCTTGTACAGGAACTGGAGCGGTGTTCTTTGAAAGCACACCCAGCGCTCCGAAAATCCCCAGCTGAGCTAAGGGCACGGCGCAGAGGCGTCACGCGGATGTTATTTTAAGCCGTAAGGCAGCAATGTCAGTGCACTTGATAGCTTCATTTGCAGCACGTGTGGTTGGAGAAAGCAGGTTACGTGCACTCCTGCTCTACGAGCGGCGCTTCATTTGTCTCGGGGAGCTGGTGTCTGACAGGCGGCCTCCAAAACAGGTTTCAGAAAAGGTTTCAAGAGACACGAGGACACACACTGCTCCCCTTTGGTTTGCAGAGGTTTTACATTTAGTATTGACAAAGTATTCCCCATTTCTAAGATCACCTGAGGAATTACAACTAGAGTAAATTAAATGTGGTGTAAGTTTAATCAACGTGATCAGAAAATGATTCAGGCTCCACCTCGAAACCCGGTGTGACATCAGTGTTGCTGCAGAATAAGAAGGTTATCAAATGCTGCTGCAATTGGCTAGGCATCTGTAAATTCAGTGTTTAGGAACAGAACGGTAACCTTTATAATATTATAGTCAACTCGTGCACGTGTGTGAGAGCTTCTAATCACCTTGATTTATTTATTTTTTTTCCCCAGGAAGGAATTTTCTCTCCTGGGCACTGACTGCATGATATCAGGCAGCGGCTTTTGCTGAGTGAGTACCTACCACTGATAGTAGCCACCTGGATTGTGTAACTGGTTTGTAAGTGACACTGCTGGGTGTGGGTGGTAGCGAATGCAAAGTCTCTTAGCCTGTACACAAAATAGTCACAAAATAGTACCATGCAAGTTGGGAAGGGGTTATTTCCACAAAGATGTTTCCTGCTCCTGTCCCTGTAGTCCTGAGTTGCTGGTCATCTGTAAACCAGTGCAGACAGAGATAACAGAGAAGACGTGAAGATCTTTTAAATACATCTGCTAAAAAATAATACAGATATAGTAACAGTAAATCCGTATTAATTTCACTTTGCTTATAGAATTCCCACGAAGAACCTTCTCTCGCTCAGAGTTTTAGGTAAAGTAGCATGGGTTTTATCACAAGAGTATGCTTGTGATATGTGGATATAAATATCTATATATATTTTATTACATTTAAATTAGAAAATTAACATCAGAAATGATGCCTTGGTTTAATAAGAAACTGTATGTAGAAACTAGCACTTTATTTTTCTTTCTTCATCACCTCCTCCCTGATCAGTGTTGCAGACTATTTATTGCTATTTGGTGAAAATCCCTCACCAAGAAAAATTAAGAATATCCTAGCACGGCAGCAAATAATTTTCATTGTAAAGTTAGGAAGATAGTGTTGGCCAGACATATGGCGTGGGATAAAAGAAGTATAAAAGAAGTGAGGTGTTCTTTGTACAGAGGCAGTCAGAGCCAAGGCTAAGCAGATACCTAGGAATTTAAAATTCAAGTTTTTAAAATGAAAATGTTCAAAATTCATCAGTGTGATGAAAAAAAGAAAAGTCATTGTAATAAGCTGCAGGTTTGAAATCTTGGGGTAGTAAAACCTATTATAAAATATCCATAAAAATCCCTAGATTATTTTCTCATTTACTTCTTCCTCTTGACTCTACTTGCACCTTTTCCCTATCCCTATTAATTTTTGCTCTGTTTCTCATCGTGTGAGTTCTGTTCTAATCATTACCCATTTGTTCTCTAATTGCTGGTACTTTATACGATTCTGAGGTGGATAATAACACCTTTTCTTGCAGTGAAGTGTTTCTACAGGGATTCAAAATCATTACCGAATTGGGCAATATGAGCCATTTCAGTACCTATTATGTCAGGATGCAAGTTAATATGGTGAACTATGAACTAATGGTTCAAGCCTCTAGGGAACCCAAAAAGATCTAGCCTGGGCTGAAGGAATCAGAAATATGAAATGAGAGTCATCCTAAAACCTAACATTTCAGTGTTTCCATCAATTCATCGTGTTTTTCTTTGAAAAGAAAATAACAAAAAAAGGAAAATCAAATTCCAAGATCAAAGTCTACATAGTTTCTACACACAAGCTAGCATTTCATCTAGATTATAACATGTAAATAAAGTTGCAGCTTGCTCCTAAGACATAAAAAGCAAAGGTCAGATGATGGAAATAAAGGGAAAAACATGTAAGTCTGTTTGTTCTGCATTTCTTGGCAGCTAATCCGCTCAGTATTCTGGTCCTTGTTATGCAGAAAAATAGAGCTGCCTATTGTGGATACCAGCAAAAAAGGCAAAGGACCAGTTCTGTTCCTCTTGGAACTCCATCAGTGTCCATGGGCTTAAACCACAAGTTCCTTTGGCAGGGGTCTTCGAGTCACTGCTTGAGGTTCGGGTGCTAAATTCTTCCAGCAAGGCTCGGAGGGGTGATCTGCTGAGTAAGGCTGGCAAAAACAGTCCCGTTAACTCTTTCGGCTGGAAGAATCTGGGCCACCGCAGGCCCTGGAGCACAGCACTAAGAAGAGCCAAGCTTTGGGATGGAAGCTTAGGCTGAGGTTTACATAGTTATTGTCTTTGAATTACCAAACACCAGAGTGGGAATAAATTTAGATGCTCCCTGGGGTATTTGTGTTTTGAGCAGTGAAGCAGGCTCCCTTCTCTCTATCGCACTTGGCCGTGCACCAAAGAGAATAGGATCTCCTTCCTTCCCCTTCAGATCGATTTTGTCTTCTCCTTGTGCTGAGAGGAAAGGGGGAAAACCACAGCAACCAGAAAATGGAGAATAAATGCGTGCAAGAGAAAAACTGCAACGCATTCTCCTTATCTGCAGCTACTGAGCTTCGCAGTTGCTCTCCATCACTCGTGCAGCTGGCTAGGAATGCAGCCTGCATAGCTCACTGAATGGCTACCCTAATTTTGCCCTCTCAGAAGATAATATGTAGGAAAAAAATAGTGCCATAATTCTTGACTTTGCTACTATTTGGTTTCACAGCCTTATAGGCAGCACCATTAAACCATTATGGATCGGACCTCTTTTTTTTCTGTCTGCTTCCAACAACAGGCAGAGCAAAGAGATGGGTTGTCTGTGGCACTGTCTTGAAGTTTATTTTGTCTGATGAGTGGGATACTTCTTTGTTCTTTTCCCACTTTGGGGAAAATTGCATATAGGATGTTTCTCTTCACACCAACCATCACATCCCGTGGAAAGCACACCTCTACAGGTGATCAGAGACCAGCCTTTATGTCAGCATTTCAATGGAGAAACTGTTCCAAATGAAACAGATCAGAGGAAAAAAAAATAACCCAAGAGATGAAACCCACTTGCAAATATCAAATACTTCAAATATTTTTTCAAAGTTACTTATATATATATATAAAATAAATGTCTAAACAATATGGTAGATTATTGTATACATGTGAGGATAAAAGGATTACATTGATCAGAAATGACCTTTGGAACATTATGTCATTAAGAACAGAAATGGGATGTCCCTTATTTAGGACAATTGTTTTTAAAGTCTACATTTTTTTTCAGAGAATGCAACCCAGTTGGAGGGGAACTTCGAAAGTGATACTCTTATTTTATGAGACCCTTATTTTATCCAGTAGAGTCGTATTAGGCTGCTAGTAGGATTGATTTTGACTCTATTTAATGAACTGACCATTCAGCTTAAATTTTTGTATTGTGGCTAAGTATCATGTTATCAGGTATCATGTTATCCCCTCATTCTGTGGCTGTGTACTAGAAAAAACTTGCAGGAGTTTACATTCTAGAAGACTTGTCTCTTTGTCTTTGAGTAGTTGTCTTAAATAAAGACAAGGAGTAAAACTGAGCAATCGTACGGAGAAGTAAGCAACCTTCCCCATCTCACTTTTAGGCAAAGCAGAGTCTACTCTTTTTCTGAAAGTGAGATTTTTTTTACACCCTTGTGGATACAATGTCCTAGCTCCAGAAGCATTTGCTTAAGTCAGGTTTGCAAGCCAAAGCAATATGTTTACAGCTGCTGTTTTATATGCTTGACACAGAGTCCTCAGATTCAACTGCATTTATCAGAAAGCACGAGATAAACATAATAAATAGCAATCAGCTTTCTCAGTACTTATTATGGCTAAGGTTGCACAATGATTTCCATTCTAATTCCCTTTTCGACCTCAGAATTCTCTGCTGCCTTCATTCCTGAGAAGGGAATTTTCCTTACAGTTATTTTTCTTCGGAAAGTTTGAGTAATTCGGCTCCAATATTGCCAAGAATATCGCAAAGAAAATGGGTGTACGTAGAATGGCTAATTATGAGTATTTTTATGGTTTTAACAACCTTCCAACATACGCAGCTGCGGGGAGGGACGCTGAAATTTCAGCTATTTCCATATCAAGACAAGCATCTTTCTGGGCTACCACAAGTTCGTGTCTGTGTGCGCGCGTCGGGCTCCTCTGGAAAACCACGTGCTGGGCACTGAGCTGTGTCGTGCTGAGGCCGGAGCCTGACCATTGCTGCTCCAGGTGCGTGAGACCCACATCTTTTGCAGCTTTGCTGACACCTTTCCGTGTGGACAGCACCTCCTCCCCTCCGCTTGGTGCCAAAACACCTGCTGCCTCGGCTGTATGCGGTGCCGTGATGTATCAAGGAGTTTTTGGAGAAAATAATCAGATAGCTTAAAATAATTGTAATTGACTGGTTATTGTATTTGGCAGCGCTGGTCAGTAATTACTATTTTTGGTGGTCTGGGATTTGTTTCCCTCTGCTTTTGTCATCCCCTCAAGAAATCGGTGATTCCCCCTCCGAAGGGTTAATGGTCATCGGCGGGGCTGATTGAAATCCCGAACCGGGAGTGACCGAGCCAGTCGCACCCCGTGTCATTAATTAACTGTGACATTGTCCTGGACTGTTTTAATCAAGAAAAGGAGTTATTTATGAGGAATAACAATAACATTCAGTACTCATCTTTTTGGAAAAAAAGAATCAGCAGGAGCAAAAATCATAAATACGGACTTCAAAACAGCTTTATGGCATCCTTTGCCTTCCTGCGCATGACGAGCATGGCGTTAGGGATCGGACCCAAAAAAAGCAAGACTCCAAGGCTGGGATATTTGTCCCTGTTTCCGTGGCCGGGGCCACACGCTGCGAGCCTGCCTCTCTCTGGGCTGCGGCCGTGCCTCCTGCTGAGGCTCTTGCACAAGCGGCCGCGCTCGCCGGCAGTTTTGGGGAGCCGGGAACCTTTAGGGGGAGAGGTGAGCTGGGGCCTCTCCATGTGGCTGGGCTGCTCGGAAATTGGTGGCGAGCCCCTGCTGGGGCTTGTTTGTGGTGGCAGCTCAGCGAGGAGCGATGCTGCAGCCGTGCTGCTGCCGCCAGCACCCCTCTACGTGGCCCACAAACCCTGCTGGTAGCGTGTGCTGCGGTGTGGTGCTCGGGGATGCGCCGAGCAGGCCAGCTCTCAGGGCAGCAGATCTCACCCTGGCCTTAAAATGCTGGTGGAAACACGGCTTGAGCTCTAAAGAGTGCTTCCCCTGCTGCTAATATGGAATTATCACCTGGGAAGGGTTTCGTGGTGCCCATAGACTGCATTAACGTGCACTTCTGGAGCTGACACCCATTTGCCATGCTTTTTTTTGGGTATTGCACACCTCAACAAGTCTTCTGGGCACTTTTCTGGGGCTGCGGTCCCAGCACATGAGGCGTTCGGGGGAAATGCCACAGCAGTGGCTCCCCTCACCCTTTGTCCCCACCCGATGCCCAGTTCCTGCACCCTCTTCACAAAGGCAGTGGAAAAAGAAAGAGGCAAACCCAAAATGCACCCCCACAGAGAGATGAGGACAGAGGGCAGGAAGGAACTACTAAAATATCCTTCTTAAAGTAAAATGATGTACTGTTGAGCTACAGTCTTAGAAAAACTCGCTATTGCTCGATAGCCCTGATAGCATTTATTTTATTTTTTATTTTTTTTAAGTAAGAAATTAAATAAAGCACAGAGTAGGCCCCAGGGGCAGTGCTAAAGGAGATTTGGCCATATCCAAGCTGTGAGAGTTGCTGTAAGGGGCAATGGAAATTCAGTGCAGCTGGTGAACCCAAAAAATAATAACAAAAAACAATACACCTCTATGTCAGGGAAAGTCTTTCATACAACAAGGATCCCAAAATGCTTTATACAGAATTAAAACCAGATTTAATTTGAAGAACAGGTAATTTTGTTTATTTAAGGGAAAGAAAAACATAGGACGTTAGGCTGAACCAAGGCTGGTATAAATCAAAACCAGTTCAATTGAAGTCAAGTGACTTAAAATATAGTTGCTATAAAGTAGGCAGGATTATAATCTGGCCTGCAATATTCTGCAATTGCAGTGTACAATTCTGGCCCTTTGGAGGAGGTCTGGTAAAGGATCTCCTCATTTTATTGTATTTTGGTTTTGTCCTTGAATTGAATATATTAATTTCTTATGTTCATTTATTTATTGCCTTTATCTTCATTTCTGCTAGATTTTTCCCCCAAACAATTCATTTTAAATAAAAGTTTCAGAGGAAAATGGAAAAAAAATGAAAAAAAAAAAAAAAAAAAGGTTACTCATCTTTTCCATGTCTTTCCCACCCACATGAAATCCCCTCTTCTGCCTCCTAAAAAACATAGGGGAAAAAAAAAAAAAGAAAAAAAGGCTGCAATGGATCTAGTTGGATATAGTTGGATCAATGGATCTAGTCCTGGACAAAAATATAAAAGGGGGTGGACACAACTTCATACAGAAAAATGTATAGCAGAAAATCAATTAAAATTTTGATGATTCTCAATGAAAATATGAACACATGGAAATACTTTTTTTGGCCGTTTTTGATTTTGGCAAGAGAAAGTGGTGAAACTGGAAAAACTATACGAAAATCTTTGTTTGTTTAAGGCCACTCAACTCTTTCCGTTAAATTTTTGAGTGTAATTAAACACCAAAGCATTTGTAAATCAGAAATGTGTTTGGAGCACTGAAACCTCCAACATTTTTGCAGGGTATGAGCGTCTATTTTGGCTATATGTACAAGCTTCGTTGTGTCTCTTCTGTTTATGGAAGCAAATAAGACAAAAGGCAAGCCTCCTTTTCTTATACAAGGCACGTTAATTTATCTGAGGAGAGATACGAAGGCGTAGTTGCATGCTTATGTGTTTTAGAAGTTGTTCATGTCGCTGAAATTCTAGGTCGTAGCACATAGTAATCATACATCTGGAAAACAGGGATGCTCCTTGAGATTTTTGCCTCCGTGCCATTTTATTTGAGTAGATGTTGTCAAGTAATTCTGCCGTTAAAGGGCATGACTGAGGCAATGAGGAGCGTAGGAAATCCACAGCCAAGTTTGGAAGGATGCATTTGACCAGGCTGAAGCATGGGCTAAATGCTGATTAAAAGTAAAAAAAAAAAAAAATAAATAAATAAAAAAAATAGCAATTATCTTGTTTCTCTGAGTACTACCTATCCTTACCACACAAGAACTGTGGTAGCAAACCCGACTTGTAGTTACCATCAGGGAAGGGAAGGGCCCCCTGACTGATTAACTTCATCCTTAGCTGAATCCAGCCTGATTAAAGGAATGAGTTTGGGCATCTGCTTTTAAATATCTGAAAAGATGTGATCATTCCTACCCCATTTTCTTCACATTTCTGTAGGGTATGTTTTTTTGGGGGACTTTCTGATTTATGTCAAGGGATTTGGGATGCAGTTTGCTATTTATGTTTATTAAGTAATGTTAATGTTTATGTTTGTTAAGTAATGTTAATGTTAAGTAATTAATGGATATTATCTTTAATTTAGACACAGTACGCTTACAGTCTGGTCCTTTTAGGTGCTGCGTGGCTCTTTTTAATACCACACGTCCATTTATTTCAAGAAGAGCTGAATGGTACTCGCATGAGGTCATCATTTGTGTTTTTTTATTGTCATGGATTCTCTTTGTGTGCCTCATCAGCTTATTTTGTTCTCTTTGTAATTCTCCCTTAGTCGAGGCGACTTTGGTGGTCAGTGCTCTATTGCTGACTTACACATTTCTCTTGCTTCCTCTGCAAAAGAAACACGGGTGGATTTTTTTATTTTATTTTGTTATTTTTTTTTTTAGAGAGCGTCCATCACAGCCAAAATGCCAGTGTGTGGTCCTGCAGCCCAGAACGCAGCAAAACCTGCAGAAGCTGTATTTTTGTGAATTTGTTACCAGCCACGAAGCAGGACAGGTCAGCGCTAAGGCTCCGCCGTGACACCTATGGGGAATGCCAGGAAGAGGTGAGAGCTACAGCTCGTGCTGGCCCCAGCAAGAACACGAAATGTGGCTACGTCAGGCGGTGACAGCAGTAAGAGGAAATTCGGGATTGATGACAAATCTGGGAGCTGTCACCGCTTCGTGTCTCCCCATCTCAGCATGAGCCTGCCTGGGTGGGTGCTCGTGTGTGTAGGCAGCTCACGTGCATCCGTGTGGGCTGGGTGCTGCTCTGTGGATGCTCTTCTGCAGATTGTGGTGGTGGTGTGGATCGTGGCCAGCTCTTGATGAAATTATCTCTTGGAGCTTTTCCTGCGGCCCTGCGAGCTGCTCGCGCTGCCTTTGGGGCTTGGCAGGGCTGAAGCACAGGGAGGGCTAGGTGTCAAAGGCCAAGTCAGAAACAATCGGAAAGGACTGGCTTTTATTGCTGCCTTGTGCGATTGCAAATTGCTTTCTGAACTTCTAGGCACATTCCCTTACAAATGTTGTCAGGAATTATTAGAGATGAAGACAGAGTTGTAATTTACTGAAGGCTGAGCAAAGATGGAAAAAGGAAACGGCTGTGAGGAAGACAAATGCTCTAATTTGACTTAGTTAGTTGCCACTTCTTCCTCCTTGCAGATATGAGTGCAGGAAAAAGCGAAATTTAAACTCAGAAAATTACTTTTTTTTTTTTTTTTTTCAGAAATTAAGGCTCTAATGAGATTGTTTCTAACTTTATAACCAGTAGAGGCGAGCTCATCTGATACTTGGGTGACAGCAAGCACCATACTCTGTAGAACAATTTAAAATCCAGTTGGGAGCTGGTTTTACCCCAGCCCTGCTGGCTTTGCTCCCTGTGTCTGTCACCTTTCTCTTCCCCAAATCAGGTGGTGCTGGTGCTGTGGCACCGGGGGTGACAGCCACCCAGGTGATGGGGCTTGGGGGTCGGCCACCAGCTGGCAAAATTTGGGGAGCCCGGGCAGCAGCCAGCTGGGTACCCGAGCATCTGTGGCCCCACCAGGCTGAGGTGGGAGCTGGGGGGGATGAGCAGGGTGTCCCCCCTGGGCTGGGGGTGCCTATAAAAATCTGGGGGGCAGCGAGCAGCTGCCAGAGCCCCCCATGGGTACGAGGGGAGCAATGGGCAGCGTGGGTGCCTGCCTGCCTCTGTCCCCAGCCCCGTGGCCCTGCCGTGGGTGGGGGACAGCCCCTGGGGTGTGCTGCCTGCCCTGGGGTCCCCTGCACACCCCAAGCCCCTCGTCCCACAGTGGTGACGGGCTGGAGGAGGAGGAGGAGGAGGAGGAGGAGAAGGAGGAGACCGTGCGCTTTCGCTCCCACTGTTTGCAGAGGCTGAGACAGAAGACAGAAAAAAAAAAAAAAAAAAAAAAAGGAGGAGGGGAATAAAAAGTAAAGAGAGGGGGAGAGAGAGAGTGAAAGAAAACGAAGCCCAGCTTCTGCCGGTGCTGCTCGGATTGGATCTGGTTTGAGTTTCCTCTCTGCTGGCTTGTGCGGCGAGAGAGGAGGAGAGGGGGAAGGCGCTCGCTCGCTCGCTCTGCCTCTGAAGCTGGAGCAAACGTGCTGGGGGCTGCGCTGGCGGGAGCTGCCCGGGCGCAGTTGCCTCACAGCTTGTTGCTCGCTGGCACTACAGAATTGCCTGGACTTCTCAAGGACCCGGAGGAAAAAGCCACCACTGCACAGACCCGATAGTTGCTCAGTGCCTATAGACTTGACACCTATTTTTATTTTATTTTTTTTTTTCTTCCAGGGGAGTTCTTTTTTTTTATTGCTTTTCTCCCGTCTCTCTCAGAACAGCACTTCCCTGAGTGCGGGGCTGTGAAACCCGTTGCCTTATTAGCAGCTGTGAGAGAGATTTTTTCGAACCTTTTTACACCTCTCTTTTCTTTTACTTTGCCTTAAAAAAAAAAAAACAAAAACAAACAAAAAAAAAAAAAAAAGAAAGAAAGAAAAAGAAAGATAATCCTTTTGGGGGGAGGGGAGATGATCATGCTGATGTGGAATAAGTGCTCCTGCTGTCTCCTCTTACTAGCCGCGGTCCTGATCGTGGAGAGCTCCCAGCTAGACAGCTCCAGCGCCAAGGTGAACTCCATCAAGTCCACCCTGATGGGGGAGGCTCCAACTCAGGCAACCAACAGATCCGCAGGCATCCACCAGGGACTGACGCTTGCTAGCAGTAAGAAGGGCAAAATGCTAGAGCAGATGAGAAAACCTCCCAAGCACTATCACCGGCAAGGAGAGGTAGGACATCGCTTCGTTGCTCGAGTGTCTGTCCGTCTGCGTGCTATATGCAAAGAATTGCTCGTCCCCCTCTCATGTTGCTTGCAAAGTTTTACTGTATTACACTGATTAATTTATTCATCCGGGTTGTCTGGGACAAGGTCGTCTCAAAAGAGGCTTTGGGAACTTTGCAAGTGGTAGCTGGAAGGTTTTAAAACCTTTAGTTTTTCTCTGTCGGATCAGTAACTGATGAAAGAAAGAGTAATCTAAAGAAAATCATCTTCAGTATTTCTTTGTTTGGATCCTTCAAAGGGTTGCTGGAAGTAAAGGAAGAAATTTCTTGTTAACTCTAAGACGCTGAATAAATTGAATTTGAATAGGTGAGGAAAATTTGACCGTAAAGTGGACGTGGTGTTTCCAGTGGCAAAAGAAATTTGCTTTTAAAAATCCCTCCTAGGAAGTTAATCTCTGAGGTGTTTCTCCATGTGAGAATGAGAAGTCATGCTGTCCCAGTGGTATCGGTCTGGGCACATTCATTTGCTTAATATGACAGAAAATAAATTCCAGGTTTCTCGTCTCCAGTACGCTCCAGTGGTTTTAGAAGTTCCGTGCGCTTATATCCAGATGAGATAAGCAGGGAGTAACAGCCCTGAATGCAAAGTCTGAGTGTAAGGAGAAAATGAAAGGTTGTGGGAACCTTATGAAAAAGGAGACCCTAACATGCTCCTGAACTACAGAGTCTTCTTGTCTCTCTAGCCTGCTTTGAAATTTGGAAGCCTGATAGGAAATGTTCTCTCAACTCTGTTTGTGGTAACCCATAAAGCAGTGTTTTAAGCCATCAGTCCTCCGATTCTCCATCAAGCCTCAGCTTGGATGGTATGAATGTTGCTCTTGAAGGAGGTAGGCTACTTCAGAAAATATAGATTACTTACGATCGGGTATTATTAGTACCTCAAAAGACAGCTGCTTTTCATAAGCAACAAACAGTGTTAGCAGCAAGGGAGCTGCCAGCATTCAGCACTAAAGAGGCAAAATACTCGGTGCCTTAAGGGTCTCTGTCTTGCCCACATTTTCCTTAAAGCAGCAGAGAAGCTGCAACTTCAAGCAACCCCGTAAATTCATTGCAGTGTTTCACATCAGCTTCCTAATAATTGGATGTTATCATTTGGGTTTGTGTGCAGGCATAATAACAGGGGTGGTAGCTTTGGGGTTTGCGTGGGAGAAATTTGTTTTTAAACTTCTCCAAGCTTTCTTTTCCCTAACCACCCAATTGTTTTATAATTCACCCAGAATCTGGTCGCCTCTCCTTACCTCTGAGCAAAGTTCAGTAACAGATGCTGTGCTGCAGTTTCATGTTACTGAAGTACTGCCTTCTTTCTTCGTGCACGTTGTAATAATTATTATGCTAAATCACCTAGAGGAAATACAGGAGCGTGGCACGCTTTATTGTATGTTCTCCTTGGGTTTTCTTTTGTTTTCTGTGTACAGCCCCAGGCACGACAGGGACTTTTTGCCTTTGGGAGAGGTCCTGCCACCCTTCCCCATCCTTCTTCCCTCCGTGGGTATTCGGTACAATGATGAGGATGATTGAGTACAACTTGCCTAGTTCCTGGAGAACAGGTTGCATTGCCCATCAGTGGCATCTGCAAGATTTGACCCTAGCTTGCCAATCTGAGCTGTTGGCAGTGGATTTTTAGTTATCGGCATGAACGCACAAGTCAGAGACAAAACTGCAAGTTTCTGTAATGGTAGAAGAGTTGGCACGCATGGTAGGACATCCCGTTGGTAGCCCTTACCATGTTTTCACCTGTGGGAGCCTCTTTCTGCCATCCTCCCCTGAGCAAACCCCCCGAAGGATCAGACGCCTCACCTCCTGTCCAGGGCTGTCAGTGCTGCTTTCCCTCTCTCTGTGCTGCGTGGGCTCACACCAGCGTGCACCAGGAAAACGACTCAGACTCACTAGCAATATTTGTAGATATTATTTTTGACCCTAAACCTGAAGCAAAATAGTTAACACAGAATTGCAGTAAAAAGAAGGAAAAAAGAAAGTAGTTGCTTTTGTGACAGGACTTTATCTCTGGCGATGCTTCCAGTTGCGGGGTTGGTAAGCCGCTGTGTTTTTACAGTGGTCTCACAAGTGGTTTCAACCACTTAAGACATGACATTGTGATAAGTTTTAGAAGTTGCTCTCTCATTAGGTTAGTTCTCAATTTGTTAAGGTGATGGGACTTTGTGTTGAAGTTTCATATTGCCATTTGTCAAGAGTAGAGCTGCCTACGCTTTTCCTTCCCAAACAGTCTTTTGCATTAATGGAATTTATAAAATATTAGAAATGGAAGTACTTTTCCTATCTCGGTGCCATGAAATAGTGAGTTGAGTGCCTCGTACGACTAGGAAATAATTTCACTAAGGACCGGGGCCATGCAGCTTCAAGCCAAATTAACAGGATTTTGCACGGGCTGTTGTGACAGCGCTGAGGTGTGCCTTGAGCTCTCTGCTGATACGTGCGGTGGGAATCGGAGGACTCTCACCGAAACTACTGCGAGGACCAGAGGGTCATCAGCCTGCAACCTGTTTATTCATTTAGTTTGGTAGCCTAACACGCTTTCAGAGTGCTTCTTTAATACGTTAATGCCACATTTTCAATTCCATTAATTTGTAGGACTAGGAGCAACTTGGGAGTCTTTAATCAGCTATAAATCAACGGATACAATAGTTCATGGCTTATCTGGAGTGTTGATGTATTTCAGCTGGTGGTTACAGCGCTGCTGCCCAGAAAAGGAAGATCCTGTGCTCCTTTGTCAGGCAAAGTTCCAGTTCAAATTAATGAAAATACTTGCGCGAGCGAAGCAAGCTGGTTTGGCTTGCTGGAGAGACCAGCAGGGCAAGCGTGGGTTTTAGTAAGACTTGCGTTTTTATGTCTTTCTGAGGAATATTATTTATTTTCTGTTCTTATTCCCTTTACTGCCTTGGATCAGCAGGGAATGAGAAGCACTGACGTGCTAAAGCGGTGAGATTTCACTGTCTTCGCTGTTCTTCACCATCACTCCTGTTTTCCCCTTTCTGCAAACTGCTAATGTTTTCCCGTTTTCACAGGGAATCACAAAGTGTCTACAACCTTTGCACAGGGGAAAAACATGCTCGGAAATAGGATCGTACAGCGGGTGTTGGACTGTTACTTTTCAGGGGGGTCAGCACCGCGCACTGCCTGCCACCAATTCCCCTTCAAAGCTTGATTTAGAGGGGCGGCTTCCAGGAATAGCTAATGTTGCAGTAGCTAGCCCCTCTAGAAAATCATTACGGATATATCATCTCTCTAATTAAATAAAAGGCTGCAAATAGAGCCATAAATAACAAGGCCGGATCAGCAACAGTGGTGTGTTAATTTACTGCGTGTTAGGCACAGCTTCTGCTGCGCTGGGGCAAGCTCTCCTGCGTCCTCAGGACGCAAAGTGGAAGAGAAATCCCCGCATGTCACAGCTGGGACCGACAGTCCCTGCCGTCCGTAGGTTTCTGCGTGATGCTCCTTTGACTCCCTTCACCACCTTCTTGATTTCTTGCCTCTGGGTTGTAGTCCACCCTTTTCTCCGTGACCTGCATCATTGCTGGGGTTCGCACTCCCTCGTGCTCAGCAGCCTTTGGCAATTTGGTGGGCAGAGCACTACCAGGCTTTCCTTCCAGCCACTTTCTCTCTCCCATCTGCAGCTCTCTGCCCTTCTGCCCTTCCCAAAAGCCATTCTTTCAGCTCTTTATCCCCAGCAAGTCCTCTCTCTCGTTCCCCTTGCCGCCGAGCAGCTGGCTGGGTTTGTGCTTCCCGCTGGGACCATCCCTCCCACTTCCCCCACGCGCACAGCGGGAGCAGCAGCAGTGAAGGGGAGAAGCAGGACGGCCGTGGGGTGCCCGAGAGAGAGAGACCAAGCTGGGACAGGTTACAACACTGCAGAGGCATGATAGATACCAGCTAAGCCTTTGTTTTTCAAATGCACTTGGTTTAATTTTTAAAATGTAGGTTTTTATATTTTTTTCTACTCTATCCCAGCTTGAGCCAGGAGCCTCGAGCCCACAGAAACCAAACCGAGAAGGCATTAATCAAAACGTCTGCAGTGACGCTGATCTCGTACCTATCAGCGCGTGGACACGCATGTGTTTCTCAAACAGGACATAGCAGCCCACAAGAACTTGCTAGAAAATGCTTGGATGATGCTTTGGAGCAAGTAAAACAGCATGAGATTTAGTAATTGACTGCAGCGCCCTGAGAATGTTGCAGTAAAATGTACCAAAGACACCAAAAAATGTAACCGCAATATCTTGAATAGCTAGAAACCAAGCCAGTATGAATTATTTCTCCACTGGATTAAAAATAAATTAATTACAATACCTAGAAGTTACATCCAGCAGCAGTTTAAAACATAAATAAATGAAAAAATTAAAACAGAACCCAAAAAAGCACAGGATTGCTAAATCTGCAGAGGTCACCAGAAAATGTATTCTTTGCTCTTTTTTTTTTTTTTCTTCTTTTTCTTTTCTGTTAGGAATCTGGGAGACACTGGTTTACTGGCAGCAGTCTTGCTAAATAGTTGAGTGGCTTGTCTCTGGATTGCAAAAATATGGGATGCAGGGTATTATCTCCTTCTCGGGTCATGCTTGGAGTCCCCGTTAATTTGTTATTACTGTTTGACTTCTTAATATAGAGTAAAAGCTCCTATAAAGTGGCTTTATTAGGACTCCTTCCTATTAAAGCCGCGGCAGTGCCTAGAAAATGTCCAGGACCCTGACGTGCTGTCGGGTGTGCAAATACTTAGAAGAGTTAGCGTCTGTCGGAGTCCAAGGACAAGACAAAAGATGATGCATGATTACGTTCTGCCCTCCGAAAAATGAGTCTGATTAACTCATTATGTTTGATTAACTGATGCTTCACAGATGCAAGTAGAGCTCGAGTTTAATTTTGATTTTAATTATCTCAACACCGGATGCGTCTTGCAAGCACTTCATATCTCATGGCTTGTCAGTTGAGCCTTGGTCCTTTTACAGTTGTACTTACAAATGCCTCACCCTGGAAATGTCACTCAGGAGGAATTTAACTCCGCAAAGGAGGAGTCCCATCAAGCTCCTGCTTCTGTTTGTTTTGCCTGCATGGCTTTCCTCTTCGGTTTTGTCTTTCTGGGATTTTTTTTTTTTTTTAAAGTATATCCGAACAATCCTTTTTTACATATGTAAAAGCAATGATTTGGAGAACTCTGCTTCAAGGCAGAGACCTTCCCTTCCCACCTGGGCTTGCAGAAGCCCCGGCCGGGGAGCTCTGTGGCGCGGTGCCTGCGCTGCAGTCCCTGGACATTTGTGACAGATCTCAGGAGGAGAGGTTGCCGTGATCCTTCGGAACAGGGAAGAAAAACAGAAACTGCCTCTCTGCTTTTGCTCCACTGGTAATGCTCCTTGTGGATTTAGATAATAGGTTAGGAAACCGAGGATAACTTTTTATGAAAATACTTGCATTTTGGCTGTCTTAGGTTGCATTTCACAGAATTCACAGAATTTTCTAGGTTGGAAGAGACCTCAAGATCATCTTCTGACATCTTTAGATTGAAATCAAATTCTATGAGCTTTACACCAATGGATGTGCAAGGGCTCTACAAAAGCCAAGAAGATCAGGTTGATTTTATGTATATATATTAATTTTGCCTAAGATCAGGTTGGCTTTGTATGTTTAAAATGAATTTTCCCTGCAAAAGTCTTTATTTTCATCAGAGAACATGTATGTTCATCTCTTCTTTTTTTGGTCAAGTACAGGATGTATGCTGACAGTGTGTCCCCAAACCATCACTTTTCTTCGGTACAATTTTTCTGTTTTGATGAAGGGCAGATTTATCTTCATGTCAAACTTGATGAAAACCAAGCAAATTTCAAATTGCAATGAAAACAGGTGAATTTGCAGGCCTTCCAAACTGTGGAATCCTCTGCTCTACAAAGAGCTACAAAAAGTAAGGTGAGAAAGAGTATAAAATGATACGTATGGCTGTGCTAAAGGACCAAAACACAGCAGATTTCAAACAAAATGATGAGTTTTGTTCATTTAAGTTACGGTTTTCTTGGGATTGACTCTAACTCCATCTATGATTTATACGTTAGTGTTTGTACAGAAACGAAAGAGTTACGAAAATAGATGGATAGAAGCAGAGGGGATGTGAAGTTCAATCATTTAGCAGCTATTTTGTTCTTACTAAAGGAAAATACCAGAATAATTCTACCAAAAAAAAAAAAAAAAAGGAAAGAAAAAAGAAAAAAAAAAGTTTAAGGGTTGTTGTTTTTTTCCCCCCTCAAAGTGCATAAGCACACAGCTCAGCCCCTTGGGTCTTTCCTCAAGCTAAGCTTTGATATGATTGAATTTTCATCTGCACAGTAATGAATCTCGGAGACATGCACGTTGCACATGTGTACCGCAAATGGCATTGTTTGAGCGTTTGTAGCAGCGAGCGAAGGTGGGCTGTGCTGCACATGCTCGGGAATGAGGTGTTGCTTTGCTCTGCAAGCCCTCTGCCTCATTCTCCGTGCATCATGTCAGTGTGAACCAGGCTGTGCATGCTTTTAGAAGCGCACTCGTCGGGCCGGTGAATGGGAGAGCGGTCTGCGCCTTTTGGCAGCTTGCGCCGAGCGAAGCAGTGGCTTGCTGGCACTCTGATCTCTTCCCTCCAAGGCTTAGATGCCGAAAATGGAGATCTCTGGAAAGGAATTGCAAACGGGATGTGTTCGTGGTGGAGCAGGAAACTTTTGTTCTTGGACTCTCATTCGTAACTAGACATTGCGTCACTGAAAGTAATGCCTCTTGTGAGGGAAGAGCTCCTTCGCTTTGCCTTCATCCACAGGGCATGGTAGCTGTCAGAAATGATTTACTGTACGTAAACATATCGTAATTTTTTGCATACACAAAATGGTGCATCTCTTCGGCAAAGCTCCCGAAGTGAGGCATTTTGGCATAAAACAAGGTCTCTGGAAAGGGGATCGAGCATCATATGTAAAACCACCAACAGAAGTGCAAGATGTTAAGCCTGACTAATCTCGTTGGAGTTAACCTAGTTCAGCTCATTCCCACAAGCATCAGAAAGGTTCATACGGTGTCAAAAAAAAAAAAAAAAAAAAAAAAAAGCAATGTCAGATGTGCTACCATCTTGCATTTAACCTTTTTGCTTTCATATGACTTTCTCCCTTCCTATTAATTTTTTAAACAGCGAAACCGTAGCGTTTCACAGAGGACAGCCCCAGTGCTCTGGTGGCCAGTCTCAAGCACTCATGTCAACTCAGAGGGAGCCATCAAAATCTGGGTCTTGGCTCCCATCACAAATACCTTGGGCTGTTTTCTGAAGTCACTACTGAAAGGAGCTCTGGGGCTTCCCGATGCTACAAGGAAGCCTCCACCTGCTCTTCCAGTGGCTAGATTTACTGGTGCTTTCCATAATTTTTTTTACTATGACTGTGTTCATGCAGAGTTTAACACAAAAGTGCTTTTGCTTATATGGTCCCTCTTCAGGGTGAGCTCTCATAGAGCGTAGATGTTAGAGGAGGAAAACCTCTGTCCAACATGCCATAGAGCTGCAGGCAGGAGCTTTGGGCTCGGCAGACAGTTTGTGTCCTGAGCAAAAGCTGGGTAAAAAAAAATGGCTAAATGGGGTTTCTGCTGGCCTTAGCTGGCAGGGTAGCACAGGTCCGGGCTGCAGAACTTGCTCTGTTTCTGTCTCTTCTCTGGTGGCTTGAGAGCAAAAGAGCAGAGCCTGCCTCCCTTCCAGTTCGTGGTGACCTTGCTTGGGAGATGCTCCTCTTTTCCATGATAAAAAAGAAAATTTTGTGAATCTCTCTATAGGGGGGGCGTTAGGTTGTCCAGCACACAGAGACTGAGCTGTAAACCTCCCACTTCTCCTGGGTAGGAGGAGAGCTGGGGGGGGGGTCCTGTTCACGCCAGGTCTCCCCTGACATTTTTTAGGAGAGATGGAAGGGGACAGGAGCTGATAAATGAGCATCTCCTCGTTTAGGGGTGGAGAGGACGATGGCATTCCTCACCAAAGAAAGAGTTACAGGTTGTGATTAGATTATTAACATACAGCTCTCGTGCGTAGATGGAGGGTACGGTGAAAGACATGAAGGGATAATAATAACTGAAGAAGCAGGAAGGTGGTGAAAAAAGCTGCTACCATCGTGGGTTTGCATCAGCGAACAGGGTGTCCATCTGACAGGCTAGAGAAGGCTGGTGTGCTACCTGAGGGTAAATTTGTGAGTGTTTATAAATAGCCTGGCATCGTTCTTCTTCTCTTCAGGGGGAGATCATCTCATTAATGGCCTGGGATGATGGGAACCATCGAGTAAATGTGAAGACAGCAGTTGTTTCATGCATTTCGCACATCCTGAAGGTTTTACCAGCTTTGTCATCCCGAGGTTTCAGTCTGGTTTCATTCTGCAAGTTGTTTCATCCACTCGGGTAGCAATAACGACACCACCTAAGCCTCAGAGCTGACCGTGCGCCATAAAGTGTGAGCTGAACGCTGTGGGGTTGTTCCTCCAGACCCTTTCAGTCCCTGTTTCTCCCAACAAAGCTAAATTCACCGTGTGTATTATTCAGGGCAAAGCGGTTCAGTCAGGTCCTGTGGCAGGAAGGGTGAGGAAGCGTGGGTCGGTGCTGCAGAAGGGAAATCTTGGAAGCCATGGGAGGACCGGGACACCAGGAGATCACATCCACACCTTCTCCATGGTGGGGCCAAGTGTTGATGCTGCCGCCCGTGTCTTCTCAGGGGGCACTGGGGAAAAACGTCTGTCAAAAGTCAGGCTTAGAAGTCTGTCTCTGGTGGAGAGGCTAAGCTGCTCAGCTGCATGAAATGTTCGTGTAATTGTTTGAATAAATACAGGGTTTTTAAAAAGCTCTTCAGGAATGCTTGTAAACTTCTGTGCTTGGTTTTGTCCCCACTGCTATCTTCCAGACACCCCACTCCTCGCGAAGGAAATGGGTTTTTAACAAGAAGAATCCTCTGGAAATTGCTTTCCAAGGGGGTCCTTGCCACAGCAGCTGCAACAAATTGCAACCGAACTTCACTCTCGGTTGTTTTTTATTGCTAAAAGGATAAGTGACCAAGTGAATACTTGTATTATAGCTTTGAGAGAATTTATTAAGTATCAAATTGTAGTGTGTGGTGGTGTCTAACCAGAAGATTAAGCTTTCCTCTGCGGAGGGAAATTTCTCTCAGACTTCGTACCAGTGCTTAAGCTAAAAGGGACCAGGAAAGCCTTGCAGATCCCCAACCATCCTGTGGTTAGTCCGACTTGGGGTTTTCCTTCCTCTGAGACCTCGGCTCTGAAGCCAGGGCAGCGGGAGCAGAGCATAACCTCCAGGAGGCAGCCGAAAGGAGAAGGCACGGCGTGGCCGTCCGATGCGTGCCGATCTGCTCCACGCTGTGTAAACAAGTCTCCAGGGGGCATTGTCTGAGCAAGCTGTTTCTGAGTAGCAGCATAGCTGCAGCATAGCTCAGATTACGTTAATTGGGAAGCATTTTTGGCACAGTTTTCCAAATAAGCGACACGGAGTGCAGGGAGCTCAAGGAAGGATGGAGCAAGACCCTGGGGTGATGCAGGCTGCTCCCGTGCGTCTTTGAGCCTCGCCGGGGCTCGCAGGTCTGCTCGCCTTCCCCACGGCTCCTCAGCTGCCACTTCAGAGCCAGGAGGAGGGATAAGGGTGACTGTGTCCCTTCGTTGCCCTAGGGAATTGACTTGAATGGGGAAAAAAGGACCTTCTTCTGATATGTGGGGAAAAAAAGAGGTTCTGCTTCTTGGTATGGCACACACATATAACATGTGCAAGGCTGTGCAAAATTTCATAAGGATTTCAGACATGGGAACTCAGGCTTTCTTAGCTTGTATGTTTGTCTGTGTGCATATGAAAATCTTGGTGTAAGTACTGGCTAAACAGCAGTGGTAGACGGAGAGGAACCAAAAGCTGAAAGGCAATATTATTACTGTTAGTGAATGCACAAGAGTGGATTTTGTCTTTGGATCTCACTTGAAGCGTAGGGTGATCAACTGGCAGGAGTGCTGAAACTTTGGGCACTTGGAACAATGAATTTGGAAGTCAAATGTTTCAGGATTAGCTTTTCCCCACTTTCCTTCCTGATTTTTCCAAACAGGGAGGCATGATTTTGAATGAATCAAAGTCTGGACAGCTTCATTAAAAAACATTTGTAGGAAGTTTAAAGACCTGAGCGCGTGGAGATGCTTGACAGGCAGATGTTCATTTGAAATGCAAGTGGGGATTTCTGTTATTTCTGCACTGCAGTGAGCTCAGGTTACGGAGAGTTTAAACACCAGAGTGCCAAACCAAAGGCACCCTGGGCACCTTGAAAAACAGATTTCTGAGGAGCTTCGTGGGTCAGGCTCCCTCCTTCCCAGGCACGCTGGCCTTACTGTCACTGCTGTAGGTTTGGGTTTGGTTCTGCTTATCGCAGTCGCAATTACGGTGCCTTTTCTTCAACACTGTCCTCTTAAGTTATCAGCGCAGGATAGATAAGAGAGCCTTTATTACAGGCACACATGTGCATCGCAGGTGTGAAGGGAACTCTTAAACTGTTTATGAGCACACAAAGCCCCACGAACAAAGAGGGCAGAAAAGAATGTTGTCATTTTAAGGAAAAATATGTTTTAAGGCCCTGTTAAAAATAAAGCCAAAAAGGAATAGCAAATGGGCTGCAGATTGCCTGTGTAACGGGGATTAGCACTGTGAAAATCTTTCATTTTTCAGAAGAGGCATGGACCACAGACAGGCCGGGCTAGCCGAGATACCACTCAGCACTGGAGGGGGCATCCACTTCCAGGCTCTTGTCTCGGTGAGCTACCCGCAGAATCCTCCTCCGATAGGACCAAACAGATGAAGAGCAGGATAACACTTCCAATCTTGGCTTTGTTTTAAAGGTTTTGGATAAATAGAAGCTGGTGTATTCATTGTACAAGCAAGCATGATGGCAATGCGTGAGCTCCAGGTCTGGGACGTGCTGTCACTCTCGACTTCAGTGGGACTGAAGGGGTTTCTCACCCGCAATGCTCTGTGGCCTGAAGGGTCAGAACAGACGGGTCGAGGCTGGGGAAAAGGAGCCCAGCCTGGTTATCCTCTATAACAGCCGTGTGATGGTACCTTCAGTCATGCAGGGATAGCTTCCAGGTCCGCTGAGGGGTGCGTCCACAGCAGTGACAGTTCAGCACCCAAAGAAGTGGTGTAACTCACTTCCCTTCAGCACCATTTCCCAGCAGATGCACCAGAAAAATGTGGCCACAGAAAGAAGCTGACGCTGCCCAGAAATGCCATGCGAATGCTCCTAACTCTGCAAAATTTGACCCGAGAGGTGAAACACACTGCAGTGTGGAAAGCCACCTCAGAGGTTAGTCCGTGTTTGTGTACCAACTTCTCTGAGTGTTTCCAGTGGGAATTAGGTTGTGGGGGCCTTCAGGGAGAGGGGCTGTGGCCACTTCCAGACAGGGGAGAAATTCAGCTCAGAAGAAATCATTAGGTTGAGACTCCCTCACTGCGAAGTATGCTCAAGGAGAAGCGCTCTTGTCTTTCACCACCTACATAAGATGGTCAGAATTTACTCATTAGGGTACTTTGTTATAATCATTACTACACAAAAAGTTAAGTAAGAATAATTTACGTTGTTCCCTCAATGAAATAATGATATGAAATGTCAGTGAAGGATCTGTATCTGATGTACCAGACGTGGTTCATCTGGCCATTCTGTATGGACTTCAGTCTCCATCCAGAGTAACCCTTTTCTGAAAGCAGTGTATTTTTTATTTTTTTTTGGTGTCAAACCGGACAAGGATGCAGAGATGTTGCAAGCAGAGCTGTAGCTTTTCTCTTTAATGAGCCTCTTCCTGACCCACCCTATGTAAAGCAGTTGACACATCATGTGTTGTGCAGCTGGGACGGCTACCCTGGCACATGTATCTGACACATGAACGTCTTGACTTCGGCCTTTTGGAAGCACCGGACCCATGCTGTTCTCCAGAGATGTGTCTAAGCCATTTCCCAGATCCCATGGATGTAGCGGTGGCAGGAGCAAAAGCCGATGTGCAATTCGCTAATTCAGATTTAGCTGATTCTGTGAAAACAGATTGCACAACAGAATCTGACACTTGGTTTCTGGATTTGATTTCCTCTCTTTCCCTGGTTTGACCTCCAGTGCTCCTTCTGGCTGTATTGTATTCTGTACTGGTCAGTATTTGGGTCTCAATTTCCGCGTGTGTGTTTTTGTTGTTTCTTCTTCTTCTTTTTCTTTTTTTTTTTTTTTCCTTCCCCTGACATGCAAGCCTTTTGAGATGTAGCACTTTGAATTTGAGCTTTACCCTTAGACCAGTCTCTAGAGGAGCTGAGGGCCGTTTAGGAGGTGCAGGGCTGAAATTCAGCTGGGATGAGCCGTGCACAAGCAGACAAGACCAGCCGGGAACGTGGTTCATGCACTGCCGGTAGCCCAACACGTGTCTGTGTTACCGCAGGATCAGGAGCTCGGCTGCTCCTGGGGCTGCTGACTTCCCTGGAAGTCTTCGTGCTTGTATGCTGGGAAAACTTAGCAAAGTTTCACACTGCTTTTACTTTTGATCCCCTCCTGTCCAGAATGACCCCATTGGCAGGAAATTAATTTAAACGGTAGCTGCGAGAAGACATTTTGTGAACATTTGCTTCTTCTAAAGTTTATTTTCACAGTATGTTTCACCTGAATATTTTCCAGAACAAAAAACCCCAAATGCTCTGCTGTCCTGATAACATGTGTGAGGCTGAGGCTTCCCCCTTCCTTCCAGCCTGCCTCACAAAATGCTCTCTTAATACTCAGCCTTAATCATATTTGTAAAAATAACATCAAGGTTAATGTTTCAAAGTAGCACTCTTTTACAAGGCTTAATGGCAGATCAAAATCAAGCGATGCTGTTTCTGGCAAGCAGTTTGCCACTGCTTGTCAAGTTGTTGTGTGAATGGAGCTACAGCTCAAGTACCGAAGCTTTAAAGAAACTGAGTTGCCAGGAGGTAACCCATTTCAGACCTGATTAAAATAACTAATATCTGATCAGGAGACAGGAAAAAATAAGGGGGACTAAATGGCCAGCTTTCACAATGCAGGGAGGATGTAAGTGAAGTTTTACACAAATCTTTTAGAGATTGGTGCTGCTCAGTTGGAAAATTATCTAGAAAACAGTGGGTTAGTGAGGCGCATACGTTTTTAATGAAACATATTCGAAACAATAAGAACTTATATAGTCCACAAAGATCTGCAGTAAAATCCGGTATACTGAGCATCTGGGAAATAAAACCCTGGGTTAAATTGCACTTCTGTAGGTATAACACTGTACAGGACCTAATGTGACCACAGTTGG
The DNA here is from genome assembly GCF_009819795.1 of Aythya fuligula. Taxonomy (NCBI): domain Eukaryota; kingdom Metazoa; phylum Chordata; class Aves; order Anseriformes; family Anatidae; genus Aythya; species Aythya fuligula. Next base: position 5,413,733 of record NC_045562.1, read on the forward strand.
ACACGTTCAGTGATAACTTCTAAATTGGAGTCAGTCAGTTCATGTTGAAGTAGCAGCAAAGAGAGATGGGGGGAAGCGCCACGCGGAATAACAGGAAGTGAGAACAAAACAAGCTCATTTTTATACCCCTTTTAAGTTTGCTGTGCTGCTCTTATGGAGAAACTGCACACATTTTTGTAAAATAAAATAAATTAAAACATATTTATATATATAAAGCAGTTTGGGATGGATGGGGAAGGAGGACAGCAGGGGTAATCAGAGCAGAAGTGCTTCAACATAGGAGATCTTAAATGGGACACATCACCCAGTTTGGTCTTGTGGGAGCACAGGACCGAAAGACAGAAAATAGTGAATGTCATGGAAAAGGGTGAGTGGGGAGCTATCGTTTGGTATTTTTCCTAGAAGAACCAAGAGCTGACAGTGTGCAGTTATCAGAGAGCCAGGAACTACTATTTCATATGGTATAGCTTGTCGCCCCGTGGTGCTGTGGGAGCCATATGGAACTGCTCAGAGATGAGACAAACACAGAGAAGAGAGATTGCACTGGTAGGTACTAAACACTATAGCAAATTACCAATATAAATTCATTATTTATATTAATGTCATAAACTAGTATCAATTTGTTATCGATATCATTAATAACCCAGCCTGTTACTTCAATTTATCGAGAAACTTAAGCATATCTGGTTCAATGTAAGCATTCATGATGTTGGCTTGCTCATCAAGCTTACGATGCATGTATATAAATATTAGTTAGGCAAATATTTAAGTACTCTGCTGGACTGGAGCTTTAGGTCCAGAAGTGTCCACTGAAATCAGTGTGAATACTCCCACAAACTTTGGTGTGGGGTTGTTATCCAGAGAGACTTCTAGACTACGCATTAATATTCCAGAGAGATCACTGCAGTGAATGGAAAACATGACTGTAATGAAAAGGAAATGGAAAAACGAAGCAATAGACAAAGAGGCTTAGGACAGATTTACAAAGTATGTAGCACACACAAGTGGGGGTAGACATTTCAAACAACTTTGCTACCATTTGGTCAGCTAAAGGAAGTAAATACTTTCAGAAAGGGTTCAGATTTTCAAACCATTCATCACTCAGAATGAGCATTTTTGTTTGGGGAGGGGAGAGTCTTCTGGTTGCAGGGGCTTTCCTTTGTTACTTCCTCAAGCTCTTTTGTGGTTGTGAGTAAATTCTGTCCTCCCGGGTTATCATTATACATAGGGCTGAGTATCTTCATATTTTACAGAAACTTCATAAACACATCATGTAACTTTGTGGGGTGCCTCTATGGCAAATTCTTTGTAGCCCAATGAATTTACTTACAGTTGCCTTCAGCATCCACCTTCATTTTTCTGCTCAGATCTCTGAAGGCAGAGCTTCCCATAGATAAGGTCAGCAAACTTGGTCTCAACAGCAAATTATCCCTTCCTCTTGAGTTGGTGCCAGAAGCTCCATCTACAGATGGATACAGGCAGCTGAGAACAAAGAGCAGCTCAGGATGGCAGTCAACCCAAGAATCTCTCACTTCATCTTTCAGGTCCATGACACCAGAAATTGTAGGGAGCCTAACTAAAAGCCACTGTGTTGTAAGTGCTGGGGTGGTGGGGTTGTCTTTCCTCACTGTGATGCTGATGTCACCAGATATCCATCTGCATCACGCAAAGGTGGGAATTCACACAGCCTGAAAATACAGTGTTATACATGTAGGACATGTTTTTTTTTTTATTATTATTATTTTTTTTTGTCCTGGTTTCAGTTAGCACAGAATTAATTTTCTTCCTAGTAGCTGGTGGAATGCTGTGTTTTGGCTTAGAATGAGAAGAGTGCTGATAACACCCCGATGCTTTAATTGTTGCAGAGCAGTGCTTATACTAAGCCAAGGACATCTCAGCCTTTGCTCTGTCCTGCCAACGGGCAGGCTGGGGGGTGCAGTAAGAGCTGGGAGGGGACAGACCCAGGACAGGTGACCCAAACTAGCCAAAGGGGTATTCCATACCATCTGACGTCATGCTAAACAATATATAGGGGTGGCTAGCCGGGGGGAGGGGGCCGGACTGCTCGGGGTTAGGCTGGGCATCGGTCAGCGGGTGGTGAGCAATTGCATTGTGCATCACTTGTTTGTACATACTGTTATTACTTTCGTATTATCACCATTGTATCATCATTATTATTATTGTTATTATTATTTTTGTTATTTTTTTTTTTCCTGTCTTATTAAACTGTCTTTATCTCAACTCACGGGCTTCACTTTCCATTTCTCTCCCCCGTCCCAGAGAGGGAGGGGGGAGGGTGAGCGAACGGCTGCGTGGTGTTTAGCTGCCGGTCGGGTTAAACCACGACATTTTAAAAAGAAAATCCCAACTAATGGTGTATACGTTTATTCTGCCAGTTTTGTGCATACATACTATATTGGTTATCTGAGCACACTGTTTATAATGTGATATAGTATTTACAAGGGCCACAAGTGCCTGGCTGGTTGCTTGCTTGCTTGTTGTTGTTTTGGTTGGGTTGTTTTTGTTTTTTCTTCTGGCTAATGTGGGGCTGACAGGGCCCTTTTACAGGACCTTTTTTAGGTACGCTGGCTGATTTTTCAAATTGAGATTCCAGCAATGATTACCTTAATCACTTTGGAAAATCATCCCACCTATTTAGATGTCATAAACATCTAGAGAATGAGATATAAAAGGAGTGGCTGAAGGAACGTGGGCTAAGGGGAGACCTCACCACTCTCTACAACTCCCTGAGAGGAGCGAGGAGGGTGTCAGCCTCTTCTTGGGTGACAAGTGAGAGGACACGAGGCAACAGCCTCAGGTTGCACTGGGGATGTTTTGACTGGATATTGGGCAGACTTTCTTCATGGTAAGTGTGGTTGGGCGCTGGAACAGGCTGCCAGGGAAGTGGTGGAGCCTCTGTCCCTGGAGGTATTTAAGAGATGCATGGACGCAGCACTTAGGGCCATGGTTTAGTGGTGGACTTGTTGTGTGAGGGTTGAACCTGATGATCTTACAAGTCTTTTCCAACCTAAATGTTTCTATGGTGCTATGTCTACAGGCAACCCAACATGTCTGTGTCACTTCTCATGTCAGCGTTTTCAAAAACTCATTGAAAACTCGAAATTCTTCCCATAGGACAGTGGTATTATGCCTTTGCAAGAGGGTATATTTAAAAGCAAAGAACTGTTGTTAAATAATTATTTATTTAACATCTTATTTAAGTCTCTTCTTGGGATTCAGTAAGGCTTCATACAATAGTTAAAATAATTTCTTATAGCTTCCAAAGTGTTGCAATGTCTGCAAAGCATTGCATTACCAGTATTAGAAGGTACATATGCAGAAGTTAAATTGCAATAAAAGAACCGACTCGTTCAAACAATTCTAGGTGCACGAAGTATTGGAGAAACAGCAGGGATTACCTTCCCAGAAGGTCTGCTGGTTTGGGGGTGCAAATGAAACCGAATGCTGTGAAACTTGCTCCAGAAGTTGCATTCGATGGATGACCACCTCATTCAAAAGCACAAAGGACCACTTGATTGGCCTGTGAGGAAAAGCCTGTCTTTTAAAGTCCACTGCTTGGTCTACTGAGTCATCAGTTATACTAAACTTTTATGGGGTTGATTCCAAAATCTCGTCACTGTATGCCGCCTGAAATTCCCCGGTATGTGGAAATGCTCTTTTCTGAAATAAATTCATATTTTCAGTAACGCAAAACATTCGGGAGATGATAACTCAGATGACCAATCCAAACATTTACACAGTGGTAATCGGGGTAGTTTCGGAGAAGAAAGACACAGATGAAATTAATACAGAATGGTGTGACATGTCATAAAGTATAATAGGAAGCACAGTGGTTGAAAATGATACTGTTTAAATAAACAGCTTTTCTAAATTTGCCTTGGAAATACTTGTTTTTAAAAGATACATATCTAATATATCCTACTTTTAGAATTCTACTTTTTGACAAAATATTCTGGTTCCAGTATTCCTGGAAATATCAGAACCTAGTGCATTTATTTCTTAAGAGGAAACAAAAAGACATGTAATGGAAAGAGCAAGATTCCTTTGAGACTGGTCCATTTTCCCATAAAAAATATTGGGATGAAAAGCTTCTTTTTTCTTTTTAAGCCTACAACGAAAAAAATGTGGAGTACTCAAAAATCCTTTTATGGTTTCTAAGCAGAAGCCTTCTCCTACACCACGATTTGTCACAGATAGGAAAAGTATTTGCTTTGGGAACCTGTATTTGCTCTTTTATCAGTGGGTTACTGCCACATTCATCCTTCACAGCTTTCACGCTGGTGTGTTTAGTTCTCGCTCATCCATCTCTTTGCGATGTTATAGTTTTCAGTTTTGTAAACTCCTCAGCGTATAGAAACCTAAGCTCCCAGGACTCTGAATTAGACTGGAACTCAATTCATCTGACAGACATTGGAAGCCCGGGCTGCAATTCCCAGTTCGTTTCAATATGTAACAACCATTTAACCTCCTGCCTGTACTTCTGCTTGCTGACAAGGTGCTTTTTAGGCAGTACAAGTCAGTCAACCTTCAGATCAGAAGCATGTGGTGCCCCTCCAGCAGGCAAACATTTTCCACCAACGTTTTGAAGAGAAAAAAAAAAATATCTAAATAAATAATCTCCGAGGTTGAAAAGAGCCTATTCACCAAACATTGGTAAAGCAATTCCACAGTAAAAATAAATGTTCAGCAAAGTGATCTTTCATTTGAAAATTGGATCCAGATTTTACAAACTGAGAGGGGTGAACAACTGCGTCAAATGCAGGGCAACGCAGTTTGTCTACAAAGTGTGCTGCCACAAAGTGCTCATGTTCTGCTCGTGGAGAAATGCAACCTGGCAAAAAGTAATCACTTTGTTTATCAGCAAACTGTTGAAATCACAGTACCATGAACTCCATCCCTTATGTAATATGTATATGCCTGTATATGTACCATCTCCCAGCTGGTTCAGAATAATACAACTCACTAGAGATTCATTTGGCAACACATGGTTTTGAAAATGAAGAGTTCTGTTCTTTGAAAAAAAAGATGGTAAAATCATCTGGTGCTTGGAAGGCTACAAAAATTGATCACAAAGGGAGATCCGTGGAAATCGAGCATTCAATTCCCTTTTTATCTTTTGCTCTCACATAGTTGTTGCATGGTAGGATTCATCACAATTGCTTCACACATTAAAAAAATTAAGTTTCAGCAGTACAATATTTATAAGTTTGTGATATTTATGACAGCTAAATCCAAAATCATTGTGCTCCAGGCTAGGGGAATTTATGCTGCAATTGACTTAGAGAGTGATCAGTCAGGCTGTGGAAAAAAAAAATTCAGAAAGTGACTAAAACATTTCTAGCTTTAAAATCTTCTAAGAATTTAGCCAAGGACTTAATTTTAGAAATAGTATAGAAAGGACGACGTCTGTATTTTCCACTGGAATAGCTTTTTTTGTTTGTTTGTTTGTTTTGTACATTACAGCTGACTTAAAACTTTATGGTCATATACATATATGTGCAATATATACTATTTACAGTCTATGGATTAAGCAGGAAGGTTATAAGTTATTTTCTACTTCTTACCTCTCACAAACTCACAAAAGGACATATTCTTGGGAAGTTTGATAAAGACATGAAACCTTTGGATTTTGTTACGAGGAAAAAAAGAAAAAAAAAGCCTTCCAGAAATTAGATCTTTTCAAAACTTAAATTATTCATGATGCTAAACATCAGTATTCAGTCTTATTCACTGATCAAAGAATAGCCATTTTTTTAAACACTGTTAGATAAGAAGATAAGTTTGAAGTTTGGAATTCAAGTAAAGTTATTCTGAATCATGTTTCTTGAAAAATGGCATAACCTGCTTTCATGTGAATTGTTTGCCAGTGTCTAAATTTAGTCAGCTCACAAAATAGGCTGAGGATGATCTCATCCTCTGGAGATTAAACCTTTCCTGGGATCAAGCTGTGCACTTTTGCTGGTTCAGTCACCACCAGTAACAATAATTCTGCGATTGTCCATTTGGTCAGGAATGTTGCTGGTGCTGCACATGCCAGAAGTGTTTTCAGGCACTGTAGCTGGATGCAGGTTAGCAGGAGTGCTAAGTGTGGGAAATGTTTGCTCTATTAAGAAAATTCAGAACCCTGCTTATTCGGGATAGATCTGATGGGACAGTTTAACACAGCCCTTTACATCTGCTGCCTGATTTCAGGTAGAAAGGCAAATTAAGACTTAGCGGTTTCGTACCTCCAGACTAGTGTTTCTTAGGTTAAAAACAAAACAAACAAAATCTGTGATAACAGTTCTGTTTAAACAGAGTTTAAAGAGAAAAGCTTTGTTGTTAGCATGATGTGCATAGAGGGCAAATAATATTTGCCCTTCTCTTTCCCCTAACACCTTTGTCTTTGGCCATCGCTCCCTGGTTTGTGGACTGGGCTTGTCTTGCTTCTATAAGGTGGTTTTCCTGCTATTGTGTCTTCAAAGCAATGGGCACCGTGTCATTTTCTTTTCTTACAGCCATAGGCTTCATGAGGAGAACCACATACGTGAGTCTCTTTGGAGAAAGGTGATTCTCTCTGCGTTAGGACTTGGAGGAGCAGTAAAAGCATTTCCTGAGCACTGTTGATTTGGAATGTGGTTCCTGTAGAATTGCAGCTTACCATGCTGCCTTCTTAGAGGAAAGCTAACTCAGGTGAAAACAAAAATAGCAAAAATACACATGCTTCAGCCCCAAACCTGCTGACGCTAAGCCTAGCTTCAAATGATTGTAACTTGCAGGGACTGCTTTGACTTTGACCAAGGTGTCCCAAAAGAAATAAGTACAGTAACAATAAATGCAACATTGCCATCATGTCCCTATGCAAGAGGTACAATCTGACTGCTTGGTGTAATTTGACACATGCCTGTAGAAATCAGTGGGTGATTGCCAATTGCCACCAACACAAAATCTGGCCCTGCAAATATCTCCTTTTGAATTCTGTCATTCCCAGACTGTAATGCCGGAGAACAAACCTGCATTAAGTGCTTCCTCGTGCAAGTGTGTATCTTGGCAGATCTAGTGCAAAACAGTAGTTGGGGATATCAGCCAGCCTCCAATATCTCCTTCTGGAAAGCTGTATGTCCACTGAACTTGCCATGCCAAATGCACGTTGCCTTTGTCCTACTCCTTGGCTTTGGTGCCAAATTTTAAACCGTGGCTATAATGCTTGTTTGCTTGTTTAGCTCCTTTCTAGCTGGTGTTGCTTCTGACTCATGCTCATCATGAGAAGGCATTGGAAAACACAGTCGTCAGTTGTATGGAATTATTTCCCAACATCTTCCCATTTGGTAAGACAAGGATGGGATTGATAAAACAAAGAAATGTCCATTCGTCACGCGGTGTCGTGACCCACGGGGTGAATTTGCGCGGTGTGACATCAGTAGGTTTTCAAACTAAATCAGGGAGATATTTATCAACACAGCTGTTTTTGTCATACTGAGAAAAGGATAAATAAGTGTAAAGGAACAGCTTTTTAATATTCTTCTAGGAGAATCTAAATCCCATATTTTCCAACAACGTGAATGCGGCTCCGTTTGAATGCTAAACCAGAAAGGTTTATAGTGCATATGGTACCTATTTGAATTTTTTAAATGTCTAATTTCTGCTGTGGAAATGGAGGCCAGGTTGAGTTATTTATTGTGGGATGCAGAAGGAAATCACGACCCTTTGCAGGGACACGTTAGGATCCCTGCACCATTCAGCCAGTTTTCTCCTGTCACACCTACTTAAATTTTCAAAAAGACGCTTTAATGTATTGAGTGTGCTCTGAATCATACTAGTTCCTGAGCACTTATGACAGCTTTCAGAGATTGCTGGTGGCTCCCAGTAGATTGTAATTCTAGAAACAGGAGCCTGATGCTAAGCATCACCACCTGTTCCCCATTATTTTCCTTCAGAAGAAAACAATGCAAGGATAAGATTACATACTAATGGAACCCATTTTCACTAAATAGGTACATTTGGTCACATGTAATTTGGTGGCCCATAAAAGAAAAAAAGAAACTAGTAAGCTGTTTTCAAAAGAGAGAAGCAAATAAAATTTAAATGAAGAGTTTCCTAACTACGTTAACCAAACCCAGTTCTCCCATGGCAGGTATGCCAATATGCGGTATGTAAGTACATACAGATCCCTTGTTGGAATAGCTGTGTTTTCAATTTGATTTGTTGACATATCCTTAAAGACTTTGGACCTCATTCAGCTCTTTGTAAATCCACCACAGAGCTAGATTTGAACCCTTCTGGCATTTACACTGGAATTCCTATTCCCACTTGCTTAGGACAATGTAGGTCTTGTCTGAAACTGAGGTTCCTCAGCTGCCTCTCAATAGACAGAAATTGTAAGTATAAATAATATTATCAGAAAGATACTTGAAAATGATGGGGGTTTGTCATATTCTGTTGTTATTTGCCACATGCCAGGATGGTCCCATGTTATCTCTCTGCTATATGCTCGTGTCATGTGTATATAAGTGAAGGAATTTTAAATATGAAATCATCAGCCTCGCTGTGTACAGGCTTTAGCCTCCCTCCCTTGAAATCCTGAATGTGGTAGCTTTAATATGGAGTCTGTGACACACTGCCTCGTGCTAAATAGGATTTTCTAGGAGAAACTCTCCCTTGAAGTCATCAGCCCTGGTTGTGGATGCAAACCAGTCTCTAAACAGTACCTGAAGCTCATTCTTAGCACTTTTTGTTGTCGTTTTTCCTTTTGGTGATATGATACTCCTAAGGCTGTTATAGAAAAGCAGATTGGAAAAAAAAAAAAAAAAAAAAAAAGTTTTTTCTTGCTTGTGTTGCTTGGTGATTCTCTTCTGAGAGTCCACATCGGAGAGCTGGTAGGTAGCCTTTCAGTGGTACTGCTTCTTGCAAACTCTTGGGTAGGGTTAAATGTTCAAAAGTGGTTAAAATGTTTTCTGAGTGTGTTAATTCCTGAATTTTGAAAACAACATCCCCTCCCTCATGCTGAATTTGGTAGTTACTTGGAAATTGAAGGGTGGCGACACGTTGCCAAGAGCTGAGGTGTTGTTAGCAGCAAACGCTGGGTGCAGACATGCTCGGGAGGTGCTGTGCCCCCCTGTGGGGTGGCTTCACAGCTCCCTTGGCAGAAAGCACCTTGCCAGGGGGAGACCGGGACAGCAAACCTTTTACCAGTCACTTTAGGCCCTTTTTTGGGGCAAAACTTAGGCAGAATCTGGAGCACTAAAAGGCTCGTTGCCTGGTGGGCCATGGAGAAGCGACGCAGGGTGCCCAAGTCAGAGCTGTCACAGTGGGCAGAGACCCAGCACCTCTCTTGGCTGGGACTTGACTACGGCTCTGCAGGTATTTTCTATTTTGCCCCAAGGAGCCTGATATTCAGAGCCCAGAGCTCCCATATTCCCTCACATAGGGCAAACCCTTCGGCCGGTGATCCCATCAGAGCTAACGGGGCCATGCGTGCACCAGACGCCTTGTAGGTCTTTGGTTGATTTCTAGGGTAGGTTTGGTGGCCGCATGGAGCAGCCGAAACGTAAGCGCTGCCTTAGCTGTAATTGCAGATGGAGAGAGGCTCAGGATCAAAAAGTAACTGGCCTGTTCTCTCAGATGTGTTTGTTCTGCAGTGCTGAACTGAAATTGAAACAGGTTCTGCTCAGAACACGCAGAAAAAGTAGATTTATGGAGTGCTGTACAGCTGCTTTTTCTGAACACAGCGATGTTTTTAAAAATATTTTTAGAGTTGCAAATGTGTCTAATGACTTAAATATTTATGAGCTTGGTTAGGCTACAAAAGCAGATTATTTAAGCTTTGAAAGGGTTTCATTTCGGAAGTACAAAATGGACTTTTTGAAGGCATTGTCAGACCATGACATTGCTCCGTGCACAGATGAGTGGATGTGGGGTTTCAGAAAAATTGACGCACAGAGCCTGAGCTTTTCTGTGAACAAAACAGACTGTTTGTTTGCATTTTTTTGAGAGTTTTTCCAAGTTGCTCCGACTTAGAAGCGAATGCTTCCAACTAACACATCTACATTGCATAATATTTTTGTGCTGCCATGTATTTATGATCTGCTCTGCACATCTTAACTCATGTGTGAAGTCTTTAATGGGTAAACCCATTGTGAAGCCCGGCAAAACCATGAGATCCCATATGACAGCAAGGACTGCTCACATTAGGGAGAGATTGCAAGATTAAGCCTTCTAGCTTTTGATTTACTTAGTAAATTAAAACCTTTGTTCTGATTTTGGCTGGGAAAGCCCCTTTGTTGGCCAGCCACAAAATTCCCATTAATTTGCATTAGTGTTTTTTTCTTTTTTTCTCCCAGAGCAGATAACAGCAGGGCTGGATTGTACATCTAAAAGAAAGCCAGGGCTCCTCTTAGAAAGAGTGGGAGCCTGCGCCCGAGCAGCGAGTGCCGTACAAATAGCTTTGCTGTTATTCATGTTGCGTGCTAATGAAAACAGGGATCCGGGAGAGGCATGAACAGAGTCCTGCCTAATGGAGCCTCATTAAAACAATAATTTGCTGCTTTTCTTTTGAACTTTTCAAAAGCCTTTCTTGAGTTACACCCGATAAGGATGATAAGGGTACTACTGCACGTTCCTCGGCAAATCTGTACCATGCAGGCATTTTCCATCCCGCCGTGTGCGTGTGCGCGTATTTACATGAAAGGCAGGCCTAAGACAGACCCTCGTTTCCAAACCATATGTACTTTGACTTCAAGACTTTAAGATAATTAACTCGAATATTTTGGTATACGGTAAACAACTGTGGTTTAACCGTAAGTAAAAAAGAAGCTGGCACTGAAAAGGAACAAGGAAAGAAGGTCGGCGAAGGTCTGTGTAAGTAGCTGGGAGAGGCACTGCATTGTCAATATAAGATGGGGGAAAATGCAAAAATATTTGGAAAGGAGTGTTTTAGAAGGAGTGTTTTAGTGTTTATTTTCTCTCAAAATGTGCTAGAAAAATGCCGTAGCAGTAACGTGGCAGCATTTTCATGTTCAATCAATATTCTGCAGCGCGCCAAAGCCTAACTGAGGAGCAGTTCTTGTATGATGGGGCTTGCTGAGGGGCTGCTCTCAGTATCTGCACTGCTACCAGTGATCCCAATGCTCCTGTATGCGTTCAGGCTGTAGATTTCAGCATCATTGCATTGGTTTAATGGAGAAAAAGATCTCTTCCATTGAATAAACCTGGTTAAAGATATTTAAATTATATCAAGTCTCGATATGCACCCTATATGCTATCTACAACTTATACTAAGTTTAAAGTAATTCATATGTATTGATTCATATACTCTGTGGCAGCTCAGCAAGGTGGCCCGACACCCTCAAGCCAAGAATTCTGACTGATCATTTTAATTATGATGATGAAAATGGTTCTCGTTTAGTGACAAAGCATCTCTCTCCACTGTATGGATTTTAATTGTTAACTTTTTAAGGTTAATAAGGTAGAGCGCTGTCTTGTCCGTGGGCCAGGTCCAGAGAATGTTGATTGAAATGAGAACAGTGCACCGAAGGGACAAGGACAGGTTTTCGGGAATAAAACCGGTGCTTTCAATGCAGCCTGCCCATTTAGGTCTAAAAAAATGTCGTAAGAACATAACTCCAGCAAGGCCTCTGAGAGTCCAGGCGCTGGACAGGGATTTACAGGAGTGTTCAGAGCAGCAGCTTCCCATTGTGGGAACTGGGGTTGCTTCCCCTGGGCCAGAGGGAGTCCTTCCTGCTTCCTTTAGCTTTTGCATCCACACTGAACGTGGAGAGTTGGTACTTGCAAAGCAGGATGCAGTAGAAGCTGATACTTTTGGTGCCACTGACAGTACCAACAGCAATGAAAATGGCAATTTCAGTGCTTCCAGGGATGGGCTTTTCTACTCGTGCTCCTCTGGACAGGATTCAAAATGCTAAGCTGCAGAGTTAAAGCGCCTGATTTAGAAGATGCTGTAGCATTTTAACAGCGATGTTCTGCTACATTAGCAGGATGGGCTGATTTTCCTACTTGGAAAATCCTGTAAAGCCAGTGGGAACTATGTCTGTTTCAGGACTGAGTGGTCTACGTGCAAGGTCACGTTTTCTGTTTGACTGACTGATTGTTTTTCACAAAGCACGTAAACGGGTGAATTTAGACTCCTGCAAATGTGAAGAGCTGCCTGGTGGGTTCTGCAGCTCTTGCAGCAGGGTGGGTGCACCACCACCACCACCAGCACTGCTGGTACGGTGCAAGGGGAGAGAAATCCTCAAGCCTGAGAGCTCGTCAGAGCACGGTGCTGAGGGTGCCCTGCCATGGCATTGCGTTGTCTTGCTTGTTTCAGGTGTGAACTGTTTTGTGCAGCCCTGTCTCCTGGAGATTATGAAGAGCAGGAAAATGGAAGGGAGTTGCTTGACGTGGGAAAAATACCCTTCCCATGACCAGGGAAAGCCATCCAGCATCACTTCATTACTTTTCAGTGATGAAGTACTTTTCATTCTTGTCAGTCTCGTCTGCTTTTTTTTGCCTCCTTGCAATGTAACAAGGGAAATAATCCATTGCCTAAGAGGTGAATCATGCTCTGTGTATAGTTAGCCATTACAAATATGCATATGTTCTCACAAGCACAAACAGATAAATAGCATTCGGCATTTGAATGCTGAAGTTGCATTGCTGCTAGCTGAACTACCCAGCACTCAGTTATAAATACTTCTAGCTAAAATAATACAACATTATTATTATTATTATTTTATTTTTGCTGTAGCACAAGGGAAATAGTAAATCACATCTCCTTTATATCTTCCAGCAAACACTCTAGCAAGAAGTGAGTAAGGAAATCTTCCTTTGCCACAATCAGATAGCCATGGTCAACAGTTCATTTCAGCACGGAGCTTACGGCAAGTTGTGCACATGTCCATGCTCTAAGAAATACAAGGCAGTTTTAAACAGGTTGAATATGTTCAACTGTAAAATATGCTTTAGGTAATCAGTTTATTTATGTACAATACACATCATGGCTAAGACTTGAAAGTAGGAATTTATATTTTCATACTTGGTTGGTAAACGTGGTTGCCTTGATTTGTAGTTGTATCCCCTTATAAAAGGGGTAATTGCCAAAGGTACGGAATCACTTCTAATGTGCACATCTGAAAGGAAGGGTACAAGTTCAGAAAAAGGAAAGAATCTTGCAGTTAATTGGGTGGGGGCTGGAAAAAAAATTATTTGTGTATAGTTGACTTCTTATGTGGCCTTGGCATAGCCGAGCCATTTAATCACCTCTACTGTTTCCATCTGTGTAAAAGAAAAAAAAAAAAAAGAAGAAGAAGAAAAGCCAACAAAACCAACCAACCAACAACCTTAATGTTTTTTCTGCCCTTGTTTGGTCTTGCTTATGAAGACTACCCAGCAGTTGAAAAGCTGACCATACAGAACTGTGGGGGAGCACAGCACCTAGACACTGCCTCTGGGCATGGCTGTGATGCAAATAATCCCAACAAGGGTAGTTCAGGAATGGCTTGACCCTTTTGTTTGCACTCTGGGGCATCCAAATGCAAAAATGCTTGCCAGCGAGGCATGCACTACCTTGGAGAATCCAACTCATGCAGAATAAAAGCTGTCAAGAAGGTGGTGCAGTTTTGCCATGGTTCCTGTTTCTTTGGCTTTCCTAACAAGTTTCAGATAGACGTGGAACTTTTCATTACAATAAACTTGCGTGAACTGAAAAATGGGATCAGGTTGCTGCATCTGGCTTAGCTTCAGAAATGGAAATACAGTAAGGGGATAAACGAAAGGGCCACCCACTATAAAATGTGGGTGACCAGTATAAGGAAAAAACAAATCTTTAATGGATATTTATTCCAAAGACTGTTACAAAGAAACTGCTCGCAGTCTGATGTTGTGCCAAGCATAGGGGATTAAACTTTTTAATGACTTTATGTTGATTAACATCCAAGACATCTAGGAACAAAGAGGAGATTCCATAACTCCACATAAAGAATATTATTTTCAGACTAGACGAGAGTGCTTGAAAACATAAGTCCAGAAAATATGGCAAAATGTAGCGGGGAAGAGGACAAATTGCAGTTTTAGCTGCAGAGTCAGCTTATTCTGAGGATGGGGGCTGGACCTATCGTTAATCCAATGCTATGTGCCAGAACCCTAGGTAATTGTGTGCTGATCACCACTAGAAGAGCACAGTGTCCTTTTTGACTTGATCTATGAACTGCATAGGATTAAATCTTTTTCTCTGGACTTTTTTTGGTACCTTTATCAAGAAACGACTGCCACTATTCTGCACCCCCATCCCCTGCAGATACAAAACCTGAGTCTACTTTTTTTCTCTTTTTTTTATCGCTTGACTGTGACCCTAAGGGATTTCCACATTTTTGTCCCATCCCCTCTGTGCTATGGTCCCTAGCGCTGAGAGAAGTCTTGCCTGGAGATGGAAAGGGGCCCGTAAGAGCGAGAGGAGGGCGTAGTCAGAGTGCGATGTCTGGAATGAAAGATGGTCCCTCGGTGGCTATTGCAGGCTGAAACCAAGAGCAGCCCCTGCTCACTCCGGGGCTGCAGACAGAAATGTAGTCTGAAGCCACCCTGTTCTTGCCTCCTGGACTGCATGTGCTGAGCTCTCTCTTCGGAGAATTGGGGCCTGGGTTTGTTTGAATTAATAGTGAAGTCATTACACTATGTAAATATGTTAGTGTTCATCTGGTTTTACTCACAAGTTATTCTTGCCTTGCTGTGTTGTTCATGCTTGCTTGTTTGTGCAAAATTAACTAGGAGCATTTTAAAAGAAAAGGAGAAAAAAAAAAAAAGGGTAAATAGTGTTGAAACCTTGATTGCTACGATTTTTACCACAGGCTGAAGTCGAGTAGGCAGCCCTAACTTAATCATCTAATAAGAGCATGATGACTTTTTAATGACGCTGTAAGGGTCCTTTCCTTTTCTGCCATCTTTGGCCTCCTTTGTGTCAAGTGTGATAATTTGCCTTAATAGCCTCGCATTACGTTTTTTCCTTTTCCCTGTTGCTGAGGAGCCAGCCGAACAGGGAGCAACCCAAGGCTCACCACTCGACAGGGGGTGGCCGTGCCCCAGCCCTGCCCCAGGGTGGCAGCTCTTCAGGTTGTCCCAGTGGATGAGCACTGCTGGCCCTGCTGCAAGCACAGCCGATGCTGGAAGGAGTCAGGATGAGGAGCTGCAGCTCCTGTACTGTAATTTTTCCTGCTATTGTGATGGGGAAAGCCAGGTTGCGTTACAGGTTCCTCCTGTTTCTTAGTCTTATGCAGACCAAATGTAAGATCTGAAGAAACATCCTTTGTCTTCTTCGTCGTCTTCTGGCCGTCTCAGGGCTGTCCTTTTAAACAGGAGGGCCAGAGAAACTGCATTTTGAAAACTAGTGTCTTAAACGCTGTGTATTCTGCAGTGCAAAGTGAACTCTGCAAGGAATACCTAGGAGTCCTTTCCAGGATGAGGACTGCAGACACTGCACAAATGGTTATAACTTGGAAGCGTTTTTCTCTCCAGGCTCTGGAGCAGACAAATGGAATTTTTGCACCGACTTCAATATGACAGGGTTTCCCCCTTGCTTTTCCTAGACTTTGTGGATGTGTAAGAGCAAAGGAAGTGTGTTTCCTCAGTAGCTGTACTTCGGAAAGTAAAGCTGTTGTCTCATCTTTCTTGCTGAATGCATGTTTGCAGGGATGGTTCCCAATAAAAGCTCCACCCTGAGAGTGTATCACAATTTGGGGACATGCAGATCCAGGTGTTTGAACAGTGACTTGCTGCCGGTTCCCAGCAATGTTATTCTACTCCCAGTCGTAATATCTGAGTACCTACCTGCAGTTTAGTGCCTGCTACTTTCTGTGCCACAGGATCTGCTAGCTGCTTCCATCTGGGCAATGTTCTGAGATGAATAAAATAACCCCTACTTCTAGAGTTAATAGATCCCGAGGGAAAACTGTTTTTGGCAACCTACTGCTCATCCATAGCAGTAAACACGCTGACCAAAAAGCCAGAAGAATCCTACTCTGGAACAGCCAATTAGAGACAAAACTAAAAAGCAAAACCATTAGAGAAGGGGTGGGGAAAAGGCAGAGATAAAAGGACAAGAAGAGTCTGCTGCGAAGGCTGGACATAGAACAAAGTGCGTGTCAACAAACCTTTATTCTCTGAGCGGTCTTTGGTGATGCAGTCGAAAATGACATAAAATCAAGACCTAGAGGCTTCCTGTCACATTGATTTAGCACTACATTGTTGGCTTCAAGGATTACCTAACGTTGTTTTGATGCTGTCTGTTGTCGTGCTGTTGGTGGTAGTTTACCAGGCAATATGAACCACATACATGTACACTGGGACAAAACCCCTAAAATGTGGGGACAAAATGACTCTTCCCCAAGCTTTTGAACCTTTTTAGTCATCTCTTTTGTAAGGTACCAGTTTTATGGAAGAGGAGGTCTCCTTCAGACTCAAGATTTGTGTTTGCAGTGTAGGAGACTCCTGGTCTCTCCAAAGGCTGAGTATTGCTGTGCAGTCCCATGGTTGTGATGCAAGGGAGGGAGGAGAAACTTGAGCTCCTGCGTGCATAGTGCAGGAAACGTGGTATGCTTCCTTTGACGTGGGAGGATTCAGCAGTGACACCAGTATGAGCCTGAGGCTGGTAACTTACCTTAAAGGTGTGATAGCACAGAAAGACTCAGAGCTGAGCTGCCTTGGGAACTATGATATCCTGGTGGATATGCATCCTGGCAGTCGTTTTATGCTGTTTTGTGGTATAAATAATATATATCTGAAGATGTTTTGGGCATAGTGTGCTGGCCTTTAAGTCATTTGGAAATAGAGCTCATTCCAGGTTTTATAGATGGGGAATCAAAGGAGCATCGAGGTGAATAAACTTTAAGGTGTATTAGTGTAAGTGTCTTAAACCTATGAGTTTATACTTTCACAGCTGATGTGGAACACACTAAATTAAGGCCAACACAGTGCAAATAGCGGTATTTACCCAGGCATTCAACTGAGCCACTTTAACTTTGCACCTCTGTGACTCTGCAGTAACTCAGTTCAGCACTACAGCCTTCTAGTTTGGCTTCTCTGTATGTCCTCCTGAAGGCAAGGCCAGCTATAAAGAGACACCCATTTACCTCTTCCCAGCAGGACACAAACCAGAGAACAGGTAAGAACAGGTGTTGAATTGTGAGCTGTTGAACAAGAGGTTGTGCTGTCGACTAGAAATGCTAGTTGACCACTGTATGGCTGGAAGATCGCATCAGATCGCAGTACGATTGAGACTCCATTAGATGAAAGGTCTTTGGAGGTCTTCTGGCCACACTGGAAGAGGTACCATTTGTGCTGGAGAGCCGTGTGTGCAATAGGGCAACAGCTCCCGTATTTATTTTAAGGTGTTTGACTTCTTTCCCCAGGTACTGCAGCCACATGCTTCCTCCCTAAGCACATCTCCCCGTGCAAGTCCCTGTCGCTGGCCGAGCAGGAGGTTGTTTTCCACGACATTTTGTTGGGATGAGGAAAGCCTGAGTCAGGACCCGCGTGAGTCCTGCAGCCGTGCCGGTTCAGAGAGCCCTCAGTGAAGTTTGTTTTTTGGTTGTTAAGATCTCAGTTTTCTTTGGCTCTCGCAAATTGTGAGAGCTTGGACTACTGCATGTTTTAGAAATGTTCTTCCCCTGGTGGTCTAGCAGCGGATTGAGTATTACTTTCAAACACGAATATTTATTGTCTTAATAAGGCAGGCTTCTGGGGCCATTAGCCACACAGTTTGAAGGAATGATCTTTGGAGGCTGCAATGTACACATCCGTGATGTAGCACCATGTCAGACTGAATCAGACCTCATAAACAGCAGTGTTGTTTTAAGCTGAAGAGTTAAAAATAAGTTATTGTTCGAAGAAAGTGTCTGTGCTTAACCTAGAGGCAGAAGATGGTGCTGTTCTCGCTGGGTCTGGCAGAGAAGTGGGTCAGAGATGTTTGAACAAGAAAGAGGCTTGGGGAAAAAAATAAAAGATTGGATCGTTAAGCTTGTCATGGCAACTGAATGGAGTAAATCTGTTTCACTGCAACTACTGTGAGTTTTGCTTTCAGGAAGGGTCTGTGCCACAGCAGTCACCGAGAGTTGAGAGTTTCTGATGAGATCAGTCTGAGACAGGATCCATGTCTGGAGCTGTCTGAGAGCACAGCGTGATTTCCTCCATGGGATAAATTAACCGTGGCTTTCTGCTTGTGCACAGTGAGGTCCCTCGCTATCATCTATGCTTGTGTCGAGCTAAGAATAGAAAACAGCAACATCAGCAGTGCTGTGGGAAAAGTGCACTGCTCCAGATGGCTGCTGATAAGCTCTTTTCTCATTTGGGATTAAAAACAAAATAGTAGTAAATGGCGGTCATTTCCCATCCGCATCTCAATTTACATGCTCGCTTCACAGCTAGGAGAAAGCGAGGCAAAGTGTGTCTGCTAGACGTGGATTTGTCTGAACACATGTGAGAAGCTATCAGAAAGCAGTTCAGTCACCTTGCAGGAAAAAAAGCTATAGGAGGAGGGTTTTTGTTGTTTGTTTGTTTTGTTTTGTGCTCTTTTTTTTTTCTTTTCCATTTTCTTTTATCCAATTTATGTGGTTCTGAGCAAAGAGCTCTTATTTCCATTGTTACAAAGGTTTGTGTCCTGTGAGATCCCATTAGGTCTTTTGATTGCCTTGCACAGAGAGGATCTTCGTTCCCTCTCCAGAGTTGACTGGGACAAATCCATTGTGCAATGTATTCATCCAGCTCTACAGGCCACGTGTTGCATGCAACTGCCCCATCAATCCTGATCTGCTAAAAAACAAAACAATTTTGAGATCTCTGCTCAGGATCAAGCCTAACCCAAGGAGTCAAACAGTGACTTGTATTCCCTGTAATTATTCTTGACATCAGGCTATTTGGTGAAAGCATATGTTTGCATTTCCTAATTTGTTGGCATGCTTTTACTTTGAATTAATTCTCAGAGAGAGAGAGAGAGAGAGAAAAGCAAAAGCAGACCTGGCACCCCTGTGGCTATTTCATGCGTTTGCTCTACGAGAACAAAGTCCTTGCTCAGAAAGAGAGCTCTGCCCTGTCCAGAGCAGGACGAGAGGACCATGACTGAGCCAGTTGGTTGCTTCATCGTGCCTGATGGCTGTGGGATATTGAGCAACGTGCACAGTCCTGAGAGCAAAGAGCAGCGAGCTCTATTGTTCGGCTCTAATGGGGAGGGTGGAAACCCTGTTCTCTCACCTACAGTTCAGTTCATGATCAATAAATTATGCGATCAATAAATTATGCGATCATCCAGTTAGCACACTGGCTGTAGAGAGGTCAGCTTCCACCTCTCCGACAGCCATTGTTTTAAATTTTATAAATGTATAATTAATTGGAATAAGGAAAATAAGCTTTTCTTCTTAAGGAACAAGTGAGGAACAGCTAATTCATTTGTGGTCAGCTGTCTCACAGACACGGTGTGAAAATAGGTGATATGAAAAAAAAGGTCTTTTGACAGCAGAAAAATATTTCTGCTGGATGTGATAGCATAACCTAACAGTACGGGTATTCCTGTAGGGTATTAACGACTAGGGATCACCGGGGATGTGCAAGTAGTTGCCTAAATGTGATTGCTACTACGCTGGTACCTAGGTAGCAGGGTTATTCCTAGGATAACGTGAGTATCCATTTCCTGGTGCCCTTTGTCTCACCTTTACAGCAGCTCCTGCCTCTTTGCTGGGGGAGTGCAGTGAAGGATTGTCCTGGTAGCTCCGCAGTGCTCTCACTTGCCAGCTCTACTGCTGACAGAGGCTTTTCTCCCGTTCTGCAGGTCAGTTCCCAGTAACCAATGTGGGATGTTTGTTAGAGAGAACCTGGCCAAGTGTCTGGTGTGGTAACCAGAGTGAGCTTGTCATTTATGCGGTACGTGAGACTGAGGCTCTCTT